>NC_091246.1:83227142-83856607 GCF_042477335.2 Ovis canadensis | reverse complement strand
TTGATTAATTTCTATGACAAAGCAGCATATTAATTGTACTGTACCTAGTGTTATACAAAAATTAATAAAATAAGCTATTTCTAGTTCTGAATTAGTATTCCTTTAGTGTTTAACATTTTATATTTATTTTACCCATTTAAGAAGAAATGGGGAAAAAAGCTGAACATGTCTTTTTCATCCTTACTATTTAGATCAGCCTTTCATTTTACAGTTTCCATCCATTTATCCATCCATCCAGTCATCCATCCACCATCCATTCAACAAATATTGACTGTGAAGTGCCTGATACTGTTGTAGATACTGGATATATGTAGTGGATGAGATAGAAAGTTAAAGTATAAAAGCATGGTATGTATATGTAAATTTCTAAGAGTTGTTTTTAAGCATGGAGCTTTTTCAAAAATATATATATATATATCAGGGAGAAAGTCACAGTGGAAGTCATTGATTGCATTATCCCTTTTCAGAATCAGAGGGAAAGCCACACTGATGCAAAGAGCCAGAACATCTTTTGTTTTATTTCTCAACTGATTAAGAAATTGGTGTGAACTTCCTGAATTTATAATCAGGTCAGGGTGTTATTAATAACAGCTGTTTCAAATTTCCTATCTCCAGATCAGGTTAGGAGCGAAAGATTTCAAATCCAGCTAATTAATTTTGTAACAATTATTTTTTCCAAAGAGACAAGCAGTGTGTGTCTCTGTGTCTTTGAGATTCCTGGAGTAACAGGAATAAGGAAGAGAGATCTTTGATGTCATTTCCTCTAATATTATACGGCAGAAAGGATCGAAATCCTCAGAAGTTAAAGTGAGAAGAAATCAGCACCAGAGAGCTACAGTCTTCCAAACTGTAGGCTGGGTCTCTTCTAATTATTCCATATGTTTATTATCACTCTGAGCAAATGGTTTATTATATTCCAGTAAAATACCTTTCAATGGTGAGTATTATGAGGTTCACCATATACCTAAAAACATTATTTTAAGTAAAAGAAGATGGACACAAAAGGCCACGTATTGAGTGATTCCTTTTATATGAAACGTCCAGTTTAGGCAGAGGATCAGTGGAAGGGGAAATTGGAACTGACTGCTTCTGGGAAGAGGGTTCCTTTCCGAGGGAATGGAAGTGCTCTGGTATTAGATAGTGGCGATGGTTGCACAACACAATGAATACGCTAAAAACCACTGAAATGCACACTTTAAAATGGTGCATTGTATGTTATAGGAAGTATATCTCAATAAAAAATGCTATTAAAAATCACCGCATAAAAATGTATTTTAGAAAACTATAAATGGGTTGATGTTTTAGCTGTATGTTTATGCAATTCATCCAAGATACTTTTTCCAGTCTTTGCCCCAGGTCTCTCTCAGGTTTTTGTTTATTGGTTAATACGGTTGGTTAAGGAAAAGAAAATGCTGATTTGACAGAGTTTTAAATTTACAGTGCTGCTTTATTGATCTTCCTCCTCTTCCCCCCATTAATCATGGGAGAGCGGTTATTGATGGCGGCATGTGTCTGGACACCTGTAATATCCAGAATGCCTTGATTTTCTTAAAATTAATTTTATATGTCTTTAGAACAGGATTGTGCAGGAAATGAATATACTGTCCTCATAACTTACACATATAACTGTTCGTTTTGAGCAGTTTTTATGGGTCTTATATATTCTGGTAGGCAATAAAATTTAGTTTATCTTAAGACAGAAAGGAACAAAAATCAACTGACACTTCCATTAAAGGCCTTATGGTAACCTGCAATACTTTTTCTGAGCAATGAAGTATATGAGTTCACCTTTGGCTTCTATTCCCATCTGTATTTTTGCTTCCCAAAGGCAATCAATCCCAACTTACCCTACAGAAGAAAAATGGGAAAAAAAAGATACATTGTCCTAAAACTAGTCAAAGGAAAGCTGGAGTGGCTATGTTATCAGAGTAACTTTTAGAGCAAAGTATGTTATCATTACCATTTGAAGGAGTCAATAAATCAAGAATACATATTTATGTGTCTAATAACTAAGTTTAAAAATACATGAAGCGATTCGATTCTTACATGAAAGTATATATGTTACAATGCCATTCTCCCAAATCATCCCACCCTCTCCCTCTCCCTCTGAGTCCAAAAGTCCATTATACACATCTGTGTCTTTTTTGCTGTCTTGCATACGAATCGCCAGTCTGTGTCCGATGCAGGATACAGCATGCTTGGGGCTGGTGCACGGGGATGACCCAGAGAGATGTTATGGGGAGGGAGGTGGGAGGGGGGTTCATGTTTGGGAACGCATGTACACCCGTGGTGGATTCATGTCAATGTATGGCAAAACCAATACAGTATTGTAAAGTAAAGTAAAGTAAAAGTAAAAATTTAAAACAAAAACAAAAACAAAACATGAAGCAAAACCTGAGAGAACTGTAAGGAGGAATAGACACAATTTCTAATTATAGTCAGTAACGTTAATACCCCTCTGTCAAGGATCAATAGAACAAGTAGGCAGGAAATCAGTAAGGTTATAAAAGTATGGACACTGTTAACCAAATTAACCTCATAGACATTTATCGAACACTCCACCCCAAAACAGCAGAACATACGTTCTTTTCAAGTTCTCAGGGAACATATACCAGGGCAGGCCATATTCTGGGACATAAAATGAGTCTCAATAAATTTTTAAAAATTCAAGTCAACAGCAAAATTCTGTAAAGCAATTATCCTTCAATAAAAAAAAAATGAATTAAAAAAATTCAAGTCATACAAAGTATGTTCACGGGCGACAGTGGAATTAAATGAGAAATCAATAACAGAAATATCTCTGGAAAACCCTTAAGTGTTTGGAAACTAAATTATAGACTTCTTTAATGTAGGAAGTAAAGAAGAAATCAAAGAGGAAATTAAAAAGTATGGTAAACTGAATGAAAATGGAAACACATCAAAGTTTGTAGGATACTATTAAAGCAGTACTTATGGGGAATTTTATAGCACTAAATGCCTATATTAGGAAGGAAGAAAGTATTAGCCTCAGCTTCCACTTCAAGAAGATAGAAGACATGAGTAAGGCAATAAAAAATATCAGAACAGAAGCCAGTGAAAGAGAAAACAAAAATCAGTAGGGGAAAATCAGTGAAACCAACAGCTGCTTTTCTGAGAATATTGATAAAGTTGGTGAATCTCTAACCAGACTGATGAGGAAAAGATGAGAAGAGGACACAGGTGGCTAATATCAGGAATGAGAAGTAACATCAGGCGACAGCACTACGTCTTCTATAGCTACTGAAAGGAAAATAAGGGACTGTCACGAACAACTCGTATCAACAGACAACTTACACGGTCAAATTCCACGAACGAGAGGAACTCTCAAACCTCAATCAAGAAAACATAGGTAACTTGAGAAAACTCTAAAACTATTGCAGAAGCTGAATTTGTAGTTTCTTACAAAGAAAATTCCAGGCTCAGATAGCTTTACTATTGAATTCTACAAATGTTTAAGGAAGAAATAGTTCCTAATCTACAAAAGTCAGAAAATCGCAGAGGGAAGAATATTTTCTTACTCCTTCTCTAAGACCACTGTTACTCTGACAAGCAAACCATACAACAATATTATAAGAAAAGAAAACTACAGATCAATATCCCTCATGAATATACATGGGAAAATTCCAAAAAAATGTTTTGCCAATTAAAATCTAACAATGCGTATAAAAGGAAAATACATCCTACCCAAAACACTGTTTTAAAAAAAAGATAGGCTATGGGCTCGGAGGAAATATTTACTATGCACATATCTGATAAAGACTTGTGTGCACACTGTGTTTTTTAAAACTCCAATATATAGGATATAAGAATAAAGAGGTAGAATATTTGAACAGATACTTTACCAAAGAGAATATATGGATGAAAATTACATGAAAATATGTTTTCCTATTAATTAGTCATTAAGGAATTATAAACTAAGGTCACAATAAGATAGTACTAATCTCTACTAGAATCGCTAAAATTAAAGAGGCTGACTGTACTATGTGTTGAAGGAACTGGAGCTCTCATACATTGCTGGTGGAAATATAGCCCAACAACATTGGAAAGAAATTTGGTGGTTTCTTCAAAAAATGTATATGATCCAACCAATCCACTCCTAGGTATTTATCCAAGAGACAAAAATGCATATCTCCATTGAAAGACTTGTACATAAATGTTCATAGTAGCTTTATTTGTAACAGCCAGAATTGTCAACAACCATCTATTATCAATGACTGGATAAATAAATTACAGTGTATCTCTATAATGAAATACTATGCAGGAGTAAAGCAAATAAGAACTTTCTACCACATGGATAATTATTCAAATATTTATACTGAGTGAAAGATGCCTAACAACAAAAGCATACATAGCGTATGTGCACTCCACTAACAGAAAATTCTGGAGCATGCAACATAATCTAGGTTGACAAAAAGTTAAGTGAGATGTTATCTGAAAATGACTGAGGAGGACAGCAAAGAACAGAGGAAAGGATTGCCAAGGGGCACAAAGGATGTTTAGCAGGGGCTGGATGTGCTCACTATTTTGATTGCAGAGATAGTTTCACAGGTACATGCATTTTTACATATCCAGCCTGCCAGTTCGGGAGATGTAAGAGACACAAGTTTGATCCCTAGGTCAGGAAGATCCCTTGGAAGAGGGAATGGCAACCCATTCCAGTGTTCTTGCCTGGAGAATCCCATGGACAGAGGAGTGTGGTAGACTCCTCTGTCTGGTAGACTCTGTGTGACATGGGGTTGCACAGAGTCAGACACAACTGAAGTGACTTAGCACATTTGCATCCACACATATATGTATGTATGTGTCAAAATCTGTCCAACCATACACTTTAAATACATCTTGTTTATTGTATCTCATTTATCCTTCAATAAAACTATTTAGAGAAATAAAACAATGAAATGATATCTACAACATCATGGAAAAGTTTCAAAAGAAAAGGAAGGCTATATGAATTGTTGTTGCTCAGTGGCAAAGTTGTGTCCAACTCTTTGTGACCCCATGAACTGTAGCATGCCAGGCTTCCCTGTCCTTCACTGTCTCCCAAAGATATCTATTTCAGGGCAATAAAAATTGGAACAAATTTATATGATTTAAACATCCAACAACAGAAGAATGCTTAATGGAATATTCTATTGCTTCCATTAAAATGATAATTCTATTGTACAAAGTTAATTTTAAGCAGCAGAGTTTAAAATACTGTGTGCACAAGTTTAATAGCCATATTACAATAGGCAAACTGACAAGGGAGGAATGCTTGATATAGTTTTACATCTCAATCCCACCACTGCCTAGCTATGTATTCTAAACTTAGGTTTCTCATCTGGAAAGTGGAGGTAATAATAACTTTCTAAAGAAATTCTTAAGTGAATTAAGTGTGAAACTATGAAGAATATGCCTGGATCATAGTAGGCATTCAATAAAGCACATCTTTGTAAAAGTTGAAGAGCTATAAGTGTGTGTGTGTGTGTGTGTGTGTGTGTGTGTTTGATGCACAGTCCTTGGAAGAGGGTGACAGTTTCAAACAGTGTTGTCCTGACCAGTAAATGGGAGGAGGAACAGGGCTGGGACAGCTAGGGTTTTGAAGTTCCATATTACCAGTGAGAAGATTCCCTGTATGAGGAAACTTTGTTGAACATAGAGGTGTTTCCAGCTGTTGGAAGAACCTAGAAGACTGATTTCTTTCTTTTTAAAACTCCAGTATGCCTTGCTTTCATGCAT
This sequence comes from Ovis canadensis, assembly GCF_042477335.2. Taxonomy (NCBI): domain Eukaryota; kingdom Metazoa; phylum Chordata; class Mammalia; order Artiodactyla; family Bovidae; genus Ovis; species Ovis canadensis. The sequence goes on along the minus strand of NC_091246.1, from coordinate 83,850,871 downwards.
GATCTGTTTTAAAAAATCGGAATATAATTGCTTTGCAATGTTGTGCTAGTTTCTGCTGTACAATGAAATGAATCACCCATATGTATACATATACCCTTTCCCTCCAGGGCCTCACTCCCACCCCCGAATCCCACCCCTCTAAGTCATCACAGAGCGCTGAGCTGAGCTCCTTGTGCTATAGGGCAGCTTCCCACTAGCTCGTTATTGTACACCTGGGAGTGTATTGAGGTCAAACCTGAGGTCAAACCAATTCATCCCACCCTTCACTTTCTACTGTGTCCAGCCTCTTGGTCCACCCACATCTCTACGAAAGCAAATCTATTGTACCCAAATCTTATTATAAAGAAAGAAAAGTTAGGAAATAGCTTTTCCACTGACAGAAAGGGTTGTTTGTTTTGCTAAAAGATTGTTTACTGGTAAGGACTTGGGTGATAGTTATTTTCTAAAAATGGTTCCTCAGTGAGGCCGTATTCTCAAAATTCCCTTTTATATTCAGTAAGTGACACACTTCTACATATATCGAGGATTCATGTGTGTTGGCTGTTCGTGCATGCGTGCCTAGTCACTTGGTTGTGTCCGACTCTTTGCGACCCCATGGACAGTAGCCCACCAGGTTCCTCTGTCCATGGGGATTCTTTAGGCAAGAACACTGGAGTGTGTTTCTATGCCCTCCTCCACGATATCTTCCCAACCCAGGGATCAAACCCATATCTCTTGCATTGGCAGATGGATTCTTTACTGTCTGAGCCACCAGGGAATGTCCCACTAAATGGAGACAATGGTGGTTTGAAGTGTACGGGAGTCAAGAAAGATTCTCCTAGAAGCTGAAAGACAGAGACGGTCAGGGGAGACTGACATCCAGTAAATCACCTTCTTGCCTAAGATTTCCCACCGAGCAGAATCCTTAGGTCACTTTGGTGACTGGCCATGAATAGTAGGCCTCTAAGATTTTCAGATTGGAAACAAGGGTTAAACTTTTGCAAATGTGACGAAGGCCTGCCCGACTTTATAGCAAACTCAGGCCCAGGGTCAGGTACATAACAGAAGGCAAGCCTTACTGGAAAGTTCTGCTTTGCTTTAGCACTTTATTCTCATGATTTTTCACAGTTTGTCTCATGCCACCTTATTACTTAATTCCCACACCTTGGAGGGAAAAATGTGTAATATTTTAATATTTATGTTACAGATACTTAACATTATGCTTCTGCATAGGTGTTGCCAAGATGGCAAAGCCAACCTTTATTTATAGACGGTAGAAAATATAAATCTGTCTAAAATCTTTCATGAAAGGAAGGTCTTAATATTTCCAGAGTTGATTTTGGTGCCTACTCTTGGAGAGCTTTAGAGAAGCGTTGTCAACACAAGGTGCCATTGTTTTAGGTTTCCTATCCATGGCTTGCCTTTTTTTCCCCAAAACTTCCCTCTCTTTTGGCAACTTCTCTTTACATTCTGTCCTACATTTGGCCTCGAGACAGTTGAAAGCTTTGCAAGTTGATTTTCCGTTCCCATCTGAGTTTTAGCTTAGCCGTGGAACTGTTTTCCATGTGTTTTTAATCATTTGTCCATGTGTTATGAGCTTATAGGGACAATATGGTTCCCTCAATCTGCCTGCATTGTAAAAGCAGAAACTGGCACGGTGGCCAGTGGGGGAACAGTTTTCAGACAGATGCCCCCTACACTCATTTCTGTTGGTGATACACCATCCCTATCTTCCAACTAGAGGAAAGCAATTTACGAACTGTGTAAAGTTCCCTAACATAAGAGTTTGCTGGCCTGAGTTGCCTTTTCTGGGAGTATAATCATCTTTCAGAAGAGATTTGCCTGGGACCTGTGGCTGGTGTGACAAAGTTCAAAGACCTACTCTGACACTGTGGCCAGGTTGGAAAATAAAGTTTTATTTTGAGTCTTCCCAGATCTAGTAGAAAATTGATTTTAAAATACAGTCTAAACACAGAGAATTAAGGATAAGTTCTCCAGGACAAAGTGGTACCTCTTAGAAAGTAAAGCATGACAAGGACCCATGGCAGAAGTTGCTGTCCAAAATTTTTCCTAGATTTGATGGTTGAAGCCAACATTCATTAACCTAAGTGTAGAGTGAGGCACTGGGAAGGGGAAAGAAGCAGAAAAATGCCTTCAGCAAAATTCCTGTTCTCCAAGTTGCTGACTGTGCAATCTCCAGCAAACATAGACCTCGCCTCTGAGGAGCCTCTCAGGAAGACACACATGCATTCAAATGGAGCTAACGCTGAGGAATCACTAAATGGCAGGGTAAAGAAGGAGCTGCAAATAAATCCTGGTGTTCTGGGTGAGGGGAAAGTGTTTGTTAGTTGCTCACTCATGTCCCACTCTTTGCTACCCCATGGACTGTGGTCCACTAGGCTCCTCTGTCCATGGGATTCTCTGGGTGAAAATACGGAGTGGATTGCCATTCCCCTTTCCAGGGGATCTTTCCAACCCAGGGGTTAAACCTCGGTCTCATGCACTGCAGGCCAATTCTTTTCCGTCTGAGGCACCAGGGAAACCCCATGGGGGACGTGACTCCTAGTAAAACTTCTATTTTGCAGAAAGCTGGTTCGATGACAGGTCAGCTCCTTGAGGTTAAGATTTCAGGTTTCTCATAGCTCTTTTGCCCACTCTGACCCCCCATTCTTTCACCATTTTATTTAGAACCAAGTTCCTAAGAAATGAGTTAAATGTTGTAGAGCATTATAGTAGCTACACGGAGTCATGGATGATCCTGGGAAGAAAGATATAAAGGAGTGCTGGAGCAAAAAGCTAGACTTCAGTGGGTTGATATGTCAGTGGAAGTGAGAAAGTGGAGTTTGGGTTTGGACAATTTTTCTCCAGTATTTGCCTGGGAAGGCAGAAGACACCATGGAAGAATAGAACCTGGAAATTGCTGTGAAATCAAAGAGGCGTTTTTTAAAGCTTCAAAACAAGCACACATTATATAAATGCTGATGGGCAACCGGTGGAGTGAAGGGAGTTGAATGATATGGGGTGGGAGAGACTATTAATAAAGGAGATGGGAAAGGATGGATCCAAGAACAGAGTGGAAAGGAGAAAAGAATTGTTGTGGTCTGACCGTCAAGTAAAGGAAATACTCCCATCTGATCGCTTCTGTTTTTCTCTGTGGAAGAAGGGGGTGAGGTCATTTGCTGAAAATGTCAAGGAGAAATGAAAATGTCTACATGGTGAAGGTAGTAGTTCTGGAAAAGCTACCGGGGATGAGACAGGAGCTAAAGTTGAACGAGCTGATGGATACGAGCCACCAGTCCAAGAATCAGTTTAAAAGGCAGACTGTTAATGGTGACAAAAAAAGAGAAAAAGAAAAGAAAGGCAGAGAAGGCAGAGGTTCGAGATTATTAGAGAAGATTTTTAAATGATCTACCTGGAAAATGAAGTGAGAGCTGACTAGAGTAATAAGAAAGATTGCTGGATGGAATAGACAGTTCAGTTAAAATGGGAGATAATTTATATAGAGTCAGTTTTCACCATTTTGTCATTGTCTCTGCCAGTATTCTATGTCAAAGTAGCCCAGGGAAGAGGGAGTGGAGTGTTTCCAGGTTTGGAATTCTACTAGATCATGCGAGAGAAAGGGGAGCAAGGAAGTTGGGAATATTGTAAAAATTTGAAATGACAGGCCATGGATCCAAGCTGGATAGGGAAGAAAATGAAGACCACTTTTAGATATTCATTCATTCATTCATTTTAAACAAGTATTTTTGAACATCTCTTACAAGAAAAGACCTGAGATGGGACTAAGAAAGGCAGAACTCCTGCTTTCATGGACTTCAAAATCCAAAGTGGGGACAAATATTAAATGTTCACACAAGTAATTCAGTTCAGTTCAGTCGCTCAGTCGTGTCCGACTCTGCGACCCCATGAATCGCAGCACACCAGGCCTTGCTGTCCATCACCAACTCCCGGAGTTCACTCAGACTCGCATCCATCGAGTCCATGATGCCATCCAGCCATCTCATCCTTGCTCGTCCCCTTCTCCTCCTGCCCCGAATCCCTCCCAGCATCAAAGCCTTTTCCAATGAGTCAACTCTTTGTATGAGGTGGCCAAAGTACTGGAATTTCAGCTTCAGCATCATTCCTTCCAAAGAAATCCCAGGGTTGATCTCCTTCAAAATGGACTGGTTGGATCTCGTTGCAGTCCAAGGGACTCTCAAGAGTCTTCTCCAACACCACAGTTCAAAGGCATCAATTCTTTGGCGCTCAGCCTTCTTCACAGTCCAACTCTCACATCCATACATGACCACTGGAAAAACCATAGCCTTGACTAGACCGACCTTAGTCGGCAAAGTAATGTCTCTGCCTTTGAATATGCTATCTAGGTTGGTCATAACTTTTCTTCCAAGGAGTAAGTGTCTTTTAATTTCATGGCTGCAGCCACCATCTGCAGTGATTTTGGAGCCACCCAAAATGAAGTCTGACACTGTTTCCACTGTTTCCCCATCTATTTCCCATGGAGTGACGGGACCAGATGCCATGATCTTCGTTTTCTGAATGTTGAGCTTTAAGCCAACTTTTTCACTCTCCTCTTTCACTTTCATCAAGAGGCTTTTTAGTTCCTCTTCACTTTCTGCCATAAGGGTGGTGTCGTCTGCATATCTGAGGTTATTGATATTTCTCCCGGCAATCTTGATTCCAGCTTGTGTTTCTTCCAGTCCAGCGTTTCTCATGATGTACTCTGCATATAAGTTAAAAAAGCAGGGTGACAATATACAGCCTTGATGTACTCCTTTTCCTACGTGGAACCAGTCTGTTGTTCCATGTCCAGTTCTAACTGTTGCTTCCTGGCATGCATACAGATTTCTCAAGAGGCAGGTTAGGTGGTCTGGTATTCCCATGTCTTTCAGAATTTACCACAGTTGATTGTGATCCACACAGTCAAAGGCTTTGGCATAGTCAATAAAGCAGAAATAGATGTTTTTCTGGAACTCTCTTGCTTTTGCCATGATCCAGTGGATGTTGGCAATTTGATCTCTGGTTCCTCTGCCTTTTCAAAAATCAGCTTGAACATCTGGAAGTTCACGGTTCACGTATTGCTGAAGCCTGGCTTGGAGAATTTTGAGCATTACTTTACTAGCGTGTGAGATGAGTGCAATTGTGCGGTAGTTTGAGCATTCTTTAGCATTGCCTTTCTTTGGGATTGGAATGGAAACTGACCTTTTCCAGTCCTATGGCCACTGCTGACTTTTCCAAATTTGCTGCCATATTGAGTGCAGCACTTTCACAGCATCAGCTTTTAGGATTTGAAATAGCTCCACTGGAATTCCATCACCTCCACTAGCTTTGTTCATAGTGATGCTTTCTAAGGCCCACTTGACTTCACATTCCAGGATGTCTGGCTCTAGGTGAGTGATCACACCATCGTGATTATCCGGGTCGTGAAGATCTTTTTGTACAGTTCTTCTGTGTATTCTTGCCACCTCTTCTTAATATCTTCTGCTTCTGTTAGGTCCATACCATTTCTGTCCTTTATTGAGCCCATCTTTGCATGAAATGTTCCCTTGGTATCTCTCATTTTCTTGAAGAGATCTCTAGTCTTTCCCATTCTGTTCTTTTCCTCTATTTCTTTGCATTGATTGCTGAAGAAGGCTTTTTATCTCTTCTTGCTATTCTTTGGAACTCTGCGTTCAGATGCTTATATCTTTCCTTTTCTCCTTGGCTTTTCAATTTTCTTCTTTTCACAGCTATTTGTAAGGCTTCCCCAGACAGCCATTTTGCTTTGTTTGCATTTCTTTTCCATGGGGATGGTCTTGATCCCTGTCTCCTGTACAATGTCACAAACCTCATTCCATAGTTCATCAGGCATTCTATCAGATCTAGTCCCTTAACTCTGTTTCTCACTTCCACTGTATAATCATAAGGGATTTGATTTAGGTCATACCTGAATGGTCTAGGAGTTTTCCCTGCTTTCTTCAATTTGAGTCTGAATTTGGTAATAAGGAGTTCATGATCTGAGCCACAGTCAGCTCCTGGTCTTGTTTTTGTTGACTGTGTAGAGCTTCTCCATCTTTTGCTGCAGAGAATATAATCAATCTGATTTCAGTGTTGACCATCTGGTGATGTCCATGTGTAGAGTCTTCTCTTGTGTTGTTGGAAGAGGGTGTTTGCTATGACCAGTGCATTTTCTTGGCAAAACTCTATTAGTCTTTGCCCTGCTTCATTCTGCATTCCAAGACCAAATTTGCCTGTTACTCCAGGTGTTTCTTGACTTCTTAGTTTTGCATTCCAGTCCCCTATAATGAAAAGGACATGTTTTTTGGGTGTTAGTTCTAAAAGGTCTTGTAGGTCTTCATAGAACCGTTCAACTTCAGTGTTAGTGGTTGGGGCATAGACTTGGATTACTGTGATATTGAATGGTTTGCCTTGGAAATGAACAGAGATCATTCTGTCATTTTTGAGATTGCATCCAAGTACTGCATTTCGGACTCTTTTGTTGACCATGACGGCTACTCCATTTCTTCTGAGGGATTCCTGCCTGCAGTAGTAGATATAATGGTCATCTGAGTTAAATTCACCCATTCCAGTCGATTTTAGTTCACTGATTCCTAGAATGTAGACGTTCACTCTTGCCATCTCCTGTTTGACCACTTCCAATTTGCCTTGATTCATGGACCTGACATTCCAGGTTCCTATACAATATTGCTCTTTACAGCATCAGACCTTGCTTCTATCACCAGTCACATCCACAGCTAGATATCGTTTTTGCTTTGGCTCCATCCCTTCATTCCTTCTGGAGTTATTTCTCCACTGACCTCCAGTAGCATATTGGGCACCTACTGACCTGGGGAGTACCTCTTTAAGTATCCTATCATTTTGCTTTTTCATACTGTTCATGGGGTTCTCAAGGCAAGAATACTGAAGTGGTTACACAAGTGATTATTCAACTGCAATTCTGGTAGCACCATTATAAGGACGAAGCAGAAAACAAATGCTGTGGAAACAATTGAGAGAATAGAAGCCACTGAAAGTTGCCCCGAGAAAGTGGAATGTGACATTCACAGTCTAGAGGTGGAGCAATTCCTGGGGATAACAGGGGTCAGAATGTAAAAGGGATGGAGAGGCCAGTTGAGTAGAAGTTACCAGGCTGCTGCCAGGATGTTGAATAGGACATCATGTAACACTGATGGCAGGTTATTTGTTCAGACTTGTCCTGAATTTACCCAGGATGCTGAAGTGCATCCTGAAGTTACCCAGGCTGACAATAGGATTTGCAGTGAAGAGAAAGGCAATGAGCCAGATGAGGAAGGCAGGGCAGGTAGGATTGTTTCTGGCAAGGTTTAGGGACAAGAAGTCAAGTCCCTGAGATCATATTGCTTATAAACTGTAAAGGCAGAGCCAGGAATCAGATAAAAAGTTTTTCTGGCTTCAAATCTGAAGCCACTTCCACTTAAATTACTCTCTCTCAGCTTTCTGCAGTGAAAGTCGATCAGGGTAAATTTTAAGAAATAGCAAGAAGGTGATGACAGAGGTTTAGGATCAGTGAAGACATCCTGGACTGACTATAACTAGAGGCTGTGGGTGGTGAGGGATGGATGGATGGTGGAGGATGGGGCGCGGGTGAAGTTGCTTGGCCTACTTTTCAGATTTATAGGAGCCCTCTCTGCCATCTTGGTAGGTAGCTTATTTGTCAGATTTGGGTATTGTCCGTGACTTGTGCACGGTAATAGATACAGCCCCAGTAGCAAAAAATAAAATGCTTCCTCCATGGTGTGGGAGTGATTTGGACACAGAGCAGTAAGTTCGCTGAAACTGAATAATCTGACCTTAAAACGCAATACTGGAATCAGTGCCTAAATATGGGAATAGTGAAGTTTTATAATATGGTACACCATTTGGTGTTTGTCCTCTTCTATTGGCTACATTTTTTTTTCTTCAAGTGGTGTCTTAGTTTGCCATTGCTGCCATCACTAAGTACCAGAGGCCTGGTGGCTTAAACGGTACAGATTTGTTTTTTCACAGTTTTGGAGGCGGGAAGTCCGAAGTCATCGTGTTTGTAAGATTGTTTCCTTCTTTCCTTGGCATGTAGACAGCTGTCTTGTTATGTCTTCATGTCGTCTTTCTTCTGCATGTGTCTTTGTCCCAATCTCTCTTTTTAATGAAGACATTGATCTTACTGGTTTAGGACCCACCATAGTGGCCTCACTTTAATTTAATTACCTCTTTAAAGGCCCTATTTTCAAAAACAGTCACATCTGAGGTGCTGGGGGTTATGACTTCAACATATGAATATGGGGCAGGGGGGATACAGGTAACACTTTTTTAATATATAATTTAATCTTTTTTCACTGATGCAAAGGTTTTTAATTAAAATTTGACTTAAATTTCCACTTTCTCTGATGTCTGTCAGTGGCTCTTTCACATTCAAGTATTTTAACTTAAAATTTTATGTATTTGTTTTATTTTAAAAGATTGACTATAAATAAGTTGACAACAGTGATGGCCACATGGCAGGACAGCAAGCCTGGGAGGTCAGAGGAAGGTTTACCTTTTATCATACAATTTTTTTTTAATGATCTCAATCTTGTTACTATACCTATGTATTACCTAATCAAAAATAAAATAAAATATTTGCATGACATGTACTGTACTACATTGTGCAATCTTTATTTTCAAATATTTATCAAATAAAATGAGCAGAAACACAGTCCACTGTGCCTTTGGGATTAGTATTCACCTCAAAGTCCCCCATCAGTACTAGGAATGGTGTCTGCCTTGGTTTTCCTTGTGTAACTCATTTTGAATAAACTCCCTCTAGATCGCAAACTTCACTAGGCTCGGACAAGAACACTCTTGCTAATTTATCCCCAGGACCTAGCACAAAGTTGGCACTCAGATATATTCTGTGTGAATGAGTGTAGTCATGAGTCCAGTAAGTGAAAGTCCCTCCTTTGGAGAAGAAGGACTTCCTAATGTTTTCTTTCTATAGAAAGTAGCAGGGAGGAGAGTGCAGGCGGAGAATTCTATGTTTTAAATAATTTACTAAACTAATTCATGATGATAAAGGGTTTAAGGAGAAATCACTTACTCTTAAACCTTAAGTTTGCTGCCTTCCTTGTTCTTTGGTAAAGGAAAGATTCTGCCTTCTTCTGAGTTCTTTTTAAATAATCTAAATTCTGACGGTCCTGTTGCTACTCTATATTTTGAAAAGACAGATAGTTGTGAAGCAACGGCATGTGCTCTAAAAAGATTTCTTCCACAAATCCATCCCCCCAGATTCCCCTTTCTGTCTCTCTGTTTAGCTCTAATGCCTACATCCTGCCCCAGTACTGCCTCTCACCTTTTGTTGATTTAGGTCTGGGAGTTTTAGAAAAGAACTGTTTTCCCTTGGAGAGCACTATACTGCTTTTAGCTTCTTTCTGAGAGTCTGGAAGAGGGACAGAAAACATGTCTGTTACTGTTCTCTCACAGACACGCTGGGTGCTCCTGAAGACAGCCTAGTGCCCACACAAACAGGCCAAGTGGAATTCAGAGTTCAGGTCATGCCTAGTACAAGTTTAAAGTAGTACAATTGCACTCTCTGGCTCACACACAGGCGTGAGGGTGGTCTCAGGAAGCAGACCCAGGCAGGCTTGGGCTCATGAGATCTCAGGCCTGCCTTCTGCTTTGGCATTTGCTACTAAGGACATCAACAATTTGTGGTGCTGTCTCCACACCACAGCTCCCTGCTGTGTCTGGAGACCCCTTCCACACCTACCTCCATTTGGTTTCATCCAAATTGGAAGATCACTATATGCTTATATCACCAAAGATCCACAGAGGCAGCATATTTTTTGCTGAAAACCTCCACAGTGTTTCTGTTTTGGAGAATAAACTGTAATGTATCACATACACAGATTTATCACCGAGGAAAGGGCACAGTGGTGAAAGGTGAATGCCTCCTGCCCTTAGCTGCAAAAGCCAGGGGTTGAAGACAAACTTCCACACTATTGTACTCATCACAGAAGGCTTTACTTCGCTAGGTTTGCCTTCAAGATACTTACACATTTCTCAACAGGAATAACAGAACAGCAAAAGCAAATCCTCCCTGAGCAGTCTTTAAGTGATATTTATAAACACCAAAATTAATATCAGAAGAAGAGTTTAGGACTAAATAAAGGTTAAGTATTGATAACTGACATTCCTACAGCCAATATAATAAAGTTATAAAATGAGTAAAACCACAAGACGACTTGAGGGCAGAAACTAAGGTTTCATCATTTTTTATCATCTTCTAGTCTCTAATATCAGAGAAGGCAATGGCACCCCACTCCAGTACTCTTGCCTGGAAACTCCCTTGGACGGAGGAGCCTGTTGGGCTGCAGTCCATGGGGTTGCTGAGAGCTGGACACGACTGAGTGACTTCACTTTCACTTTTCACTTTCATGCATTGGAGAAGGAAATGGCAACCCACTCCAGTGTTCTTGCCTGGAGAATCCCAGGGACGGCGGAGCCTGGTGGGCTGCCATCTGTGGGCTCGCACAGAGTCGGATACGACTGAAGCGACTTAGCAGCAGTGTCTAATATGATGCCTGGCCCACCAAGTGACCCTTCTATAAATTTAAACTCAAAAGAAATTATTTTAACTGTATCCTATGTTCAGAGACAGGCAATCTGAGACTCCAAGGAGAATTTCTGGAATAGACGTTAGTCTGGAAGATGCTGGACGCTGTGATTGATGGCAGTGGAACTTCAGGCACTGAAGAGTAAAGGCTAAAAGGAATTAGGAAGCTAGCGGGGTGGGAAGGATGCTTAAGGGCAAGGCAGGGAATATGTATACATGTGGCTGACTCACTTTGTTGTACAGCAGAAACTAATGCACCATTGTAAAGCAATTATAGTCCAATAATAAAGATTTTTTTAAAAACTGAAAATAGAATAAAAGGAACCAGGAACATATCATAGTTAGCTCCCATAACATATTTATAATTAAATGGCCAGCTAATATGAATTATATAATTAGAATGGCCAGTTCTGAGAGGTCTATTGCATTGGATGGCTGAAGGAAATTAAGAAATTCAAGCAGCAGGCAATTTTTAAAAAATACTCTTAAAAATGAAAAATATTAACATTTATTTAGTAGGGATCAACTGTACCTTAATTAATACTAGCACAGGTTCTCTGGGTATTTGGTACAAGTAAACTACATCTCATTAGATTTCTGGAAAAATGATGGTTCATTTAAAAAAATTCATTATTGTAGGTAAAAGGACTTATTTGAGGCTTTGTCTCTTAGAGAACTGTGGAAAATTCTGAAGGAGATGGGAATACCAGACCACCTGACCTGCCTCTTGAGAAACCTATATGCAGGTCAGGAAGCAACAGTTAGAACTGGGCATGGGACAACAGACTGGTTCCAAATAGGAAAAGGAGTACGTCAAGGCTGTATATTGTCACCCTGCTTATTTAACTTATATGCAGAGTACATCATGAGAAATGCTGGGCTGGAAGAAGCACAAGCTGGAATCAAGATTGCTGGGAGAAATATCAATAACCTCAGGTATGCAGATGACACCACCCTTATGGCAGAAAGTGAAGAGGAACTAAAAAGCCTCTTGATGAGAGTGAAAGAGGAGAGTGAAAAAGGTGGCTTCAAGCTCAACATTCAGAAAACAAAGATCATGGGATCTGGTCCCATCATTTCATGGGAAATAGATGGGGAAACAGTGGAAACAGTGGCTGACTTTATTTTGGGTGGCTCCAAAATCACTGCAGGGTGATTGCAGCCATGAAATTAAAAGATGCTTGGAAGGAATGTTATGACCAACCTAGACAGCATATTAAAAAGCAAAAACATTAGTTTGTCAACAAAGGTCCATCTAGTCGAGGCTATGGTTTTTCCAATAGTCATGTATGGGTGTGAGAGTTGGACTATAAAGAAAGCTGAGTGCTGAAGAATTGATGCTTTTGAACTGTGGTGTTGGAGAAGACTCTTGAGAGTCCCTTGGACTGCAAGGAGATCCAACCAGCCCATCCTAAAGGAAATCAGTCTTGGGTGTTCATTGGTAGGACTGATGTTGAAGCTGAAACTCCAATCCTTTGGCCACCTGATGCAAACAGCTGACTCATTTGGAAAGACCCTGATGCTGGGAAAGATTGAGGGCAGGAGGAGAAGGGGATGACAGTGGATGAGATGGTTGGATGGCATCACGGACTCAATGGACATGCGTTTAGGTAGACTCTGGCAGTCGGTGATGGATAGGGAGGGCTGGCGTACTATGTTTCATGGGGTTGCAAAGAGTCGGACACGACTGAGCGACTGAACTGAACTGAACTCTTAGAAATCAGGCATAACTATTAAGAAGAACAGTAGTTCTGGAAAAAATATTCCAATGGGTCACTTCTTAGAAAAAAAAATTAATCATTACTGAAAAAAGGGGGTTATGTTCCAGGATTATGTGTGTTACTGAAAGCAAGAAATATGATGATTGAATTAAAAGGGGAGAAAGGCAAGCAGGTGTTAGGTTGATTCCCAGTGGAAATACTGTTCAAATATTGTAGAGGGTTGTTGGAACTGAATTCTGAGGTTCATTTTTGTGGAAATGTTTCTTTCTTACGCCTTTGTCTGATTTATAATGTTTTAAAATGATAGTCATCTAACAAATTTTCCTTTGATCCCTGAATACTCATGTTTGCCTCCATCTTTATTTAACCTGGTCATCAATTATTGCAGTACAAAGAAAATGATGTGGGCCAGCCAGCTTCATGCCCCAGAGCTATCAAACCTGGTTCATAGAATCCACTTTTTCAAGTCTGGCTCTTTGTTTTGGGAAAAAAAAAAAAAAGAGTCAGTAGGGTGGCTTGAGGGAAAGACATTTCCCCCTCCTAACCGAGGGCTAATGAGCTGTCAGTCTATTACTTAGGATCCTGTTGAGAGATTTGTGTGAACAATTGAGAAAGTTTATCTGATGATTAATCAGTTGTGAAATTTAGCACCAAGTATTTGATTCTTAAGGTGAGGGGATTACTTGGGAATTGTGTTTCCATGTGTGGAAAAGGAGACTATACTCCCTTCACTGTTACCGTGTAAAAATCGACAACCACAACCTTATCTCAGTAATAGGAGCATCCTTTTCTCAATGAACATTTAACACCCCTCTAATTCTTCCTTTCTGTTTCTTACAACTTTTATATATTTCTTTGGCTACTCCTGTGCATGTGTGGGTGTGTGTGTTTGTAGAGCCTAATGGCCTGAACTTTGGTTAAATGTACACATTAATTTTTACCTGATACACTTCTCTCTTAAAGAGGAGAAGGAGAAGGGGATGACAGAGGATGAGATGGCTGGATGGCATCACTGACTTGACGGACATGAGTTTGAGCAAGCTTCGGGAGTTTTGGTGATGGAAAGGGAAGCCTGGTGTGCTGCAGTCCATGGGGTCACAAAGAGCTGGACATGACTGAGCAACTGAACTCTCTCTTAAAAACATGTCAGTTCTATCTCAGCACAAAGCAGATGGACCACAGATGTTAGCTTACTCTGGCCCTAATAACAGTGATGGGAAATCCAGGCAAAGACGTGTTGTTTTCACTAATACTGCTCCTTAAATCTCAGACGATAAAGTGTCAGCTAATTACCCCCTGGGTCCCCGGCTTTCACTGGAGCATTCTAAAATACACAAAACCAAAATGAAGGCAGAACACTATTAGCACTCCATAATTCAAGCAAACAAGAGATGTGTTTACTCTGCCTGGCTACTGACCACCTGCCTTCCCATCCCACAAGGCAGGTATCCATATATAGCGTCTCCCTGGTCACAGTCCTGCAGGGAGTGAACCTCTTTCTGGGCCTCACAGTCTGTGAATCTGCAAGAAGTGGGCCCGACAGCATGCCTCTTCTCTTCCTTCAGCTGCTGGTGCTCCTGCCTCTAGGGGAGGCTGTACAGCGCGGTGATGGTCGCCAGAGGCAGAGTTCTGTCTCTCTCATGCTCCTAGAAAGGAATCGCAGAGAGCTCTCCGTGGGCACTCAGGAGGAAGCAGAGGAGAGGCCAGATCTGTTTGTGGCCGTGCCACACCTGATAGGTGCCAGCCCTGCAGAGGAGGGCCAGAGGCAGAGAGAAAAGATGCTGTCCAGGTTTGGGAGATTCTGGAAGAAGCCCGAGAGAGAGCTGCACCCATCCCAGGGCTTGGTCAGTGAGCAGATCTTCCCTAGGACTTGGGGCCTCACTCAGCAAAAGGATAGGATGCCAATGGAGAAATCTCCTCTCCGGGAAGAAGCCAAGAAATTCTGGCACCACTTCATGTTCAGAATGAGTCCAGCTTCTCAGGGGATCATCCTGCCTATCAAAAGCCACGAAGTACATCAGGAGACCTGTAGGACAGTGCCCTTCAGCCAGGTATTTGTTCTGGGTGGGGGCGGGGGTCCAGATGTTCAGGAGGGGGTGGACAGCTGGGATGGGTAAAAAGCAGGGGACGAATGTGCCAGGAGTCTGAGTCTCACCTAATTTCCAGATTTGGTGCCTGGACCTTCATCATGAGATTTGGCAAAGTATGCTCATATTCCCTAAGTTTCTTTCCAACCTTGTAAATGCTGCAAATATGGTATGATGGTACTGCTAATGTTAGAAATCATTCATATTGATCACACAAAGCTTTTTATTTGTTTGTTTGTTTTATTTGTTTTTACACTGGTGTGGTTTATCTGGAGAAGTAATTGATTGTACCTCCAGGTACGAAACTGGGAACTTAGAGTGATCACCAGAACTTCCCCTAGCTGCATCTCTACACTCTATTAGACACGGATGAGCAGGTGGGTTCCATCTGCAGATAAGTGGGATACGTTGGACTCCTCCTCAAACATGCATGTATGATGGTCTTAATCCCTGTATTTCACACCCAGCTACTTCATAGGTCTATCAACTATGTCTAGGTTGTTAGGCAGAAGTTGCCAGATTATTTCTAGCATTACCATAGCAAAAATGATTTAATACAACAGATTTTCTCGTAAGCTTTCAAAAAGTAATCTTGATGTGAAATCACATTTCCTCCCCTTAGAAATGCCTGTCTCCCAATTCATGTTGTTTGGCTGATTTGTGGTTAGGATGATTGATTCCACACTATTAAGACCAGAGAGCATTCTACTATCTGCTTCCTCCAGTCAGTCTGGCAAAGCCCACGCTCCAAATGTTAGATTAAAATTGAGAAATTGCATCAGGTCCTTAAACACAGAGATACTGAACCAAAAGCAATGCAGGGCAGAGTAAAATTTTATAGTCCAGTAAAGCTACCCAATTAAGCAGGCAGTATTATAAGGTAATTGACTGTGCAAGGCAGTTAAGTATTCTGAAAAGGCAAGGATACATAGCAATGACAAGTCAATGATCAAATAATAATGACTGCTTTGTTGGCCCATGTATAATTAGAAAATTGCTCCTAAGAACCGGGCAATCAAATTTCCTTTGAACTCTTATTTTGAATTCTATTGCTAATCAAATTAAGAGTAAGGTGTTTGGCTCATATATTTTGAAGGGCACATAAAGCTAGGTGTCTGGGGTTATGGGAGAGGCAGAGATGATGTCACACAACATGATTTAGAGGTGTAGGTGCTGCAAATTTAATAAATTTGAATGTACTATAAACACTGCAAAATAGGACAGAATTAAACTCTTGATGTTCTGATCTATTCTGTGAGCTATTGAACAAATATGTATTGAGAATTATTATGCACAATGCACTGTGAAGAGTAGAAGGGTAAGACATATTATTGACAAGAAACGAACCATTAGAATTTTTCAGACCAGTAACAAGAGTTTGGCATTCAAGTGTAGAGTAAACGTTTCCATATTACCTTAGGTGTTTCCTACAGGTTAATTTATTCATTTACCCAATAAAAGAAATTTAGTTGAGGTAGCTCTATGCTCTTAAGATACTATCACTTGGATATTTAAAATGTATCCAACATTGGAAAGATTTTTAAATTTTAGTCTAAGTTATCCTCAGGCTTGGGAGGGCCTCCATGGTGGCTCAGATGGTAAAGAATCTGCCTGTAATAAAGGAGAACCGGGTTCACTCCCTGGAATGGGAAGATCTCCTGGAGAAAGGAATGGCAACCCACTCCAGAATTTTGCCTGGAGAATTCCATGGACAGAGGAGACTGGTGGGCTACATACAGACCATGGGGTTACAGAGTCGGACACGACTGAGCAACTAACATCCTCAGAAGTAATAGTCTGCATCATGTATGTTAAAGAAATGACTTAAGATAATTTAATGGAGATGTGTTTGCCTTTTAGACTATCACCCATGAAGACTGTGAGAAAGTGGTTGTACAGAACAACCTCTGCTTTGGAAAATGCGGGTCCCTTCCTTCTCCTGAAGCTGTGCAGCACCCCGCCACATTCTGCTCCCACTGCCTGCCTGCCAAGTTCACCACAAGGCACTTAGAGCTCAACTGCACCGGCCTGGCCATGGTGGTCAAGGTGGTGATGCTGGTGGAGGAATGTCAGTGCATGGTGAAGACAGAGCATCAGCATGGCTACCCCGAACAGGCTGGCTTTCGGGCAGAATTTCATGTCCAAGATCCCTTTATCCCAGGATTTTCAACATAAAAAAAAAAAAAGAAAAGCTATTTTATTATTATCAGGAAAATTACTGATTACTCAGTCTGAAATGTTAAGTGGGTATATAATATTTTAAGAGAAAGATGGTTTACAAAATAGTTGTGAAAATGAGTTAGAGGTCATGATATTTATTCATCCATTCATCAGTACACATTTCGGATCTAGTCTCGACTCTGCCACTAACTGGGTATAGCATGTTAACGAGCTGCAAAAGCTTTTTCTTCAAGTTTTTCATCTATAAAGGAGGGACGTGAACTAGACGATTACTAGGCTCCTTTCTGCTACTATTATTACATGATCTATTTTCTACAAGTTTTGGTAAGAGGCCTCCATCTGAAGATGGAAAAGAAATAAACTAGACCATAAAATGGGTTTCTTTAATAGCTTGTCAAAGCATCAGCAAATATATGTATATATTTATACATATATATACATATGCATCTGAGCCACAGTCAGCTCCAGGTCTTGTTTTTGCTGATTGTTTACAGCTTCTTCATCTTCAGCTACAAAGAATGTAACCAATTTGATTTTGGTATTGACCATTTGGTGATGTCCATGTGCAAAGTCATCTCTTGTGTTGTTGAAAAGGGGTATTTGTTATGACCAGTGCTTTCTCTTGGCAGAATTCAGTTAGCCTTGGGAAAGCTGGAGAAGACTGAGGGCAGAAGGAAAAAAGGGCATCAGAGGATGAGATGGCTGGATGGTATCACCAATGTAACAGGCATGAACTTGGGCAAACTCCAGCAGATGGTCAGGGACAGGGAGGCTGCAGTCCATGGGGTTGCAAAGAGTTGGACACGACTGGGTGACTGAGCAACATATGTGTGCATGTATGTATACATATCTATGTGGTATTTGTAGAGAAGATTCCTGATCCTTGTAGCTGTCTTTGCTCTCAGGCCATGTTTTATTTGACTTCTATCAGATGATTAAGTAGGTCCATAAGTAGAAGGAGTTTGGTTGTCTCATTACTTTTTATACTTCCCATATAAAATCCTTAATGTCAGGTCTCTAGCTTTGAAGAAAGAACACAGATGTTACTTTTAGTGGTTTACATAGGGATAAGGAACAATCAATTATCGGTAAACAAACTAGTACCTAAATTATGGGGAAGGAAAATATATGATCAGTATCAGGGTTAAAGTTTAATCCAGAGATGTTGATGCAAATAACCAAGGAATTCCTATAGATGTCAAATAAACTGCAAATGATTTAAAATTTAAAAGACAATTTACAGGTGAAATCCTTTTCCTCATGCATTTTGGTTTAGGTAGTTTAGTAATGGTTCTGTGTTCGTATGACAGTGTTTGTGCTACTGCATAAAAAAACTCTGTTACAAATTTTATTTTGTAAATGCCACAGTTGCAAACTCTGAGAAGATTCCAAATATTTTAATGTATTAAATTTTCATGTATGATGCATTCCGGGAAATATTATAGCATTCATTTGTCTTATAGTTTGCCCTTATTTGTTTTACCTCTCCCATAATTTAAAGGCACTATTGGAAGATTATCTAGTAAGAGTATTTCCAAAATGGCTTCATAGGCTAACGACACTGGTCCAAGCGTTTCTTTTAACACTGCAAACCACTTTCTGCTAAGGTCCTTCAATCACTGTCTGTCAGTCATTTCTCCTGTGTGTATTTATTTGTATGAAAAGCGTGCAGAACTGACTTTCCTTAACCATATTTCTTTTTCTAAAATCATTCTTTAAAAATTCATCTTAAAAGCGATGTTATTTGAATCCCTTTACTTTCAGTGTACCCAAGAATGTATATCCTGGAATAATATTTATTTTTCTAAAAAAGAAATTAATGTCTATTTTAATTCTATTCCTCTTTAGTCACACCATCTAACCTGGTGTTCTGAAGAAACAAATGCATTTATATTTAGTGTATACTCTACAACACATCAAAGCAATAGAATATGTGCTGCAGAGATATACATGCAACATTTATATTAGAATATATTATACCCTTCTGTGGTCAAAGACAACCTAACTGGCCAAGATATGGTCATAAGGATAAAACTGTTAAGCATTAATGATATCCCAGCTGGTCAATATATTTTGGTGCCAAAAGCTATAGAGCAGCTGTCTAGTTTGCAATTGCCTCACCCTGATTATGTAAACCTATCTCTGCCAATTGACTATCTTTCTCCTCCTCACACACTTGCAAATCTCTTTTATCTATCCTTGCAAACAGACTCTCCAGCCCAAGCCCCAAACAATCATCAGTTTTATTCAAATTCTGCTCTGCCCTTTGTTCATGTGTGAATTCAAGATGAGATAGCTGATGGTTGTAGCAGAGGTCACATTCAGAGAGTAACAGCATGAAACACATGAAATTGCCCATATTCGATGATTTTTATTTACAAGAAAGGCATTCTCTAACTGTTTGACATAATACATGGCAGCATAAGAAACAGAGGAAACACAAATATTGAACAATCTATTAAGTGCCAGATACTGTCCTGAGTCTTTTATATAAATTGTATAATTTAAGTCATGTGTAAATGCATAACTAGTACAATGCTAACAAGAATCGGATGAGGTATGTAAATACCCAATTTTGTAGGAGAGGAAAATAAGCCAAAAAATTTTAAGCAACTTGACTAAGATCACGTGAGGCATATTTTCTACTTGTATTAAAATGTTTGCCTGTTTACTGTTTGTCAATTTAGATTTAACTCCTCTCGGTCTCTTGCGTATAGCTCTCAAAGCTAATTTCTTTTTACCTGTGGTCTAGCTCTCATGTTTGAAGGACAGTGATGTTATCTCTTGAAAGAGAAATCATCCCTAGCTTAGGTTCTCAGCCAAGCATTGCCTTGACTTAAGAGGTGGTCATGGCAAGCCCCCTTCCTCAATTTTGGTCTCATTTTCCTCCTGTATAAAATAAGGCTGGTAATAATTACTTCAGAATTACTGTGATGATCAGGTTTAGGTAACAGCACATCAGAGAGCAGAGAGCTTTAGATCCTATAAAGCTAGGATAAATTCACTCTTCTCTATTCAGACTTTAAAAAAAAAATGTTTTGAGACATTTAAAGGACATAGAAAAAGTACAAAAAGCAATACAACAGACCCTCAATTTCCCACTACCAGAATACTTAACATTTCGTTGTCTTGTGCTTCTCATCTATTTTCTTAAAAGTATGAACCACTTCACATATACGTCTTCTCTAACTACCATGCTGATGTATCCCCCAAGTCCCTGAGCACTCAGTACTTATCCCAGTCTTATTTACACTTCCAATACCTTTTATATTTTTGTAAAGGTACATACACATCCATAAATAATGCATACTATTTTTGTGTATATGTTCCTTTACTCAGCAAGTATTTATTTGTCCACCAGTTCTGTGCACGATAGAGCTGTAAGTCTATAGCTGTGTCCACAGCAAGGAAACAAGTCAGACAAGGCCCCTGGTCCTATAGAGTTCATGTTCTAGGGCAGGGAGACAAGCAACTTGAAAATCAATCAATTCATTAATGAATCAACTGAAAAGGAAAAATATCAGATGGTTATGTGATAAAAAATAAAATAGACACGTGTGCCGAGGTTAATTATGTTAGACTGAATAACCTGTGAGAGTGTGACAATAAAGTGAGTTTTTAATTACTACAAACATGATATTCTATATAAATTGCTCCATGGTTACTCCTTTCTCCATACAGGATTCCAGCTTGTTTTTACAACAGTTTTTAAAGGTGTTTTTGCTATACTATTTTATTTCTATTAGGAAGTATGACATTAAGTATTCCCTACAGGGATTGGTTAACTTAGCTTTGATAATTTATTTTTTTGGTGTGTATAGTCTCCTTAACCTGTCAGTTTAATTCTTAATTAAGAACATTATGTGTTCTCTGAATTTTCACTGATAACTTATGCTATACATGACATTATTCTGAGGACCCTCAGATAAGCAAACATAGATAAAACACATTTTCTCCCACCTTGTAGCTTATAATATAGTGGCAGAGATACTATATGCAAATTATAAAGCAATAATTGTGAGCAAGTCCTGTATATTATATATCTTTGTTAGTCTCCCATTTCTAAAGTTTTATATATTACATTATTTTAATATATTATTAGATATATTTCTTTTTATTTCTTACATAATAGTATTGGCCTTCCCTGGTGGCTCAGAGGTTAAAGCGTCTGCCTCCAATGCGGGAAAACTGGGTTCGATTCCTGGGTCGGGAAAATCCCCTGGAGAAGGAAATGGCAACCCCCTCCAGTATTCTTGCCTGGAGAATCCTATGGGTGGAGGAGCTTGGTAGGCTACAGTCCATGGGGATGCAAAGAGTCGGACATGACTGAGTGACTTCACTTTCACTATAATAGTATTATATATTTACATATTTTGAGATTTTTATATATTTACATATATTTAGGAACATACACATATGCCTACAAAGTATAATTTTAATATTTTGTAAGGAATAAAAACTCAATACTTGTAAAGGTAAGTGAATGAATTTTGGGAACTACTCTTGAAAAGGTCTGTGGGGTACATAGGGTGGGGAACTTGGAATGGCAGACAACAAGTCTTAAAAATGTATTTGATAGACTGTGGGGAGTTTTTGAAGATTTCTGAGGAGATTAGATTGTATGGATTTACAAAGTAGATTCAGAGGGCCTCATGACCCCCTGAAATGTGCATAACTGTTGTGGTTATGGACACACTTCAGGGGAGATCATCTAGAATTTTCCCGAGCTTCTACAAGATTTCCATGAGCCAAAAATGTTAACAGTGGAGCCAGTCAGTTGGAATGGGGAGAAAGCATGGAGGCCAGAAGAGCTGGAAGAAAACTTGGAAATCATGTTCACAAACCTCTTCCGAGCAAATCTCGGGAAAGTCAAGTTTCCAGTTCAAGAGCATAGGAGGAGTTTTAAATATACATCAGTGGGTCCTCTTCACCTTGCTTAATGTTCACTTTCAGGAGTTGGCAATGGTGAAATGGGTGAGTAATCATACCTTAAGCAAAGGAATGGACTTTCCTGTAATACGAGTTTTCCAAAGCCAGGCCCTAGTTATCCACCCACGTTTCCGGGAGAGAGCTCAGATTTTCATTTTATTGCCATGCTCCCTCCGTTTTTGTTTCATCCCTCGTCCTTTCCTCCAAAAGAAACAACCAGTGACCCATCTCTGGGTGTGGACTTGGGTTAATGTTTCTCAGGGAAATGGTCACAATTTCCTCTTGTCTACCAGCTAAGGGAGACACGCCTGTTTATGTTCAATATCCCAAGAATAAGAGTTTCCAGTACATGCTTCTTTATGTCATGGTTCCAGTAATCAAGGGAACCTGCATCCTGCCTAAACCCCAGACAAGAAATAGGTAAAAATTTAAATGAATGCACAGATTTTACCTCTTACGGCTGTTTAAATAAAACACTAAAAGGATGCCTCCATCAAGGGCCCTGGGATCCGTTGGATTTAGTAATCTTTGAACACTAAAAAAAATAATGTCCTGGAGCTTCTCAAGGCTATGAGAACACAGGGTGAAACTATCACTGAAGGGGCCTCCTCCATGTGCAGAGATTGAAAAAAGAGTTTTCATGCCCCTCATTCCCCTGTGCTATGGCCGTGGCTGTGCTAAGTCAATTCAGTCGTGTCCAGCTCTGTGCAACCCTATGGACTGTAGCCTGTCAGGCTCCTCTGTCCATGGGATTCTCCAGGCAAGAATACTGGCGTGGGTTACCATGCTTTCCACAAGGAGATCTTCCTGACCCAGGGACTGAACCCATTTCTCTTATGTGTCCTACACTGGCAGGCAGGTCCTTTACCACTAGTGCCACCTGGGAAGCCTCCTAATTCCCCTGGCCGTCTGCAAAGGTGACTATGAGTCCAGGCATAGCTCCAAGGAAAGTAGTTCCAAGCAGGTGGAATTTTCTTTGTGTCTCCTTTTCCTCCTTTCTGCTTCACCCTTGAGCTCCCTTCCCTCTCTCACCTTGATTCTAAGATATTCAAATCGTCTACAGTTGCCCAGGGCTCCTAATTCATGTGCATTCATCTGTGTCGCTCATCCAGTTAACATCTATCCAGAATGAATTAAACGTCAGGCACTGAGCTGACCCGCCGGGGTACCAAGATGGCTATGACAGCTTCCTGCCCTTGAGGATACAGAATTTACCAGCCAGAGAGTTCAGATTTCATGGACAGGTAACTACTCCTTCACCTTGGCTGTGTGTTAGAATGGTCCATGAGCATTTAAAATACAGAAGTTCTGTTCCAATAATTAGAGGTAGGTGATGGGGACACCAGGCAATTGTCAATATATTTTTAAAGCTCTGCTGGTGATCTTTCCACCAGGGCAGATAATGAGTAGGTGGGAGCTACTGCAGAATTCTGGTCACAGGAATTCTGAACACTTGCTCAGGTTTCTTCTTGAATTAGAACATCATGCTGTTCTCTCAGTCCTTCTTGATCCTCCAGTTTTGTTGTTCTCCAAAACTCTAAGTTCCTCAAATTTCATTTTCAGGCAGCTTATGAATAGCAGTATCCTTGCTCAGTTTTTGCCCAGAGGAAATAGAGGTGTTCAATTGAATTTTTTTTCTCCCGCAAACCATTACCTCTTTTTCTTATATACCTATTACACGTACTCCTCTATTAGCATTTAGCCCTATAATTCATTAACTCTCATATTTTAGCATGCCTCAAACTTACTTCAGGTGCTCACAAGCAAGGCTTTCTTTGGGCTCCACACCCAAGGCATCTGATTCACTGGGTTTGAGATATGTTCTGGCATCGAAATTTTTTCCACTTCTTTATCATGAAGATTTTTCAAACATACAAAGTAGTTGAAAAAACTTAGATCCCAGAAGACTTCCGCAGCCTCCACTTCAGCTGAAGTGACTGTTATGTTTGCCGTATTGACTTTATCTTTCCATCTGTGTGACTGTGTGTAGATGTATGTTCACTACATATTTTTATACTGTAGGCCCATTCGAAAGTAAATTGCAGATATCATGCCGTTTCACCTTTAATTCTCTAATGTGCATCGTCAAAGAATGAGGTTATTTTCCTATGCAATTAAGGATGATAATATCATTATCACCCCTAAGAAAATTAATAATATTTCCAAAACGTCATTGAGTTATTTGCAGTGTAACAGTCACCATCTGGATCTTGCTCTCTCTCTCTCTCTCTCTCTCAAGTATAGAGCTGGAAATTTCAGACTTTATGATAGGCTCCAGGAGGAGATCTCAGGGGAGCAAGCAGGACTTATGAGACAGCCCCAATAAGTTTTGAGTTTTCTCTGAGTAGATTTCACAAATCAGGACAGAGATTCCCCGGAGTAGGAAATGGCAACCCACTCCAGTATTCTTGCCTGGAAAATTCCGTGGTCAGAGGAGCCTGGTGAGCTACAGTCCATGGGGTTGCAAAAGGTCAGATACAACTGGGCACATATAAACATAATGTCTGGCCAGAAGGCCCATTCCACTTGACACAAGGCCTAAGAGAAGCCAGACAGTCATACAACACTTAGGGTACACTCCCACATACTGGCTTGAGCTAGAAGGAAGGAGAAATGTTCTCTCTGGCCCTGGGAAACTTCAAAGAAAATCCTTCTGCCTTCAGGTTTACAGTAGAAGTCAGGTGATGAGTGTAGAGAAAGGCATCTACAATCATTAACTACATACCTAGTTTAAGGCATAAGGTCAGCTTCCGTGGGAATGATCAGTTGAATGATTCTTTGCTGTGATTAAAGCTGCTTGACATTGTGGCCCCGCGTCAGGCTTCAGGAGAGCTGTAAGAAACAGAGATGGTGGGAGTTGGAGTTTGATACTTCTGCACACTCTCTAATATTGCCTCCATAAAAATAGCATCAGCTGTTGCTGCACATGGTATAATATTAACATGCTCCTTTAACATCTACAGCATGCCCGTAAAAGACTTTGATGATGACAGTTGGCGATGTCCATGGCAGTTAATGAATGACAGCACAACGGTGATCAGAGTGCTTCAGGAAGAGTCTCTCAGAATGCTGGTATTCACAGATCCAGACCACAGGATGAATCCTGGGTGCAGGACTTTCTAAACCTAAGGCTGACCCATTTCGTTGTTGCCTATATGGTTCTATAGGGTCGTATCTCTAGGTTCTCCCCAAACAGCAGAAGTGGACTGGGAAAAGGTGAAGGGAATAAGGGAGTCACTTGCTAGAATAGGTATGAATTTAGGGCAGACTTTTTGTTTTTGTGATGCAGTTACAGTGAAAGTATTTTTTCCTTGTTATTGTCTAGTTGCTAAGTTGTGTTTGACTCTTTTGTTACCCTGTGGATGGTAGCCTGCCAGGCTCCTGTACCCATGGAATTTTCCAGGGAAGAATATTGGAGTGGGCTGCCATTTCCTTCTCCAGGGGAATCTTCCTGACCCAGGGATCGAATCCTCATCTACATTGACGGGCAGATCCTTTACCACTGAGCCACCAGGGAAGCCCACACGAAACTTACTGCTTGATTAAAAGAGCAAAGAACAAAGACGTGTGTGCATATGGTATGCGTGTCTATCAGTGTGGCAGGCGTTGCTCTCCAAAGCAGCACAGGTATTTAATAAGCTGAAGATGTGGTCAGTGTATTCTAGCTGTTCATTAATCTTTCACCATCTCTTGCACTGAATTCCTCAATTATGCATTTGCTTGCTTCATGCTCTTCTCCATTGTAACACTCTAAACCTGCATTGCCTATGGAATTTTCCCTGGCATCTCTGCTATTCCACCCATGTCAGCTATATTTTTACCACTGAAGGCTGTGGCTCCCTGCTGTGGCATTGCAGGTGTCAAAAGGTGAAATATCAGGTGTCCTCTTTTTTTTTTTTTACGCTATTAGATGTAGATTTCATGAACCCAAAGCAGGTCTGTTGAGTTAGTAGGCTTGGAAACCAACAAAAATTAAGTCTCTAAAGTGTTTTACAGCCATAAGTACGATTATGCACAACAGCCGAAAGTACTGTTTTCATTACCTCTGGCACCTAGGTTTTCTTTGAAGGACTCAGTAATGATGTTCTTCTCCTAGTCAGCATTCTCTCCACATGAGCCACATGGGCCGTCCCTTTCGGTCTCCTCGTCACCATTCCTGGTGCTAAACAGTCTCATGTTTTCTCTTCTTTTCAGAGAACCTAGCATCTCCTGGCTCCCTTGTGGCTCAGCTGGTAGAGAATCGCCTGCAATGTGGGAGACCTGGGTTTGATCCCTGGGTTGGGAAGATTCCCTGGAGAAGGGAAAGGCTACTCACTCCAGTATTCTGGCCTGGAGAATTCCGTGGACTGTATAGTCCATGGGGTTGCAAAGAGATGGACACAACTGAGTGACTTCACTTTCAGCACCTCCTGTTCTTGTTTCTACACAAAGATGGAAGCCATTCTGTTTTAACCCTTAGTTTTCCTCCTGTCCCCATCAAAATTTCCCTCTTGGTCATCCTTTGGCTCTTCTTTGCTTCTGACTGAGAATTAAGCAACTGTTTCTTTTCTAGCAAAGATAGCCCTCCTATTTGGACTCTTGATTTTCCTGGTCCTCTTGCCCTTCAATTTGTTCAAGTTTCCAATTCTGGCTTGTATTCTGCTTCTCTGTTCTTATGGTCTTGTCAGTTTTCTCCATCTCTTTTTGCTATTTTCTTCACAATAACATCTCCCAAAGAACATCTCACTCAGTCTTTCTCCATCATGCAAAGAGGTCAGCATCATCAAAATTGCCCTATTTTTAATGTGTTCTTTGCATTGAATCAGGGCAGAACTTGCCATCATCTTTCTAGGCCCATTTTATTTCTGTCTTGGAACTCTGTTAATCCTGTTTACTTAGAATAAGCTGTTTTCTGAAATACCACTCACAAAAATAGTTTTTTAAAAGCAATAAAAAGCCTTCTACTTCAATCCATGTTTCTCCAAAGGCTCAGGCCAGGCTCTGCCCAAAGCATCGCTTCCTCCCATGTTGGAAGAACCCACGTGGGAAACTGCTGAGTCTCCTTGCTGAGGATGACAGCTATTTTGCTGTGTCTTTGACACAAAAAGGGAGACCTCTTTCCTGAAGAATCTTGACTGTTGAGTCCTGACAACATGTGGCTTTCATTATCAAATGGGCTCTTAAAACTTACTCAGCCCAGAACTACCAGGAACACGTCTGCAGCATAAGAAAAGCAGATTTGTTGCCTTGGAAAAGGGAGAACACATCAGAGGAGTGCCTGCCACTAGGCTGGTGGGTGGAAGTAAGCATCTTTGTGAACTGGGCTTTTACTGATGGACTCTGAAGATGGTCTGAGGGAAGCAGGGGTCAGTTTCCCACTGGTGGTTGTTCTGCGGTACGATTTGAAAAAGAGGGAATTTACTAGGAATTGGGTGTTGTCAGCAAGTGAAGGTGTCAAGAAGACTGAGCAATTGGGTATCCCTAGTAAGAAATGAAAAGAGCACGTGGCATTATTGTAATTTCTAACTGCTGCATGACCTTGGCAGAAATAGTGTTTTCTATTAACATTGCAGCTGCCTTCATCTGTGTCTGTCCTCCCAGCCTGATTAGTGGCAGGGCTTTTTTTTTTTTCTCCCTCTTTTCAATCCAAGTTAATTTTCGCTCTTTCAATTCCAAATAGATTTTAACTCTTTCAGCATCGTAGACTCTAAACTCACCTGATCATTCACTGGGATACATTTCCCCACCTAAACAGTTGTAAGCATTTTAGTTCATCTTGGTTTAAATTTGTAGGCACTTCTAGAGCAAACACCAAGCAACTTAAGAGCTTGAAGCAAAGTCATGTGGCTTCTCTCATAGGTTCCATTTTAGAATATTTAGAGCTTTTCCCAAAACCCCACACCTCCCCACAACTTTTGATAATGCTACTGCCATCGCAAAAAGTCTTTCCAGAGTACAGCAGGTCTATTGTTGTTGTTCAGTTGCTCAATTGTGTCCAACTCTTTGTAACCTCATGGACTGCATCATGCCAGGCTTCCCTGCCCTTTGCCATCTCCTGGAGTTTGCCCAAACGCATGTCCATTGAGTTGGTGATGCCATCCAACCATCTCGCCCTCTGCCGTTCCCTTCTCCTCCTGCCTTCTATCTTCCCCGGCATCAGGGTCTTTTCCAATGAGTCAGCTCTTCGCATCAGGTGGCTAAAGGATTGGAGCTTCAGCTTCAGCATCAGTCCTTCCAATAAATATTCAGGGTTGATTTCCTTTAGGATTGACTAGTTTGATCTCTTTGCAGTCCAAGGGACTCTCAAGAGTGTTCTCCAACACCACAGTTCAAAAACATCAAGTCTTTGGTACCCAGCCTTCTTTATGGTCCAACTCTCACATCCATACACGACTACTGGAAAAATCATAGCTTTGATTATACAGACCCTGTTGGCAGGTCTATTACTCTACTCTGAAAGCTTAATGACTCACTGGAAATCTCATTGTCTTTGAAGCTCACCATAATTGGGCTTTTTTCTACCTTTCCATTCTCCTCTCTGTCTTTCTCTGTGTTTTACATTTGAGCCACACCAGAGAAAGCAATGGCAACCCACTCCAGTACTCTTGCCTGGAAAATCCCATGGACAGGGGAGCCTGGAAGGCTGGAGTCCATGGAGTCGCTAAGAGTTGGACATGACTGAGTGACTTCACTTTCACTTTTCACTTTCACGCATTGGAGAAGGAAATGGCAACCCACTCCAGTGTTCTTGCCTAGAGAATCCCAGGAATGGTGGAGCCTGGTGGGCTGCATGCAGTCCATGGGGTTGCGAAGAGCTGACACAACTGAGCAGCTTCACTTTCACTCTTCACTTTCATGCATTGGAGAAAGAAATGGCAACCCACTCCAGTATTCTTGCCTGGAGAATCCCAGGGACAGTGGAGCCTGGTGGGCTGCTGTCTATGGGGTCGCATAGAGTCGGACACGACTGAAGTGACTTAGCAGAGGGACCCTTGCACTTCTACACCTCTATACCTTTGCTTACACTTTCCCACATCCTGGAGGGAGCCTCTGTCTAATCAAAATCTTACTCTCACTTATCTGATGGAAGAACTTTCTCTGTGAACCCACCCTGAATCATCTCATTGACACTGTTAGCTGCTTCTTTAGCACTTCCCGTAGTAACTTGTCCATACCTCTGGTTAGCATTGCTTTTCTTCTGTCTCCTAAGAATGCAGTGTTTTTTAGAGTTATCATTAATATTTTTTGGGGGGGAAAGAGTTATTTTACCTACTCTCTATTTCCTAGGGAAAGTTCTTAATGTGAAACTTATTAATTCATTGTGGTTCTCTGGGAACATGGAAAGGTAGAGCATTTTGGGAAACTCTAGGTATAAATCTAAAGGTATAAAACATGTATGTACAAGTTTATATACTTGTGTATTTTGTTAGGAAGAGAGTCTATGACTTTCTGCAGATGCTCAAAGAGATGCATAACCCCAAAGAGGTTAAGAACAACTATTCAAATATTAGACTGTTGTGGAATGGGCACTCTGCCACTCAAACAGATGGGGGAGATGACTATAAGCAACCAAGAAATCATGAATGTGCATCAAATGTGGGTGCTTAGGGCATGGTACCCAGCTGGGCAGGTGGAGAACGCTATCCATCCCAAGCTGCCAAGGGCTATTAGCCAGTACTGATTAAACTCTGGGCTGCACTTGTTCTGACTTTGGGAAATTGCAGTGAAATTCTGTCCTCCCCAGTCAAGGCACAGAAGCACAGTCGTTGGCTGAGTTTATCCACATAAATGCCCTGACTGTGCCTTTGTTGAGAAGCCAAATTGGCAGCGGCAGCAGTGCTACTTGTCCTTTCTACTTTTTTCTATTTCCAGATAAATATTAGTTTGATTAATAATCATGGTTCAGTCAGTCACAGGCACCATGAAAACAAGAATTCTGGAGGGAAAAAAAAATAGTGCATGGCATATGTCTTCTCTAAGAGTACGTTGAAAAGCTCCTCAAAAAGATTACATGATGCCATATCTTCCTATCCTCTCTATATAACATGGTTGCTAAGTGTATATGTTGCAGCACAATATAGTCAATGTTTAGCGTGAATGATAAAATTATGACCTGACTTTCAGTGTAAGGGATAGGTCCTTGATGATACTTCTTAACTGCCCATGCAAAAAAAGAGAAAAAGTTCATGATTTTGAGAATGTTTTTCCTGCCACTTATTTCCTTCCTTGCCTTCCTTAGAAAATTCTCTGTGGAACTGATTTGACTAATAATGTTTTAAAGATGCATGAATAGCAATACATTCCCATGTCATGCGCATTCACATGCTCATCAACTAAGTCTCATTTTGGCACCTGTTGAGATCATTTGCCACAAATTATTCTCTTTCACTAAGAGACAGCCAAATAATATGCACTTCAGTACCAGGGTTTAAGGGGGGATAAAATGTCACATGTTTCCTCTTCCTCAAAGTGACTATCACTATGACCTCTTTCTTTTCAAACAAATCCAGTTATAAAAATCCTACTACATCAAAAGCATTATGATAAACAATGATAATTCTTCCAAAAGCAAAAGTGTGACAACCTTCAAACCTAGCTATTTGTGAATGAAGGAGCTTAGTTCTCCATCTGAAAAGCAAAAAACCTTGCATATAGCCAAATCAACCCTTATCAATGAGTTCCTTTGGGATTAACAGGTAATATTCCAACTCATTAATTTTCTATTTATTTACTTATTTATTTTTGGTTGTGCTGAGTCTTCATTTCTGCATGGGCTTCTCTCCAGTTGTGGCAAGCAGGGGCTACTCTCTAGTTGTGGTGTGCAGGCTTCTCATTGTGGTGGCTTCTCTTGTTGCAGAGCATGGGCTCTAGGGCATGCAGGTTTCAGTAGTTGTGGCTCTTGGCTCTGGAGCACAGGCTCAACAGTTGTGGCACAGCGGCTTAGTTGCTCCTCAGCATGTGTGATCTTCCAGATGAGGGATTGAACCCATGTCTCCTGCACTGCCAGGCAGATTCTTTACCAATGAGCCACCAGGGTAGCACTCCAACTTAGTCCTTTTAAAATGAGCATGCATTCAGTTCAGTTCAGTTCAGTCGCTCAGTCGTGTCCGACTCTGCCACCCCACGAATTGCAGCACACCAGGCCTCCCTGTCCATCACCAACTCCGAGAGTTTACTCAAACTCATGTCCATCGAGTCGGTGGTGCCATCCAGCCATCTCATCCTCTGTCGTCCCCTTCTCCTGCCCCCAATCCCTCTCAGCATCAGGGTCTTTTCCAGTGAGTTAACTCTTCGCATGAGGTGGCCAAAGTATTGGAGTTTCAGCTTTAGCATCAGTCCTTCCAATGAACATGAAGGACTGATCTCCTTTAGAATGGACTGGTTGGATCTCCTTGCAGTCCAAGAGACTCTCAAGAGCCTTCTCCAACACCACAGTTCAAAAGTATCAATTCTTTGGCGCTCAGCTTTCTTCACAGTCCAACTCTCACTTCCATACATCACCACTGGAAAAACCATAGCCTTGACTAGATGGGCCTTTGTTGGCAAAGTAATGTCTCTGCTTTTGAATATGCTATCTAGGTTGGTCATAACTTTTCTTCCAAGGAGTAAGTATCTTTTAATTTCATGGCTGCAATCACCATCTGCAGTGATTTTGGAGCCCCCAAAATAAAGTCTGAGACTGTTTCCACTGTCTCCCCATCTATTTTCCATGAAGTGATAGGACCAGATGCCATGATCTTCATTTTCTCAATGTTCAGTTTTAAGCCACCTGTTTCACTCTCCTCTTTCACTTTCATCAAGAGGCTTTTTAGTTCCTCTTCACTTTCTGCCATAAGGGTGGTGTCATCTGCATATCTGAGGTGATTGATATTTCTCCTGGCAATCTTGAGTCCAGCTTGTGCTTCTTCCAGCTGAGCATTTCTCATGATGTACTCTGCATAGAAGTTAAATAAGCAGGGTGACAATATGCAGCCTTGACGTGCTCCTTTTCCTATTTGGAACCAGTTTGTTGTTCCATGTCCAGTTCTAACTGTTGCTTCCTGACCTGCATACAGATTTCACAAGAGGCAGGTCAGGTGGTCTGATATTCCCATCTCTTTCAGAATTTTCCACAGTTTATTGTGATTCACACAGTCAAAGGCTTTGGCATAGTCAATAAAGCAGAAATAGATGTTTTTTTGGAACTCTCTTGCTTTTGCCATGATCCAGCGGATGTTGGCAATTTGATCTCTGGTTCCTCTGCCTTTTCGAAAACCAGCTTGAACATCTGGAAGTTCATGGTTCATGTATTGCTGAAGCCTGGCTTGGAGAATTTTGAGCATTACTTTACTAGCGTGTGAGATGAGTGCAATTGTGTGGTAGTTTGAGCATTCTTTGGCATTGCCTTTCTTTGGGATTGGAATGAAATCTGTTCTTTCCCAGTGCTGTGGCCACTGCTGAGTTTTCCCAATTTGCTGGCATATTGAGTGCAGCACTTTCACAGCATCATCTTTCAGGATTTGAAACAGCTCCACTGGAATTCCATCACCTCCACTAGCTTTGTTCGTAGTGATCCTTTCTAAGGCCCACTTGACTTCACATTCCAGGATGTCTGGCTCTAGGTGAGTGATCACACCATCATGATTATCTTGACCATGAAGATCTTTTTTGTACAGTTCTTCTGTGTATTCTTGCCACCTCTTAATACCTGCTTCTCTTAGGTCCATACCATTTTTGTCCTTTATCGAGCCCATCTTTGCATGAAATGTTTCCTTGGTATCTCTAATTTTCTTGAAGAGATCTCTAGTCTTTCCCAGATCTATTAAAACACCGATTGTTGGGCTTCTCCCCCAAAGTTTCTATGTCAGTATGTCTGGGTACAGCTGGAGAACATGAATTTCTCATAAGTTCCTAGGTGATTCTGATGCTGCTGGTGTGGGAACCACACTCTGATAACCACCAATGTAAGACTTTAAGATTGCAAGGTCTTATATTTGTTACTAATTCAGAAACCAGGACATAACACGTTTGAAAATACCTAGCAAAACAAGGTAACATAAGGGTCCAAACTAAACTACAATGTGTGTGATATTGAGAGAGAGGAACTCTGGGCTGGCAGGATTTGAGCTGAGTCCCAGGTCTGGATAGAATTAAGATCATGAGAGGAAGATGGAGGGCCTTTTAGGAAGGGTAGATTCAGAAGCAAGACAGGTAGAGATAAGACTGGAGGGATAGGTAGGGACCAGTTTGTGAAGAGCGTTCAATGCCATTCTGTAGAGTTCAGCTGCTGCTGCTACTGCTAAGTTGCTTCAGTCGCGTCTGACTCTCTGCGACCCCATAGATGGCAGCCCACCAGGCTCCGCCTTCCCTGGGATTCTCCAGGCAAGAACACTGGAGTGGGTTGCCATTTCCCTCTCCAATGCATGAAAGTGAAAAGTGAAAGTGAAGTCACTGAGCTGTGTTCAACTCTCAGCGACCCCATGGACTGCAGCCCACCATGCTCCTCTGTCCACGGGATTTTCCAGGCAAGAGTACTGGAGTGGGGTGCATTGCCTTCTCCTTAGAGTTCAGCAAGTAGAATTTCCCCGCCCCTCATTCCACACATTATTTCTCCTGTGGAAGATAGGCACAAGGATCTAGCATACTGAAAACTTTTTAACCCTCCCAAAGACCTGTTCAGCAGAGGTGAGGGAGAGAGTAAAGGTTTTATCTTTGGTGTTGGGCAAAGATACGAATTGAGATTGAGAGGTGGATTATTTGCAGTGTTGAATCAATGTGTTTTTCGTAGGTTGCAGGGATGGGAAAGCCAGTAACTTTTGGATGACAAACACGAAGTAAAGCTTGTCTCACTGCGACTTTTGGTTGCCGACAGGGAAAAGAAAAATCTTGGCTGTCTTGGGCAACTTTGGCTCTCGTTACACAGAGGGTCTGAAGTGGGCAAGACCGTTCACTAGAGTCCAGTGCTTTCCAATCTTCAAGGTGCACGTGTAGGCATCACTTGTAACCCTTCTTAAAATGCAGATACTGATTCAGCAGGCCTGAAATGGCGCGTTTTTAACACGTTTCCTGAGGATAATGATGCTGGGTACTATAATTTGAGGCAAGGTACCAGGGGCCATCCAGTGTGAGGGGTACAGAGGCCCGCAGGACAGCCCTTTCGAAGGGAAGAGGATAAAGGCGATCTTTAAAGAAAGGCCCCTCTCCAGTCACTCAGGAGACTGGGGACGGTGTGGAAGGAGGAGGGCCTGGGCAAAGCTGGGAAGGTGG
Source organism: Ovis canadensis (assembly GCF_042477335.2). Taxonomy (NCBI): domain Eukaryota; kingdom Metazoa; phylum Chordata; class Mammalia; order Artiodactyla; family Bovidae; genus Ovis; species Ovis canadensis. The sequence goes on along the minus strand of NC_091246.1, from coordinate 83,817,167 downwards.
CAGCCAGGGAGGGCGGCGGCGCCGAGGTGCGTCAGGTGCTAGTGTTGGGTAGCGGCCGTCCGGGGGCACGTGGCCGCGGCGAGTCTCCGCCCGCCCCAAGCGCGATTTCTGGTCTTTGGGCCCTCGGCGGCTCCCATCGCGGCTCCCGGGCGCGCAGTGGGGACCGCGGCGGCAACCGCAACCGGTCACTCCACCGCGCGGGCGGGTGCACCTATCCCGCCGGCCCGGCGCTCTGGCTCCGGAAGCGGAAGGGGAGCGCAGGCCCGGCTGGGCGGCGGCGGCGGGACTAGAGGAGGAGGAGGCGGAGGTGAAGGGGGAAGAGCTGCCTGCAGCCGCGAGAGCAGTAGCGGGGAGAGCGAGCCCTCGGCGCCGGTGAGTGTGTGCAGGCGCGGAACGCCACGGCAGCCCGGCGCCCGCCCCAGCCCCGCGCTCTGCCCCGCACGCTCTCCCCTGCCCGCACCTGCCCTCACCCCCGTTCAGAGCCCCGGGTCTTCTCCGTGCCCTGCCCCCCTGGGGTCTGGCCTTTCTCCCAGCATCTTCAGCCAGGGCGCTGCAGCCACCCGCCAGCTGCCCCTCCCATTACTGGTAGTTTGGTGGTTTCCTGTTCCAGTCTATATGGTTTGGGGTAGTTTTTTGTTTGTGTGGTGTAAAAAATCTGTGCCCTGAGCTTCTCACGTATGAACTCTAGTTTCCCTTCTCTGTACCCATGCCCGGAGACCTGCTAGAGATCTGGGATTTGTTCCTGCCATCGCAGTTTTTCATTCATTCCCAGATCGCTGGGGTGAGGCTTCAGAGGATTTGCGAGAGGAGAAACAACTTGCTCCTTTGCTGACCTTCTGCCTCCCTCCCCCAGATCCAAGAGTGGTTTTGAGAAAATGGCTTATGGATGGCAGCAGTTTGCACTTGTTACCATTCACTATAATAGGCCACTGAATTTTAACCATTTAATGCTGTGGTCTTTTTCAAGCTGTATTTGGGTCATGTATTAAGATCCTTTGTGAGTCAGTGGAGGATGTCTGTACCTCTAGGGCGAAGGGAACCTGACTGGTTATTATTTGAAAATATTTCAGTATAGCCATCTATAAAAGTACAAGAGGAAAAAAAGTCAAGGTCGTTGTGGGCGGGTCATAAATCATAGTGTAAAGTTACAGTATAAAATAAAGACCAGTAAGTATAATTAAGCACGCAGATTAAAAGTATTTGTCAAATGGATCCAAGATCTGTTATGCTAATATGCGTACTTTAAATATTCACTACCTTCCTTGAAGTAAAAAGTAATAATAATTTTCATTTGATGTCTGTTCAGTACATGCCATTCCTTGACTAAAGGCTGTTGATGTAATGTCTTGTTAAATCCTTCCAACTCCTCAGATTGTTTTTTAAGAATAAAATCCAGAGAGTTGCTTTATTTTGCCTTAGGTGTGCTGTGTTGTCATGGCAAAAACTATTTTTGAAAAGATAAGATGAGAAATCAGTTAGAAAGAAAGAACCAAATAATTTGGTGTTGTGGAAAGAAAAACTCGGTCACTATCTAGCTGTGGTTTCATGGGTAGGTCAGTGACCAATGGCATTTTTCATCTGTACAACCAGGTGAAGTGAAGTGAAGTCACTCAGTCGTGTCCGACTCTTTGCGACCCCCATGGACTGTAGCCTGCCAGGCTACTCCATCCATTGGATTTTCCAGGCAAGAATACTGGAGTGGGTTGCCATTTCCTTCTCCAGAGAATCTTCCCTATGCAGGGATTGAACCTGGGTCTCCCTCGTTACAGGCAGACTCCTTAACATCTGAGCAACCAGGAAGCTGGGCCAAACTCTTTAAGCCTTATTTTAGCTGTCCCATGCTTATTTGGAATATGCTAAGTTTGTAAATAATTTAAGACCCATTAACATGTTAAAGATACCTGAAGAAGTATTAGTAAAATTATATCAAAATAGAACCAAAAATGTATAAATCCATACTTTTAGCATAATATTTGCTGCTGCTGCTAAGTTGCTTCAGTCGTGTCTGACTCTGTGCGACCCCATAGAAGGCAGCCCACCAGGCTCCCCTGTCCCTGGGATTCTCCAGGCAAGGAACACTGGAGTGGGTTGCCATTTCCTTCTCCAATGCATGAAAGTGAAAAGTGAAAGTGAAGTTCCTCAGTGTCTGACTCTTTGCGACCCCCATGGACTACAGCCTACCAGGCTCCTCCGTCCATGGGATTTTCCAGGCAAGAGTACTGGAGTGGGGTGCCATTGCCTTCTCCAGCATAATATTTGGTGTAGTACTATTCCAGAATTCCTCATTTGGAGATCAAACAATAGGATTATATTAAGTCCTTTTAAACTGTTGTGATTTCTGTTTAATTTAACATACTTTTGAAGCCATAGTTGAAATAAATGAACTAGAGTGTATTTTAAATGAATTGATAGCTGTGTCACATTGCCTACCTCTGGGGTGTTTTGCTTAATGAAAGAAATTTAAGCATTTAAAAATGCAAACATGGAACCATCAGCTTAACAGGTAGGTTCTTAAGAAGTAATCAGTGAATCATAAAATTTTGTACTTCTTTTTACTCACTGCCTGATTTCTCTAATTCATAGAGATGGATTCAGAGCCTGTGGAAAAGCACATGGGTAAAATAATGTCATGTATTAGTGAAGAAATGAATTGAGAAGTCTAGTAATGTCTCCATGGAGCTTTTTTTTCAGGAATTGTAATTGAATGTGAGTCAATAAAATCTTTCTCAGTGTAGAAGACTACATAGTGATGTTCTCAGTTCTACCAGACATAACAGGGAAGGCAAAGGAAGAGCTATTTGTATTACCAGCCAGTTGTCCCCTAAGCTCAGTTTTACTTTTGTATTAGGAATGAAGGCATTTTATTTGACTGTAGTGGAACATTAGGACTCAGTCTCAGTTTCTCAAACACACTGAAAACAATGGCACTTTATCATCGAGAAAAATCAGTGCATTAATACATCTTATTAAAGTCAAAAATGTTAAAAAATAGAGGTGAATGGCAAGAAGCAATGGAAAAACACGTCTTTCTTATTCTTAGAATATTGATTGTTTTTGGTTAAGAGTTTTTGGTAAATTTTTTTTGGTAAGTAGAGTTTTCTGAATGTTGAGTTTTAAGTCAACTTTTTCACTTTCTTCTTTCACTTTCATTAAGAGGCTCTTTAGTTCTTCACTTTCTGCCATAAGGGTGGTGTCATCTGCATATCTGAGGTTATTGATATTTCTCCCGTTAATCTTGATTCCAGCTTGTGCTTCTTCCAGCCCAGCGTTTCTCATGATGTACTCTGCATATAAGTTAAATAAGCAGGGTGACAATATACAGCCTTGATGTACTCCTTTTCCTATTTGGAACCAGAAGTGAAGAAGAACTAAAGAGGCTCTTGATGAAAGTGAAAGAGGAGAGTGAAAAAGTTGGCATAAAGTTCAACATTCAGAAAACTAAGATCATGGCATCTGGTCCCATCACTTCATGGCAAATAGACGGAGAAACAGTGGAAACAGAGGCAGACTTTATCTTATGGGGCTCCAAAAATCACTGCAGATGGTGACTGCAGCCATGAAATTAAAAGACACTTACTCCTTTGAAGGAGATCAGCCCTGGGATTTCTTTGGAAGGAATGATGCTAAAGCTGAAACTTTGGCCGCCTCATGCAAAGAGTTGACTCATTGGAAAAGACTCTGATGCTGGGAAGGATTGGGGGCAGGAGGAGAAGGGGACGACAGAGGATGAGATGGCTGGATGGCATCACGGACTCGATGAACGTTGAGTCTGAGTGAACTCTTGGAGTTGGTGATGGACATGGAGGCCTGGTATGCTGCAATTCATGGGGTCGCAAGGGGTTGGACACGACTGAGTGACTGAACTGAACTGAAATTGAGTTAGCCTAGTTTGAAAAGCATATCTTAATAGATACAAAATAGCACTTCTTGCATTGGTAGCTACCTGTCCCAACGTAGTTGGTAGTTTATTAGCTTATTTCCCTTTTTTGACGTACTCTGGCAAAAAAATGTGATATTTGTAAAGTTTGTCTTCTGCCTTTTAGACCCCTGTTTCCTGGTGCTTTTTCACCCAAGTGGGTTAACTTTGTCTATTTAAGAACTGAATAAGTTTCTGCTCTCTCTCTGTTGCTACCACTTCCACAAAAGGGCAGGTTAGGTAAAAATTAGTATTTTACTACTCACTGACTCATTTAATTTTAATTTTAACTTAACATGCTCCACTGTGGTTTCAACCTGACTTCTGATTTTAAGCCTTTTATCAGTAATTATGGAATAAATAACCTTTTTTTTTTTTTTACTGTTGTAGTATTTTCAGCTTCAGCAAGCAAGGAGAGATTTTTTTTTCTTTCAGTATTATTGTTTTTAAATCATGTCTGCTTTGGTAAAGCCTGGTGTGAAGGAAATCTAATTTAGCTCCCCCCCCCCCCCCCCAGTCTGTTCTTGGTGCAGTGGATACTCGATAGGGATAAGTAGCTGACTTGCCTTTCCTCCTGGAAGAACATGCCTAATTCACATCCAGGAAATGCCAGAGCCTTATTTCTGGCTTTTCCTGTAGCTGAAGGTTTTCTCCTTGTGCGGTTTTTTGAGCAGAAGTTACCTGTGTTCAAAGGTAGGGAGCTTCTATCCCTACCCTGCATTTAATACCACTTATTTCCTGGCTGCCCTGTCCCTTTTCCTAAGTGAAGAGTCCCACATAGGCCGTTTGTACTGACTGAAACAATATTAGGTGGGCTTTAATTCATATCATCCCACACCTTTTGAGTTATTTTTTTTTGTTAGGAGGTTTGTTTTTTGTTAGAAGTTGCTGTATTGCAATACTTTTAATAATGGTATTAATTTACTTTTTTTTTAATTTCACCTATGAAGTATATACACAGAAGAGCCTCAGCTTATGTTCAGTTCTGCCCAGAATATAGAGACTTAAAGACTTGTTCTAGGAAGTGGATTCTTGAAACCATCAGTGGTACAGGTTGGACGCTTTGTTCCCCCACATTTTCATGGGGTCTTGCTGGAGACCTTAGCAGATGGGCCAGAATTCCCAACTATAATTCTGTATTTTTCCTTAGGTTTTGAAATCAGGTCCTGATTTTCTCCCATGCTTCATTCCTTAACTCACCAGGCCTTCTACTTTTACCTGAAAACGATTTAGCTCAGTCACTCTATTTTTAGATCAAATCTCTGTTTTTGGTTTTTCGCTTGAAGAGACCTCATGCATGCCTGCCTGGTGGAAATACAGCCTCCCTACGTGCTTATAGTGTGATGCGAGGGAAAAGGCTGTATACTGTCTGAGGTTTCACCTCCCTTGACAAGTAGTTCTCAGATTCTGGTGTTGGAAAAAGTAGATAGCTGGGTATAGTTAAATTGTGCTTGCCTCTAAGTCACTTTAGTCGTGTCCGACTCTTTGCGACCCAATGGACTGTAGTCCGCCAGACTCCTCTGTCCATGGGATTTTCCAGGCAAGAATACTAAAGTGGGTTGCCATGCCCTCCTCCAGGGGATCTTCCTGACCCAGGGATTGAACTTGCGTCTCTTACCTGCCTCTAGCGCCACCTCAAATCACTGCTTTAATGATGGCAACCCAGAAACATTGTTTCATCTTGGAGTTTTTAAGACTAGATGTAAAATTCATCTTTAAGTCCTTCCTTCCCCTTATAAACTCCCATTTAAAATTACCATTGTTGGAGGTGTTTCTTATTTGCCAGGCAATTTCTCCTTTAGGTATGACAGTCACCTTGTGTGTTGATATTTTAATCACCATATTAGAGATGGTTATACTGAAGCTTGAAAAGAAACTGAAGCTTAAAGAGCTAATAAAAGGCTCTGTCATAATTTGAATGTGACTCTCTTAAACGTTTAAGATTAATTTCCTACTCTGTTAAAATAAACTGAATACCTCTGTGATATTTTAAAAATTGCATGACCTATTTGGCTAATTATTAATGACATCTGTATCCGGATATTTTAGGTAGAATTACTTGACTAGTTTCTCAGAGTTGATAAAATTAGAAGTTAAATAGCTGTATAAATATATACAGTTATATATTTATGTCTTTGAGATTCATTTAAAGCTGCAATTATAAGGTTTAAATTTTATATATTTGTATAATATGTTAACCATTTTATTTTGACACTGTGGGGGGGATTTTTTTTTTTTTTTTGGTTTGCCCTGTAAATCATCAATTGCAGTCTTTCACACATAACGATGTTAAAAATAATTAACTTTTTATAGTTATAGAACTTTGAGATATTCTTTGCTGTCACAAAATCTCTTGGGTTTTTAAGACTAGGGTTGCTTCTGTATCACATGGGTGAGATTTGACTCTACAGCAGTGTCCATGCTGGATAGATAAAATGCTTGTCTCATTTTCGGTGCTGTGGCTGTGATGTGTTCTAATAACTGTAGATACAAAGTAGGATTTTTTTCCCCTTGATTTTAAGCTGGAGAATGCCTGGGATGGTTGACTTGTGCTGTTGCCTAACGTTACTGACAGAAACTACTGTTTTGCAGGAAACGTTAAGAAGCCACCCTGGAGTCCTAGCCCGAGCAGAATTACTGACTTTGGCCATGTTTCAGAGCACTTCCTTGTACCACACTTAATTCTGTTTGAGGTCTTTTCTAGAAGATGAGTTCATTCATTGCTGTTAGAGTAGCAGCTCCTTTGCTAAGTCATTCTGTATTTTGTCTCTGAAGCAAATGTGCAAGCCATGGAGACCACTTTAAATTAGCTTAGCAAGCTAGAGTAGAAACAAGTTACGTTTCACAATCGAGCAATCATGAGCCATAGAAAAAGTGACCTTGGGAAAAAAATGCAGTTTAAAAAAAGGAGTCTATAAAGGGAATGGAAATGCAGTGATCATAATTTTGATATTTTCTTCCACATCCTCTGTATGTAATAGGTTCCTATTGCTATGGTAAGCAGCATGCATAGCAAACTCACAACTTGTCTTTTATTTCCTTTCTTGGAGAATGGTATCACCATTCACCTAGACCCTAAGCCAAACACTTGGGAGTCATCATAGAATCTGCCCTATGTGTGATTGATCACTATGTCCTGCTAGTTTTACTCTTAAGTTCTTATTCTGCCCTTTTCCAGCATACCTCCTGTCTTGTAAGTTTTCCATCCTCACCCCTACTCCTTCCTACTTCCTTTAGAAACTACTGCTTTTGGGGTACTTAACATATGCCCTCATCTCTCAACTGAATAACCAGTGAAAGTGAAGTCGCTCAGTCATGTCCGACTCTTTGTGACCCCGTGGACTATAGCCCACCAGGCTCCTCTGTCCATGGGATTCTCCAGGCAAGAATACTGGAGTGGGTTGCCATTTCCTTCTCCAGGGGATCTTCCCAACCCAGGGATCGGACCCAGGGATTGAACCCAGGTCTCTCGCATTGCGGGCAGACACTTTAACCTCTGAGCCAACCAGTAAACCTAGCTTATTTCATATAGTCAGTCTTGGAGCTTTATCCATCCACCCAGGTTTGTCCTTCAGAGTGTTGCTCTTTCTAAAATGCACATTTCATCATGGCATTCTTTTGCCTATAATCCTTTAGTATTTTCTAAACTACTGTCTTCAGGGTGAAGTCCAAACTCATTGGCATGGTTTAACAGTGTTTTTCACTCTGTCTACTTGTAGGTCACGAAATCAGTGTAGTAGGCTGTGACCAACATTATGTATTTTCATTAAAGTGAAATACAATAAAATAGTGAAGTATATATCACATATAGTCTGGATAAATATCACTTCATTAAAGTTTTTCAGTTATATATTTTATAGTTATGAAATATATACTCACATATCTCATGTATTTCTGTATATTTGCTACTAGATGTTCTGAACTGTATTTCTTAAAGATGATTGTTCTCGAAAGGTTTAACATGTTTTATGTGATTCTTACGTATGAATGACTCATCTCAGTGTACTTAGATTTTCTTTGCCTCCCTTATACCTTTGCTTACTTTGCTCTCTGATTCAGAAGAGCCTCCGTTTGTCATCATTTCAAGGTTTCACTTGCTCCAGAAATCTGTTCTTGGTGGCAACACCAAAAGAAAATTTTCACCGCAGCCTGGTAGACCCATAAATATTCACATGACTGAAAAAAGTCCCATGAACCAGTACTCTTCCTCTACGAGACACATTATTGCCCCATTGCCGTCTGTCTTACTTTGTCTTGGTTGGTGTTGATCATGCCTGTTTACGAGTTTGTCTCTGTTGAGAATAGGTCTGGTCTCTCTTTTCTCTTTTAAATCTATATGCAGTGCCAAGGCTTGGTATATAGACAATAAGAAGTGATTGAATTAGTGAAATTCTGGATCAGTATGTTTTCTAGAACTCTTTACAGTAACTCTTAAACTCTTACTGTTTAAGCCTGAACTGTAGAAATTAACTTTAATGATTTCATTATAGGAGGATAACTTTTTCCTTAAAACATTTGAATGAATATGTGCTTCTATTTTTAAGCACTTTACTTTACATTTGTCAGTTGTGATTAGACAGTCCTAGCCTAACATCTTGATAGACATTACATTGCATTGTGTCAGATCAGTGACCTCAGGATCTACTGTTACTTTGTAATTTGTGGTCAGGAAGTTTGGTGAAGCTAAATACTGGACACATAACACTTAATTTGATTTTATGGGAACTGGGTAGTTTCAAAAGAGAAAACTTTAATGTATAATGGCAGTCAGATAAAGATTTTTTGGGGCTGGCGGGATTAGATGTGAAGACAGAATTGAGTGGAGTTGGATCATTTTATTTCTAAATTTAAACTTTTGTAATTGGTGATTTTTCAGTTAGAATATTTAGTTGTTTACAATTTGTATCATTGTTGTGAGATCATTTTTATTAAACCATTAATAGAGTCTCATGGAGAACTGCTATTGAGGAGAGATCCATTTGTTGGGATGCAATAAAAAAAAAAGAATAATCAAGATAAAACTGCTAAATCCAAGTACCAGAAAAATTGCAACACATCTCAGTGAATTTGCAAGTGGTAAGTGCATTTAATTTTAATGGGAATATGTTTCTTAGTTCTGTGGCATAGTATCCTTAAAGTGTTACGTTTACATGAATTTTAACAATCTTTCATTTGCAAAAAAATATACTTTATGTAAAGTTTTTCATATTAAAATTTTAACCACATTTTGTTAAACAAGGCTTTTTCCACAGAGGGAAAAAAAAATCTGTAAATAATATTGAAACATCTTCCTGAATTATATGTCTTATATGGCTTTATTGCTAATGCTTCTGTGCTGCATTTTTAAAGATACTAATTTGAAAAACATTCCATATAAAGATAATGCATAGTGATAAAGAGAGGCTAAAATGAAAATTTCTGGTGGGCATGGCAACTTGCTCCAGTATTCTTGCCTGAAGTGTCCCGTAGACAGAGGAGCCTGGTGAGCTATAGTCCATAGGGTCGCAAAGAGTTGAACATAGCTGAAGTGACTGAGCACAAGCACACTTGTTTCTTAATAAGCTTAGACTTATACATAAATATACGTACAAAATGTGATGGCATTCCTTCTCTCTATCCTTTCCTTCCTCAGCCTAGTGATAACCACTGTTAACAGTTTGGTAGGTGTATTTTCTTCCACACATACAGAAATAACTACACATTATTTTTTTTTCTAACAAAAAAAGAATCACGTTGCATAAACTTTTCTGTAACTTTCCCCTCCAGCATTTAATTATGAAAGATTCTAAGCAGAAGAACTGAAAGAATTTCATACTATAATACCTTCATACCCATCACCATAATTCTGCAACTAATGTTTTACTGAACTACATCACATGCTCGTCCATCTCTGGGTCCATCCATTAATCCGTGGTTTTTGGGATCCATTTGAAAGTAAACTGCAGTCATCTGTGCGCTTCCTTCCCCCTCTCCCCAGTACTTCAGTGTACATATCATTAACTAGAGTTAAGCATTGGTTTAAAGAAATTTTTTTTTAAGGTGAATTGACATACCATGAAATGCGCCCATATTAGGTGCAAATTTGCTGGGTTTCAACAAATTTATAACCTGTATATCTCAAATTTGTGTCAAGATAGAGATCTTTATCGGCACCCCAGAAAGTTCCCTTATACCTTTTCCTAGTTCACCTCTATGCTGCCCTCCTTTCAGGAAGATATCCACCCCCACAGATTTTGCCATATAACTTCATATAACTTCTTTTCACTCAACGCTTATGTGGGTCAGTTCAGTTCAGTTCAGTCGCTCAGTCATGTCCGACTCTTTGCGACCCCATGAATCTCAGCACGCCAGGCCTCCCTGTCCATCACCAACTCCCGGAGTTCACTCAGACTCACGTCCATCGAGTCAGTGATGCCATCCAGCCACCTCATCCTCTGTCGTCCCCTTCTCCTCCTACCCCCAATAAGCCATATGCAAATTTTGATCAACTTGCTATCCTTCTTTAAAAATCGCAATAGCTTGGAAATAGTCTATGTTGTGGGTGTATTGTGATTTACACTATATGACCATTTCTCTCTCTCTCTATGGGCATTTGTTGTTGTTTAGTTGCTAAGTTGTGTCCAGTGTTTTGTGACCCCATGGACTATAGTCCACCAGATGCCCAGGCAAGAATACTGGAGAAGGTTGCCATTTTCTCCTCCAGGGGACCTTCCCAACTCAGGGATTGAACCCCTCACTTCTGCTTGGCAAGCGGATTCTTTATCACTGAGATCACCTGGGAAGCCCCTACCAGGGTATTTAGGTTGTGCCATATTTTTGTGATTATAAAAAGTGCTATATAGAACATCCTTATATGTATATATACCTGTACACTCTGGTGAATGATTTTATAGATATGACTAGAAATAAAACTGCTGGATCAGAGTGTTTGACGTTTTAATAGATACTGCCAAATTGCCCTTCGAAGATAATTATATCGATTTACATGCTTATCAGCAATGAATTGAAAGTGTCCTTTTCTCTGTGCCCTTTCAACATTGGGTGTCATCTGTTTTTCTAAAATTTTGTCAATACAAAGGATGAAAAATACAACTAGTGATTTCACATTTTTCTAGTCAGCAGTGGTTAACCGTTGGATTTTTTTTTTGTCCTTTGTGAATTGCCTCTCCATGTATTTACTTTAATGACTCTTACTAGTAATACGATATATTCTATTTTCTAAGGATGCTTTGTCTTTTAATTTTGTTTCTGCTGTGTTTTGAGCTTCAGAAATTTTAATCTTAATGTGATCAAACATGGCTGATGGGGTCTTACTAAAAATCTTTCTCATTCTAAGATTATAAAATCACTTACTATCTATGTTCTTGTTAGTTTTTCTTTTTATTTGAAATTTTGAAGAGAAGGAGAAATTCACTGTGAACTTAGGTGCCAGTAAAAAAAATTCATATGGAGAGTGAGATTCAAATTGACCTTGAAGTGTGAGTTGAATTTGAATAGAGCAGATAAAATTGCAGGGACATTTTGGACCGAAGGAATGAGAGAGGTATATATATTCTTATTCATGGGACAATAATAAGACCCCCGGCTGGCATGGTGAGTCATATAAAGCTGTGAGTTCAGAGACACTCATTTGGCTCAATTTCTTGTTAATTATTTTGGCTCACTTTTATCCTTTTCCAAAATCTGCATTCTGGTGTTATAATTTTCTGTCATAGTTTTCTGTCCCTTTTCATAGCGACTTCAATATTCTTCCTGAGGAAAATACATAGTAAAATTTAGTTGCCTGAACAAGGCAGAAAAGGAAAGGTGGTTTCCTACCAGAGTAGGTTAACATTGTTATTATTTACATGGTCTAGTTTATTAGAGTTGAGTTATAATTTATTTGAAAAAAAAAAAAACATTGTGCTGTAGTAATTTATATTATTAATGACATTGGTCACAGCACCCAAGTATAGTTACCAGATAGCAATCTTCAAAAATGTTGAAGTACCAGTGTGTCCACTATTTACATCAAAGCGTTATGAGCTCATCACTTAATATACAAATTAATGCGTTGAATTCTCTAGCTGATGAAAGTATTTACAGATGCCACCCTTAAAACCATGTAGCAACATAGTGTTCAATTTGGTTGTTGCTCAGGATGTGTAATAGTTTCTGTCCGGCCATGAGCCACGCCTGGTAGGTATTAACTGAGAGGCGCGATCCTGCAACCCTACCAGTTACATGTTTCCAGCTGTCGTCTGATTTGGAGCTCTTGGAAGGCTACTGCTTTTGTCTCTACAGTCCAGTTGTAAGGATTAAGTGGCACTGATTTTCACTGATCAGGTATTTTTTAAAAAAATATTCAGTGTCTTACTTGTTCATTCTTTCATATTTCTACCCTTAGCTCACTTTTCCTTGGGGATTCTTGTTCTTTTAGAGCTTGTTAGTCTGTGTATGTTTATATCCAGGAAAAACAGACACATTTTAAACTGTGCTTTTCATTAATAGTTTCTGTTGTGAGGAATGTGTTTCGATGATAAGAAAAAATTGTTATTCTCTGGTAGAGGAGAATGAAAATAGAGTTTAAAAGTGTGTGATAATTTTGCTACATGTTTTGCTGGGTTTTCTGCATCTCTGTTTCTGATACTAATATATTTAGAAGTAAGTAGTGAAATTACTCTGATTTCTATATAATTATTGAAATTCATTGTCTGTTTTTTAGTCCTGAATGGAACTGAAACATTAAAAGAAGATACGTGAAGTTAATGATACTGATCATGTTGAGAGACAGACTTCTGTCATTTCTTTTAGCACTTGATAGTTGGCAAGATTGTAAAAATAAACATTCTTTTTAACGTTTCTCTTTTTTAGGTATGTTGATAGCTTATCATTTGCATTTGAGTTCATTGACTTTTTACAATAATGATGCCTAGAAAATTAAGTAGCATGCTTTATCCTCTGTGGCTTTCCTTACTTTGATGATACTGATAGATCTTTTAATTTTCTAGTTAAAAGGTAATGAAGTTCAACCTTTACTTTTTTTAAAGGTCTAGGCAATTATTTCAGTTTTAAAATTCATGCATAAATACTAAGAGACCAAATCTGATTTAAAGAGTTGGGTGGTGTTGCATTTGAATTCTTGTCTTTTTTTTTTCCTGCATTTCCAGTGTTTCAAGGTTCTAGGGATAATAGGATAAGAGTGTTCTTTTAGAATTAAGTAATCCTTAATCTTTTTTTTTTCTTTTTCCTGGTAGCTTTGTAACTTTAAAGAACATTGGCAAGGCCTCTAAAGGGTAGTTCTGTGAGGCTCTTCAACTGATGGTAAATTATTCCTAGAATGCAGTAGTCTGATATATGTTAGAAATCTGGGAGATACCCTCCAAAAGCTTACTGGTTTGATTCTACAACTAATTTTTCCAAAACTAGTTTTGACTTTTGTCTTCTCTTAGCCCGAATGAATCGTTGTCTTTAATTTTGTCCTCCACACCAGAGCTTTAATAATTTATTTAAAGTGTAAACCTCACTATGTTACCCTGCTCCCCTGCTTTAGTAGCTTCCCAAGAAATTGTCTTTGACTGGCATCTTTGTCATGATATAGCCCCTTATTTCTTACTGCTTGCTCTCCCCTAAAAGTTTGTAAGTCTTAAATACCTCCAACACGTCCTTCTGTTTGCAGTCCTGTTGTCACTTTTCTTTGGTTGGATGACTTTTACTCTTCTTTTAAGATTGAAGTCTGCTCCAGGGAGTCTTGTCCTGATTTAATTAGTCCCCATTTGTGCCTATAGTAATATATTGTCCACATCCCTGGAATGTATTATATCATATTAAACCCATTTTATGACTTTTTCGTCCATTAGACTGTTAGTTCCTTCAAGCCAAGATCATGTCCTATTCATCATTGTGTTTACAGTGTCTAGCAAGTGACTGGTGTATGGTGGAGGCTCATTGAATATTTGTTGAACTGAGTTCAACTCATTGCTCTACATCTGAAGTCATAGTGAAGCTCCTGGATTAGTTGTTCCTGGATACCAGTCAACTGTATCAGAGACACCTGGAGACCATTTTATCAGTAGAACATTTTAGTGGTTTTTGGGCATTACTCTGTAAAGTATTATGATTCACTAGATCTAGAATGAGGCCTGGGAATAAGTGTTTTGATAAGCTCCTCAACTGATTCCTGTTTGCTTACAGGTTTGAGAAATATTGAACTAGTTTATTACTGTATTATTCCATTGTATTTTACGTAAAAACATTGCCGCCTAGACCTTACATGGTCAGTCGCTCAGTTGTGTCTGACTTTGCAAGCCTATGGACTGTAGCATGCCAGGCTCCTCTGTCCATGAAATTTTCCAGGCAAAACTACTGGAGTTGGTTGCCATTTCTTACTCCAGGGGATCTTCCTGTTTCAGGGATCAAACCCACGTCTCCTGCATTACAGGCAGATCTTTATCACTGTGTCACATGGGAAACCGAAACCTTACATAGTAATTTATTATTGAGGGTTTATAAGTTGTATCTACTAAAGGACATATTTTAAGTCACTTTTTCATACCTGTGTAGAAATATCTTAACTTTAAGCATCTCATTGTGAGACGTATTAGCATTTTTTTAACACCGAACTGAAAAAACCCACATTTAAGTAGGAGTCTTCTTGAATTGGTAGTATTAATAATATTAGTTGAGCTTCATTCCATGAACTTAAGTATTTCTGGCAATTTGTATTTACTTTTCATTTTTTATTATGATTTTTCAAAAGGATTTTTAAGCATTTTATTATGATTTAAGAATTAAATTGAACAAATCTTAAGTGTATTGCTCAGTCAATTTTTACATGTATATATACCATAAAGCAACAGGTTAACATATAGAACATTTCTAGCTCCTCAAAGTTTCCCCTGTGTCCTTTCCAGTCAGTAAACATGCTTCCCACCATGAGATGGGTACTCTTGACTTGGATGACCATCACTAGTCTTATGGACAAGATTTTATTAGTAGTTTTAGTAATATCTTTTGGTGAATATATGCACTTATGTCCCTTGAACTGATACATGGAATCGCTGAGCTAAAGACAGACTTGTGTTTAACTTCAGAAGGTAATGCCAGTTTACTCTGTGATCTCAATCCATAATGAAAATTGAAGTTAAATTATTTGAAGCTTATGGTGAAATTCGAATAGCCTAAAACTTCCCTTTGTTTTCCAAAGGGTTTTATATTGTCAAAAATATATGTACAAAGAAAATTGGTGTCATTTTATAGTTGCCAATAAGGTAGTTTTGTTTCAGTCTGATAATTTTTCCCATGTAAGTAACTGTTTTCTGTTTCCCTTTCCCTAGGTTCGTCTTCGCTGTGGATTGGTAGGCAGTCATAGGGCTGCAGAATGGGTCTCCGGATTCACTTTGTTGTTGACCCACATGGTTGGTGCTGCATGGGTTTGATTGTCTTTGTCTGGTTATACAACTTTTTTTTAATTCCCAAAATTGTCCTCTTTCCTCACTATGAAGAAGGACATATTCCAGGCATATTAATAATAAGTAAGTTTCTAAATCTTTATTTTCTTGTATAATTAAAGATTTTTTTCTCATTGTGAATATTTTTGGAATTTAATACCATTATATAACCTTCCTTTTAATATTATTCAGTGCTATTAATATGAAATTATTTACTCATTTTAAAAGAAAGAGCTCTATATATAATTTTGCAGGGTAAGGTAATTGGTATATCTTCATATCTAACTCTAGAAAATCTACAAATACCATTTTGTTTAAAGCTACGCTGGCACAATAGTTCTATTTATGTAGGTGTGTGTGTATTTTTAGTGTTTCTGTTATACAATTTAAATTTAGATAATTAAAGTACATGTATAAATGTATATAGTTTAAGGTGTTATTAATTGTAAAATTCAAAAGTTTCTGCATTATTTATTTTCAAATTAAGAATCTCAAGATCTATTGAAAAGAGCAATTGAACATCACTAATCCAATGTAATTTTGAAGCTAGCCAGTTAGAGTTAATGAAAAAGTTTAATTGTAGAATAGGTTTAAAAATGCTGCTTTGATTCTATCAAATATAGTATATGTAGTAATTAAAAGGAGTTAATTTCTGTTAATTAATATACCATTAGTTTCTGTTAATAAAGAATCTCATTTACAACACATTTATCATTGTTATGCAAAATAGCTATTTAAAATTAGTATATTTTAGAAAGTCCTCCTGGCAATATTATTTGATGAATGAAATGAGTTCATCATTTTTCCATCTTATCTCTGAGAATTTAGGCTGATGCTGTTAATTAAAATATACTTTTAGCCTTTAAATATGCTTGTCAAAAGACATTTTGAAGGGTAAATACTGATTTTATTTACTTGTTTATTTTCAAGTATTCTATGGCATTGCCATGTTCTGTCTGGTTGCTTTAGTGAGGGCCTCAATAACTGATCCAGGAAGACTCCCTGAGAACCCAAAGATCCCACATGGAGGTAGGGTGCTCTTCAGATTCATCCGTTTTACTATGTCAGAACTATCACATGTATTAATGTATGTTATTGCCTTTAGTATATTAATTACAGATGTCATCTAAGCCACTTCGTGTCTCTTCTCAAGTGCCTTCTTTCCAGATTTCTCAGTTTACAACCACAAATCCCAGCTTACTCCTCGGATCTGCCGTCTCTGGCTCCTTTTCAGTTTAGCTGCTTATTTGTCCCTCACTCCTCCCACTCTGGATCTGTATAACCTCTGTGAGGGTGTAGAGTTTTTCTTTTGTTTTCTTATTTGTTCAGTACTGTATCCTTAGGGCCTAAACAGCCTCTGTCACTTAGTAATAATTGCTGGGTAAATATTTGTTGAATGATACTATCTGAAAAATTACATTTTTATTTAGTAGAGGAGTTTTTGATGGTGCCACTTACCTCATGATGTAGTATAATATTGCTTACAATGTATTTACAAATATTTACAAAATAAATATCTATTGTATTATAATGCTATTGCTTGTGTTTCTCCAAGTTGGAACAATTCAGTGAAAAATTTGAAAGCCTTTTGTTCTAGTGTCAAGGGAAGTAATTTTTGGTCACCTTATTTCATAGTAACCATTTAGATCACAGAAATAAATTAAAAATGTATTGCTTGCCAGATACAGTAAACCTCCTTTATCCTCTTTCCTGAGTTTTGCTTTTGAACATTTGCTATGTAATCTTTGAGAACCCTGTACTTTCTTCTAGGAAGAAATTTATATGTCTTTTTTATACATTATAGAGCCAGATAATTTTTATAGTAATTCAGTAGTTTCTGAACTTGCTATACATTAGAATCACCTAGGGAGCTTTAAAAAACCTCAATGTCCAAATCACACCCCATATTAATTAAATCAGAATGTCTGGGGGTAAGAGCCCAGTATCCATGCTTTTGAAAGATCCCAGGTGAATCTAATGTGTAGAAGTTTGGAAAGCAATGTAGTCGTTCTTTCCAAAATTAGATTTAAGTGGCAAGTCACTTAGCCTCCTTTGAGCTTGTGATTGTTTTTTGAGATCTGTGATTTTGGGGCTTAATGGGCATTGCACATTTAATGATTAAGTGGGAATGACACTGATATTTATGTAACTGTAGAAATTTCTGAAAATAATCTTGAGTATTTAGTTTTTATTAATTTGTAGAACAGTATCACTGTCACTTAACGGTTATTGTGTGTGTGTGTACGCCTGTGTTTGGGCAGGGAGGATGGCAGTCTGTAATTTGTATAGAATCTCTCTTCTCAACTAACCTAAAACAAACGACTGTCTAAAATATTAATACATGTATTTTTCTACTTCAACTCTAAAACCTGATGTTCCCAGAAAATCAAGGAAGCAGGGTTTTCCTAACTCAGGACTCATTTCTGATGAAAACTTCAGTCTGCTGTGGTCAAATATTCAAATGCCTACACCTGTCAGATAGTACAAATCAGTGAAAGGGGCCAGGGAGGAACTATTTCATCTTGAAAAATCTATCTTATCTAAAGGAAGTGGCACTAATCAGCTACACTGAATTGTCATGCAGGATGGGTATTTTTGAAGAGAAAACATGAAATCTCAATTTTTATGAGACATTTGATGATTTTAAAAAATATTAGCAACTAATTCAAAATTTTAAAAGCATTGTTTTTAAATGAATACCCAACAGATTATACCTGAGGGCCAGATTGAATCCACCTGAAGCTTCTGTGTTACCTTTAATTTTTAGGTTCCAGTGATGAGGACACCATGGCGTCTTGCCAACCTTTTGGTTATCTGCATTATATCTCTTCTCATTGACATTTGGGCTGTTTTTCTTCAGTGGA
The DNA here is from genome assembly GCF_042477335.2 of Ovis canadensis. NCBI lineage: Eukaryota > Metazoa > Chordata > Mammalia > Artiodactyla > Bovidae > Ovis > Ovis canadensis. The sequence continues at coordinate 83,798,958 of NC_091246.1, read as the reverse complement.
AAGTTCCCCTTTGCCCAACCAAAAAAAAAATCCACGCATTCATTTATCACATCTGAATGCTTCCAAAGTCTTTTGGTATCTCCTGTCATATGACCCTCATGGTGGTGGTATGAGGTGGGTAGACTGGGTAAATCAGGAGCATAGATTGCCCTTCACAGGTCATACAGTAGGCTGTTACAGAGTGGCTGTGAAGCCCAGATTCTTGTCCCCATCCTCTTTTTTACCATGAATCCTCTTACAGATGAATTATCTTACCTCTTTATTCATCTTTACTTTGGTTTGAAGGAAATTAATTAAAGCTATCGTGTGCTTTTTTCTCAGTTACTTGATGATTGTGTAGATATAGTTTTAACTTAGTTAAAATAAAAATTTAATAGCGAAAAATAATGACTAAAGTGTTGGGGTCTACAAAACAGTGACGTTTATTCAGCATTGTTTTAAGAGTGAGCAGTTTTATATAATTGAGCTCCTTAGAAAAGGAAACCTAAACCTTAAGGCTTTTATTATTTTAGCTACTTTAAAAAATTTTTACATGCCCTTGTGAAATATTTTACATGCCTTCCTGTTTTTTTAAACATAGTAACTTTAGTTTCTATATGACCCACCAAGTATGAGGCAATTTCAGTATAGGAGAATGCTTCCGTGTGAAGATCCCAAGAATTCGATTTTATAAACTTTGGGGCATGTAGATGAAATAGTCAAATGAAACTATTAAATGTCTGTTTAAATTACATGCATGTTTGAAATACAGAAATATTACTTTTTGTCATTTTTGAATTTTATGAAATGATTTTATTTAGTCTCAACTTTTAAAAAACAACTTTGAGTGTAATTCACACATCATATAATTCACCTATTTAAAGTGTACAATTTAGTGTCATTTATATATACACAGATTTGTACAACCATTAGCACAGTCAATCTTAGAACATTTTCATCATTAAGCTCTTAACTTGCATGTTAGAGTTCTGTTTTTGTCCTCACTAGTGCCACTTTGTTTTTATTTTTTTGTTGTTGTGTATGCCCCCTGTTGTACCTTGCATCCCTGCAGCTTATTTATTTTATGGCTGAAAATTTGTGCTTCTTAGTCCCCTTCTCATATTTTGCCCCACTCCCACCCCTCTCCCTCTGGCAACCACTAGTTTGTTTTCTGTTTCTTGAGTCTGTTTCTGTTTTGTTTGTTCATTTATTTCTTGCATTGCCAACCAGTTCTGCCAGGAAACCTCGATTAAGACCCAATCCTTGTATTGATTTTCGTTAGTTTCAAGTTATATTTTTCTCCCCAAAACATTACTTTGTGATCTGAAATATAGTCATTGAAAAAAGTTCCCCTAATATGTGAATCTTTCAAAAGACTCAAATGGAAAGGTGATTTGTTTCTTTTTGAGGGATAAATGAAACCAAACCGTATCTGTCTTTATAGTCTTTCATGCAATTACAGCATTAAAAAGTTTCCCTGTTAAACAATATGATACTGTTTACCTTATATTAAAGAGGATCATTTATAGATTTTACCTTTTTTCTTTTGTTTTACGTGTTGATTTTTCTTTCCTTTAAAAAATGTTATCTTAATTTTTTACTTTCTGTATAGCTGCCATAAATTAGCAGGTGGATTCTGTCTCCCATAGGCTTTTATTTTATTTTGTTAGATGGGTAGTGCAAAAGTCTTATAGGTAATCATCAGACACCAGAATGTATTAGTCACCAAGATCCTGTTGCTGCTGCTGCTGCTAAGTCGCTTCAGTTGTGTCCGACTCTGTGTGACCCCATAGACGGCAGCCCACCAGGCTCCCCCGTCCCTGGGGTTCTCCAGGCAAGAGCACTGGAGTGGGTTGCCATTTCCTTCTGCAATGCATGAAAGTGAAAAGCGAAAGTGAAGTCGCTCAGTTGTGCCTGACTCTCAGCAACCCCATGGACTGCAGTCTAACAGGCCCCTCCGTCCATGGGATTTTCTAGGCAAGAGTACTGGAGTGGGGTGCCATTGCCTTCTCCAAGATCCTATTAGGACCTGAATAAATCCTGAAGAAGAAAAAAGGGAGAAGACTAAGAAATGGTTTCTGGATACATAGGATAGATTAAGATGGATGACTTTTTTTCTTGTTTTGCAAAGCAAAAACATAGATGATACTTTAAATTTCTGAATTTTAAAAATAGTGATTTTTTTTTCCTTTCTAAAAACAAATGTGTGTGTGCTTGTGTGTTCAAAATGTGCATCTTCATTTTAGATTTTTGTATCTTAAATTGAGCATTAAGTGACTCAAACTCTTTGTTTGAACAAATTTATGGTCCAGACCATAGATCAGCAAATTCTACTGTAGCGTTAGTGCCAAATAGATGTTTTTAGCCTTATGAACCATATAGTCTCTGTCACAAGTCCTCCTCTCTGTCATGGTAGCCCCAAAAGCCGACATACACAGCATGTAAATGAATGGGCATGGCTGTGTTTAAATAGAGCTTTCTTTATGGACATGGAATTTAAATTCCAAGATTTTTACTTACCACAAATTGTTATTATTATTTTTAATCATTTAAAATTGTTAAAAATACTGTTAGCTCACACGTGCATGCTAAGTCGCTTCAGTTGTGTCCGACTCTTTGTAGACTGTAGCCCTCCAGGCTGCTCTGTCTGTGGATTCTCTAGGCAAGAAGCTGGAGTGGGTTGTCATACCCTTCTCCAGGGGATCTTTCTGACCCAGTCATCTCTTACCTCTCTTACATTAGGCAGGTGGGTTCTTTACTACTAACGCCACCTGGGAAGCTCATGGATCACCCCCAAACAGGTGATGGCCTGGGTTTGCCTGTGGACTGTAGTTTGCCAACCATAGTTTACACCACAGAATGAATTAGTCTTTCTCTGACTATAGCCAAATTCTCTCTTTTTTTTCCTGAGGGTATAGCATTTTAAGTATGAAATAAATGATTTATTCTTTGGAATATTTTATGCTGAAATTGCCAATAGTGAATACCCTATATTTATTTTTTTAAGGAGCTGGTTTAAGAACATAGTTTTCATGTTGTCTTTCAATGAAAGTGGGCTCACCTTCACATAGTCCTTGAAATATGTGAATTTAGAGTTTTAATATTGGGATATTTGGGAACATCTAGTTAAGTGGGGGAAAAAAGTGATATGTATGTGACATTGTATTATGCTACATGTGAAATGAGTTTCTATTTCACCAACAGTTAAATAACAGTGGTTTAATTGTACCTAAATTAAGCTTCAATATTGTTGCTCTCTCATGTAATATGTTTTCATTAAAATAAGAATTGTAAGTAAGAAATAGAAGAGAATTTTATTTTAAAATGAAATATTTTAAATGTAAAAGATAATTTTTCAACTTTCATCGAGAGCAATTAATTTGTTACAGCTCTTATTCATGCTTTATTGATTTCTCCAGAGACGTTTGTAGCAGAATGTTTTTCCAACACTTTACTATAAAATTCCAGCATATTGATCTTACTTCTGGTCATTAAACTAGAAATAATGGAATTAAAATAGGGTATCTTTTTTAAAAAATGAAAACTACCTACTCTTCTCTTTTGTTACTTATGTTTAGAATCTTTCATTAAAAAAATTAAACTTGTCATGTTTTAGCAAGGATTTAGTGACTATCTATGGTTTGCTCAGTCACACTTTGCATGTACTAATATTCACTTGGAGTATTGAAGTTAGGTTAATTTTACTATACCCATAATTTTAGTGAGGTTAGGGTATAGTTTTCCATAAGTGATACAAAGTTTAAAAATTGTTGTAAAGGTAAAATTCCATGTCAAGAAATATTAAGATTATATATTCTGTATAACAGTTGTCTTGGTAGATAACAGTCCCGTAGAGTTTTTAATGGCTCTAGCTAGAGCAGTTTTTAGTGGAAATAAATTACTTTTTCCTTAATTCCTGTAAACTTCATGTTTTTAGCACAAAGCCTAATTGTGTGCTCGTTCACAGCAGACTACAGGAAACTTACTTGGTGGCAGGATAGAGTTTTGTAAAGGACTCCTTTATTTCCGTTAAAGAGTAATTTTCTTGTAATCTTCTTCACTTCTGAAACTATTTTAGTACCTCTTAAATGCATCTAAACTGTTTTTCCATCCCTCTGTCATAAATATTCCCAAATAAATCCATTCAAAAAATGGTTTTGTGTGGGAAGTTTGGGGAGATGCCGTCTCTGTTTATGCAGTTAATTTTGACTTACTAATCTATGAAACCAGTACTCAGCATTATCTCTTCTGTAGAACCATTAGATAATAAATTTCTAGAGATTAACTTGTTTCAATAAAATTCTGTTTTAATGTAATAATTTGATTCTAAACAAGTTTTGTCACTGAATTTTGCTTACAGCAATATACTTAAACCCAAATACGCTGTTTTTTTATCTCTTAGTTTGACTATTAACAGTCTTGTTTTATAGTGTTTAAAATTAGAAATGTACAAAATAAAACATGCAGAGAATAGAGAAGCAGCGTTTACAGCAAACATTTCCAGTAGAGACTTAGGCACATATCTCGAAGAATTCCTATAACTCTTCTAAACACTTGTTTCTAAATTTCAACATTACTCATGTTCCTTTACTAAATGAATTTTAATTTCCTTCTCTAGAAAGGGAGTTCTGGGAATTGTGTAACAAGTGTAATTTGATGAGACCGAAGCGTTCCCATCACTGCAGCCGCTGCGGCCACTGTGTTAGGAGGATGGATCATCACTGTCCATGGTAAGAAATGAATAATTCACTTTTGAAAAAAAATGTAGTAAAAAATAGATCTTGGTACTTAGCCAATTTAAACAAAGGTTATATCAGAGTTATACAGTTTAAGAAAGCCTTTTTATAAGGAGACCTTTAATTGATCAAATGCTTCTATCAACTCCCAGGGTCATTTTTTCAGAGATCGTAGATTTTTCTAACAAGGAGATGTTTGAGCAGAAAACTAAAAATTAACATGCACCCAAATATACAAAAGAACTAAAGTGGTTTTATTAAATGAAGCAGTGTAGGTAAAGCATTTAGTATAGTATAAGACATATAGAGAGTACTTAAATTTAAATATAGTAGCTGTTACTGTTTCTAACTGTAATGTAAACCATATACATCTCATTGTTTGTATTTCCCTCCAATTTAATTAAAGAGTGACATTTCATATACCTTATACCTCATTTCACTTCCTTTCAGCCTTTTTTTTCAGTGTTATGTGTTGGATATAGCGTTTAATATTACATGCTAGCTAGAAGTGGAAAAAAAAAAGTGATAGTTGATTCTGCTGACTGCCAACATTTTTGGTCAGTAGGGGGCTCTCTTGTAATATTTAAAGAAAATGTTCAGTTGAGAAACAATTTTTGAAAACAAATGCTGTGAGAGTTCTGCATTGTATCTCATTTCAAAGCTGTCACAAAAATCTGTGAAAAGATATTGTATTTAATTCTGTTTTTCTAGCATGGGATCTCTGCATAAATATTTAAACTGGTATGGTGTAGCACTTTATAAATATATCTATGTACATATATATTTATGTTTATATACACATGTATACAAAGTTAGCTACATAATAATCTTCTTAAATTTATAACTGCATTTATCTGAGATTGTCTCAAGGGTAGATTTTAGTTTTGTCTAGTAATGCTAATCATTTAGAGCTTCCTTTATTTTTGGTAGCACAAGTTATCAGCAAGCTTTTAGTGGGAATTTGGTTTTCACTATAAAATGATTATTTGACTAGAAGATAATTTCCTGAGATTTAGAAAAAATAAGAATACTGTGTTACTATGTAGAAAGGTCTAAAATTCTATCACAGGATAGTTTAGTATATAACATACAGTTGGTGTTTTAAAAATGTGCCTGGAATTTATTCAGATTAATTCTCAAATGATTTTATAAACCTCAGTGATCTGTTTACAGTTAAAATAGTAATAGGGTTTGCTTTTTAAAACTGTGTGAAGCATGTATTCAGGTAAGTGATAATCACACTGAAAAACTCAATTTTGTATAATTTTTTGAGTAATATTTCTGATTAAAAATATAATAAATGTTCATGATGGTTGGATATCGATATTTCCTTTTAAGTGAATGCAGTAATTTAAGCTTAAAAAATCAACTATTTTATAACTTTTATATAGATTATATATAGATTAGTATATGTAGATTATATAGATTAGTGATAGTATTTATTTATTTTGAAGGAAGTAAGACTGACTTGGTGACCAAATAAAGTTCTTTTTAACCAAAATTCTAGGATTGGGGTGAGCTCTCTGTTCCTAGGCCTTCTGTTTCCAGTTTTAGTCACCTTCTCAGAGCCCTGGTGAGAAGAAGAGTGGAAGTACAAAGAGCTGTAGATAGGAAAAGAGGGTAGATCAGGGGCGTGAGTAGATATAGGGACTTATGTGCTTGAATTCCTTAATAAAGCATTGCTGAGCTCTTCAGAGTGTGAGGGAAATGTACAGTGTGCAGCAGAAGCAAGGAGAATTTTTGGTATTTTCAGAAATTGCATTATCTGAACTGCTTAACAGCTTTAAATTTAGCGGTCAGTTCTTTTGATGACCTCAAGATTTACTCTATTTGTGGCTCTGATCACTCTTTCTAAGGAATTTGTTACCAAAACAGTTTCTACATGTAGATGGTAGTAGTGTTTCTTACAGTTCTATTCTTAAGAAGAATGCAGTGTTCATAGCAGTTATATCTCAGATTTTGGGGGGACAGAAAGGGTGGGGCAAGGATAAAGCATCTTTTAAGCAGTAGCTATTGGAGAGTGTTTTTGAGTGCACACAGAAGTACTCTTCTCTGGTAGCCCCGCTTACAGATAACAAAACACAGAAGGTTTTCTTGTTTATTCAGCATGAATTCTTCAGTCTAAGAAATGCCTCTTTCAGGTTTTCTGTTCAGTTACATATCTGCTTTTAAAAAATTGACAGCACATCTTTAATACAATTTAAGTTAGGAATTTGGCCCTATTTATTATTTTTTCAAACAGTGGCAGTATAATGCTATAGTATGTTGAAAAGAAAACATTGTGAAAGGTAATTTGTAGTTTTGAACTAGGATTTTCTGCTGGAATTGTATTTAGAAAATTTAGATACAATAACTTTGGAACAATAAAATATTCGGCTTGCATTAATCTTGAATTTTTGGAATTCTAACATTAATCCTTTTTCCTAGTTTTGGTTCATTGTTGTATTGGTGGAAATGTAGCTCTAAGAATTTATACATACTTTTGAATATATGTTTATTTTCAGCCACCAAGGGTTAGACTGTAAAAGTAAGGAAAATTGTGAATGCTTTGCAGTGTGTCAGAATGGCAGGTTTAAGTTATTTTGCTTCATATCATTCAGCTTGATCTCCACAGCTTGAATGCTGCAGTGAAAGAGCAGTATACAGAAGAGGGTTCTTGTTCTCTTGACCACGGTCTCTCCTAACTGTACATCCACTGGCAATTGTCCTAACCCCTCTGTTCTTTTTTGTATCAGTGAAGCAAGGAGATTGCCATCTGTTCTTGCTGCCTCACTGGCTTGTTGTTGAGTTGAATGGGGAATCATATACAGGACTTCTTTGACAAGTAGAATGTGCTTTACAAATGTGAGGTGGCGTGTTTATGTCACATCTTTTCTTATATACTCTTTGCTTTTAGGTTTGAGTGGGTTGGGCTTATCTGTATGAACTGAAACACTTAAGAAGTTGTTTGTGCTTATTTCTAGTTTTACCATCCTAAAATTAACATCTTACTAAAGTTTGAAATATTTTTTCTTTTTCCTTTTTTTTTTTTCCTTCAGGATTAACAATTGTGTTGGTGAAGATAACCATTGGCTTTTTCTGCAGTTGTGTTTCTACACTGAACTTCTTACTTGCTACGCACTGATGTTTTCTTTCTGCCACTATTATTACTTTCTTCCGCTAAAAAAGCGTAATTTGGTAAGAAATGTTTATATCCACTAATGCTAGAACAGCTGTAGTATATAGTTATTAACAAGTGGTGCTTTTAAAAGTGTAGAAAATTGAAAACAAAAGTAATGAACATAAACCCTCAAATTGGTGCGTTTTAAAATGTCTTGAAATTGAGAAAATGGACCTTTTCGGATATTGGCTTTTAACCACGTCTATTTACGATTACTTGTTAGTGTCGAGTTCTTTAAAAAGTGACCTATCGCTTAATGTATACATATTTTTGTTTTAAATCTACAGTAATGAAAAGCAAAGTGAAAAAGGTTAGCTTCTTACTTCTTTTCAGGAGTAAAAATAGACTTGTTTAATTCTTAAAAGTTCTCAAAGGAACATTAAGTTCTTGAGAAAAGGATTCATTCCCCAGCACCCCAACTCCAACTTTTAACATTGGTGATAAGATGAATTTGTAGATGCTTTAAAAAGTTGTTGTTATATATCCATTTGAGGCAATGCTTTTCCCACTCTGTAGAGGAACTACAATATATGTTAATAAGATGTACCCAGAACCGTGGTGTTAAAGGTAGTAGTAGTAATAACATCAACCACGAGTTTTAAGCCTTGACTATAATATCAGCACTGTGCTATGGACGTGTGATTTTAATTCTCACTTAAATGCACACCACAATCACATGAGGTGGGTATGATTTTTCCTCCATTTTTTATAGATGAGGAAATAGACTAATAGAGGTTAAATAAATAGTTACTGAAGGCACAAAGCTAGGAAGTGGTTATTTAACTGGTTTTAGTTGTAGACTGGGATTTGAACCTGGGTTTGTGTTTTCTGAATCGTATCTTTTGTGCTTTGTAGAATTTGTATTTCAGCCTGATCCTGTGTGCCATTTTGACTTAGATTGTGTTTTTAGAATGCTCTGTGTATGTGTGTGTGTGTGTGTGTGTGTGTGTGTGTGAGAGAGAGAGAGAGAGAGAGAGAGAGAGAGAGGGTATGTGTACTTACAGGAAGCAAGATAGGGAAGGAGACAGGGAAGAGGAATAGAATTTCTGATGAAGAAGGGTATTTTTTAATTTCCTATTTAAGTCCTTTTATACTCTTTAAATCTTTTCTATTAAAAATAACAAGCTTAGTGATGGCACATACAACTAAATGTTGTAATAATGAAACAGTTGAGAGAAGGTCTTTGAGTTCTGTGTATTTAGATCTTTTTTGTACACAGGATCATTTTGTATAATTAAAAGAGGGTATTTACTGTTGTTGCTTGGTTGCATATATTAGTGGGCCTTATCAAGGTAATTCTACATATTAAATGCAGAATGAGCAATTAAATTAGATGCAAACAACTCAAAAAAGTTCAATGGGGAGAACTGTAAATGTAGGTGTTTGACATTTATCACACTGAGAATTTAGTGCATCCTGATACTACAGTCTTAGAAATGTTTTATCTTACAGATGAATTTCTTTTTTATGCTTTCTTATATTTTGATTTTACTTTCTGATAAAACCAGGTACAAAAGAATGGTCACCCAAAGCATCCAGATCAGAAGCGCTGAAACAACAGCAGTTAATATTTAAAGAGTCATTTAGGGTCAGCAAAGTACTTTCTGCACATGTCATTTATTTTAATTCCCACACCATGTGAAGTGGCCTAGATGTGAGTGTGACTTTAAAGGCAGACTCCTTGGGTTTGAATCTCAACAATAGATTAATTTCTGATATATTTGGTATTGTAGTTAGAACATGTAAAAGGTTATATGTATTTTCCAAGTAACCTGTTTCAAATATGCAATAGATTGAGCCTAATTAGAAGAGCTTTAAAATAAAAATGTACCTGTAAGATTAAGATCAGAATATCTTAAGAATGGAGAGAGAGGTAGAATCTAGTGGTATTAATGAAAGGCTAGTAGAGTTTCTCTAGGAGGGAATGCACCGTGGCACTGTGGAGGGGTTGGCACACTATGGGTGTTGGGATAAATTTGACCCGCTACCTGTTTTTATTAATAAAGTTTTGTTTGAAACATAGCTACTCTCATTTGTTAAGTTTTGTTTGCAATTGCCTTTGTAATACAACAGTAAAATTAAGTAGCTGTGACAGAGGCATATGTGCTGAAAAGCCTAAAAGATTTGGTATCGGGCTCTTTATCTTGCATTTACCAGCTTCTAGTAGTGGAAAGATCTTGATTTTATAAATAGACACACCTTTAATTAAGCCTGGCTTTTCTTATTGTGAGTATAAGCTTTGACACATCCTTTAACATTCTGAATTGTAACATCCACTTGAAAAATGTGAATAATAATGAGATTTAATGAGATAACACATGTAAAAGTTCTTGGTAGATAAGAGATTTTCAATTCATGTTACATTTGATTTTGGTGAAAGCTCTCAGAAGGGAACAGTTTTGCTTTGCCCCTTTAATTTTTATGAACATTTAACAGACTGTTTAACAATATTACTAGGAGATCAATGACAGAATAAAAAAGTTCCAACACTCAAATAAGAATATAATGGTAATATTTAAATGAAGGATTAAGACATTACAAATTACAAACTGATTTGTCTCTCCAAACGAAAAGGTAGAAACTCTGGAAAAATTACTATCACTTAGAGGAAAGAGCACTTTTTTAAATGGAAAAACTGATTAGAGATGATACTAATATACTTAGAAACATATATATAGACGTGTATTTACATGCATACTAACAAAAGACTAGCAGTGTAGTAAAGGTTTATTAAGAAATGTGAAGTCCAGGATGAAAATATAAAAAGGCAGTACAGTTGGGTTTTAAAAATTCAAACCCGAGTTTCTTTAGAGCAATCACTTGTAGAAACAATACAGGTAATTCTAAAATTCTTAAAAATCATAATTATTGTTAGTAGGATTACCAGATGAAAATCAAATAATTAGCTCTATCATATTGGTTGTAATAAAGCTACTTTGGTAATAGCAGTAAATTACAGATAGTTCTAGGGACCTGACAGAGTTTTAGCTAGTAGTGCTGAGCAGGAATTGTTCAAGGTTTATAGTATCTTTGTTGTATTAAGTAGGATGTTTTTATAATTACCTTCATGTTAGAGGTAATGAAATTGAAACCCAAAGGGTTTATGTTATGATATTTCTGAGAGCATTTGGCATCCTATTGAAAAATCCTTTGTGTTTTAACCCTGTTAATGGTGTATTTTCTGAATGAAGTGATTCATAATATTTTTAAGTTAGGTATATGGACAGGAGAATTTTACCATAGTGTTATCCAGTATAAGAAAAGACTATTATGTTTGACTGATACTGTTTTTATATAGTATGTTTATTACTGGTGTCTTTAACCTACTTAAACTTACTGGTGTGTTAGTTACTCAGTCGTCTCTGACTCTTTGCAATCCCATGGACTGTAGCCCACCATATTCCTCTGTCCATGGGATTTCCTAGGCAAGGACACTGGAGTGAGTTGCCATTTCTTTCTCCAGGGTATCTTCCTGACTCAGGGATTGAACTTTCCTTTAGGTCCTTGAAATATATAGCCCTAAATATTCCAAGGATCTGAAGGAAAATGAATGTTCAATAGTACTTAGCATTCACTGAAATGAATTCTAATCATTTCATTGATTAAGATGTTGGTAATTTAAAGCTATGTTTCCAGGTACATAGGGCTTCCCAGGTGGCACTAGTGGTAAAGAACCTACCTGCAGGAGACCTAAAAGACTCACGTTCGATCCCTGGGTCAGGAAGATCCCCTGGAGAAGGGTGTGGCAATGCACTCCAGTATTCTTGCCTGGAGAATCCCACAGGCAGAGGAAACTGGTGGGCTACAGTCCTTTGGGTTGCAACATGACTGAAGTGACACACTAGGTACATACAGTCTTGGAATTCTAATACTGTTCTAATGAGTTTACTCTGGTATCATAAATTATACCTTTTCATCTGCAGTAATTATCTTGCCTTGTGTTTTCTGTTACTAATTTGGCTATTTTATTCTTTTGGTTAGTATTTTCAACTTTTTACTTATAACCTTTATCAGTTGTCTTTGTATCTTGTAGACACCAAATATTTCTCTCGTTTTTGAAGTCTAGTTTGATAATCTTTGTCTTCTAATTGAAATGGTCTATTTCATTTATTTTGATTGATATTAATCCTATCGTCCTACTAGTTATTTTTTACTTCACCCCTCTGTTCTTTGTTTCCATTTTTCTCCTTTTCTTATCTGCTTTGAAATTTTCAACTGAAAGAAATTTCCAACATATCCCTTCTGAGGCTTTTTCTCTTTTACTCTTTTAAAAATGGTTTTCCCAGAGATCAAAACATTCTTCCTTGGTTTTCTGAAATTTAATATAAATTGATACTTTAAACATTCCCGAGATAATAAATGGAGTAGCCTTAGAACCCCTCCTATCATCATCATTTTTGGTATTATGGGGGCATAAAATAGATGTAGAAATAAAACTCATAATGATAAGATTTAATTTTATAAATTATGTGTTATAATGCATATGTTATATAAAGTCAGTATTTGTTTAGAGTTACCCACATATTGATGCTTTATTGATCCTTCATGATTTCATAAGTTTCTAAGCTGCTTTCTGAGAATATTTTTTCCTGCCTTTTGGTGGAAGTGTACTGAAACAAATTTTGCCAGTTTTTGGTTCACCTGAAAATGTCTTTATTTCTCTTTTATTTTTGAATGATTTATTTGCTTGGCATAGAATTATAGGTTTAGAGTTATTTTCAGATTTTAAAAGATATTATTTCCTTGTCTCCTGGTTTCCATGATTTCTGCTGTAAAGTCAGTTGTTAGTTTTATAGTTCATTCATTGAAGTAATGTGTCTTTCTCTCTAACTTCTTTTATGATTTAGTTATTTATATTATTTGGCTTTGTTGAGGCATAATTAATGAATAAATTTATAAGATACCTAAATTGTGCATTATGATAATTTGATGTATGTATACGGTTTGAAGGGCTTCTCTGGTGGCTCAGCCGGTAAAGAATCTGCCTGCAATGCGGGAGACCTGGGTTTGATCCCTGGGTCAGGAAGATCCCCTGGAGGAGGGCATGGCAACCCATTCCAGTGTTCTTGCCTGGAGAATCCCATGGACAAAGGAGCCTGGCAGGCTACCGTCCATGGGGTCACCAAGAGTTGGACACGACTGAAGCAGCTTAGCACAGCACATATACTTTAAAAGGATTCCCACATCTAGTTAACACAAATGTCGCCTTACATATTAATCTTTTTTATGAGAACATTTAAGTCGTCTCTCTCGGTGAATTTCAGTTGTGCAATATGGTGATAAAACAGTAGTTACCATGTTTTATATTAGGTCCTTTAGACCTTATTCATCTTACACCTAAAATTTGTACCCTTTTACCTATCTCTCCCTTTTACCCCAACTCCAGCCCCTGGGAACTTTTCTACTTTCAGTTTCTAGAGTTAACTTAAAAAAAAAAAATTCTACAGGTAAGTGATACCATTTGGCTTATTTCACTTAGTGTAATGCCACCAAGGTATATCCATGTTATCAGAAATAGCAGGACCTCCTCCTTTCTCATGGCTGAATAGTATTCCATCGCGTGTGTGTATATCTTTTTTATTCATTCGTCCATTAATGGATGCCTCGGTTGCTTCCATATCTTGGCTATTGTGAATAATGCTGCAGTGAACATGGGAGTGCAGATATCTCTTTGATATCCTGTTTTTATTTCCTTTGCATATATACCCAGAAGTAAAGTTGCAGGGTCATATGGTAATTCTATTTTTAATTTTTTGAGAGGTCTGCATACTGCTTTCCATAGTGGCTCTAGCTGTTTACATTCCCACCAACAGTGCAAAAGGGTTTCCCTTTCTCCACATCCTTGTTAACACTTACCTTTTACTTTTTGATGATAGCCATTCTAATCTAACAGGTGTGAGGCGATATCTCATGGTTTTGATTTGGATTTCCTAGATAATTAGTGATATTGAGTACCTTTTCATTTCCCTGTTGGCTATCAGTATATTTTTGGAAAAGTGTCTATTCAGGTACTCTGCCATTTTTTTAATCATTTTTTTTTCTGTTGACTTATATGAGTTCTTTATGTAGTTTGAATATTAACCCCATATTAGAGAGATGATTTGCAGGTATTTTTACACATCGCATAGGTTGCCTTTTCATTTTGTTGGTGGTTTCCTATGCTGTGCAAAAGGTTTTTAGTTTGATGTAGCCACACACTAGTTTATTTTGCTTTGGTAACTTTGTTTTTGGTATCAAATCCAAAAAATCATTGCCAAGACCAGTTTAATGGAGCTTACCCAAAACCCTTTCTTCTATGAGTTTTATGGTTTCAGGTTTTACATTCAAGTCTTTGAATCATTTTGAGCTGATTTTTGTGTATAGTATAAAGTAGGGATCCAGTTTCATTCTTTTGCATGTTACTGTCCAGTTTCCTGAGAACCGTTTATTGAAGGGACTGTCCTTTCCCCATTGACTCTTCCTGGCTTCTTTGTCATAAGTTAATTGACCACGTAAGAATGTTTTTTGTTTTCTTTTTCTGAGCTGTCTGTTCAGTTCTATTGATCTCAGTGTCTTTTTATGTCAGTATCATACCGTTTTGATTGCCATAGCTTTGTAATGTATTTTCAAATCAGGAAATGAGATGCCTCCAGCTTGGATTTTCTTAAGATCACTTGGTCATTTGAGATATTTTGTGGTTCTATACACAGAATTATTTGTTCTATTTCTGTGAAAAAAAATGAAGTCAAAATTGTGATAGGGATTGCATTGAATCTGTAGACTGCTTGAGTACTATGGCCATTTTAAGAATATTTAATTTTTCCAACCTGTGAGCCTTGAAGAGCTTTCCATTTATTAGTTGTCTTCAATTCAGTTTCTTTCATAAGTTTCTTCACTGAACAGATCTTTCATCTTGTTGTTTAAATTTATTCCTAGGTATTTTATTTTTTTTGATACAGTTATCAATAGCATTATTTTCTTAACTTTCTGATAGTTTATTATTAGTTTATGGAAATGTGAATGATATTTGTATATTAATTTTGTATTCTGCAAGTTTATGGATTTATTTGTTAGTTCTAACACTTTTTTGGTGGTCTCTAGGTTTTCTATATGTAATACTATGTAATCTGCCAATAATGTCAGTTTTATTTCTTCCTTTCTAAATGAATATCTTATTTCTTTTGCTTGCCTAATTGTTTTGATATCCAGTGTTGAATATTCATGATGAGAATGGTGGTTCTTGTCTCATTCTTGATCTTAGAGGAAAACCTTTCAGCTTTTTATTGAGCGTGATGTTTCTGTGGGCTTGTCATATATGGCCTTTATTATATTGAAATATGTTCACCCTTATACCTGGTTTGTTGAGTTTTTATCATGAATGGATATTGAATTTTGTCAAGTACTTTTCTATGTCCTTGGAGAAGATCATATATTTATCCTTCAGTTTATTAATGTAGTATATTGATATAATCAATCACTGATTGATTTGCAGATGTTGAAGCATCTTTACATCCCTGGAATTAAATCCCACTTGATCATGGTGTGTGATCCTATTAACGTATTGTTGAATTTGGTTTGCTAATATTTTGTTGAGGAATTTTACATCTTTGTTCGTCAGGTATATGGGTCTATACTTTTAGTGTTATTTGGTTTTTATATCTGGTTAATACTGGCTTTGTACAATATTTCTCACTGTTAGAATTTCCATTTTTTCATAGATCACTTCTCTGGTGAAATTCTTTATTTGTCATTAAATTTTGAACATTTTTATGCAAGTTCTTTTAATGTTTATGTCTGATATCTTCAGTGTTGAGATCCACTTGTGAATCTGTTTCTGTTGACTTTTTTCTTCTCTCTTTTAGTGTCAGATATGTGTTCTTTCTTCTGATACATCTGATAAGTTGTTAGATACTAGGCATTTTATATGACAAATTGTAGAAGACCTGGTTGATGCTTTCTTTTTCAAGATACGATTTAGTTGTCTTTGTGGACAGTCGATAAGAGAGGACTCATCTTGATCCAGCCAAAAATTTGTGTAATAAATATTTCTAAGGCTAAATAACAGAGCATTGGTCTTAATACAGCAGTTCTTTTGAAGATGAAATTTGCTACGTTTGTTGAGACTTTGTAAGGGCTTACGATTTGGGTTTGGTCTTCATGAAGAACCAGTTTCCGTTTCTCCTTTCTCTTATGTTGTAGCCTTGCAGGGTTTTTCAGCTGGAAACTTCAGTGTGTACAGTGGCTTCTGCTGTGTTGTTTCCCCAGCTCTGGGGGACTGTAGAAGGCTCTGAGCCTCCACTTCTACTTGACCTTTCATACAGTACTGTTTATGAGTTGACAGTTACCTCCAGGTAAAAAACAGTGTGGAATGTAGGACTCACCTTAGTGCATTTCTACCTTTCCTGGGATGTTGGTCATCTCTGGCCACTTCTCAGTGTCTTCAGTCAGCTGCTTGTTTACCAATTAATTGAGTTGTATCTGATTTTTAGTAGTGCTCTTATTGGTAGGGTTATTCTCATACAATCTCCTCTTTCATAAGTATCATTGGCATACAGTTTTGTTTCAAAATTTTTTCCCAGGTGATTTTTATCATTGCTTCCTAACTGCACAATTCCAGGAGACAGCACTCTTAATCTATATAAACAGTATCCTTTGGAGTTGTACAGAAGAATGCTCCTGTAACTGTAAGATTTGAGAGCTGTTGTTGTGCTGTAGAGAATTAAACTGGTGGTGGACTTTATAGTATCAATAGAGTTAAACCAGATGGAGAAACGAAGGAAATCGTTGCTGGACAATAGAATAACAAAAGGCTGAAAGGCTTGAGGCAGTTAATTGGAAATTGGTTTTAAGGTCACATTTGTTCTAAGATACTAATAAACTCTGTAGGAAATTTTCTTAAGTCTAAATAATAGAAAACTCTCCTTACTATAGCAGGTTATTATTATTATTATTTTTGGTAATGACATTTATCATATTTTCTATAAAGGCAGAAAATTGCCAGTAATTTCAGTACAAAAATCATTATTAGTGTTTTTTATACAGTAGTGTTTTATAGTGGAATATTCTTCAAACAATCCTACCCCATCCATTTTTTCCTAAGCACTGTGTGTCTCTCATTTTTCTCTAAAACAAAGAAAAAAGTATATCCAGCTCTGTTTTGTATGTAAAGTTGTTTTGATAGTATCAGAAACCTTCATAAAACTTGCTGTTCTTTTCTGTTATTTGGGCTATGGTATAAAGATCCCCAGATATCCCTAATTATCTTTGGAGATCGTGTTGCTGGTTACTGTACTTCTTTCTTGTGGAGAAAAAGTACAATCAAAGTATGCTGTGGTCTCTGACCCTGTATTCTGTCAGCCAGAGGAAGTGAAAGCTTTAGTGTGTATTTCCTTTATGCCCCTTCAGGTAGGTAGGTGGCAGCATATATCTTTTCTAGACCGTCTTCAGTTCTAAAGCTGAGTGCTTATTCTCTAGGTGGGAAAAGAAAGTGTTAACAACTCTTGCTTAGGGTTTTGTTTCTTTTTTTCTTTTTCTTAAATTGTGAAAGTATTCATTAAACAAGAGGAAAAGACTGACTTTTAAACTTGTGGTTGTGTTACTTAACCTGTATTTAGGAGAAAACTGGTAGATTATTGGTTAAATGCACAAGAAACAAAGAATTGAGAGAAAGCAGGCCGGTTCACAAACTCTGGGAAGTAAAGGGTTTGGAACCTGATTTTCTTCCATTTCTCTCTTGTCTTGGCTTTGCCTTTTCAGGAAAGTACATTCTCTGCTGGATTGTTTTAATAGCTTTGTAATAACCCCTTTGTTTTTGAGAGTAACTTAATGCTTTTTAGATTTCTTCTTAATCTTTACTTTTAAAATATCCACCTATCATGGGCTTCCAAGGATTTATGTGTTTTTACTATGTGAAGTTTTAAGGAAATGCTTTAATATATCCCTTAGTTAGAGAAAGGGGTAATAAGAAGAAAGGAAGACAAGGAATTTATTCACCATGAATCAGTGCCCCAAATCAGGATTGATTTTTGTGTTGTAAATATTGATTTATAGCTTAAGTCTTATACTAAAGAAGGCCTACAAACCCAAGAAGAATTAATATTACCATCTTCTTTGTGAATAGTAATTTTAAAAAATCTCTATAAATTCTCAGGTAATATTGAGACAAAAATTCATATTTAGAAAATTGCAGGAACATAAGTAATAGGTATCTTTCTAAATAAATGGAGATAAATAAAACATTTTCAGTTAGAATCACAGAATCCAAAATTAATAAAAATTATAAACTTGGAGATATTTGTAGGAGTTTTTCAAATGTTAGATGTCAGATTAATTCAACCATCATTTGTATTTATCATGCCACTATAATGTTATTTTTTATTTAAAATACTCTTGAAAATAATGTCTTCCTTTAAGCATGATTAGGATGAAAATCATCTTAAAAGATTTCAAAACGTGTAGCTGGGGAGCAATTCGGCATTTTAAATTAATAAAATGGATAGATATTAAAGAAAATAAATTTTCTTTGGTCAGAGTCTCTGTTTGACTATTTTTTACATTTTAAATAAATTTTAAATGTTTATAAGCAAATATCTGGTCATTTGGCATCTTGTTAAATTGTAAAAATATAGTTTAATAATTTACAGAATAAATTATAAAAATGTAATTGATCTTATTGTATGCTAATTGTTTACCAAAACCATTATTAGAAAATTATAACATTTTAATTAAATATGAGGGAAGGTGTCATTATAATTAGGGAGTATGCTTTCTATAGCTCACTATTTATTGATCCATGAATATTTCATTCATTTATTTCAGGAATTTTACTTTATATTTTTCTTGATTTGTAACAGTTGAATTAGTGGAAAATGTCAACTCTTTTAAAATACCATGAGAGGATAAGTAGTGTGGTTCCCATTGTACAGAAAAGGTACTGAGATGGTAGAGAGGTCTAGTAACTTGTCTAAGCAGAGAATTATCCCACCTGCCAGAGGTGTGTTTGGGCCCATTTCTGTCTATGCCTGAGTCAGTATGCTTTCTTTACTTATCAAGTTACTATTTGACTGTTTGCACTTTACCCTGAGGAAGATTTTTCAGCAGTTTAAAAAACAGTCAAACATCCACAAAATCTCCAGAGAAATCTTATTGGATCTCCTGATTGGTAAATTCATACTTGGCTATTTTCATTTTTAATTGAATCAGCACATTTTTAGTAGTTAATCTAATGTAAAGATTGTCAAAATACATGTTATAAAAGCATTATAGAAAGTTAGAAATATTTTAGAAAGTATGTACCTGCTGGCAATCACACACTGTAGGCAGTACTATCTCTACATTCTTTCTATGTGAGAAAATAAGAGATTATTTTCTTTCTTAAATAATCTGTAACTATTAGCGTAGAGTTTATGCAACTAATCATTTGTGGCACAGTTCTGAAGTTACATCTTTTAAATTGTTTTTAGATGAAGTAGATTCAAGTAATTTTTAGTTGATTCTTTTGTGTCTATTTTTATGTGAAGGGGGAAAACTAATATATTAACTGCATTTAAGGCTATGGGGTAAGTTACAGAAGTGGGAAAGGATGGGGGAGAATTTCAATAAAGGACATGTTGCCAGTATTCAGGAGAGGAAAATAAATAGTGTTTAGCAGTCCAGCCAACTCTTCTGCTAGGAAGATGCATTATTATTATTCCAATTAGCTCCTATCTAATAGTGTTGCTAAGGATTGA
This sequence comes from Ovis canadensis, assembly GCF_042477335.2. NCBI lineage: Eukaryota > Metazoa > Chordata > Mammalia > Artiodactyla > Bovidae > Ovis > Ovis canadensis. Next base: position 83,779,375 of record NC_091246.1, on the reverse strand, counting down.
TGTCAGATAGAACCTTGCCATGGAGTTATTTGCATAGATTTTTGGCTAACAAAGAATAGAAGTAGCTAGAGGACTTGGTTGCAGGTAGCTTTGAGTATTAATAAATCTCTTTATAGTTTAGTTTAATCTTCTTATATAATCAATCTTAAAGTATACTGAGTACTTCAATTATTTATTGCTGTTTTAAAAAGTGATTTAGGCTTTACGCTATATTTATATAGAATCATTTATTATGGACATTTTAGAATGAATAAAATTTCTGGAAATATGTATTTCGCTTATTTTTGGCAAGAATAGCCAAAAATATTGTGAAATTGAGATAAATATGAAATGAAAGTTATTTCATTAATAAGTATAGAGATAATTTGTTTTGTCTCTTTTCCTGAAATGCTGGTCGAAGTAGCATCTCTTGGTAAATTTTTCTTTCCTTTTTCTTTTTTTGCTAGAAAGGTATGGTGTCAGATGTATAGTTAGTTAATATGTGTTAAAAAAAAACTATATAAGAATACCCTACTGTTCTAACAATTGTCAGTTCTGTATGTCGTATATCCTTGTGCTTTTACTGAGGTGGAACAAAGAAACCTTATACTAAATCTTGACCTTGCCTTGCAGTACCATGTCTCCTGAATGTATGTCCTCGTTAAATTCTATGTAGCTAATTATTTATGAATATTATTACACTTAGTGTAAAAATTTAGCAGTTTAATTTCTCTGTGAGAATCTTTTAGTCACTGTGAGTTTAAGTGGTTAAATGCAATTTTATAATCTCACTCATCTCTCATTTTTTATCTGACGCATATAGCAAGAAAGTATAGTATCCTGCTTTCTTACCAATTTGCTCTAACTTTTCTAGAGTTTTTCCTGTTAAAGATAGGAAGGCAGACAAAATTATTTTTCTGAGATATTTTACCTTCAGCCATGAACCTGGCAGTCAGGTGCCAGTGAAATTTGCTCCTATATCTGTATCCAAATTTAATGTATAATTCTGATCACTCAGCAAGAGCCTTGAGTCAGGTATGAAGAGTGATTTTCTTTTTCCATTCAGATATTAATTTCCACTAGGATTTAACAAAACTGAAAAGTACATTTTACTTGGAGACTGGAGGTGAGAGTACTACACAGTATAATCCTATAACTTTGTGATTCAATTGTAATAAAATTGAAGCTGAAGCCCATCCCAGAAAGTGCTGCTAACTGTACATATATGGTAGGATTTTACTTTATGCAAAAAGCAAGTGCCACATGAACCTAACCTCAGCATGTGAAGTTGGTTATTTAGCCATTTTCAAAATTCAAATCTGTATATTTTAGATATCTTAGTTGTGATCTTAGCTATTTTCATTTTTAAAAAACAGAAAACAAACCCCTGCCAGGAGTACAGTGGGGGAAGAAGGGAGAGTTTGGTAAGGATATCTGGAGATACTTGTGATGGTCACAACTGGGAGAGTGCTGCGGGCATTTAGCAGGGCGGCTGCTAAATGTGCTGCAATGCATAGTGCCATCCCTTACAAAAGAGGATGAATTGGCACAAAGCACAGTGATGTGCAGGCTGTCAAACCCCTTCACAGTAGCAGAAAGATCACAAATACCTCTCATGTTAATTTTCAGGCTAGTCTCATAAAAACACAGAAAACGGGGACTTCTGTGGTGGTCCAGTGGTTAAGACTACGTGCTTCCACTGCAAGGAGCACAGGTTTGATCCTTGGTTGGGAAACTAAGATCCCACATCCCGGGCCAGCAAAAAAAAAAAAAAAAGCCAGAAAGTAACTTACAAATAATAGTTATGAATAAAATTGCTTTCTACTGATTAAGACTATTACCACTTTGGATGTAAAGTTTTCTTTGTAAAACAGTTGTTTATTTTCAAAAATTTTGAAGAACACTCATGAATCAGTTAAAAAATATTTGTCGAGCGTCTTTGTGCACGGTGCCTCTTCTAGGCTCTGAAGATGCAGCAGAGACCACAGTAAAGTTCATGAATTAAGGAGCCTACATCCTAATTGGAGGAGCCAGGTGATAAGCAAATATATGGTATAAGGTTAGTATTATGAAATGTATAACAAAAGTGGGTAAGGGATAGAAAGTAATGCTGATACAGTCACAGGAGGCCTTTCTCATATTGACACTAGAGCAGAGATCTGAAACTCAAGCATGTCACTGATACTGGGAGGAAGAGCCTTCCAGAGAGAGGAAAGAGCCCATGCCAAGAATGTGAGGTGGGAGCGTGCTTGATATTTTCAAGGTACAGTAAGGAGGCCAGTGTATCTTGAGTGGAAAGAGGTAGGGCAGCAGTAATAGGAGATAACTGAGAGCAGTGAGAGCTGGGATTGGAGGCGAGGCTTTGTTTTGTCAGGAGGTTTAATTTAAAGATTGAGACTTTGGAATCTATTGAAGGATTTCTAGCAAAATTACACAAACTCATTTACATTTTAGAAGGAAAACTGATTGCTAGGAAGAGTAAATTTAGGGACAGTGATGGCAACAAAAAGATCAGTTACTAGACTATTAAAATACAGTCCCAACAAGATGGCAGTGGATAGGGGATAGTGGCCGTGTTGAAAAGTGGTGCCTTATAGTTTGAGAGCTAATAGGATTTGGAGATGATTTGGATGTGGGATATGAGATAGAAAGTGACAAGCTAAGTATGACTGCAAGGTTTTATGTCCTGAACTGGAAGAATAGAGATACCATTTACTGAGAGGGAGGAACCTGGAGGAAGACCAAATTTTAGGAAAAAGTTAAAAAATTTTGTATCTGTTGAGGTACCAATTCAGTATCCAAGAACAGATGTTAAGTAGACATATAGATGTTAAGATACAGAAGTCTGGATTTCAATAGAGTGGTGTGAGCTAGATATGTAAGTTTGGGGCCTTTACTGTAAAGATGGCACTTAAAGCCATGGAACCTGATAGAAGATTTTCTCGGGAGTGAGTATAGATAGACAAGAAAACAGATCTTAAGACAAAGCCCTGTATGTGTTGGTTGCTCAGTCATGTCCGACTCTTTGCAGCCCCATGGACTGCAGCACGCCAGGCTTCCCCATCCTACGCTAGCTCCTGCAGTTTGCTCAAACTCATGTCCATTAAGTCTGTGATGCCATCCAACCATCTCATCCTCTGTCATCCTTTTCTCTTCCTACCGTCAGTCTTTTCAATGAGGCGGCTCTTCATGTCAGATGGCCATAGTATTGGAGCTTCAGCATCAGTCCTTCCAGCGAATATTCAGGGTTGATTTCCTTTAGCATTGACTGGTTTGATCTCCTTGCTGTCCACGGGACTCTCGGAGAGTGTTTTGCGTTATGTTCTCCTCTAGGAGTTTTATAGTTTCTGGTCTTAAACCTTTAGATCTTTAATCCAATTTGAGTTTATTTTTGTGTATGGTGTTAGAAAGTGCTCTAGTTTCAGTCTTCTCCAGCACCACAGTTCGAAAGCATCAATTCTTTAGCACTCGGCCTTCTTTATGGTCCAACTGTCACAGCCATATGTGACTACTGGAAAAACCGTAGCTTTGACTGTACAGACCTTTGGCCAAGGGATAGCTCTGCTTTTTAGTACACTGTCTAGTTTTGTCATAACTTTTCCTTCAAGGAGTGAGCGTCTTTTAATTTAGTGGTTGTAGTCATCAACAGTGATTTTGGAGCCCAAGAAAATGAAATTTGTCACTGTTTCCACTTTTTCCCCTTCTGTTTGCCATGAAGTGATGGGACTGGATGCCATGATCTTGGTTTTTTTGAATGTTGAGCCAGCTTTTTCACTCTCCTCTTTCACCCTCATCAAGAGACTCTTTAGTTCTTCTTTGCTTTCTGCCCTTGGAGTGGTGTCATCTGCATATCTGAGATTGTTGATAGTTCTCCCTGCAATCTTGATTCTAGTTTGTGAGTCATCCAGCCTGGTATTTCAGATGATGTACTCTGCATGTAAGTTAAATAAGCAGGGTGACAATATACAGCCTTGATGTACTCCTTTCCCAGTTTTCATCCAGTCCATTCATTGTTCCATGTCTGGTTCTAACTGTTGCTTCTTGACCTGCATACAGGTTTCTCAGGAGACAGGTAAGATGGTCTGGTATTTCCATCTCTTTAAGAATTTTGCACAGTTTGTTGTGATCCACGCAGTTAGAGGCTTTCACATAGTTAGTGAAGCCAAGCTAGATGTTTTCTTGGAATTACCTTGCTTTTTTCCTATGATCCAATAGATGTTGACAATTTGATCTCTGGTTCCTCTGGCTTTTCAAAATCCAGCTTGTACATCTGGAATTTCTCAGTTCATGTAATGTTAAAGCCTAGTTTGAAGGGTTTTGAGCATTCATTACCTTGCTAGCATGTGAAATGAGTACAATTGTATGATAGTTTTAACATTCTTTGGCATTGCCCTTCTTTGGGATTGGAATGAAAACTGACGTTTTCCAGCACTGTGGACACTGCTGAGTTTTCCAAATTTGGTGGCATATTGAGTGCAGCACTTAACAGCATCATCTTTTAGGATTTGCAATAGCTCAGCTGGAATTCCATTACCTCCACTAGCTTTGTTTGTACTGATGTTTCCTAAGGCCCACTTAACTTCGCAGTCCAGGATGTTTGGCTCTAGGTGAGTGATCACACCATCGTGGTTATCCAGGTCATTAAGGTCTTTTTTTGTAAAGTTCTTCTGTGTATTCTTGCCCCCTCTTGTTAATATCTTCTGCTTCTGTTAGGTCCATACTGTTTGTATCCTTTATTGTGCCCATCCTTAAATGAAATGTTCTCTTGGTATCTGCAATTTTCTGGAAGAGATCTCTAGTCTTTCCCATTCTGTAGTTTTCCTCTATTTCTTTGCATTGTTCACTTGAGAAGGCTTTCTTTTCTCTCTTTGATTTCTCTAGAAGTCTTCATTCAGGTGGGTATATCTTTCCCTTTCTCCTTTGCCTTTCACTTCTCTTCTTTTCTTAGCCATTTGTAAGGCCTCCTCAGAGAACCCCTTTGCTTTCTTGCATTTCTTTTTCTTGGGAATGGTTTTGGTCACCACCTCATGTACAATATCATGTGTTACAACTGTTTTTTTTTAGGGCTTTTTAAAATGCAAAATAATCATTAATTTTTGACTGCACCGGGTCTCTGTGGTTGTGCACAGGCTCCCTCTAGTTGCGGTGAGCAGGGCACTCCCGCTGCTGGGTTTGGGCTTTTCGCCGCGGTGGCTTACCTTGTTGCAGAGCACAGGCTCTATGAGCATGGCTTCAGTGGCAGTGGCTGTGGGCCCCGAGCAGGGCCTCTGGTGGTGGCACATTGGGCAGGTGCTCCCTGGCACATGGAGTCTTCCTGGGCCAGGGATGGAGTCTGTGCCACCCGCTTTGGCAGGTGGATTCTTATCCAGTGCGCTACCAGGGAAATCCACAACTGTTGTTTTATAAGAAATCTTGTCATATAGTGTAGGAGTGTTTCTCAGCCTTTTTATTTCCATTATTTCTGTTCCCCTCAGGAGCCTTTTTAGACACTTTCTCCTCTTCTCTCTGTGAAGTTAAATACTAAAGGAATAAGACTTTATCAGGTAGGACTGATTTTGGACAGCCAGGAATCACTGTAATCGCTAAGATTTTTTATCCTCCAGGAACCAATTTTCTCTCTCCTGGGGGCAGTACTGCCCCTACTGAGAATGCATTCAGAACAAATCCTCCCCTTGTGCTTTTTATATAGGAGTGCTGTGCTGTCTTTTGCCTTTATTTTTCCAGTGAGATTTAGAAACTGCTTACTTAGCAGTTTACAAATCAAAAGAAAGTGAAAAACTCCTACCAGTAGGACTCTACTGGTGGGGGAATTTTATTGGGATTGTATTAATTCTATACATCAGTTTGGATAATTGACATCTCTACATTACTGAGTTTCCTGATCGTAAACATAGTATAGCAGCAGGAAGAATCTGGAAACATGGGTAATACAATGATGATGAGTGAGTAGTTAAAACTTTTTCTGAAAAGAATATTCACACATTTACCAGTGAGTTCTAACTCTGTCATGTATGAAAGGGAACAATAATTCCAGTCTTATGCAAACTTATTAAAATAACAGGTAAAGAGAAAACTCTTCCCAACTTATTTTATGTGTATAACATATGTTGGATATATAACCTATCAAAGATAATAAGGAAAAGAAGGAAAATTAGACTAGTCTGATTATGAACATAGATAAACAACCCCTAAACAAAATTTTAGCCAACTGTATCTGGTTATATATAACCAGCCCGGACAAGTTAAGTTTATCTTAGGAATGAAAGGTTATTTTTACACTAGAAAATCAATCAGTATACTTTATCACACTAACAGATTAGGGAAGATCCCCAGGTGTATGAAGACTACATATATCAATGTATGAAGACGAAGATACAATTCAACCTCCATTCATGTATAAACTCTTAGCAAACTAGAACTAGAGAGCTTTTTGAGTGAGATAAATGGTTCCAAAACAAACCAACAACCAAAAACCACACACAGAACACAACACAGCAGCTGTAGCTTGTTTAATGATAAAATGTTGACCTCCAAGTTGTGGGACAAGGTATTGATGCCTCTGTGCCCCCGTAACCATTGTTATGAAACACAATGCTAGAAATTCTAGTCTATACAGTGAGGCAAGAAGAAGAAGGAAACAGTAAAACTGCTGAAATAAATAAGCCCATCGTTACTCTTGTGTAAATATGTAAAAGTCATGATGTCATGATTGTGTAAATAATTTATTCAAAGATTCTTTGGGATTTTAAAAGAAAGTTTAAGAAGTGTGACTCTAATAAAATATTTTAAAAAATCAGTTTTACTTCTAAATGGCAGCAAGCAATGCTTTAGACAGTGAAATTAATAGCAGAACTATTTATAACTGAATCAAGAAATAGGAAGTTCTTGAAGGAAATCTGACTAGAAGAAGCACAAGACCTCTAGGGGAAAATTGTGACTCTTAGTGGAGAGAATATGTCAGGTGTGTGTATGTCTGAGTGTGTATGTCATAACTTGAAATCTGATTTAAAAGTTATTATGGAAATATAAATTACAGTTGACCATTGAACAACACAGATTGGAACTATGCAGGACTGCTTACCTGTGTGTATTTTCAGTAGTAACTACTCCAGCGGTTGGTTGAATCTCCTGATGCTGAGGAGCTGTGGGTATTGATTGCCTACTATGAATTATATACAGATTAACCCCTGTGTTGTTCAATGGTCAGCTGTATTTAGAATAACCAGTAATTCCTTTTTTAATTGAAGTATACTTGATTTACCATAATATCTTATTTTCAGATGTAACACACTAGTGATTCAATATTTTATAGATTATACTCCATTTAAGTTTATAACAATACAAAGGCTGAATTTCCCTGTCCTGAACAATATATCCTTGTTGCTTATCTATTTAACACTTAGTAGTTTGTGTGTCTTAACCCCATAACAAGATATTCTTGAAAAAGAACAAGTTGGGATAATTTGGTCACCTAGATATGGAGAGTTAGTACAAAGCCATGGTAACAAAGATGTGCTCACTAGTATTGGGATAAACATATAAACCAAGAAAGCTGAATAGAAGAGCCCACATCAGACTCATTCATGTATGGAGACTTGACCTCTCATCACTGAGGAAAGACCAGCTTTTTAAATAAACCATCCTGGGACTATTGAATAACCATACAATAAAAGTAAATTCAGAACTGCTTATTTCTCTGTGTACAAAAATGAGTTCCACGTGGACGAGTGACCCACATATGAAAGGCAAAATTATAAAGCTTTTAAAAGCTTTAGAAGATGATATAGGAGAATGTCATTACTACCTCAGGATTGGGAAAGATTTCCTAAATACAAAACAAAAAAGCACTAAAAGAAAAGATTGATGAATTGGACTGCATTAAGAATGTGGGGTTATCAAAAGTTGCCATAAAGAGAATGAAAAAGTAGACTCGGAGTATGAAAAGATATTGTAATAAGCAACAGAAACGTAGCATCAAGAGTGTCTGAAGAGCCAGTCAGTGACCTTTCCCATAAGTCAGGGATGAGGGGTTGGATGAGGGGAAGAGATGCAGTGAGGGCGCTGTGTGTGTTCTCAGATGTCCACGTTCTTTTCTCTAAACTGAACTTGTGTTTTCTGTGTTCATCTATGTATAAACACATTTCTTAACAAAAATGGGAAGAAATGAAAACTGTAAGCACAGTTACAGTATTATTAGTTTCCTAGGGCTGACACAGTTTACCACAGACTGGGGGACACAAATGACAGAAAGACGTTTTCTCATAGTTCCGGAGCCTGGGAGTCCAGGACTGGGACGTCTGCAGGTCTGGCTCCGCTAGAGGCCTTTCTGCAGGCGGCCGCTTGTTGCTCTACCCTCGCGTGGTCTCGCCTCTGCTGCAGCACGCACGGTGTCTCCCTGGGTTTCTCAGTTCCCTCTTCTTAATAAGGGTACTCATCAGATTGGATTAGTGCCTGCCCTAAGCGTCCCATTTTAACTTCATCTGCTCTCTAAAGGCCTTTTCTCCAAATACAGTCACATGCTGAAGTACTGAAGATGAGGTGGGATGAGGACTTCAACATACAAGTTTTTGGAGAGCCATAATTCAGCCTTAACAGTGATTATGTAGTAAAGCTTTAAATAGCAAATGGGTACTTGTGATTTAGATAAAATTTCCCAAGCCAATTTTTGGATTCAAAAGTACTGTATCTAAAAAAAAAAGAAAAATCGAAGACAGAAGTAAAGATGTTGTGCTCTGGAGATGTGTGTTAAATGCCTCAAAGTATGGATTTAGTACTTATGTTAATTATGTGTGTATAAGATTAAATACATTTTTTGAAAAAGAGTGATAAAAAGCAACTTCTGAATTATTTTACTATTTTACACAAATACTCTTAATAATAAATGTATATCTAAGTGGATAAATATAATTTTAAATAGATCTTTTATAGTCTCGTCTTCATCCCTAAGAGGTATAAATTCTAGTTGGCAGAGAATTTTTTAATCTTTTCACTGGGGAAAAAGAGGATGAATTTTATTTGGTTACATGTGTCACAGATTTTCCTTGACTTACAGTGGGATACATCATGATAAACCCATCCTAAATTAAAAATATCCGAAGTTGCGCTATCTTAAAGTCAAAAAGTCATAAGGTGAACCATTGTAAATTGGGGACCGTATGTTTTTTTATTAGGGTGAGCTCTACATAGCACAATGTGTGAATTCCTAAAATTTGCCCCACTATGCAAAATCATTCAAAGAAAACCATAAGGGTTATGCAGAGAAATGAAAATATTCAAAAACTTTGTCAGTGACACTTAAAAAGGACACCTAATAAAAACAGCAGCATGGTCTTACATGTTAACTAGTTAAGATGTGCTGTAAGGAACATTGCGTTTTACCTTAGAAGAGACTTAAAATTTTCTCGTGGAAGTGAGTATCCAGAAGGGTTGCCTTATGTGAGTTATTACAAGTGATGGGAGGAGAGTCACGTGAAATTGGAGGGAAAATTTAATACCAGCTGTGGATGAATGTGACTTATAACACTTATGACAAGTTGAGGTAGCTGGTAGATGTTTGACAGTGTGTATTTGTGTATTCCAGTATGGCTTGGGTGAAGGTTTTATTGTTCATCTTGGGTTTCTTGCAGATAAAATCACATATAAACAAACACAAGAGCCTTGCTGTGGTCAAATTGTTGCTTAATGTATCAGTCATATTGGAGCATATTTGTGCTTTGAAAAAGCATTGTAGAAGAGCTTACTGTACTGAATTCGTGGTGTCATTTATAGCCCCATCTTTTCCTCTTTACATGTTTTGTAGGGATTCTCTGTTCTCTTTTTACTGAAGTTTTGAAATGACTGCCTAATATGTGACTATTACATAACATCTTAAGTGTCTTGGTGAATTTTAATTTCTTCCTGGCTAATAAACTGGGTGGTTTGAGTGTGGACTCAGAGTTGTGCTTGAGCCTGGCGGATGATCCCTATGGTACATAGAAGAGCATCAGTTCTTTTGTTTCAAGCAAGATCATTATGTTCGGTGACCTCCCTGTTTCTGGTATTGCCACCAGAGTACTGTTAAGTCCTAACCTGAATCAATATTAAAAAAGCATGTGGATGGTTATGTTTTGGGGTCCTTCCCCTTCCTTTGTTGCTTTTTATCCACCGTGACTTTTTTATTCCAAAGCTTCGCAGCAACAGGCTTCCAGAAGTCTGTGTTCTTTCATCTCCCTTGACTGGACTAGTCTATCCAGAGGAGGGAGAGAGAAGGAAAGAACTCTGAGGGTAAATGAAATGGCTTCTCCTTGTTTTCCTGACCTCCTGCCACAGCTTCTTTGGATCACTTTCAAGACTCTCTTCTTCATGCCCTGGGCTGGAAAATCAGTTTTCCCTCACAGCTTTTCTCTTTCTAACCTCTCAGTCTAGGCATCCCCCTTTGTTTCTCCTGTCCTGTGTGCACACATTCCTGTTAAAACATGTGTCTCATTGCTGGGGTTTCGCAAAGTCGGCTTCTCTCTGTGAATAAATTGCATACTTCTTGAGGGCGCAGACCATGCCTTTATCATTTCTACATTTCTCCTACATAGCTCAGTGCTTGGCAGTGATAGTTGGGTGAGTGAATGAATGAATGGATGAATGAGGGGAGATTGAGGAGAGCTGTTCATGTGACCCTATTGTTTGTGTGTTCCTCTCATTTTGACTAAAATACATAATCTCTAGGTATCTTGGCCACTTGAACTTTAATATTATGAATCAGACTTGTGCATTCAAGCTTTTTACCAGTGCCATAATAAAATTTGTGTTTGTTGAACCAGAGATTGTGCACCATCTGTTTTTTTCTTGATTTTTGAAGAATGTTTTGTTTTTTGCTGCAAATGAGCATGGGTAATTTGCAACTTTAGGATTGAGTTTTTATCTGATAATAGAGTAGTAAAATCCTGTTTTTCAGCTTGCTACTGTGAACTACAAACAATTATTTTTGACAATTTCAGATATTTATATATTTATAAAGTGGAATAAACTCATAAAAGGGGAGTATAGTTCTTTTAAGATAATAAGGGAAATTGTTATGGCTCAGTTCTTGATTATTATTGCAATTGTAAGTAATTTTTGAATTATTTTTAAGGCTTTCCTTTTCTTACAGGACCTCTTTGTTGTTAGACATGAATTGGCCATAATGAGACTAGCTGCCTTCATGGGCATTACAATGTTAGTTGGAATAACTGGACTGTTTTATACTCAACTAATTGGCATCATCACAGTAAGTATGTTTTTAATGTAATGTATTTATGAACGTATGTCCTAAATATGAACTTAATTCTAAAAAGTTACAAAAAGTTTAGAAATTAAAGAGAAACTTACCATAGTCATTTATATAGTACCATTTTTTATGCCTGTGTAATTATAGTTATAATCAGTGTACAGAATGTACATATAATTTTGTATCCTGCTTTTAAAAATTAGCTTAGTTTTATATGGCCACAAACTTCATGTTTATAGTTTTTAATAGTTTGATACACTGTTTAGTGACTACATCATATTTTAATTAATCATTTTTCTGTTGATCAGTATCTACTATGCGGTTTTTTCTCTATATTACAAATAGCTCTTTGAACATCTCTGTTTTTCTCTTTTAACTACTAATTTAAGGTAAGTTCCAAAAAATAGAGTTGCAGGTATAAACATTTTATTAGTAAGTAAAGGGCTTTTTTTTGCATGTGTTTATTAGCCAAAGTGGACTTGTCACAACAGAAAAGATTTTTATTTTTATTATTTATTTATTTATTTATTTGTTTATTTTTTAATTTTTCTTTCTTTCTTTAATTTTTAATTTTTTTGTTATTATTATTTTTTTTAGTTTTTTATTTTTTTAATTTTAAAAATATTTTTATTTTTACTTTATTTTACTTTACAATACTGTATTGGTTTTGACATACATTGACATGAATCCACCACGGGTGTACATGCTATCCCAAACATGAACCCCCCCCCCCCCCCGACCTCCCTCCCCATAACATCTCTCTGGGTCATCCTCGTGCACCAGCCCCAAGCATGCTGTATCCTGCATCGGACATAGACTGGCGATTTGATTCTTACATGATAGTATACATGTTTCAATGCCATTCTCCCAAATCATCCCACCCTCTCCCTCTCCCTCTGAGTCCAAAAGTCCGCTATACACATCTGTGTCTTTTTTGCTGTTCTTGCATACAGGGTCATCATTGCCATCTTTCTAAATTCCATATATATGTGTTAGTATACTGTGTTGGTGTTTTTCTTTCTGGCTAATCGGCTCCAGTTTCATCCATCTCATCAGAACTGATTCAAATGAATTCTTTTTAATGGCTGAGTAATACTCCATTGTGTATATGTACCACAGCTTTCTTATCCATTCATCTGCTGATGGACATCTAGGTTGTTTCCATGTCCTGGCTATTATAAACAGTGCTGCGATGAACATTGGGGCACATGTGTCTCTTTCAATTCTGGTTTCCTTGGTGTGTGTGCCCAGCAGTGGGATTGCTGGGTCATAAGGCAGTTCTATTTGCAATTTTTTAAGGAATTTCCACACTGTTCTCCATAATGGCTGTACTAGTTTGCATTCCCACCAACAGTGTAGGAGGGTTCCCTTTTCTCCACACCCTCTCCAGCATTTATTGCTTGCAGATTTTTGGATTGCAGCCATTCAGACTGATGTGAAGTGGTACCTCATTGTGGTTTTGATTTGCATTTCTCTAATAATGAGTGATGTTGAGCATCTTTTCATGTGTTTGAAAGCCCAGAGATAAATCCACACACGTATGGACACCTTATCTTTGACAAAGGAGGCAAGAATATACAATGGAGTAAAGACAATCTCTTTAACAAGTGGTGCTGGGAAAACTGGTCAACCACTTGTAAAAGAATGAAACTAGATCACTTTCTAACACTGCACACAAAAATAAACTCAAAATGGATTAAAGATCTAAATGTAAGACCAGAAACTATAAAACTCCTAGAGGAGAACATAGGCAAACACTTTCTGACATAAATCACAGCAGGATCCTCTATGATCCACCTCCAGAATTCTGGAAATAAAAATAAACAAATGGGATCTAATTAAGATTAAAAGCTTCTGTACAACAAAGGAAAATATAAGTTAGGTGAAAAGACAGCCTTCTGAATGGGAGAAAATAATAGCAAATGAAGCAACTGACAAACAACTAATCTCAAAAATATACAAGCAACTTATGCAGCTCAATTCCAGAAAAATAAACGACCCAATCAAAAAATGGGCCAAAGAACTAGACATTTCTCCAGAAAAGATTTTTAAAATGTGAAAAATAACACTGAGAAAAACAAAACAAGAAAAAAAAAACTTCCCAAAAATGTTTGGAAATAACTGCATTTCAGATGTAAATAGGCTTTCTCATTTGTTATTGGTGGGGGTATAAATTAGTATAAAGATTTTGAAGGTCAGATTGTCAGTGTCTATCAGAATTTAAAATGCACAACCCTTTTGGCCAACCTATAGATAGCATTTTTTTCACATGTGTGTATATTACATGTGAAACATGTATGTTAAAAAAGATTCTCATTATTATATATAACATAATATGTATAAAAGCTTAAGTGTTTACCAGAATATATTCAGCGAAGAAGATGCATCAGAACTTAACATAAAGCAGCAGTAATTGAGAAAGTGTATTGCCGGCATAAGGATAGATGAAGCAGAATCGAGAGTCCAGACATATAAACATATATCTACATGGTCAATCAATTTTCAACAAGAGTAGCAAGATTACTCAGTGGTGGAAAGAAAAAAGTCTTTTCAACAAATGCTGCTGTAACAACTCGGTACCCACATGCAAAAGAATGAAGTTGGACCCTTATTTCCATTATATGTAATTACTGTATATGTAAGTTAACTCAAAATGGATCAGAGACCTAAATGGAAGGTCTAACATTATGTAACTCTTGGAAGAAAATGTAGGATTAGGCAGTGGTAAATCTTAGAGTAGGAAATAATATCCTATATATGATACCAAAAGTGCAAACAGAGAAAAATAAGACTAATTTGGACTTAAAACTGTAAACTTTTAAACTTCAAAGGACTCTGTCAAGAAAATGAAAGGACAGCTCGCATAATGGGAGAAAGTGTTTGCACATCACGTATCTGATAAAGGACTTGTATCTAGAATAGATTAAAAAAACAACTCAGTAATCAAAAGATAACCTAATTAAAGCATGAGGAAGGGATGTGAATGGCATTTCTTGAGAGAAGGTACAAATGAACAATAAATACACGAAAAGATGTTCAACATCATAAGTCATCAGGGAGATGAAAATGAAAACCATAATTAGGTTATCACTTCTCATGCATCCTTGATGTTCTTTAGTTGCTAAGTCTTATTCGACTCTGCAATCCCATGGACTGTAGCCTGCCAGGGCCCTCTGTTCATGGGATTTTCCAGGCAAGAATACTGGAATGGGTTGCCATTTCCTTCTCCAGGGGATCTTCCTGACCCACAGATTAAACCTGCATCTCCTATATTGGCAGGTGGATTCTTTACCACTGAGCCACCAGGGAAGTTCTCTCACACCCACAAAGAGGGTATAATAAAGATAATTTCAGAGGTGGGGATGCAGAGGCATCAGAACCCTTATACACTGCTAGTGGGAATGTAAAACGGGGTGTATACTTTAGAAAATAGTCTAACAGTTCTTTAAAAAGTTAAATTATCTTTTATTCAGCAATTCCACTCCTAGGTATATACCCAAGAAAATTGAAACATATGTTCACCCAAAAATTTGTATATGAATATTTATAGCAGCATTAGTCATAATAGGCCAAAACTGAAAGCAGTCCACATATCTATCTGCTGATGAATGGATACATGAAATGTGGTGTGTCCATAAAATGGAATATTATTTGGCTTTGAAAAGAGGTGAAGTATGATGCATGCAGCAACATGGATGAACCAAGAGAGCCTTATGCTTAGTGAAAGAAACCAGTCACAAAAGGTTACAGATTTGTATGATTCCATTTATATGAGTACCGATACAGGACTTGTATCTAGAACAGAAATTCAATGGGGGAGGGACAAGTCAACAAATGCTGCTGAGACAACTAGGTGTCCACATGCAAAAGAATGAAGTTGAGCCCTTAACTCATACCATTTATGTAAATTTACTCAAAATGTACCATAGACAAGATTTACATACAATGGCATAAATGCATACATGCGCATCCCAAACCTCTTTCACAATAGAGCTGCTACCGTTAACCTAGAATGTTCTCTTATGCCGCTTATCAGTAGATCAATGTGCTGTGAAGAAGCAGCATTGATCTGGTTATTTTTCCATCATAGATTAGAATTCGTTATAGAACTTGACTCGTATCCATTTATCTAGGTCTTCTTTCTTTCAGCATAATGTTTTTTGATTCATCCATGTTTTACATGCACTGATAATTTCTTTTTATTACCGAATATATTCCATTATATGACTATACCACAATTTGTTTATACATGCTATTAATTGACAGCTGATCTGGTTCCATAATTTGGTAATTATCAATAAAAATGCTATGAACGTTCTTGTTCAAGTATTTTTGTGGAAACACGTTTTCATATCCTTGGGTAAATATCTAGGAGAAGAATTGCTGGTCACTTAAGATAGGTTTATCTTTTATTTCATAAGAAACTGCCAGGCCTCTTCCCCAAGTGATTGTACCATTTTGCAATCTCACCAACAGTGTATGAGAATTCTGGTTACTTTCATACTCATCAATATTTATTGTTGCCAGTCTTTTTAATTGCACCTGTTCAGTTCAGTTCAGTCGCTCAGTCGTGTCCGACTCTTTGTGACCCCATGAACCACAGCATGCCAGGCCTCCCTGTCCATCACCAACTCGCAGAGTCCACCCAAACCCATGTCCATCGAGTCAGTGATGCCATCCAACCATCTCATCCTCTGTCGTCCCCTTCTCCTCCTGCCCTCAATCTTTCCCAGCATCACAGTCTTTTCAAATGAGTCAGCACTTCTCATCAGGTGGCCAAAGTATTGTAGTTTCAGCTTCAACATCAGTCCCTCCAATGACCACCCTGGACTGATCTCCTTTAGGATGGACTGGTTGGATCTCCTTGCAGTCCAAGGGACTCTCAAGAGTCTTCTGCAACACCACAGTTCAAAAGCATTAATTCTTTGGTGCTCAGCCTGCTTTATAGTCCAACTCTCACATCCATACATGACCACTGGAAAAACCATAGCCTTGACTAGACAGACCTTTGTTGGCAAAGTAATGTCTCTGCTTTTCAATATGCTGTCTATGTTGGTCATAACTTTCCTTCCAAGGAGCAAATGTCTTTTAATTTCATGGCTGCAGGCACCATCTGCAGTGATTTTGGAGCCCAGAAAAATAAAGTCTGCCACTGTGTCCACTGTTTCCCCATCTATTTCCCATGAAGTGATGGGACCAGATGCCATGATTTTAGTTTTCTGAATGTTGAGCCTTTAAGCCAACTTTTTCACTCTCCTCTTTGACTTTGACTGTTCTATAGGTTTTAATAATAAACAGTTGTTTTAAATTACATTTCCTTGATGATTAATGATATTTAACACTTCTTCATGTGCTTATTGGTCATTCATGGATTGGATGATGTCTGTTTAGATATACCTTTGTTATTATTCAGTCGCTTGATATATTTTCTAATATCTCTTGTGATTTATCTAATGATGTTGATAAGTAATGTGATATTAATCATATTCCTGTGGACAAGACTAGATCTTCCCCTAAAATCTTTTTTCTCTGCCTTTATACTCATTCATAATTATTACTTTATAGTCCATTCATAAGTTGAGTCTAAATTGCCAGATTATGCTTGCATTTTTAAATTTCTACTTTTGAGTTTTTCCAAATCATATTTATATTTCCTGAAATGAAGTTTCTCTGATTTCCCTAATTTCCTATGGTTAATGACTGGAAATGGACATTTGATAGCATTGCTGTTAAGACTACAAGTTACTTCTGAGAGTCATCAGGCTTATGGCTGACAGTAACAATTTCCTTCTCACCTAAGCAGTCCTAGTAGCTTCAGAAAATGGGGTTTGGCAGCATAGGCTTCAAGATCATTTAAGAATTTCTGCTCTCAAGCTTTTGTATCACTTCTGAGTTGGACATAAAACTACTTATCATATCTGATTCACTTCTGAGTTGGACCTAAAGTTTTATATATATATATATATATATATATATATATAGTTATTTATGCTTTTTCAAGGATATACAGTATCAGGTTCCCTTCTGTGTTTCGGACTACCAGTACATTAATATTAATTTTCAAATTGTATGTTCTCTTTTGCTATAATATTGAACCTCATTTCATTGTCTTTCTTAAGATAGGGATATTGGTTTTAAGGTTGTGGCATTTCTAAAACTGAGTGTGTGTTTGTTGCTCAGTCATGCCAGACTCTTTGCAACCCCGTAGACTGCAGCCTGCCTGGCTCTTCTGTCCATGGTATTTTCCAGGCAAGGATACTGGAGTGGGTTGCCATTTCCTTCTCCAGGGGATCTTCCTGACCCAGGGATCGAACCCAGGTCTCCTGCTCTGCAGGCAGATTCTTTATTGGCTGAGCTACCTGGGAAGCCTCTGAGTAGAAATTCTATTTGTTAAATAAAGCTCTCTCCCAAAGTTTCATCTCTTTCTGTATACATATAGTATAGTAGACAGGTCTCATGTGTACAGAAATTAAATATATGTGAAACATTTGAAAAAGAATGCAAGTATTAAGAGACAGAATACATTCCATTTGCTAGTTTAGCCTTTAGTCACTGCACTTCCTCTTGAATCTAAATCCCAAAAAAAAAAAAAAAAAAGTAAATTTCAATTGCATTTACCTGGGCTTTCATGGTGTACTTCAAGTACCACTATTTGAAGAAAAAAATTTTTTTCGTTTCCAGAATACACAACTAGCCACACTGATATAAGATTCTCTAGGGCTTAATTATATAAAGTTGTTATGCATTAATTGTTTAATTTTAAATCTAATGAATTGATTAGTATTTAAAATAGTATTTAGTGTTAAAATTAAAGTTTAAAATGAAGATTTTTGCTTCCTTTCTTGATAAAATTTGCTTGCTGTTTATATATTCCATTTGCTAGTCCAACCTTTGGTTACTGTACTTCCTCTTGAATCTAAATTCTTAAAAATTATAGTAAATTTCAATTGCATTTACCTGGATTCTTATAAGGTATTCAAGTACCACTCTTTCTAATGAAAAAGTTTTTGTTTTTTTTTAAGTTTCCGGAATGCATTACTTCCCACATTGATTTAAGGTTCTTTAGGGCTTAATTATATAAAGTTGTTAATGCATTCAATATTTAATTTTAAATCTAGTGAATTATTCGTATTTAAAATAGATTTAATGTTAAAATTAAAGTTTAAAATATAGATTTTGCTTCCTTTATAACATATGCCTCCTGTTTAATTTAATACTACCTATAGGCTATTTCACATCTGGACATCTTTTTGTCACTGTCAGAATCCATAGATCTCTCTTTAGAATGTGAAAGTAGTGATGAAAATTTGTCAGGTAGCATAAAAAAGAAAAGGAGGAGAAGGAATCATGGTAAATTTAATCCTTCCATTGATGTGTTTCTCCTTCCTCTACTCCTGCACCCCAAAGACCAAGATACATTTTTGGAAAACATTGGTAGGAGTATCATTTCATTATAGAAATTATGTAATTACATAGTTTGAAATACACAACAAACAAGCAGAACAAATGCTATCTCTGTTTAGGTTTAGATTGAAGTTTTGAGGAAGCTACATGTTAATTTTTGGTAATTTTTTCCCATTATCTGCCCTTACTTGGAAAAACAAAACATTTCCTTCCTGTATAAGAGGAAAAATCCCATCTTTTTACTGATAGTAAAAGGTAACAGGTTGATCATAGTTAATGATAATCCAGTGTCATTTTAGACCTAGTAAGACAAATTATGTTACCCAGATAAAATAATTAGAAATTACTTAAATTTAAAAATATTGGATTTGTGATCCCATTTCCAAGGTTAAAAGATTTCAACCCAGCCAGATGTTTCTATGAAATAGACTAATCTTAAACCCAGTTTTTAAGGATTACTTTTGATTATTTTAGACTTAATTTTAAAAAACAAGGTTTAAATATATATTCTTGCTCCTTTTGACTAAAATTAATATTGAGGGTAAAAGTGTTTTCAAAGTTTGCTTTGAAACATTCTTTATTTAGGGAACAGATTATTCTAATTATTCCTCACTTAGACTATTTAGCCTTTTTGTTTGTTTCTGAATGAAATGGATAGTGATGTTATTAGTGTAATTGCTGTTGTCAGTATTTCTTACCATGCAGTAGTTCACACACAGCCAAGAATAATGTCCATTCTGATGAGCACCAATACTAATAGTGCTGGATGATTGTATTAGCCGTGTTTTCAGTCACTGGGCTTGGAGAGAGTTAATCAAGAAGCCGGTAACAGCTGGTACAGCGCCTTCTGGTGAGGGTCTGACAGTGAGCTATTGTATACCATGACACTGTTCTGACAGTTTATCTCAATTTTGTATACATGCATTTTTATTTTCAGGGCACCGTGGAGTTTGTGTAAAAGCTGAAGCTTTTGATGGTGTCTCTGGAGCTTAGTGCTTTTCTCAGTTGTGGTGAGGTTGAGGGTAGGCTGGGGAAGATATATTTAGTTGCAGGTTTGTAAAAGGCTTTAAGTTCCCAAAGAAAAAAATTTTGAGCTTTTTATATTTGGTCTCACAGGTACTATTTTTGGACCACTACTTAAATTCCTGAGGCTAGCTTAGAGCAAAGCTTTTCAGAATAAAAGGAGAATATGTTTTCCTTCCTAAATTCTCACTCATGATTACCTAAATAAACAGACAGACTCACAGATGCAGGAGTGACTTTAATTTTAACTTGATTATGTTTTACAGTGAAAAGTATCTTATGTTCAAAATGTTAAATTAGCTTAAATGAGATTATCTATTAGGATAGAGTTAGTGAACTTACCTGCCTTTTAGACATGTACCCAAAAATGTAGTCCTAAGACTTATAATGAAATTTTGCTAAGTATCCCCTGAATCAATGCGATGAATTAAGTGTTCAGTATAATCTCTGTACAAATTATGTTTGGTTTACTCAGCTCTAAATCAGCATTGCAAATATGGATATCATTGCCAATTATGCTGAACCTAGCTCACTTACATTTCTATAAAGGGAGTTCTGTGCAACATTTTGTTTTCCTTTCTGAATTATATTTTCATTTAATAAAAACGAAGTATGTTTCTAATACAGCATTTCTAATTATAATATTACAGGAAGTATCTGTGTAGCTTTTTAAAACCTAGAAAAATCATTAAAATTTAAAATGTTACTTCTTATATGCTTTCAGTATCATATTCTAATATTGGCTATAATATTTCTTTGAATTTTGGATACAGTAGAGACCTGTGTGGAAACTAGGTTCACTCTAGCAAAAGAATTAGTTTAAATACATACTAAGTTACATTGCCTAGTAATAGAAAAGCTTTCTTTCTAAAAATGCCACCTAGCATCATGATTATTATGTGTGGAATTGGATTGCTCTTTAGTATAAAACTGTTCTGTGTGTAAGTGTATTTATATTACATCCTCTCTCTTTAGTCAGTGTAATTAATTAACTATTTCTGATAAGATTAAAAGTCATTTAAAACAACTTAGATCTATTTCTGTACTTTTAAAAATAGGAATAGCGCCTTTTAATTTTCTTTAGGCATGACTAATTGCTTCAGTGATTAAGTAGATGGCTTTTTTTTTGGTAAGGAAGCTAAACATTTATGAGTTTCCCCTTTAATTGTGATTTTTCCCACTTTATTGTTTCATGTTCTGAATCCACATGAATTTTTACTCTGACTTTACAACTTACAGGATTGGAAAAAACAGTGAACTTTATATTTATAGTTAACTTGGTATATCTTTTTCCACAGTGATTCTTATGTTTTTCTCTGTCACATTCTGTCGCTATATTACTTACTCCTCAAATCCAAGCCAAAGGGGCACATTAGCCCATCTTCTACTGATAAAAAATCTTCTTGAAAGTATAATTTTGTATTAAAAATGTAAGGGTAATTGACCTTGAGTTGATTGTTGATTGCAAACATAAGTTTTCAGCTGTTTTAAAATAGTGCTTGGCTTACTTATATGTTGTTATATATGATCGTCCTCTCTGATATCTTCTGTATATTTCTGCATAATTATTTCTTATATATTTAACTGTCACTAGCCTTTAAGCTCTTTGTTACTGTATAATATGTACTTATTAAATTTTTGATAGAGGAATAAATGAGTAAATGAATCATGGCTTATGTATAATATTTACTACCTATTTTTTCAACCAGATTATAAGTCCCTTTTGGACATTGTGTTTTATTTGTGTAGTCTTCCACAGTCCATGTCATTTTAATTATGAAAATCGCTTTTGTTTAAAGATAATTTTGTCTAGTTACAATCTAATATAACTGAGATATCTCCAAGTCCTACAGTAAAAACTTAGGTTTGCCATTTATTGAGTTATTAAGGGCTCTAACATATTAATTCATTTGATTCCTACAAAAACCTAGTAGTAGTATTTGAACAGCCAGAAAAAGGCTGATTAAAAACCTGAGTAGCTCAGCTGGTAAAGAATCCACCTGCAGTGCAGGAGACCCTGGTTCGATTCCTGGGTTGGGAAGTCCCCCTGAAGAAGGAATAGGCTACTGACTCCAGTATTCTTGGATTTCCCTGGTGGCTCAGATGGTAAAGAATCCACCTGCAATGCAGGAGACCTGGGTTTGGTCCCTGGGTTGGGGAGATCCCCTGGAGAAGGACATGGCTACCCACTCCAGTATTCTTGCCTGGAGAATACATATGGACAGAAGAGCCTGGCAGGCTGCAGCCCACGGGGTACAAAGAGTCGGACGCAACTGAGCGACTAAGCGCACACAGAACAGGAGTATAGAAATTCTTTTGGAAAGAAATTTTCAGTGGCTATAAATGTAAGATCTACGGCCTTCTCAGTTTGGTTTCATGATTGATTAAATGTTTATATGAACTTAAGATCTCTAATAAAAGATATAGCTGGTCCTTTGTGAAAGATGGATTTTTAAAAAACTGTCTCTTCAAGTGAGTAAGGTAGTGAGTTTGACCTCAAAGAATAAGAGAGGTCTAAGGTTAGGAGGAAGTTTTTCTCTGGATTGAAAAAAAATAAAGATAAGAAATAATGTTATTTCTGTCCATGTTCGTTTAGTTTAGTGCTGCAAACATATGTTGAGTACCCACTTTCTGTGTGGAGATACAAAGTGAAATGAGTTGCTCTCTGTATGTTGATCAGAAATTATAGGAAGTCAACTAACGTCTGTTTTAGAATTACAAAATTTATTAGTAGACACAAGAGGTATATCATCTCTAGTTGAAATAGACTTTCCTTAATGGTGTTTTTTACTCCAGGTTAAATCAGCAGAGTTGTTGAGTCGGGTATGTGCAGAGAGTAAAAACTATCAAGAAGACCTATCCTGAGACAAATGAGAGCGGGCAGCTAGGTTGAACTGTCTTCTTTCTGACAGAATGTTCTTATTTTCCTCAGACCTGTGTTTTGATAGATCTGGAAACTCCATTTTGAAAATGTTTCCAGGGTTAATCAGGCCCAGAAGTAGTAACTCTTACTTCTAGATGCAAAAGTGATAGTCGTATAAACCGGGGTGACTATTTATCCCCTTATGTACGACTGTCAGGTACCAAAGGACTCTGTAGTACACTCTCCTGTACAGCTGTGTGCACAGCCAAGTGTTGCTTGGTGAGGATGAACTCAAGGCTGAGTGAGTGAGTTGGATGAATTGTGTCATCAAGCAGTCTATCCCAAGAGGACTAGATTCTCAGATCTGTTAACCAGGAAATGTTTGGCGATAAATTCTTGCTCTTTGCCTCTCTCACCCCCAATTTTTCCCATAGGCAATAATACCTCCTTCTCCCTTCCTATTAGAAACTTTTTTTTCATTCCAGTTATAATCTTATTAGTTGAGGGATACATCGTTCTTTTATAGTCAAACATATTTCCTTAGACTGAACCTGAAAAATCATTTCTTAGAGTAGGGTCAGCCATCGGGAGAAGATAAAGTATATTTGATAAAATACATGAGGGCTATGTTTCTGTAAGTCTTGCTTGTTTCTAGTTTATTCTTTTTTTTTTTTTTTTAGAAAATAAACTTCTGGTTTTTAAACTAGGAAAGGATTTTCATATATCTCACTTATGCAGACTGACACAAGTCTTGGCTATTTTGATCATTAGACCATAATCAAGACATAAATATTTCATTGGAAATAAGGTATTTTGATTGTAGATAACACACAATAAAAATGTGTTTCTTATCATTCCTTGAGGAATTTGATTTTTTCTAGATAGCTGTCCTACATATAGCAGGAATTTAAAAGATTGTATTATTACTCCTTGAAGATAGTAATTATCTTATTGGTCCTTTTGTGATAGTCACTAAAGGTATTGAGTCTTTTATGTTCAATAGAATTATTTGCAACAAAATCTATTTATTTTTAGTTTTTCTATGAAATATTCCACAATTCCCTGCCTAAATAAAACAAAACTAAAAGTATATTGAATGTAGTTTGACACTTGAAAATAACTTGTGACTGTCAACGTTCCTTCACTAGTAATCTCTCCTCTAGTTTACTGTTTCTATTGTGTGTGTGAATGTGATAGCTGATAACTTTTGTTGCCCTGAGTATGTTGTATAAAGGCCAGTGCAAAAACCTTGTGACATGTTTGGCCATTTATTGTTCTTATAATAGTATTTTGGATAGCTGAGAGCTAGGCATTTGCCATTTCTAGAGGGGGAAAAAAAATGGTCCTTTATAGGTTGCCCCACAAGTCCTATTCATAAAGTCATGGTAAACCACTCCATCCTTTGATAGAATAACTGTTTATGATGACTTGAAAGGTAGTATTCCTGCTATTTCTTGAACCAGATTCTAGAAAGATATCATCAAAAGCACTTGAAAGTAAGAGCTTTCCCCATAGGAAGTCTAAATACAAAGTCTTTTAAGTTGATCTTTTACTGTCACAAACACATTCCTCAGAATTATAATCAAGTTGTGAGTTTAGGCATGGTAAAACATTTCCTGTACTATCAGCTAGTTATAATAGTTTAACCTTATAATTGCCTTCCTTATCCTGAAATAGTTTCTAGTTTCAAATATTATCTACACCTGTGATTCAGGGCCATTTATACACCTTTCCTCATAACAGTTTTAAATTTCTTTTCTGTTTCTTCCTTCATATTTTTGTGCAAGCTGTCTTAATTGTTTCATAATAACCTGTCACCATCAATTCTAAGAAACCATTTAAATTACTTCCTTCACTTTTTTGTCAGATATAGAACCAGAGCCCCAACTTTCCTCTAAGTCTCTAATCAATGTTTACATGTATTTGCAGACTATGTTTTCACAAAGTAAAACATTATTTTGAGCAAATTATGAATGCAATAGAACTAGGAAAGGTTAATTATGAGTCGAATTGTCATTGGATATCATGAATTTCAGAAAATGCTAGGGAAATTAGTGAATATAGAGTAACTAATCTACAACCTCCTCACACATTCCTGACAAATCTGGAAGTGAAACTCTGTTATTGGTTACTAGTCATCTAAAAAAAAACATAGATTTGTTTTCCTGTGTGTGGGCCAACTGAAGTTAGACAGCTGTTCATACATAATAATTTAATATTATGAGCCATTCATGTAGCTTCTTTGAAAGAATTTTTTGAAGCAAAGGTATTTTTTAGTAGTAGTGTTGGCAGACAATCACATCTAAAGAAATTTTTGGAATTGGAGTTGCAGTTAGAAATATTTGCATGAGTGGTACTGCTTAATAATAGTACAGTCCACCTGCTGTATATGAAGAAGCTAATAAATAGGGTAAAAGGAAAACTCTTAACTTTTTTGTATATTTAAAAAGAATGTATTTCTTTTGTACTATTTAAAAGTATTTTTTAAATATAAATTTAAAAAATGTAAATATGTATATAAAATAAAATTATGTTACTTGTGTTTTTAATTATTTCTATATTCCTTATCCATCCCAGTTTCTCAGTCTAATGATGTCTTCCATTAACATGAATTAGACTAGTATGTCTAGAAACTTTATTCTCTTTATTGAGTTCTTTTCCTTACATATTTGTCTTAATAGCCTTTTAGAAAACACATAATGAGAAATTGCATTATTATGAAGGGACTGTTTTTTCTTTTGAAGCAGTTTTTACTAAATACTAATCAGTTAGCTTTACTTTTCAAGTAATAGTGTGGTAGCATGGTAAATGCATAGACTGTGTTGTTGAATTTGTGTTGGTTTACAGAAATCCATAACCAGTAGCAATTGTTGACTCTTTAAAGTTTTCTGTTCACTAGTGTCTTTAATATTTTGGTATTTAATTTTGAATGCATGTGACAATTGAATTTTTTTTTTTTTTTTTTTTTATACTCTGAATATTATCTTTTTTTTTTTTTTTTTTTTTTTAATTTTAAAATCTTTAATTCTTACATGCGTTCCCAAACATGACCCCCCCTCCCACCTCCCTCCCCACAACATCTCTCTGGGTCATCCCCATGTACCAGCCCCAAGCATGCTGCACCCTACGTCAGACATGGACTGGCGATTCACTTCTTACATGATAGTATACATGTTAGAATTCCCATTCTCCCAAATCATCCCACCCTCTCCCTCTCCCTCTGAGACCAAAAGTCCGTTATACCCATCTGTGTCTTTTTTTCTGACTTGCATACAGGGTCGTCATTGCCATCTTCCTAAATTCCATATATATGTGTTAGTATACTGTATTGGTGTTTTTCTTTCTGGCTTACTTCACTCTGTATAATTGGCTCCAGTTTCATCCATCTCATCAGAACTGATTCAAATGAATTCTTTTTAACGGCTGAGTAATACTCCATTGTGTATATGTACCACAGCTTTCTTATCCATTCATCTGCTGATGGACATCTAGGTTGTTTCCATGTCCTGGCTATTATAAACAGTGCTGCAATGAACATTGATGTACATGTGTCTCTTTCAATTCTGGTTTCCTCGGTGTGTATGCCCAGAAGTGGGATTGCTGGGTCATAAGGGAGTTCTATTTGCAATTTTTTAAGGAATCTCCACACTGTTCTCCATAGTGGCTGTACTAGTTTGCATTCCCACCAACAGTGTAGGAGGGTTCCCTTTTCTCCACACCCTCTCCAGCATTTATTGCTTGCAGATTTTTGGATCGCAGCCATTCTGACTGGTGTGAAGTGGTACCTCATTGTGGTTTTGATTTGCATTTCTCTAATAATGAGTGATGTTGAGCATCTTTTCATGTGTTTGTTAGCCATCCGTATGTCTTCTTTGGAGAAATGTCTATAGGCTTTTAAAAGAATTATCCAGAAGGGAAATGTAATAAAAGGTATTTTTTAATGAAGTGAGACTCCTACAATTTGGGGAATGGGGTTTGTAATTGAATTTTTTTTTTTTTTTTTTAGCACAAGGTAATATTGATTCTGTTTTTCCAAGGGAATTTCAGCAATGTACATGGATAATTTAGAGTTCTTAGTACCTATATGTAGACTGTTCATATCTTCAGAATATTCTCTTAATATGATTAAAAACATCATAAAGTATCGAATAAAGCCCATAAAATAGATATAAAATAAAGCCTTGAAAACTTTGTTATACCTGAGTATAATTTTTTAAATTTTTAATAGGATACAACATCTATTGAAAAGATGTCAAACTGTTGTGAAGAAATGTAAGTATAAAAGTGAACTCTGTAGTGTTCTTATTTAAAAATGTGAACAACTGGTTACATTTGAAAAATGTGTGCATGTAGTGAAAAGATAGATAATATAATGATGGCTTTTTCTCGGTACCTTGTCTAAGGTCTGAGCTAGACAAGCATGACCCAGTCTTACAGTAGGGGTCTTCTAGCCGTGATAGTTTTCAAACAAAATAAGTACTGATCATTCTTGTCCCTTGTCTAACTAAAGTAAGTTAAATTATTTGTCCTGAAAGTACATCAAAAGAGATTTGCTACTGTGTTGTTGACACACATTCTGTTAATCCTGAGATTCTCCTCTGCTTCAAAAGTTGCCTAGGTTGATTGACGACACAGATACAATATCTGCTATCCAGAGTTAAAACTCAGCTGCATGCCATAATGAAAGAAAAGCTGTATTTGTGATGCTGGGACACAATTCATCAGAGTCCAGTAATGGATCCCCAGCCAACCTGTATTGTTTTAGCTGACTGAAGTGCACCATGGGAGAGCTGTCTTTCACTAATAATGCTGTCTTCTGTAGATCGAGGCCCCGAAAGCCATGGCAGCAGACCTTCTCAGAAGTTTTTGGCACTCGTTGGAAGATCCTGTGGTTTATTCCTTTCAGGCGGAGGCAACCACTGCGAGTTCCCTACCACTTTGCCAATCACGTCTAAACAGATGGATGGTGGGCACAGATGGGTCCTCCATGCTGGAAATGCGTTACAGGTTTTCTGATAATAGAACTATGACAGTCTTCAAGTCAATTAAAATCCACCCACCAATCTTAAGCATCATAATGTGCCCCAGGCTTTATTTTAATAGTGATCTTGATCCTGTTGTGGGACTAATAAAAGATCTATATTTAAGTTTTAAAGCATGTTTACTTTCAAATTAGCTTTCCACAGGGATTTCTTTAAATGCTTTTGTTATTAAACTCAAAAGGCACTGATTGGGATGAAATAATTGTACATAATTTCTTTTAGTACTAACAGTGTTACAGATTTGTGTATGTGTATTTAAAATTTTCACTCTTAAGCGGTACTAACCAAATCTGAATTTAATCCTTCAAATTTTACACAAGTTGATGTACCTTTTATGTAAATTTTCTTTTTCAAATACAGTTTAAAATATGATATACTCCCTTTTATATGTGCTGCAAGATTTTTTTTTAAATGCAGCATGTAAGATTGAACAGCAACAAAAACCAAAAGCAGCAACACAAAAAAAGGACGGTGTTTTCTTAGAAGTAGCTTTCTGATTTTTTTCTGTTCACCAAAAACTAAATAAAAACAGCATAAAGTAAAATACCAACTACCTGCTTTATTTTAAAGGAAAAATTAATTTTTTCCACGTTAACTTTCCCATTTCTTCTCTCTCTACTGTTGTAATTATTGGTTTTTGTTGAGATATTTGCTCCGGGGAAGAATTTTTGACTAAACAGACGTGTTCCTATTTTACCCTAAGGTTTTGATGAGTAAAAGGGTAAAGAATTTGCAATAATTCCACTGATACCTTTTTGTGTGTCATTATATTAGAATGTGTTATGTTTTTTAAATGCTAGTGAACTAGATAATATGTAATGTATAGTATAAAGAGGAGTATTGTGCTTTTGAAAAAATGTATACTTTTTACTTTTACCTATTAGATCTAAAATGACACGTTAAGATTTTTATGTAATAAATATTGGCCAACTAATATTGAAATTTTATTTATAGAAAGTTACTAGTGAAAGTAAGCAACTTTTGTGTACCTGTAATCACCCAAATTGAAATTAAATTTTAATTGCCCACATGTAATCTGGATGGAGAGACCTTTCGTTGTAGCTAACGTTAGGAAATGACCTTAAAATAAGAAAATATAGTGATCTGTATTCATGATTAGCCTTATAAAAATTTGAATTGTTGATAGTGATGGTCTCTTGGAAAGTACAGAACATTTGTGTGAAAAAAATATTTAGTATGTTTTGGAAAAAAATTCAGTTAAAAATTTTTTTTCCATTAGAATACTGCAAAATCCATATATCTTTTCTAAAGAAATTATGTGCTCAGTCTTTCTCTTGAGGAGAAGATTGAAGAGGTGTCTAGTGTTCTTGGAGCATAGCAATATTTTCTTTTTAGTTAATTTTGATAGTAAGGAGTCATACCTGAGAAATCATGGGACAGAAGGTTAACCATTGTCAGCTAGTTAACTCTACTGTGTTTAGTTTTTAGAAACTGTAAATAGTCTTCTAAAGTAATAGAATAAGGTCTTCTCAGAGATTTAAGTGCCATGTCTCTCCTGTTCTGATTACAATGCTTTATTATTTAAAAACTTAGATGTGGCAGGTAAAAATATTTATTGGTGCTGATAAGTTGCATAGTAAATTTAATATAAGAAATATATTTATAGAGCTTAATGAACCACAAAATTAGTATATTCATGCCAGGCAAATAAATGGGTAGGGTTTTGTGCAAGCTAACATATTGACCAAATTTGGCCTGGTGACAGAAGTTATAAGGAGTATAGATAATGTAGATAGATATCAGTCAAATGCCTTATGCTGTATACATTCCTTTCAAATGAGGACCTTGAGAACACAGCGTAGCCAAGTGAGGACTCCTAAAGAGCTTTATGGATGTATTTATACTTCATGTAGTAGCAGTAGCTACCTTGAAAGGTACTGGGGAGGTCAGTGCCAACCTCTGCCTCAGTGATGAGAACCAGAGGTGGTCTCATTCCTACTCTAAGGATCTCTGTTTCTGGCTTTCTTAGATTTCCCAGTTTTAGGGCACAATCTTTTCGCTTCTTTCTCTTTACTTTTCCTGATCCTGATCCCATTGTAGCTGATTCTTCTAAGTTACTGAAATGCAAACTAATACACTAGGCAAGGCATATATTTATTTTTCTTTGAATCGCAGAAATGCTACATATCAATATATTTATATAAGAATCTATATAAAGTGTAGCTGTGTATACTTATGCTGTAACTTTAAGTGTTTTCAAGTTAGCACACATGACTGGGTTTTGTGATTCTTGGTAGACCACGTGAGAGAAGCCACCTGGCACTTTCCTAGGGAGTGCATAAACTCTGGTGTTCTCTCTGCGCCCTCTTTTGGCTAATTGATGTAATTATACTGGCTTTAGAGATTTATTGCCCCACAAGTGAATTGTATAGTCAAATTCTGAATACTTCAAAGGTACAAATTTAAGGGAAGTCTGTGTAAAAAATGTAAGGTTTTATGAAAATGAATGTGTTCCTATTTATGATTTTGATGTCTAGTTCATACAGGTATGACCTCTTTTCTTCATTTATGTGTATTCATATTGCATTTTTTTTACTGTCAGATTTATATCAGATGAGGATAAATACATATGAAACCATTTCATCAATGTTATTTTGAGCCTTATTTTGGCAAATTAAGCCTCAGAATTGAAAAAACCATTACCTTAAAATTACCAATTTACTACAAAACAAATTTATTGTAGTTACAATAGCAAGCAAGTGTCTAGTTAGTGTTTTACTGAATATATAAAAAAATACATTTGGTTTTTAATCCCAGTTTTGGAATGAAATTTTTTTTTTACTGATTCAGTTGTATTAAAATAATGAGATTACTAATTCTTTCTATAATTTTCTTCATTCCTTTTAATTATCCTACTGTGAGTTAGAACTGTACCTTTAGTAGCTGATTTATTATGTATTCTGGATAACCATGGAAATAACTAATGATGTTGAACATTAGAAAATAATTATGAGCAGTGAGATTATTGATGTAATCTATATATTGAATGAAGTATTTCCTTATAAACATTCCATTTCATTTTAAGTGAAATGTATGTTAAAGGATGTTTTATGGCAGCAAAGTCATTAATTGGGCTTCTGGAAATGAAAGATTTTTAAGTGGTTGTTAGAATTTACCCCTCTTGAACAATTATGTTTGTTGCTATTTATTTCTGCAAACAAAAATATTTTATAGGCTCAAGATTGTGGGCAAAAGTTGACTGAGTTCAAAATTTTAAAAATATTAAATCAGCTGATGTTCCACTGTAAGAAAAATAACTATTTTGCTTAAGAATTGTATTAAAAATATTTGTGGTTAACTTAAGAAATAGGTATATTTAAAATAGTAATATATTAATCTCTTTGAGCAGAAGAAAGCATAGTTTTAAATAATAGAAATAGAAAACATAAGCATAGATAAAGTTTAGTATAACAGCTAAGTTAAAATTTCTGTCAGAATGGGCATTAGTGATTGTTTGCTAAAGCTTAGCGGTATTTTTCTCCAGGCTGGTGGCTAATTTTAACTACTCTTCATCAGGCTTTTTCAGGCCACTTTTGTACAAATAATAAATTGAAGGTATGTTTCACCCCAAAGGGTGTTTTGATGCTAATCATGAAGACTTGAGTTAGGAGAACACCTCCACACAAGACGTATGAAATAATTTTGATTTTTAAGCATGTAGCTTTCTATGTGTTAGGTAATGGAGTGGTTTGAATGTTCTCACTTATGTTGGTATAAAATCACAATATAAGCAGCTGTAGTTTACAAAAGCATTAATATTAACAGAGCTGCTAGTCTTTCCCTGGACTTTTCTCCAGTGTCTACTTCCCTTAGTGCTTCCTGTATGAATAGAGTACTTAGCTCAAGTTTACTATTGCTGCTTTATTAAATAAGTTTTTGACATGATCTCTATATATGTAGATATATCTAGAATTTATTTGGTACAGTTTATACTTAAAAACATTAAATAATTTATTATTAGATATGGGATTTTTTTACCCAATTCTCCTACTGTTGCTTTAAAAAAAATAAGTATTAGCAAATGTAGTTAGTAAGTCATACACATTTAGTATGTTCTACTTGCTAGTATTAGTAGCCATATAACTAGTAAATGAATGAATGTAGTATTTAATGTCCACATTTATTGCTTTAGATCCTAAGAATGCTTTGAATTTCTCTGTAAATCACTAATTTCATTGAACTCTGAATTTAGCCATTCTCAGTTGAATCCTAGAATATTCTTCAGTAGAACATGAAAAAGTAATAGAACCAACTTGCTTGAAGTATTGTGAACCAATGCTGTTGTTCTGTATATCAGTCAGTATTTAACATTTCTGCTGTGTTTGGGATGGTGATGGTTTAACTTCAGGAAAGTTTTCTCTTATGTCTCCTTTCATTATCATTGTGCAGTTTTTGACAACTAAATTTAGTGTATTTTTGTCTGTTCTTCAGATGTTATAGTATGCTGCTTGCTATGCTAATTTGAAACAGAAATAATAGTGATCTTTATTCTTATGTTATTGGTATTTTTGGTATTTTCTATTATTATTATTTTTTTTTTGCTATATTATTTCCTTTTTCCTTTTTCTACCATAGAGTACAGGTATAAATGAGGAGTGAGTAGCCAAAACTGGATAAAGAGAGTAGGGGAACATAATGAGATAGAGAGAAGGCTAGACAGACTATGTATAATCAGCATCTTAACAGCAGGGTTTACTGGGCACAGAATTTCCCTGCTACAATCACTTTAGCCTTATCTCTTGTTGATACCGTTTTACTGTAAGAGTTGTTAATGCATGTAAGCATTTAGTTCGAGTTATTTTACCTAAGGAGTTTATATTGCTGATTCTTGTCAGCTAGTCAGATGCCTTTGAGAAATTCTTTTTAATTTTAAACATCATAATTGTATAGTGTCTGCTGTCAGGAAGTTTCAAGAATTATGTGGTAGTACAGCTGTTTAATGCCAAGGAGAAGTGAATAGGTTGCCTAAAGTTTGACTGAAAAAACTAGGACCTTATTATAAGTCTCCTATTATTGAGAAAGGATACTATGTATTAAAGTAGAATTTATCAACAGAGAGAAAATCAACTGTTTGTATATGAAGGGTGATTTTTCACTTTCAATTTTGGACTATTTCAGATACTTTGAGATCTTGAGGGTCTCTATAGCTATTGGTATTGTGAATTCCTGTAACATGTAATATGGTGCCTACCACAGTCGTGCAGCACTCTGATCTTTTTGGTATTGATAGCTTTATATATAAACAGAGATGTGGACAAAACAGTAGCAACAAAAGGTGTGTTTCTTTTTGTGGCTTTGCTTGTCTGTTGACTAAGTACAGGGTTTAATTGCGTAGGCTGTTAACTAAAGGGAAAGCTTGCCTGCATATTGCAAGCTCATTCTTGCCAGTGTGTGTTGGGTGATATTTGCACTACTGGTGCCTGAAGTTAGTGTTTTACAACCTCAATAACTAAAACATCCTGGTGCTACTCACTTTAGCCTTGAGTGACATTTTTAACTCCCGTACCAAAGAGTTAATTTTCTTTTCAGTTCCCTGAGGGTTCTCTTCTCACGTCCTTGTGTTTATAAAGGAGAATTTGATGTTACTAAGAACAATTCTGATTAATAGATGTTAGTTTTTGCACACTGCTGCCTCAATTTAGTTGGCTTTAAATGTCTCTCATTTGGACTTTATGTTTTTTAGTTAGGAAGATTAGTATGATGTTTAATTTTGTATTTTCATATAGATTGGCCACTTTAAAATGTAGTATGGTAGGTTGAACTTACAAAAGTTAATTGAAACACTTTTCACAAGATTTTTTTTTTGTCTTAATCTGCAGGAATAAATGAGAAATAATAATAACTCTACTATTCCTACAAATGAACTGTATGGCTTGTTGGGCCCTTTTAATAAATTCTGAAGCAAAATGCTAAAAGGAAAAGTTAAGGGCCCATTCTGATAACAGATGAAGGTTTCTGCATCTGTGTGTGTGTATTAGTGGTATTAAAGAATGATATTGCCATTTTTCTATTTTGCAAATAAAGATAATTTTAAAGGAAATGTTACAATATACACATATGTATGTGTGTACACACACATACCACATGCACACACACACACACACACACGCTTGTCTAAGAGGAAATGCAAAACTTTGATTTAAACAAAACTAATAAGAAATCGAACTTTACATCCCCCCCAAAAATCTAGATGTTGTTACTCACTTCACGTAAGTTATAGTTGAGTATTTTAAAAACTAATTCTGCTTAGTGATTCATTTTGTAAAAAATGAAAGAAAACATCCTTTAGAAGTAGTTGTAATCGTCCAAATGTAATACTGTTATGTTTACTATCCTGTTTCCCTGTTTTTTTCCCCCACAAAACTTTAAAGCATTCGTTTAATGCCCCTAAAATATAGCTGAATTGATTAAAAATTCTGGCAAGAAGATAACTGAGTGTACATATTGGGAAAGTAGACAATCACATCTGAGAATGTTCCGCATAGTTTTCAATCAACTAAAATCATTCTGTCTTTGAATGTAGATATAATATGTGGTTTTGCAGTGAATTCTGAATGGAAAAAAATCATGCCTGAAACTAATGTGAAATGTGACTTAGGATCACATGAATGATATATTGAAATACAGATGTATATATTATTAGGGGGAAAGATAAAATTTAAAAGCAAACTGGGAAGAAACAACATTGTCTCTAATTATCCAAATATATTTTCTAGATCTTGTTGCTGCAGTATCAGTTCTGAGTTACTCAGATTGTTCATGTGTTACTTAATTTAATGTGGCTAGATAGATAGATAGATAGACAGATAGTGAAGTCGCTCAGTCGCCTCCGACTCTTTGCGACCCCATGGACAGTAGCCAACCAGGCTCCTCCATCCATGGGATTTTCCCAGGCAAGAATACTGGAGTGGGTTGCCATTTCCTTCAACAGGGGATCTTCCCAACCCAGGGATTGAAGCCGGGTCTCCCACATTGTAGGCAGACGCTTTACCATCTGAGCCACCAGGGAAGTCACGTTTAATGTGGCTAAATGCAGTCATTTTTTTAAGTTATTGAGTAGTAGAAGATTCACAACTGTTGTCCTCCAGAGTATTAGAAAGAAATGTCTGCTTTAGCATAGGTAGAATAAAGTGACTAAATGATATCATAGGAAGAATTTTCTCTACAACTGGAGATACTCAGGCAAGTGAGTTGCAAGTTTAACCTGAGGGAATAAAATAGACTTTTGCAGGAACTGAGTGTAGATGATCTTGCTTGTATGGGCCTTGTGTCCCTAGAATTAGTCTTTTAAAATGTGACTGGCAAGTTTAACGAATAGGCAAAATTTGCGATATTTTGAGGCTCTTAAAATTTTGTGTCAACCTCAAGTGATGTTTAATATTATATCCTCCCTAAAATGAAAGACTTTTGTTTTGATAGTGGTATGTTCCAAGTGCCATGTGAAGATTCTGTTCTTAAATTTGTTGGGCATTTTTACATTCAGTGCATCTGTTTAAACCTGAGTGTTATTTTGCTGCATGTCTACTGTGTTACCTTGTCAGTTCCCCGGATAGCATTTAAAGAAAAATTGTCACTGATGTTTCTTGTGCTAAAGGGAATAAAGAAAACAGTAGTTGAGGGATATGAAATTAGATTGAGAAGAGGGAGGAAAATGATAAGTGGGAGCCATGTATCCGAGATACACTTGTTGAAATGAAAAGTCTACACTGGTTTTTGAATGAAAAACAAACCATGTATCTATCTACCTTAAGAACGATGTTTTGTTTTGTTTTTAATTTATTTTACTTAGTTTTATTCATGTAATATTTCTATTTTCTTTGCAGATTGTTTTTTAATTTAAATTGTGAAGTTTTTACTTCTCTCAAAATGTATTATGTACTGTATTTTTAGATATCTTATTTTTAAATAAATATTTTTTAAAAACATAGGACTATTTTTCTTTTGCACCTCTGTTTTATTAAAATAAACCCCAAATTCTAGAATTGAGGACTGTCAATGTGACTGGCCACTTTGTTTGCTGCTGCTGCTGCTAAGTCGCTTCAGTTGTGTCTGACTCTGTGCGACCCCATAGACGGCAGCCCACCAGGCTTCCCCGTCCCTGGGATTCTCCAGGCAAGAACACTAGAGTGGGTTGCCATTTCCTTCTCCAATGCATGAAAGTGAAAAGTGAAAGTGAATTTGCTCAGTTGTGTCTGGCTCAGTTGTGTCTGACTCTAGCGACCCCCTAGACTGCAGCCATTTTATATAATTTGGATAATTATTCATACTTAGTACCCTTAAGATTTTGTTCTGTCATAATCTCAGAATTGTTTACATATTCAAGAAAAACTCAGTATACATAATAGAGTTGAAATTGACAGAGTATTTCTAGTTAGGCATATTTGTGTAGAGATGACCCAATTGACTATATTCAGTCACCCCTTCAGCATTTATTGTGCCAGACATTATTCTATGGAAATAGTTTCTCTTTGTGGAGTAATCTATGCAAGGTAAAATGCAAAGAGTACATGTCTAGGCATTGTTTATTTTCTAGGGGTATTACTTAGAGCTTTTGCTCTTACTGAGTTACGTTCTAAAAATACCTTCCTAAGTCTCGACTAATTACTTTACATGTATATGCAAGAAATCAGAACAGAGACATATATTAGTGAGTATAAGTGTGTCAAAAATATCATCTGAAAAGACAAATCAATGTGTGTTAGGAAGAATGAAGAAGTAGAAACTGCCCCGAGATTGAAAGATAGGGCTTAACTCTTATTTTTAAAACCCCCTTCTTAAATTTTTATTACCAGAAAAATAACTTGATAAATTCTCTGAATTAATAGGTAAATAAGTTGGTAGGATTTCATATGAAACTAAACTTTGCTGCACTGGTAATTCAAAGCAAATTGTTGCGTGCTGACAAGTCTTAAAGGATTGTAAAACTTCACTCTTGTTGCTTCTTCAGTTTCGTTTGCCCTGATTCTAAGCAGCATATATGGTAATTGTGCTTTCTCAGTGATGATAAATTGTAATTCTCAAGTTTTTGGTCTCAGAACTTCTTTATTTTCATAAAAATTATTACATGCCCCAGAGTCTTTGCTTATATAAAATGTCTCTATCAATATTGACTATATTAGAAATTAAAACTGAGAAGTGTTTTAAATGCTTATTTATTCATTAAACGTATAATAAACCTATTGCTTGTTAACATAAATAATGTTTTTTACTTAGAGAGTCATGATTCTAAATTTTTTTCCAAAGCTCTAATATCTGGCTTTAAAAAAGAAATTTGGATTTTCATAGAACACTCAATCCATTACATTGTTATTTTGGCTGAAGTATCTGGAAAAAATCTCATCTCATTCAAATAATGGAATTGGAACAAGGAAGAATATTTAAATAGCTTTTTCAATTGTCTGTGGATACTCTTTGATAATATAAGTCTTAACAAGTTATGGTTCCTTAAAATTTAGTTACATTGTAGAACCAGAAACAATACCAAGGACTTTTCAAGGACTTTTCCAACCCTGTTACATTAAAAGCCACTGGTCTCTTTTTCACTTTGAAAAGTTCTCTTAACCCATACATGATTCTGTGACATCATTCATTAGTCATTTGGAAATTATTGGAGTAACACAGATCTTTCAAGTGTTGACACGTTCATTCTATAAAAATAAAAATTAGATTAAAATTTAAAACTAATATCACCACTGATCTTGTTCAGGAAAAGTAAGTATTAGAACACTGTTCAGCTCATGCATTACATTTTGCAAAATCCTAATTTTCATGTGAAAACTTGAGTTTTATTATCAGTAACCACAGACTCAGTGATTTCCCTTAATGTGGCAGGTTCATTTCATCTTGAGAAAATATTTGCCATATATCCCTGTCTGAAAAATGAAAGTTTGTCAGTTATTCTTTCAAGTAAAAAATGCTATCCATGAAAAATGTGGTTAGTTCAGCTTGCAACTCAGAAGTTATACCAGTGCTTATTTCCCTCAAGAATGAAGAGTCATACTTTGGAATACAGGTAAGAGTGCCTCATGTTTACTTCCTATGCTGTCAAAGAAAATATTGAAAATGTACTCCAAGGCTGAGATTTAGTAAAATTATTGTTTTTACTGATTCATCAAGGGCATATTAAGTGAAACTGGCTTGTCATTTTCTTCTTTAAGCTGAAGTTTGTTTGAATCTACTTAATTTAAGATCCCCTGGAGAAGGGCATGGCTATCCACTCCAGTTTTCTTGCCTGGAAAATCCCATGGACAGAGGAGCCTGGCAGGCTTTTGTACATAGGGTTGCAGAGTTGGACATGACTGAAGCAACTGAGCACACATACACAGGGAGGAAAGCAATGAGGGAAGGTAAGACAGAACATTATCCATTTGAGACTCTAGTTAAAAGAGAATTTGTATTTCTATATGCCTGCTTTTGAAACACTTAAAATATAGCATACTTAAGGATTCACCTCTATTTAGCTAGTTATAAAGAGACAGAAACTAAAAACACATGACAGTATTATAATACTGCAAAATCATTTGAGAAGCTGCCAGATACTGTAAGTGAACAAATGCATACAAATGCTGCTCTAGGCTGACCAATTACCCATATGAGCAGCAATTATATTAGCGTGCAAGGGCAATTGGAGGGAAAATTGGACCCTGTGGACATCCAGCTGAGCAAACAGGACTGAGAAAGGATAGAGGATGTGTGTTGCTTTGGAAAAAAAATACATCTAAGCTTACTTAAAAAAATACTTGTGTCAGTCACAGCACATTCTTTATATGTCCTCTGGTTGCCTAGTATTTTTCAAATTAGTCCTTTTCTCCAAACAAAAATGTGCCTCTGCTTAAAGATCAAACACCCAAATAGTAATGTGTTTTGCATGTAAAAAAGCCAGAAGAATTCAAGAAATAGAGAAACTTGAAATATACAAATCCAAACATTCAGATGGTACTGTGCATAAGTACTTACCTCTGTTGTTAGTAGTAAATTGTGGAATGGTTCAGATGAAACTTATCCTTCTTAATACTGAAATGTATTATTTTTATAACTAGAAGTGGCCCCTCTAGCTAGTGCTCATTCCTGGCATACATTGCATGATTGAGGATCTAATACAATGTGGAGTTTTTATAGTTCAACCTTGAAAATATGGGTGAGTAATCTTGATGAATAAGGAATGACCATCAAGTTAATAAATTTCATTCTGTAAATTATGTAAGCTGTGTAGCAGTTGGGCCAAATAACCCTCATTCCATTTAATAGGTTCATATTTTAATGGTAGCTAAAAATAAGAAATATCAAAATTTTGGAGTGATCTATCTACACTATAACGATGTCTGATTTAGAGAGTTCTTAAGTGTTCGAAAGCATTTCAAATCTTCTCAATATGGAAAACCTACCCACAATATGGAAAATACCAATCCATACAAGGTGCTATAATTTTTGCCATTCATTTTCCATATGTATTTTTGGATATTTGAAAATAATTTCAGTAATTTGGGTATCTCTGTGGTAGATAATCTCTAAGAGGGCCTCAGGTATCCACATTTCCTGGTTTTCAAACTCTTAGAGAATTTTCCCCTTTCCTCTCCATTGAAGTAAACACTATTCTAAATTTGGCATGTATTATTTCCAAAGATGTTCTTGTAATTTCATGTATGTAAAGATGAGAAATATATTTTATTTGATTATTTACATAAACCTCCTCACTAGCATTTCTTTTTCCACTTCTTTTTTTAATTGAAGGGTATTTGCTTTACAGAATTTTGTGTTTTTCTGTCATACCTCAACAACAATCAGCCATACGTGAACCCATGTCCCCTCCTTCCTGAACCTCCCTTCTGTCTCCCTCCCCACCCTTCTAGATGGTCACAGAGCCCCTGTTTGACTTCTCTGAGTCATACAGCAAATTCCCATTGGCTATTTTACATATGGTACTGTAAGTTCCATGTTACTCTCTCCATACATCTCACTCTCTCCCTCCTCCCCTCCCGCCATGTCCGTAAGTCTGTTCTCTATGTCTGTTTCTGCACTGCTGCCCTGAAAATAAATTCATCAGTACAATCTTTCTAGACTCCATGTATATGCATCAGTATCCAATATTTATATTGCTCTTTCTAACTTACTTCACTCTGTGTAATAGGCTCTAGGTTTGTCCACTTCATTAGAACTGACTCAGATGCGTTCCTTGTATTTATGTACCACAGCTTCTTTATCTGTTCATCTGTTGATGGACAGCTAGGTTGCTTCCATGTTCTAGCTTTTGTAAATAGTGCTGCAGTGAACATTGGGGTACATGTGTCTTTTTCAGTTTTGATACCAGCATTTATCTTTTGTTCCTGCTGTTTTTTGTTTTTTTTGTTTTTTTTTTTTCTCCATAGCACTTATCACCATTTAGAACAAAATGTGAAAAATCCCCACTTCTACTGCTCACCAGAGGCAGCTACTGACAGCTTCAGTTCAGTTCAGTTCAGTCGCCCAATCGGGTATGACTCTTTGTGACCCCATGAATCGCAGTACGCCAGGCCTCCCTGTCCATCACCAACTCCCGGAGTTTACTCAAACTCATGTCCATCAAGTCGGTGATGCCATCCAGCCATCTCATCCTCTGTCATCCCCTTCTCCTTCTGCCCCCAATCACCTCCCAGCATGAGTCTTTTCCAATGAGTCAACTCTTCGCATGAGGTGGCCAATGTATTGGAGTTTCAGCTTTAACATCAGTCCTTCCAATGAACACCCAGGACTGATCTCCTTTAGAATGGACTGGTTAGATCTCCTTGCTGTCCAAGAGACTCTCAAGAGTTCTCCCAACACCACAGTTCAAAAGCATCAATTCTTCGGTGCTCAGCTTTCTTCACAGTCCAACTCTCACATCCATACATGACCACTGGAAAAACCATAGCCTGGACTAGACGGATCTTTGTTGGCAAAGTAATGTCTCAGCTTTTTAATATGCTATCTATGTTGGTCATAACTTTTCTTCCAAGGAGTAAGCGTTTTTTAATTTCATGGCTGCAATCACCATCTGCAGTGATTTTGGAGCCCCTCAAAATAAAGTCTGACACTGTTTCCACTGTTTCCCCATCTATTTCCCATTAAGTGATGGGACCAGATGCCATAATCTTCGTTTTCTGAATGTTGAGCTTCAAGCCAACTTTTTCACTCTCCTCTTTCACTCTCATCAAGAGGCATTTTAGTTCCTCTTCACTTTCTGCCATGAGGGTGGTGTCATCTGCATATCTGGGGTTATTGATATTTCTCCTGGCAATCTTGAGTCCAACTTGTGCTTCTTCCAGCCCAGCATTTCTCATGACGTACTCTGCATACAAGTTAGATAAGCAGGGTGACAATATACAGCCTTGACGTACTCCTTTTCCTATTTGGAACCAGTCTGTTGTTCCATGTCCAGTTCTAACTGTTGCTTCCTGACCTGCATATAGGTTTCTCAAGAGGCAGGTCAGGTGTTTTGGTATTCCCATCTCTTTCAGAATTTTCCACAGTTTATTGTGATCCACACAGACAGTAGCTTAGTATCCATCATTTCTCTTCCTTATCTTCACATATCTCATATCTACCTACCTACTCAACAATCTAACTGTGTTCACATGCACAGTTGTTTGGTTTTCATGAAAGACCAAGCTAACTTTTCTGTCGTTTTCATTGTTAACAATGTATTTTGATGATCATCCGTTTCAAGGCATAATAGTCTCCCCTTTTCTTTCTACCTTTACTGTAGATTTCATCATATCAGTATCCTATAATATATTTAACTATGCCGCTACAATGAACACCAAATATAGTCTTTTTTTTTTTGCAATTAGAAGCAATGTTACAGTAAACACTTGTACAAAAATCTTTACATTCATTTGCTAGTATTCCTGTAAGTAGATTTCTAGAAGTGAAACTGACAAGTCAAAGGATGCACATATTTTACATTTTGATAGGAAATACCAAATTGCCTTCCAAACTTCTGTAGTTTACGCACAGCCTCACTTGGTACTATTAATCTTTAAAATTTGTGTCAGTCTAATAGAGGTGAGCATCTCATTTTTTTCTTCTCCAAGTTCCTTGTGTATGGCATTTGAATATTTGACTGGACTCTTTGCTTTTCCTTATTGAGTGTTAGTAACTCTTCATATTTTCTGGACATTATTTGTTAACTTATTCAACATGTTTCTATATTTTAGCCCAGCCTCTTTTTTTCTCTGTGGTTTTTCTTTACGGCTGTGTAACAAATAACCCCAAGCTTAGTGGTACAAACCAAACAACCATTTTCTTATGGTCACAGATTCTGTGGGTCAGGAATTCAGAAAGGGCACAGCAGTTTTTCTCTGTTCCATAGTGTCTCAGGCCTCAGCTAGAAAGTTTTGAAGACCGTGAAGGAATGTATTACTGGAAACTACAGTCAGCCAAAGCCTCATTTGCTCGCATGTCTGATGGTTGATGCTGGCTCTCAGCTGGGACTGCAACTGGGCTGCCATTGAGGACATCCACATGGTTCTTTCCATAAGTCTGTTTGGGCATCCTCAATTCATTATGGCTGAGTTCCAGAAGAGAGAGTGGCCCAAGAGAACCAGGTAAGA
The DNA here is from genome assembly GCF_042477335.2 of Ovis canadensis. NCBI lineage: Eukaryota > Metazoa > Chordata > Mammalia > Artiodactyla > Bovidae > Ovis > Ovis canadensis. The sequence continues at coordinate 83,737,237 of NC_091246.1, read as the reverse complement.
GCTGTATCACCTTCTATGACCTAGTTAAGTCAGAAGCCTACCCAGATTCAGTGAAAGAGAATTTGACACTCTTCTTGGGAAGAGTGTCAAGTTCACATATAAAAGGAAAATCATTTTAAAAGGAAGATATTGTTGAGGACAAATATGGATAATAAAATTTGCCACAATCATTATGGTTTATGGAAGTATTAAATTATCTTGAAATTTAAGCATTGTAAGATGTCTGGGGTTTTATATTATTTAAAAAAAAAAAACCCTTCCTAAATCAACATTATGTATTTTCCTTTATTTCTCAGAAAACTTTGATAGTGTTACGCATTTGTATTAGGCTGCTGAATCTGTTTACTATTACAAACTCCAATGTAACTTTAATTTTTTAAAACTTCAGTGTTTTTGTGTATTTCTATAAGCCTTTATTTTTGTAATAAGTATATATTAGAAAGGTGGCGCTAGTGGTGAAGAGTTTGCCTGCAATGCAGGAGATGGCAGGTTTGATCCCTGGGTCGGGAAGATCCCTTGGAGGAGGGCATGGCTACCCACTCCAGTAATCTTGCCTGGAAAATCCCATGGACAGAGGAGCCTGGAGGGATACAGTTTATGGGGCCACAGAAAGTCAGACATGACTGAGTGCCAGAGCACACATACACGCACAGAAGACTAACTTTAAATTTGTTTACATATACAGAATATCACAACACAATTTTTTGTACAGTTTACTTTTTCATATATGATGTATAATATTAATTATATTCTTGAAGATATGTAGTATGCATTTAATGCTTCTAATAATTATTGATTAAATTTCAGAAGCATTCACCTGTATTTTCCTCACTGTGATCTTCATTTAAAAAATAGTGTTTTTAACACCTCTACCCATTTGAAGCAAGGAATTTATTTTTTCATTCCATATTTCCACTTATTTTAAAATGAATATAATTTAAAATTTTAAAGTCAGATAATATTTGCTATCTTTCATTTTAAAATCAGTTTTACTGAGGTAGGTTGCGTGAACTATAAAGTAACCATTTTACAGGTACATTTTAGTTGTGTGTGTGTGTGTGTGTGTGTGTGTGTGTGTGTGAAAGCGTTAGTCACTTGTTTGTATCCGACTGTTTATGGCCCTATGGACTGTGGCCTGACAGGCTCCTCTGTCCATGGAATTCTCCAGGCAAGAATAATGAAGTAGGCAGCCTTTCCCTCCTCCAGGGGATCTTCCTGACCAGGGAATCAAATCTGGGCATCCTGCGTTGCAGGTGGATTCTTTACTGTCTGAGCCTCCAGGGAAGCTCACGTTTCAGTTAGTGTCATACCTTGTGATGACCAGCACAATCAAGATATGGAATATTCAGTCAGCACAGAAAGTTCCTTGGGGAAGCTCACTCCCAATACCAGAAAACACTGGTCAGCTTTCCCTCACTATAGATTAGCTCTGCCTCTTCTAAAACTTCGTATAGATGGAAGTACATAGTCTGTCCTTTTTTTGGACAGGTTTCTGGTCAGCATTATATTTCTGAGATTCATTCATGGTGTCAGTATCAATTTGTTTCCTTTTCTTACAGTGGCATGTTGTTTTATAAATAATCCTAATTTTCAATATAATATAGTTGCTGAAATAGTTAGGAAGGATTGGTATTATTTATTCAAATATTTCATAGATTTCACCAGTGAAACTAACTGGACCTAAGATTTACTCTGCTAGAAAAATTTTAGTTACTTATTCAATTTGTTACTTTGTTAGAGATCTACTCAGGTTTTCTATTTCTTCTTTATTTTTTTGAAATTTTAACCATTTTTAATTGAAATAGTTAATTTACAATGTTGTTAGTTTCAGTTATACAGCAAAAGCAAAATTATTCAGTAACATATATATATACATACTATATAGTATATAAATATATATTTTTTCATATGCTTTTCCATTATATATATTATTATAAGCTATTGAATATAGTTCCCTGTGCTATATAGTACATCCTTGCTGTTTATATATTTTATGTATAGTAGTGTGTTTATGTTAATCCCAAATTCCTAATTTACTTCTTCCTGGGCTCCCCTCCTCTTCTTTGGTAAATATGTTTGTTTTCTATATTTGTGAGTCTATTTCTGTTTTGTAAATAAGTTCACTTGTATCATTTTTTTCAGATTCCACATACAAGTTATATCGCATGATATTTGCCTTTTTCTTTTTGACTCATTTCACTTGTATGATAATCTCTAGGTCCACCCTTGTTGCTGCAAGTGGCACTATTTCATTATTTTTTATGGCTGAATGATATCCAGTTGTATATACGTACCACATCTTCTTTATCCATTCTTCTGTTGATGGACATTTAGATTGCTTCCATGTCTTGACTATTGTAAACACTACTGCAGTGAACATTGGGGTGCATATATCTTTTCAAATTATGGTTTTCTCCAGATGTATGCCCAAGAGTGGAACTGCAGGATCATATGATAACTCTGTTTTTAGATTTTTAAGGAACTGTTCTCCATAGTGGCTATGCCAATTCAGATTGCCACCAAGAGCATGGGAGGGTTCCTTTTTCTCCACACTCTCTCCAGCATTTATTATTTGGAGACATTTTAATGATGGCTATTCTGACTGGTGTGAGGTGACACCTCATTGTAGTTTTGATTTGCCTTTCTCTGATAATTGGTGATAGGGCTTCCTTCATGGCTCAGTGGTAAAGAATCCACCTGCAATGCAGGAGATGTTGGTTCAATCCCTGGGTTGGGAAGATCCCCTGGAGAAGGAAATGGCAACCTACTCCAGTAATCTTGCCTGGGAAATCCCATGGACAGAGCAGCCTGGCAGGCTACAGTCCATGGGGTTGCAAAAGAGTCGGACACAGCTTAGTGACTATACAACAATAATTAATGTTAGCAGGCATCTTTTCATGTGACTGTTGGCCATCTATTTGTCTTTGGAGAGATGTCTGGTTAAGTCTTCAGCTCATTTTTGATTGTGTTGTCTGGGTTTTTTGTATTAAACTATATGAGCTGTTTACATATTTTGAAAATAAATCCCTTGTCAATAGCATCATTTACAAATATGTTTTCCCAGTCCATAGGTTATCTTTTCAATTTGTTTATGGCTTCTTTTGCTATGCAAAAGCGGAAGAAATAGAAAATATAAACAGACCAGTTGCTGCTGCTGTTGCTAAGTCACTTCAGTCGTATCCGACTCTGTGCGACCCCATAGACGGCAGCTCGTCAGGCTCCGTCCCTGGGATTCTCCAGGCAAGAACACTGGAGTGGGTTGCCATTTCCTTCTCCAATGCATGAAAGTGAAAAGTGAAAGTGAAGTCACTCAGTCGTGTCTAACTCTTAGCGACCCCATGGACCGCAGCCTTCCAGGCTCCTCTATCCATGGGATTTTCCAGGCAAGAGTACTGGAGTGAGGTGCCATTGCCTTCTCCGAACAGACCAGTTACAGTACTAAAATGAAATCATTAATTTAAAACTGCCAACAAACAAAAGCCCAAGACCAGAGAGCTTCACAGGTGAATTCTGCCACACAGTTAGAGAGGAGTTAACACCTGTCATTCTGAAAGTATTCCAAAAAATCTGCAGAGGAAGTAACATTTCTGAACTTATTCTATGAGGCCAGCATCACTCTGATACCAAAACCAAAGATATCACAAGAAAAGAAAATTATAAGGGCAATATCACTGATGAACATATATGCAAAATTCCTCAAAATACTAGCAAACCAGCTTCAACAATACATTTGTTTTGGCTCTTTGGGGTCTTTTGTGTTTCCATATGAATTTAAAATTTTTGTCTTAGTTCATAAAAATGCCATTGGTAATTTGATAGGGATTGCATTGAATCTGTAGATTGCCTTGAGTAGTATGAGATTTATTTCTGTGAAGCAGAGAATTTTCAAAATCTTGCAAATGAGTTTGATACACCACATTGAATAACTGAAGAATAGAAATCATATGATCATCTCAAAAGATGCAGAAAAAGCTTTTGATAAAATTCAATATCTATTTATGATAAAAACTCTTAAGAAAGTGTGCATAGAGGGAAAATATCTCAACATAATAATGGCCATATATGACAAACTCACAGCTAACATCATACTCAATGGTGAAAAGCTGAAAGCATTTCCTCTAAGGTCAGGAATAAGACAAGGATGCTCACTCTTACTAATTTTATTCAACGTAGTTTTGGAAGTCCTAGCCCCAGCAATTGGAGAAGAAAAAGAAAGAGAATATAAATTGGAGAAGAAGAGAAGAAAAATTGTCATTGTTCACATATGAGATCATAATATACCTGTGTGTGTGTTAGTCAGTTAGTCGTGTCTGACTCTTTGCAACTCTGGACTTATAGCCCATTAGATTTCTCTGTCCATGGATTTCTCCAGGCAAGAATAGTGGAGTGGGTTGCCATTTCCTTCTCCAGGGGATAATATACATAGAAAATCTTAAATATGCTTCCAAATTAGAGTCCACCAGTGAATTTCATAAGATTGCTGGAATTAATATACAGAAATCTGTTGTATTTCTATATACTAACAATGACTGTCTTAAAGAGAAATTAAGGAAACAATTTCATATACCATTGCATCAAAAAGAATAAAGTATCTAGGAATAAATCTACCTAAGGGGCAAAAGAGCTGTACTCAAAAAACTAAGCTGTACTCAAAAATAAGACATTGAAAAACAAAATTGAAGGTGACACAAACAGATGGAAAGATATATGTGTTCTTGGATTGGAAGAATCAATATTGTTAAAAATGACCATACTATTCAAGGCAATCTACAGATTCAATGCAATTCCTATCAGATTAGCAATGGCATTTTTCATGAACTAACACAAAAAATTTTAAATTTATATGGAAAAATAAAAGGCCCCAAATAGCCAAAACAATCTTAAGAAAGAAGAACAGAGCTGGAGGAATTACACTTCCTGACTTCTAACTATACAACAAAACTACGATAGTCAAAATAGTGTGGAATTGGCAAAAAACAGATGTTTACTGTATAGTACAAGCAAGCCTGACTCATTATTATGTAACAACGTAAATGGGAAAATAATCTGAACAAGAATAGATCCATTATATGTATAATTGAATCCTTTTGCTGTACATCCAAAACTAACACATTGTCAACAAGCATACTCCAATATAAAATTAAAAGTTAAAATAATAAACAAACAAAATGCAGACTTCTAGATCAATGGAACAGAATAGAAAGCCCAGAAATAAACCCACACAATTACGGTCAATCAGTCTACAACAAAGGAGGCAAGAATATATAATGGAGAAAAGATAAGTCTCTTGAATTAGTGGTGCTGGGAAAACTGGGCAGATGTGTGTAAAAGAATCAAATTAGAACATTCTCTAGTACCATATATAAAAATAAACTCAAAATGGATTAAAGACCTAAATGTAATACCCAATACTGTAAAACTCCTGAAGGGAAACAGGCAGAACACTCTAGACATGAATTGCAGAAGTATTTGTTTTTAATCTCCTAGAGTAATGAAAAAAACAAAACAAATGAAAAACACAAATGGAATCTGTTTCTTCTTATGTCTGTTTTGGGAATTTCTATCTTTCTAGAAATTTGTCTTTTTCATCCAACTTGTCTAATTTGTGACACAAAGTTGTTCATAGTATTCCCTTAGATGTCTTTTCGTTTCAGTAGTTTAAGTAGCAATGTCCCCTCTTTTATTCTTAATTTTGAAAACCTATTTTTCTTTTTTGTCAATTTTGTGATTTTTTTATAAAAGACATATTTTTCAGAATTTTCTCTTTTTTCTATTTCATTGATTTGTACTATAATTTCTTATGTCAACTCTATTTCTTTTCTGCCTCCCTTGAGTTTAGTTTGCTTTTCTTTTTCTAGTTTCTTAAGGTGAAAGCTTAAATTGCTGATTTGAAATGATTATTCTTTTTTAACATGGATTTTTCAAAGCTAAGAATTGCCTTCTTAGTATTGTTTAGCTATATCCCATAATTTTGATATGCTAAAGTTTTTCATTCAATTTTAAGTACTTTAATTTCCCTCATTACATTTTTTTCCATTACATATTTTTTGACCAAAGATGATTGAGAAGTGTATTGTTTAATTTGAAGAATTTTTTAATTTTATTTTTATTTTTTTGGTTTTATTTTATTTTATTTTATTTTTAATTTTAAAATCTTTAATTCTTACATGCATTCCCAAACATGAACCCCCCTCCCACCTCCCTCCCCATAACATCTCTCTGGGAGGAATTTCTCAAATTTATTTCAACTATTGATTTCTAATTTAATTTCATTATGGTTGAAAAGTACACTTTTTCAACTTTTATAAAAATTTTTGAGATTTATTTTATGGTCTAGCATATCGTACCTCTTGAAAAATGTCCCAAGTATGTTTGAAAAGCATGTATATTCTGCTGGTTTTGGATGCAGTGGTCTACAAGTGTCAGTTATGAAATGTTGATTAATATGTTTGTTCAAGTCTCTATCCCTGATGACTTTTTTTTTAGTTACTTTGCCAGTTATTGAGAGTAGACTATTGAAATGATCAAATATATTGTTGAACTGTGTGTTCTTTCAGTTCTTTTAGTTTTTGCACCATTTTATTTTAAGGTTTTGTTGTTAGTGAGAATGGACTTGTAATTGCTATATCTTCCTAACTGTAAATATAACCATATCAATTACTATTTTATTATAAATTGAATAACAACTATCAAAAGGCAAGATGGTCAGACTGGATTTAAAAAAGCAAGATCCAACTATTTGCTGTCTACAAGAGACAAAATTTATGTCCAGAAACATAAATAGATTAAAAATAAAAGGATTACACAAGATATACCATGCAGGCAGTAATCATAAGAAAAATAAAATAGCTATAATGATATCAGACAAAATAGATTTTATGCCATGAAATATTACAAAAGACAAAGAGGAGGGAATATTTTATAAAAGAGGTACTTAATGGTCATGATTTAATAATGTCAGTAATTTGTACTGCTACATGAAGCATTTTCTTAAGTGAGACTGACTCTTTTCTCTGTGCAATTAATGATAATGAACAGTACAGTGATTGCCAGTACAGTTTGATGTTCTATGTTGATTTCTGTTAAGGGACCAGTAGACCACAGTTTTAGAGCTATGCATTTAGATCATTTACACTTAATGTAATTACTTTTATGAGTGAAAGTGAGTGAATCACGCAGTTGTGCCCACCTCTTTGAGACCCCATGGACTGTAGCCCACCAGGCTGTTCTGTCCATGGAATTCTCCAGGCAAGAATACTGGAGTTGGTTACCATGCCCTTCTCCAGGGGATCTTCCCAACCTAGAGGTCAAACCCAGGCCTCCCACATTGCCGGCAGATTCTTTACCATTTGAGCTACCCAGGGAGCCCTTTTATAGTTTTTTTTTTTTAATATAAATTGGCAAAATATAAATTTTGCCATACATCAACATGAATCCACCACAGGTATACACGTGTTCCCCATACTGAACCCCCCCTCCACCTCCGTCCCCGTACCATCCCTCTGGGTCATTCCAGTGCACCAGCCCCAAGCATCCTGTATCATGCATTGAACCTGGACTAGCGATTCATTTCATATATGATATTATACATGTTTCAACACCATTCTCCCAAATTATCCTGCCCTCTCCCTCTCCCACAGAGTCCAAAAGACTGTTCTATACATCTGTGTCTCTTTTGCTATCTCACATACAGGGTTATTGTTACCATCTTTCTAAATTCCATATATATGTGTTAGTATACTGTATTGATGTTTTTCTTTCTGGCTTACTTCACTCTGTATAATCGGCTCCAGTTTCATCTACCGCATTAGAACTGATTCAAATGCATTCTTTTTAATGGCTGAGTAATATTCCATTGTGTATATGTACCACAGCTTTCTTATCCATTCATCTGCCAATGGACATCTAGGTTGTTTCCATGTCCTGGCTATTATAAACAGTGCTGTGATGAACATTGGGGTACATGTGTCTCTTTCAATTCTGCTTTCCTCGGTATGTATGCCCAGCAGTGGGATTGCTGGGTCATAAGGCAGTTCTACTTCCAGTTTTTTAAGGAATCTCCACACTGTTCTCCATAATGGCTGTACTAGTTTGCATTCCCACCAACAGTGTAAGAGGGTTCCCTTTTCTCCACACCCTCTCCAGCATTTATTGCTTGTAGACTTTTGGATCACAGCCATTCTGACTGGCGTGAAATGGCACCTCATTGTGGTTTTGATTTGCATTTCTCTGATAATGAGTGATGTTGAACATCTTTTCATATGTTTGTTAGCCATCCGTATGTTTTCTTTGGAGAAATGTCTGTTTAGTTCTTTGGCCCATTTTTTGATTGGGTCTTTTATTTTTCTGGAATTGAGCTGCAGGAGTTGTTTGTATGTTTTTGAGATTAGTTGTTTGTCAGTTGCTTCATTTGCTATTATTTTCTCCCATTCAGAAGGCTGTCTTTTCAGTTTTCTTCTAGTTTTCCTTTGTTGTGCAGAAGCATTTAATTTAATTAGGTCCCATTTGTTTATTTTTGCTTTTATTTCCAATATTCTGGGAGGTGGGTCATAGAGGATCCTGCTGTGATTTATGTCAGAGAGTGTTTTGCCTGTGTTCTCCTCTAGGAGTTTTATAGTTTCTGATCTTATGTTTAGATCTTCAATCCATTTTGAGTTTATTTTTGTGTAAGGTGTTAGAAAGTGTTCTAGTTTCATTCTGTTATAAGCGGTTGACCAGTTTTCCCAGCACCACTTGTTAAAGAGATTGTCTTTTCTCCATTGTATATTCTTGCCTCCTTTGTCAAAGATAAGGTGTCCATAGGTGCATGGGTTTATCTCTGGGCTTTCTATTTTGTACCATTGATGTATATTTCTGTCTTTTTGCGAGTACCATACTCTCTTGATAACTGTGGCTTAGTAGTAGAGCCTGAAGTCAGGCAGGTTGATTCCTCCAGTTCCTTTCTTCTTTCTCAAGATTGCTTTGGCTATTCGAGGTTTTTTGTCTTTCCATACTAATTGTGAAATTATTTGTTCTAGCTCTGTGAAAAATACCATTGGTAGCTTGATAGGGATTGTGTTGAATCTATAAATTGCTTTGGGTAGTACACTCATTTTCACTATATTGATTCTTCCAATCCATCAATATGGTATATTTCTCCATCTGTTAGTGTCCTCTTTGATCTCTTTCACCAATGTTTTATAGTTTTCTATATATAGGTCTTTAGTTTCTTTAGGTAGACATATTCCTAAGTATTTTATTCTTTTCGTTGCAATGGTGAATGGAATTATTTCCTTAATTTCTCTTTCTATTTTCCCATTATTAGTGTATAGGAATGCAAGGGATTTCTGTGTGTTGATTTTATATCCTGCAACTTTACTATATTCATTGATTAGCTCTAGTAATTTTCTGGTGGAGTCTTTAGAGTTTTCCATGTAGAGGATCATGTCATCTGCAAACACTGAGAGTTTTACTTCTTCTTTTCCAACTTGGATTCCTTTTATTTCTTTTTCTTCTCTGATTGCTGTGGCCACAACTTCCAAAACTATGTTGAATAGTAGCGGTGAAAGTGGGCACCGTTGTCTTGTTCCTGACTTTAGGGGAAATGCTTTCAATTTTTCACCATTGAGGATAATGTTTGCTGTGGGTTTGTATATATATAGCTTTTATTATGTTGAGGTATGTTCCTTCTATTCCTGCTTTCTGGAGATTTTTTATCATGAATGGATGTTGAATTTTATCAAAGTCTTTCTCTGCATCTATTGAGATAATCATATGGCTTTTATTTTTCAATTTGTTAATGTGGTGTTTTACATTGATTGATTTGTGGATATTGAAGAATCCTTGTATCCCTGGGAGAAAGCCCACTTGGTCATGGTGTATGATCTTCTTAATGTGTTGTTGGATTCTGATTGCTAGAATTTTGTGAAGGATTTTTGCATCTATGTTCATCAGTGATATTGGCCTGCAGTTTTCTTTTTTTGTGGCATCTTTGTCAGGTTTTGGTATTAGAGTGATGGTGGCCTCATAGAATGAGTTTGTAAGTTTACCTTCCTCTGCAGTTTTCTGGAAGAGTTTGAGTACGATAGGTGTTAGCTCTTCTCTAAATTTTTGGTAGAATTCGGCTGTGAAGCCTTCTGGACCTGGGCTTTTGTTTGCTGGAAGATTTCTGATTACAGTTTCCATTTCTGTGCCTATGATGGGTCTGTTAAGATTTTCTATTTCTTCCTGGTTCAGTTTTGGAAAGTTGTACTTTTCTAAGAATTTGTCCATTTCTTCCATGTTGTCCATTTTATTGGCATATAATTGCTGAGAGTAGTCTCTTATGATCCTTTGTATTTCTGTGTTGTCTGTTGTGATCTCTCCATTTTCATTTATAATATTATTAATTTGACTTTTCTCCCTTTGTTTCTTGATGAGTCTGGCTAATGGTTTGTCAATTTTATTTATCCTTTCAAAGAACCGGCTTTTGGCTTTGTTGATTTTTGCTATGGTCTCTTTTGTTTCTTTTGCATTTATTTCTGCCCCAATTTTTAAGATTTCTTTCCTTCTACTAACCCTAGGGTTCATCATTTCTTCTTTTTCTAGTTGCTTTAGATGTAGAGTTAGGTTATTTATTTGACTTTTTTCTTGTTTCTTGAGGTATACCTGTATTGCTATGAACCTTCCCCTTAGCACTGCTTTTACAATGTCCCACAGGTTTGGGGTTGTCGTGTTTTCATTTTCATTCATTTCTATGCATATTTTGATTTCTTTTTTGACTTCTGTGATTTGTTGGTTATTCAGCAGCGTGTTGTTCAGCCTCCATATGTTGGAATTTTTAATAGTTTTTCTCCTGTAATTGCGATCTAATCTTACTGCATAGTAGTCAGAAAAGATGCTTGGAATGATTTCAATTTTTTTGAATTTACCAAGGCTTGATTTATGATCTAGGATGTGATCTATCCTGGAGAAGGTTCCGTGTGTGCTTGAGAAAAAGGTGAAATTCATTGTTTTGGGGTGAAATGTCCTATAGATATCAATTAGGTCAAACTGGTCTATTGTATCATTTAAAGTTTGTGTTTCCTTGTTGATTTTCTTTTTAGTTGATCTATCCATAGGTGTGAGTGGGGTATTAAAGTCTCCCACTATTATTGTGTTATTGTTAATTTCCCCTTTCATACTTGTTAGCATTTGTCTTACATATTGTGGTGCTCCTATATTGGGTGCATATATATTTATAATTGTTATATCTTCTTCTTGGATTGATCCTTTGATCATTATGTAGTGATCTTCTTTGTCTCTTTTCACAGCCTTTGTTTTGAAGTCTATTTTATCTGATATGAGTATTGCTACTCTTGCTTTCTTTTGGTCTCTATTTGCGTGTTATAACTTTTTCCAGCCCTTCACTTTCAGTCTGTATGTGTCCCCTGTTTTGAGGTGGGTCTCTTGTAGACAACATGTATAGGGGTCTTGTTTTTGTATCCATTCAGCCAGTCTTTGTCTTTTGGTTGGGGCATTCAACCCATTTACATTTAAGGTAATTATTGATAAGTATGATCCCATTGCCATTTACTTTATTGTTTTGGGTTTGAGTTTATACACCCTTTTTGTGTTTCCTGTCTAGAGAAGATCCTTTAGCATTTGCTGGAGAGCTGGTTTGGTGGTGCTGAATTTTTTCAGCTTTTGCTTGTCTGTAAAGGTTTTGATTTTTCCTTCATATTTGAATGAGATCCTTGCTGGGTACAGTAATCTGGGCTGTAGTTTATTTTCTTTTATCACTTTAAGTATGTCCTGCATTCCCTCCTGGCCTGAAGAGTTTCTATTAAAGATGAGCTGTTATCCTTATGGGAATCCCCTTGTGTGTTATTTGTTGTTTTTCCCTTGCTGCTTTTAATATTTGTTCTTTGTGTTTGATCTTTGTTAATTTGATTAATATGTGTCTTGGTGTGTTTCACCTTGGGTTTATCCTGTTTGGGTCTCTCTGGGTTTCTTGGACTTGGGTGATTATTTCCTTCCCCATTTTAGGGAATTTTTCAACTATTATCTCCTCAAGTATTTTCTCATGGTTTTTCTTTTTGTCTTCTTCTTCTGGGACTCCTATGATTAGAATGTTGGGGCGTTTAACACTGTCCTGGAGGTCTCTGAGATTGTCCTCATTTCTTTTAATTCATTTTTCTTTTTTCCTCTCTGATTCATTTATTTCTACCATTCTATCTTCTATTTCACTAATCCTATATTCTGCCTCTGTTATTCTACTATTTGTTCCCTCCAGAGTGTTTTTTATCTCATTTATTGCGTTATTCATTATATATTGATGCTTTTTAATTTCTTCTAGGTCCTTGTTAAACCTTTCTTGCATCTTCTCAATCCTTGTCTCCAGGCTATTTATCGGTGATTCCATTTTGATTTCAAGATTTTCGATCATTTTCACTATCATTATTTGGAATTCTTTATCAGGTAGATTCCCTATCTCTTTCTCTTTTGTTTGGTTTGGTGGGCATTTATCCTGTTCCTTTACCTGCTGGGTATTCCTCTGTCTCTTCATCCTGTTTATATTGCTGTGTTTGGGGTGGCCTTTCTGTATTCTGGCAGTTTGTGGAGTTCTCTTTATTGTGGAGTTTCCTCGCTGTGGGTGGGGTTGTACGGGTGGCTTGTCAAGGTTTCCTGGTTAGGGAAGCTTGTGTCGGTGTTCTGGTGGGTGGAGCTGGATTTCTTCTCTCTGGAGTGCAATGAAGTGTCTAGTAATGAGTTATGAGATATCAGTGGGTTTGGAGTGACTTTGGGCAGCCTGTATATTGACGCTCAGGGGTGTGTTCCTGTGTTGCCGGAGAATTTGTGTGGTATGTCTTGCTCTGGAACTTGTTGGCCCTTGGGTGGAGCTTGGTTTCAGTGTAGGTATGGAAGCATTTGATGAGCTCCCGTCAATTAATGCTCCCTGGAGTCAGGAGTTCTCTGGTGTTCTCAGGATTTGGACTTAAGTCTGCTTCTGGTTTTGCAGTAGCATCAAGACTTCTCCATCTATACAGCACTGTTGATAAAACATCTAGGTTAAAGATGAAAAGTTTCTCCACAGTGAGGGACACCCAGAGAGGTTCCCAGAGTTACATGGAGAAGAGAAGAGGGAAGAGGGAGTTAGAGGTGATTCGAATGAGATGAGGTGGAATCCAAAGAGGAGAGAGCAAGCTAGCCAGTAATCACTTCCTTATGTGCGCTTCACAGTCTGGACCACTCAGAGATGTTCACGGAGTTATACAGAGAAGAGGGAGGAAGGAGACAGAGGTGGCCAGGAGTATAAAAGAAGGGAATGAAAAGGAAAGAGACAGATCCAGCCAGTAATCAGTTCCCTAAATGTTCTCCACTGTCTGGAACACACAGAGTCACAGAGTTGGGTAGGGAAGAGAAGGGGGAGGGAGGAGATAGAGGTGACCTGGTGGAGAAAAAGGAGAGTCCAAAGGGGGAGAGAGCAGTCAAGGCAGTAATCTCGTTCCCAAGTAAAAATGGGTACTGAAGATCGGGTTCTTAAAGGTACAAAATTGATAACAAATACCAAAAAGCAAAGATTAAAAATCTAGAGTAGAGGTTGGATTTTCAAAAAGACAATGTTAAAGAAAAGAAAAAAAGGTCACAAAAATTATAAAAAATATATATATATATATGAAGTTTGCTTTAAAAAATAGGGTCTCTCCCTTTTTTTTTTTTTGCAAAGTGCTAGTAGGTTATAAAAATGAAAATTAAAGGAGTAATAGAGGACTTAAAAAATTTTAAAAAATGATAGTAAAAATAGCAAAAATATATCTAGGACTTTCTCTGGCATTGTTGTGGGCAGTGTGGGGTCAGTTCATTTTCAGCTAGTTCCTTGGTCTGGCTTATATTTCTTAAGATCTATAGGCCCCTTCCTATGTAGTCAGTACTAACTACAGGGTTTCAATCTCTTGCATCTGTTACTTCCAAGACGGTTCCCTCTGTTTTAGCTTCTTCTGTTTGCTGGTCTCTTCAGTGTCTGATTTCCACCCTGACACAAGGGGGCGGTGGTGGACACTTTTTTAGGCTCACTTGTTCAGTCATGCGGTGGGGAGGGAGGGACGCTGCAAACAAGTAACACTGGCGTGTGCTCGCAGTGTCTCAGCCACACTGGGTCTGCCCTCGCTCATGGCGCGTGTGCCCACCCTGCCCAGACTGCTCAGGTTCTAGGTTGCTCTGCTGGGAACCATCCGAGGCCGGCCCTGGGCTGCATGCACCTCCCAGGTCTAAGCCGCTCAGGCTCAGGCACTTGGTAGTCCTCAGAGGCGCAGGCTCGGTTGGACCTGCGTTTTGTGCCCTTCCCAGGTCCGAGCAACTCAGGTGATGAGGTGTTTGGTGAGCGCAGTTGCTGCGACTTATCGCCTCCCCTGTCCCTGCTGCTCGGGTTTTCTGGGTATACAACTGGCGTGCCTTCTCAGGTGGATGTTGACCTTCCAGAACCCCAAGAAGTCTTAGCAAAGAAGCCTGCTTGCAGTTTGGTAGATAATGCCTCTCTGGGGCTGCGATTGCCCCCTCCCGGCTCTGGCTGCCTGTCACTGGAGGGCGATGGTCCGCAGCCGGCTAGCTCTGTTCAGTCCTTTGTTCTGTGAGTGGGCCTGACAGTGTCTTAGGTTAGGGCTTTTCGCATGGTAGCTATCCCACAGTCTGGTTTGCTAGCCCAAGTTAGTTGCCTCAGATTGCCCTTGGGGCATTCAGGCCTGGTCCTTACTCTAAGCAATGCAGCCCGCGCCTCCCTGCCCAGCTCCAACTTGGTAGTGGCGGGTGCAGGCGTCTGCGCTGCTTCTCAGCTGGGGGAGTTCCCGTTGGGCACGTAACCTGTGGGTTTTAATTATTTATTTATTTTTCCTCACTGTTATGTTGCCCTCTGAGGTTCCAAGGCTCGCCACAGACTCGCCAGTGAGAGTGTTTCCTGGTGTTTGGAAACTTCTCTCTTTTTAAGACTCCCTTCCCGGGACGGAGCTCCGTCCCTACCTCTTTTGTCTCTCTTTTTGTCTTTTATATTTTTTCCTACCTCCTTTCGAAGACAATGGGCTGCTTTTCTGGTGCCTGATGTCCTCTGCCGGCATTCAGAAGTTGTTTCGTGGAATTTACTCAGCGTTCAAATGTTCTTTTGATGAATTTGTTGGAAAGAAAGTGGTCTCCCCATCCTATTCCTCTGCCATCTTAGGACTGCCTTGCCCTTTTATAGTTTTATAGTTGTGTTTAAATCTGTCATCTTGCTATTTATTTACTGTTTGTCCTATCCTTTTTTCTGTTTGCTTACCTTTTTAGATTAATTTAGTGTTTTCTTAATATTTCATTTTATCCCCACTATTGGTTTACTAACTGTACCTCTTTTAATTTTAATTGTTTCTTTCAAAATTATACTATGCCTTTTAAATTTATTAGTCTAATTTTAAATATTATTCTATTTCATGTATAATATAAAAATCATATATTGTTTTGCTTCCATTTCCTTTTTTTCCCCTTTTGGATCTCGTTGGCATATATTTTAGTGCTACATGTGTTATAAACCTCACTATGTTGTTACTACCTTTCTTTTACTAGTCAATAGTCTTTAAAAAATTTTTAAAGTAGGAAAAATATTTCAAAGATTTGCCCATCTCTTTACCATTTCTGGTGCTTTTCTTCTTTTCATTTATAGATCTTGGTGTAAGTAAATATTTTTCCTTCTACTTGAGAATTTCTTTTCATATTTATTATGATTCAGGCCTACTGGTAATGAATTTACTGAACTTTTGTTTGTCTGGTTAAGTTTTATTTCACTTTAATTTTTGAAGGATGTTATTGTTGAATATAGAATTCTAAGTATAGGGTTTCTGCGTCCCCCACCTCACCCCATGAGACACACATTCAGCCCCTTCCATTCCATTATTTTCTGGCATGCCTATTTTCTGGTGAGAATTGTGTTATAATTATTTTACCTATTTATTTGTAGTTTGCAGCAGTTTAATTACAGTGTGTCTTGGTGTGGTTTTCTTTGTGTTTATGCTGCTTAAGTTTATTAAATACCGCAAATCTATGGGTTTATTATTTTTATCAAATTTGGAAACTTTGGCCATTATATCTTCAAAGATTTTGTCTGCCCCATCACTTTTAAACATACACTGTAACACTTTGTGTTGTTTCCTAGGTTACTAAGACTTTTTCCAATCTTCCTCTGTCTTTCTGTTTGAATAGTTTCTATTTTGATGTTTCAAGTTCAGCACTTTTTCTTGTGCAGTGTCTAATCTACTAATCCCATACAGTGAATTTTTCATTTTAGATATTATGTTTTTCATTTAGAGAAACTTTGACCTAGTGACCCTCTGTGCTCAACAGATGCTTCTTTTCCTGTGTGATTCTCTGGTATTCTGAGCCAAGAAAAGGAATGGAGAAGTATAGTGATCAGGGTACACTGTCGAGGCTCCCCCCATGTACCAGTGCTTTGTGATGCAGGCTCTAGATTTCAGACAGCACCACGGTTTGTCCTTAAATTTCTGAGCAAGGTCTTTTGTGTGTGTATTACTTGCTTGCTTACTAGAAGATGCTGATCAGGACTACTGCAGGAAAAAACGTTTTCACAGAGCATTCCTAGTGCATAGAGAGGGGTAGTAGCCCCGTTTTCTGGTTTGTGTCAGCTTGATCATCTGGTCAGTGGGCTCATGGTAGAATGATTGGCATCTTTTATGCCTTTTCTCAGACAATTTCTGTCTCATGATTTAAAGCCAGCATTGGTTGTGAATTGAAGCCTCTTTATACAATTCTCTTTTTAAATCTTGCCCCATCAGCCTTATAACTAATAGTAATAATAACATATACTTTATTGAGAAATCTCACAAATGAATCAAAAATATGAATTTTTTTCTAAATAATTATGTTCTGTTAACTGCCATTTCCACCACTGGGTGATGGTTCCCATGTTGGTATTTTGCTCAGATTCTGCAGTGTTTTCAGTCACTTTTGATTATTAGAACAGATTAATAAGCCTTGCTCAGAATGAGTTTTAAGTGTCAGTCTTACATGCAATTCAAAGCTCTTTCTGCATTCCTACTGCACGGGCTAAAGATGGTACTTCAGAGCTGTCTCCTCTCAAGGGATTTAAGTGGGAAAAAAGGACAGGACAGAGGACAAGAGGCAGGCCTTTCACTGTTCATTGTCTCCTCTTCTCTGGCTGCAACTTCTGTGTGGCCAGTTTCCCCTTGCTGGCTCTGGCTCTCTGATGGTCTCCTTGGAAGAGCTGGGACACAAAGGATACTGAACTCTGTAGAGCCCTTGATTTGAGGGATCGCGTTTCTCTCTCTGCTTTTGATTCTAGCAGCCTCTGTGATTGACTTGCTTTTACATGGTAGATGGGGCTCCTTGTTGAGACATAGGTGAAATGAAAAAAGGCCAGCCATCTCAAGGTAGTGTCCACCTAACCATGGAACATTCTTTTTGCCTTGCCGTGAATGCAGTGGAAACCTAAGCTGCCTCTCAGTCACTTCTTCCCTCAACTCTACCATCTCTTTCCTGTCTTTTCTTCAAGACCAAGGAACACATTGGCTACTCAGCAGACCTGTTGCCTCACCAACCTTCAGGAGAAGGATGGTCATTAAGTCTTTTAGTTAATGAAAAATGGGGGTGTTGGAAACTCCAAAACTCAGAATTTTTCTTAGGATCTCCCTCTCTTAACCTCTTAGAGAAGAAACACCAGTTGTCTTCCCCCATGGGGAAGGGGAGGTTATTATAGTCTCTTTTTCCAAATATTCACCCAGATGACACACTTCTCTGCCAGTTTCTCCTTTATATTAGTTGCAGATAGGACTGGGACTAGGAATAGGAGATATACTAAAATGAGCACCTCTCAGTAAATCTAGAACATTCTTTGCCATTACTTCCTCCATTTGCTACAATTTCAGAATGACAGAGGAAATCCTGTTTTATAATGACATTAATAACCATGAAGCTATGCTACTCATGCTAACATTTACTAAGTATTTACTTGGTGAAGACTTTACAGGCATATCTTCTCCAATCCTCATAACCAGCCTATGAAAATGTCCCCATCATCTCTACGCTGCAGGTGAGAAAAAGTTACTCAGCTATTAAATAGGAGAGCCAAAGTTCAGAACGCATCTGCATTTTTAGCCATTTTCCTCATATTGTGTGTTGGACTCATCTGATGCTATTGAAAGTCTCTATCCTTGGGTTTATCTTTATAGGTGTGGACTGGAGAAATTGCAAGGGAAGCAGTAGTCCTGTTAGAAGCCATTCTCAACCAGAAGTCTCCTTCTTCCCTTTTATAACTTTAGGATTCTGTGATTCAGACATAAATAATAAACATGGTTTGGCAAAGGTTAATAAAATATTCATTGACTTACTGCCAACTTCACTCCAGGTTCCAGTTTTTTGTTTGTTTGTTTGTTTTTAGTTTTTTTTTTTGTTGTTGTTGTTTTTAGGGAATAACTACCTCTTTGGCAGTTAATTTTCCCATGTGGGTTTGAATGAATTCCCTCAGGCCATAGCACTGTAATCTGGAAGAGTTCATTTAGCAAATGGCACCCAGCTTATCTCACCCTGGTTTGCCAAAGACACTGGGAGGCTTTGTTTGAACACAGGCAACAGTACTGGACGGCAGATGTTTGCAAATACCATTTGTTTAATTACTCAGGCACTTTATAATGTATTTTTCTCCTAAGCTGAAACACATCCTTTTATCAGCTTTAAAACAGAGTGCAACTTTTCAGAGCCATTCTGTCTGCCCTTTTCCCTTGTGCTTTGGTCCAAACAGATCAAGTGAACAAAAAGAAGAGAAAGGAGTAGCCTTTGGCAGTAGCCTTCAACTTTGCCTTTTAGTAGCCATAGTCGTCGCGACTGACGACTTCACTTTCACTTTTCACTTTCATGCCTTGGAGAAGGAAATGGCAACCCACTCCAGTGTTCTTGCCTGGAGAATCCCAGGGACGGGGGAGCCTGGTGGGCTGCCGTCTATGGGGTCACACAGAGTCGGACACGACTGAAGCAACTTAGCAGCAGCAGCAGCCGCAACAGTATAGAAATGAGTAGCTTTTCCCATCATGCTCCCCATCCCCTAAAACATACAAAACCAACCAACAGAAAAAAACTCCTATCAAGCTGAAAGGGTGAACATAGTCAAGGAGAAGGAGGTTCACGTAGCAATAGCCCTTCCTAGCAGCCCATCTGACAGCGTCTATAGTTAGTGTCTGAGTTCTGGCAACTTCATAGGGATCTGGCCCTGCCTCATGGCTGGGGCGTGTGTGCTGAGAGGGTCCCATGGGCTCAGTGAGTGCCCAGCCTGCCCTCTCAATCTAAACGCCCTCACGTCAGTCTCTTAAGCATGCAAAAGAGCCCCTGACAGTTGTACCTTAGAGGACGTGGGTATGTGTTGAGTTTATCTAGGTTTCCGGAGATTTGGAGAAAAAATTAGGACTCAACATGAAGGAGACCTCTAAGGCAGTTATTCTAAAGAAAATGGATAAAAAATACAATACCTCAGGCTGGCAATGAACTTGTAACCTAATAAAAGATCACAACTTTGGCCTTTATATCACATTCCACTAATAATTAGAAAACCAAAGCCTCTGGGGGAAGAGATACTCAGGTCATTTCCAACCCAGTCACCAAGTTTCTGGAAAGAGTTAGCAATGCACCTGGCAACACATGGCCCTTATCTTGTAGATAAACAAGACTGCTTCCTCCTAGTGACACAGTATTCAGTGTTCTCCTGTTAAATGCTTCATTTCAAAGCATTCGTCACCTCTCTTCCAATGGATTACAATAAAAGGACAACATTCTTTTGTTTTCCTTTGATACTTTTTTTGCATGCTGCTGTCTCAGTAACGCATTATAGTGATGGTCAGGTTTAAATGGGCCCTTTCAGAAAGGTCAGTGTCCCCCAGTTGACACTGGCATATTTGAAGAGGATTCACAAACTTCCAGTTCATAAGCTGTGTGGATGTGGTAATACCATTGTGTGCTCTGAAATCAAACCAGGTTATGCAAAGAAGAGACTCATCCCAGATGGTCCAGACTTACCTCTGACCATGAAAGACACACACACACACACACACACACACACACACACTAAAATAGCACAGTTTGCGGATCAATCCTCACTTCTCTCATTGAGATATCAAGATCTCTCCTCGGGGGATACGGGAACCTCAGTTTTTTATGCTTTTGGCATATGGCTTCCTTTAGATGGGTTTGTCTTCTTTATTCCTGTACTTAGCCAGGAAAGAATCAGGAAACCAACAAAATGCTCATTGCTTACTTATTCAGCCTCCCTGCTTCAGGCCCCTACAGCTAAAGAGACCCCTGTTTGCCCTATTTGTAAGTGTTCTTTTATTTACAATATTGTAGGATGTGAAAGAGTTAACTCATTTTTAGTGTTATTTTTAAAAAATTATTTATTTTTAATTGAAGGGTAATTGCTTTATAATGTTTATTGGTTTCTGCCATACATGAACATGAACCAGCCATAGGTATACACCTGGTCCCTCCCTGTTGAACCTCCCTCCCCATTTTTAATAAAACTGCTTATAGAAAATCCAAAAACAAGAAAAAAATATCTGTAACTACGTTCTAAGAGAGACTACAGCCTTTATTTTGATGTATTCCCATCCAGTCTTTTTATGCTGTGCGTATTTATTACTTAATTGTACTCACTGTCTAATACAGTTTTATATTGTTTTTCATATTAGTTTTATGTCTGAAGCACCCATTGGCTCTCCATGCCTCATCCTAAGGAGTGACACAAAGGTTTCATACATTGTCATGTAAAGTTGTTGGGAATCGGGTATTTACCAACTCTTCTCTCTTGAGGGAAATGCATTGATTAGTTAGGTCTTATTTATTTATTTGGGCTTTACTGGATCTTCATTATTGTGTGCGGGCTTTCTCTAGTTGCAGCGAGTGGGGGCTACTTTCTAGTTGAGGTGCTTGGGCTTCTCATTGCAGTGACTCCTTGTTGTCAAACTGCCAACCTCCATTGGATCATAGAAAAAGACAATTTCAGAAAATCATCTACTTCTGCTTCTTTGACTACACAAAAGCCTTTCACTGTGTAGATCACAACAAACTGTGGAAAATTCTTAAAGAGATGGGAACACCAGACCACCTTACCTGCCTCCTGCAAAACCTGTATGCAGGTCGAGAAGCAACAGTTAGAACTGGACACGGAACAACGGACTGGTTCCAAACTGGAAAAGGACTACATCAAAGCGGTATATTGAACACCCTGCTTATTTAACTTATATGCAGAGTACATCATGCGAAATACCAGGCTGAATGAAGCACAAGCTGGAATCAAGATTGTCAGGAGAAATATCAATAATCTCAGATACGCAGATGACACTACCCTTATGGCAGAAACCAAAGAGATATTAAAGAGCCTCTTGATGAAGGTGAAAGAGGAGAGTGAAAAAGCTGGCTCAAAACTCAACTTTCAGAAAACAAAGATCATGGCATTTGGTCCCATCACTTCATGGCAAATACATGGGGAAACAATAGAAACAGTGACAGACTTTATTTTCTTGGGGTCCAAAATCACTGCGGATGGTGACTACAGCCATGAAATTTAAAGACACTTGCTCTGTGAAAGAAAAGCAATGACAAACCTACACAGTGTATTAAAAAGCAGAGACATTACTTTGCCTACAAAGGTCCGTATAGCCAAAGCTATGGTTTTTCCAGGAGTCATATATGGATGTGAGAGCCAGACAGTAAAAAAGGCTGAGCACTGAAGAATTGATGCCTTTGAACTGTGGTGCTGGAGGAGATTTTTGAGAGTCCCTTGGACAGCAAGGAGATCAAACCAGTCAATCCTAAATGAAATCAACCCTGAATATTCATTGGAAGGACAGATGCTAAAGCCGAAGCTCCAATACTTTGGCCAGCTGATGCGAAGAGCTGACTCATTTGAAAAGACCCTGGTGCTGGGAAGGATTGAAGGCAGGAGGAGAAGGGGACAACAGCGGATGAAATGTCTGGATGGCATCACTGACTCAATGGATCTGAGTTTAAGCAAACTCTGGGATACAGTGAGGGACAGGGAAGCCTGGTGTGCTGCAGTCCATGGGGTCGCAAAGAGTCAGACATGACTGACTAACTGAACAACAGCAACTCTTGTTGTAGAGCATGGGCTCTAGGGCATTTGGGCTTCAGTAGTTGTGGCTCATTGGTTTACTTGCCCCATGGCATGTGGAATCTCCCTGGAGCAGAGATCGAACCCATGTCCCCTGCATTGGCACCAACCACTGGACCACCAGGGAAGTCCGGTATGTTAGATCTTAATCCAGCTGCAACCTGTTTACATTTCTTCTGGTTTCTTAGAATCAGAGACTGCATTACCATCCAGGACTTCTTGCCTCTCCTTCCATAGTGTGATAGTTCTTGCATCTTCAGGAAATCTGAAGAGAAGTATGTTCTCATTTTCTATACCATCTAATGCAAGCTGACTAGACTTGCTATCCTATACTGATTAAAATCTAGTTTGGAACTGGGATCATCACTCGCTTCAGCCTTAGCCTACACTCACATCCTAAGTTGCATGATATGTACTGAGGGTGACAAATAAGATGTGTGTTTCCATTTCTCTTCAGTTGATGGTGGCTGAATAGCAGCCTAGGTCTGTTTTATGTCAGTGGGTGCATGCAGCATGCATGCTAAGTCTCTTCAGTTGTGTCTGGCTCTTTGTGACCCTATGAACTGCAGCCCGCCAGGTCCATGGGATTTTCAAGGCAAGAAGACTGGAGTTGCCACACCCTCCCCCAAGGGATCTTCCTGACCCAGGGATCTAACCCATATCTCCTGCTGCAGCTCCTGCACTGCAGGCATTTTCTTTACCACTGAGCCACCGGGGAAACCTGGTGGTTTAGGTCAATATAGTAAAGTATGAATGTTTAGCAATGTTTGCCGCAGATACAAGGGGAAGAAGCTACATGCCTAAAGTTTGCCATACCTTGAGAGAAACACTTATTGTAAGTATAAAATGTGCTATGTATGTGAAGTGAAGTCACTCAGTTGTGTCCGACTCTTTGTGACCCCATGGACTAGTAGCCAACCAGACTCCTCCCTCCATGGGATTCTCCAGGCAAGAGTACTGTAGTGGGTTGCCATTTCCTTCACCAGGGGATCTTCCTGACCCAGGGATCGAACCCGGTCTCCCGCATTCCAGGCAGACGCTTTAACCTCTGAGCCACCAGGGACTGTCATATGAATATACTATATGCTATTTTCCTCATAGTGATACAGGAAATGGTTTCATTTTCCCATATGAGCAGTGCAGTAGAGCAAAAATTTCATTTGAACTAAAAAATTACTCAAGAGTTAATCTACAAAATCAACACAAAATGAAATACAGAGAAAGGATTTACAGCTTTATGCTAAACAAACTGGTCAGAATGGCTCCCAGGATAGTAATATTCAGTTCCTAATTTGTGTCCAACTCTTTGCAACCCCATGAACTGCAGCATGCCAGCCTTCCCTGTCCTTCACCATATCCAAGAGTCTGCTTAAACTCATGTCAGTTAAGTCAGGGATGCCATCCAGCCATCTCATCCTCTGTTGTCCTCTTCTCCTCCTGCCCTCAATCTTTCCCAGCATCAGGGTCTTTTCCAGTGAGTCACTCTTCACATTAGGTGGCCAAAGTATTGGAGCTTCAGCATTTGTTCAATGAATAGTGGACAATCCAATGAATATTCAGGGTTGATTTTGTTTAGGATTGAATGGTTTGATCTCCTTGACGTCCAAAGGACTCTCAAGAATTTTGAGAGCACAATCAACAACACAATTTGAAAGCATCAATTCTTTGGCAATCACCTTTAATGGTGCAACTATCACATCCATACATGACTACTGGAAAAGTCATAGCTTTGACTATACAGATTTTTGTTGGCAAAGCAATGTCTCTACTTTTTAATACACTGTAGTTTGTCATTGCTTTTCTTCCAAGGAGAAAGCGTCTTTTAATTTCATGGCTGCAGTCACCATCTGCAGTGATTTTGGAAGTCTGTCACTGTTTCCATTGTTTCCCTATGTATTTGCCATGAAGTAATTTTAGAAAAGGCAGAGGAACCAGAGATAAAATTGCCAATATCTGCTGGATCATGGAAAAAGCAAGAGAGTTCCAGAAAAACATCTATTTCTGCTTTATTGACTATGCCAAAGCCTTTGACTGTGTGGATCACAATAAACTGTGGAAAATCCTGAAAGAGATGGGAATACCAGACCACCTAACCTGCCTCTTGAGAAACCTATATGCAGGTCAGGAAGCAACAGTTAGAACTGGACATGAAACAACAGACTGGTTCCAAATAGGAAAAGGAGTACATCAAGGCTGTATATTGTCACCCTGCTTATTTAACTTGCATGCAGAGTACATCATGAGAAACGCTGGGCTGGAAGAAGCACAAGCTGGACTCAAGATTGCCAGGAGAAATATCAATAACCTCAGATATGCAGATGACACCACCCTTATGGCAGAAAGTGAAGAGGAACTAAAATGCCTCTTGATGAGAGTGAAAGAGGAGAGTGAAAAAGTTGGCTTAAAGCTCAACATTGAGAAAATGAAGATCATGGCATCTGGTCCCATCACTTCATGGGAAATAGATGGGGAAACAGTGTCAGACTTTATTTTTTGGGGCTCCAAAATCACTGCAGATGGTGACTGCAGCCATGAAATTAAAAGACACTTACTCCTTGGAAGGAAAGTTATGACCAACCTAGACAGCATATTGAAAAGCAGAGACATTACTTTGCCAACAAAGGTCCGTCTAGTCAAGGCTATGGTTTTTCCAGTAGTCATGTATGGATGTGAGAGTTGGACTGTGAAAAAGCTGAGCATCGAAGAATTGATGCTTTTGAATTGTGGTGTTGGAGAAGACTCTTGAGAGTCCCTTGGACTGCACGGAGGTCCAACCAGTCCATTCTAAAGGAGACCCGTCCTGTGTGTCTTTGGAAGGACTGATGCTAAAGCTGAAATTCCAATACTTTGGCCACCTCATGCGAAGAGTTGACTCATTGGAAAAGACCCTGATGCTGGGAGGGATTGGGGGGGCAGGAGGAGAAGGGGATGACAGAGGATGAGATGGCTGGATGGCATCACCGACTCGATGGACATGAGTTTGAGTGAACTCCGGGAGTTGGTGATGGACAGGGAGGCCTGGCGTGCTGCAATTCATGAGGTCGCAAAGAGTCAGACACGACTGAGCGACTGAACTGAATGGGACCAGATGCCATGATTTTTGTTTTTTGAAAGTTGAGTTTTACAGCAACTTTTTCACTCTCCTCTTTCACCTTCATCAAGAGGCTCTTTTATTCCTTTTCCCTTTCTGCCATTAGGGTGGTGTCATCTGCATTGTTGATACTTCTACCCGCAATCTTGATTCCAGCTTATGAATCATCCAGCTCAGTATTTCACATGATGTATTCTAAATAGAAAAAGCTGGGTGATACTATACATCCTTGGCATACTTCTTTCCCAGTCCATTGTTCCATGTCCAGTTCTAACTGTTTCTTGACCTGCATACAGCTTTTGCAGAAGGCAGGTAAGGTGGTCTGGTATTCCCATCTGTTTAAGAATTTTCCACAGTTTATTGTAATCCACACAGTCAAAGGCTTTAGCATAGTCAATTAAGCAGAAGTAGATGTTTTTGGAATTCTCTTTCTTTTTCTATTATTCAACAGATGTTGGGAATTTGATCTCCAATTCTTCTGCCTTTTCTAAATCCAGCTTGTACATCTGGAAGTTCTTGGTTCACATACTGATGGAGCCTTGCTTGAAGGATTTTGGGTTCTATCTTGCTAGCAAGTGAAATGAGTTGTTTGAAAGTTTGAACATTCTTTGGTATTGCCCTTCTTTGGGACTGAAATGAAAACTCCTTTTCCAGTCCTGTGGCCACTGCTGAGTTTTCCAGTGTGCAGCACTTTAACAGTATCATCTTTTAGGATTTGAAATAGCTCACTGGAATTCCATCACCCCCACTAGCTTTATTTATGGTAATGCTTCCCAAGGGCCACTTGACTTCACACTCCAGGACATCTGGCTCTAGGTGAGTAACCTTACCATGGTGGTTATCCAGGTCATTAAGACCTTTTTTGTACAGTTCTTCTATATACTCTTGCACCATCTTCTTAAACTCTTCTGCTTCTATTGGGTCCTTACTGTTTCTGTCTTTTATTGTGCTCATCTTTGCATGAAATGTTACCGTGGTATCTCCAATTTTCTTGAAGAGATATCTAGTCTTTCCTGTTGTGTTGTTTTCCTCTGTTTCTTTGCATTGCTCACTTAAGAAGCCTTTCTTATCTTTTTCTTCTATTCTTTGGAGCTCTGCATTCAGTGTGATATATCTTTCCCTTTCTCCTTTCTTTTTCATTTCTCTCCTTTTCTCAGCTATTTGTAAGTCATTCTCGGACAACACTTTTGCCTTCTTGCATTTCTTTTTCTTTTGGGTGGTGTTGGTCACTGGCTCCTATACAGTGTTATTAATCTCAACCCATAGTTCTTCAGGCAGTTCGCCTATTAGATCTAATCTAATAGCTGTGTCTAATAATTAAACATATTTTAAAGAAAGATTGTCAATCAGAAGATGATTAATAATGGAAACTTAGATAAGCAGGTACTACATAATCCCATATTGGCTGTGTATACCCAAGCAAGACTGCTCAGTTTCTTATATTTGGCAAACATTTATGAAACATGTGCTGTGGGCTTTGTCCCTGATGCAAAGATAACTAAGATATAGTGATACAGTGCTTGCCCTCAAGAAGCTCACAGTTGTTGGAGGAAACAGTTACAAATGGATACTTGAACTGCACAAAGTCAGAAATTTGCTTGGCTTTCTGGAAGTATAGCCAAGGAGAAGCACCCTCCCCGAACGTGAGAGAAAATAGAAAGGCCTCCTGGAGGAGGTGATATCTGAAAGGAGTCTTAAAGTAGCTTTTCAAACTATACTAAAGTGCTAATGCTTTTCTTTTTTTAATTTTCAGTCTACCTTGCAGATACAATAAAATGACTAGGAAAGTAAAGTTTTTAAAAAATCAAGCCCAACTTTGTTATCAGAGTACAAATATATGAAATTACTCTAATATATTATAACATATCTAAATGCTCTCTTTCAACTTGCAGACTTACCTCAATTAAGTGGTTTAAAATAGCTAATGGGAAGCTTCTGTATATAGCACAGGAAGTTCAGCTTGGTGCTCTGTGATAACAGATGGTTGGAATGGGGGATCGAAGGGAAGTACAAGAGGGAGGGAATATACTTGTACATACAGCTGATTCACTTCATTGTACTGCAGAAACTAGCACAACATTGTAAAGCAATTATACCCCAATTTAAAAAAAGTACAGAAAACAGACAGGTTTTCTGTAATCCACGGACTACACCTTGACTGGCTTGGTCTTATAGGATGAGTCAGCCATTGGCCAATGGAAAGGACTGGTTAGCACGAAGGACAGACAGCCTGAGCAAAGAGCTGGCTGTGAAATTTCCAGAGTGGATGGTGGGGTAGATATGAAGTGCAGTTCAGTTCAGTTCAGTTCAGTAGCTCAGTCATGTCCAACTCTTTGCAACTCCATGAATTGCAGCACACCAGGCCTCCCTGTCCATCACCAACTCCCGTAGTTCACTCAAACTCACGTCCATCGAGTCAGTGATGCCATCCAGCCATCTCATCCTCTGTCGTCCCCTTCTCTTCTTGTCCCCAATCCCTCCCAGCATCAGAGTCTTTTCCAATGAGTCAACTCTTCACATGAGGTGGCCAAAGTACTGGAGTTTCAGCTTTAGCATCGTTCCTTCCAAAGAAATCCCAGGGTTGATCTCCTTTAGAATGGACTGGTTGGATCTCCTTGCAGTCCAAGGGACTCTCAAGCATCTTCTCCAACACCACAGTTCAGAAGCATCAATTCTTCGGTGCTCAGCCTTCTTCACAGTCCAACTCTCACATCCATACATGACTGCTGGAAAAACCATAGCCTTGACTAGATGGACTTTTGTTGGCAAAGTAATGTCTCTGCTTTTCAGGAGGGGCGGTGGTGAGGAGATACCCCTTGTCCAAGGTAAGGAACAGCAGCTGCGCTTTGCTGGAGCAGCCGTGAAGAAATACCCCACATCCAAGGTAAGAGAAACCCAAGTAAGACGGTAGGTGTTGCAAGAGGGCATCAGAGGGCAGACACACTGAAACCATAATCACAGAAAACTAGTCAATCTAATCACGGACCACAGCCTTGTCTAACTCAGTGAAACCAAGCCATGCCCTGTGGGGCCACCCAAGATGGGCGGGTCATGGTGGAGAGGTCTGACAGAATGTGGTCCACTGGAGAAGGAAATGGCAGACCACTTCAGTATTCTTGCCTTGAGAACCCCATGAACAGTATGAAAAAGCAAAATGATAGGATACTGAAAGAGGAACTCCCCAGGTCAGTAGGTGCCAAATATGCTACTGGAGATCAGTGGAGAAAGAACTCCAGAAAGAATGAAGGGATGGAGCCAAAGCAAAAACAATACCCAGTTGTGGATGTGACTGGTGATAGAAGCAAGGTCTGATGGTACAAAGAGCAATATGAAGTGCAAGCATTGGGCAAATTCTTTTGGCCATTTGAGTGACTTAATTGTGCTTCCTTCCTGCTGTCCTGCTTGTGTTTCTCATCCCTCCCTCCCCAGTCCTTCCTTCTTTTTTGTTTTAAATAGTATGTTGGTGTGACCTTTTAAAGACAGTCTTCCCATGTGCCCTGATTTCTTCACTTTTTTTTTTTTAACCTGGATGTGTTTTAACAAGTCCGCGTAGATTCCTTTTAGAAACAAGACTAATTACAAATTGGTAAATTAAAATAAAATAGAAAATGAATTAAAGGGAGAAAATTTTGCCTTATGAAGTGTCTGTAATTTAATCTCCATTCCCGACCCCTCATATATAGGGAACATCTTCTGAATGCCCCATGCTAAGTTAAGGCTTAGCTCTGACTTCAAAAAGCATAAAGCCTAGTAAAAAGGTAAGCAGTCAAACAGATATATTACAGATAAAACATGGTTGAATGTATGACTGTATTTTCCTCAGTGTATTCATTCATGACTTTCAATCAACTATGAACATAGTCCTTTGAATGTAGTCACAGGAAAACATATAAAATATAGCCATGTACTTACTTGGGAGACTGAGAAGTCTTTTCAGAAGAGAGGATGTTTAAGTAGGTGTTGTTTATTTAAAAAAACAATATTTTTTTCTCCTGACAAAGTAATGCATGTACAGAGTTGAGTCCATCTAATAGTTTTATAAGACTTTTCATGAAATCAGCCAAGCCCTCTTTTTCCTTCTTAAAAACAATGATTTCCAGCAACTTTCCAGTTTTAATTCTGCTACCAATATATTTCTAACTAATATGCTTATGATGCTACTGCTTAATATTTTCACAGGTAAATAATGTAAATTGACTTTTGTTTGTACAAACTTAGACTTGCCTTTCTTATTACCTGACTTCTTCCACCCACCTCCCCATCTCTGGTGGTTGTTGGTTTTATTGCTGTCTGTCATAGTAGAGGCTTTGTTCGAATGTCTCTTGACCTTGGCAAATAGTTCCAGTTTCAAGCTGCCTGGAACAACCTGTATGGAAGAGCTAGCTAGGCCTGTGCCTGGAGGCTTCCCTATGGGGGAATCAGGCAGCTATCTTGATATTTTATCGAGCAGCTCACAAATGTCAGTATTTTTACATTTTCTTTTTGAGTTGGTCTGTTTCCCTAAAGAGGAATCTTTTGGGCTCTTGCTTAGGATGTATAAAGCTGGTTGCCAACTTTTCCAGAGCCAGGCTGGGCATGCAGCTAAAAGTTTCACCCTCTCGTGCATAGACATCCCCTTAATCCCTCTTTTCAGAATGGCGCCATGAGCTATGCCTACTGTTCTCAACTCCAGAGTTCCTCAGGCTAAGCCTCTTCAGATGAAACCTATGAGCCTCTGGGTGAAGAAGGCTATTCACCTGCCTGTGTGGGGGGGATGGGACGATCCAGGGATCAGTGGCTTCCTGTACGTTCAACAAATGCACAGTTCAGCACCTCCTACCCCACCTTGCGGGCACCCAGCCCCTGGTTCCTGGATGCTCGGGTTCTGCAGGAGATTGATCGCTGTTAGGCACCATGCATCTGATTTCCACATCCCTGCATTTTGTTGAAATACTTCACCAGCTGTCAGTTTCTCTTCTCTTTGCCTTTGTAAGTTTATGCATTTTTATAAAAAGTCCCCTTTATATCCTTTTCCTAGGTTTTCAAGAGGGAGCAGAGGAGTATACATCTTCAATCAGCTCCTTTAAATCTGGATTTGTAAGTTACCCTTTCAAAGACAGTTTAAGTAAGGGTGAAGGCATGAGGGGATGAAAAAGGCAGTTTAGGTCAAAGAAACAACAAGTCCAAGCAAGAACAAAGATGTCTGAAAGTGTTTGGCATTGTGTTTAGGAAGTAAGGATTACAGTTTGGCTGGAGTCTAGGCTATGATGGACAAGGGATAACTACGGGAAGTAGACAGCCTCTGTGATAGATTGGTTTTTAAAAATGCACCGAATTGTTTCCCTCCCTTGAGGCATACATAGTTCTTACCATATGACTCTGAAGCTTCCTCCATCAGGAAGGCGAGTCTGTTCCTCAGCCCCTGGAATCTGGACTGGCCTGGTGATGCTCTGGTCAACAGAATGTGGCAGAAGGGACAGTGTATGGCTCTGACTAGACCACAAGGGGCCTTGCACCTTCTACTTGCCATTTTGGAACCTGTCCACATGCCATGAGCTCAAGTATGCTGCTGGAGAATGAGAGACATGCAACCCAGTCTTCTCTGTACCCCTAGCTGATGGCCTGTCAGTCCCCAGAAGCAGCCAGTGGGGTGACTTACAGATGACCACACACACAGGGAGCTTAATTGAGACCAGACAAGATACCCCTTCCTAGGACAAACCCAGGGGCCTCTCCATGCCAGGCTGGGTGCTGGGACCACAGTGTGAATCAGACATGAGGGACACAACCACAAAGAAGGAGACAGGCTGCTTTGGTGCTCTAGGAATGAGCTTCGTCAAATCAGGAGCTGCAGGACTCGGGACCATAAGCACATTCTTCTCTCGATGTGTCCCTGCCTCTTAATCTCTCCTTTATCCAACACCCAAAAGAAAATTAGTTCAGAATGTCAGAGCCATTCTGGCTGAGCATTCTGCAAGATAGCACAGCCCAAAGGAAATATAATATGAACCATATATACCGTTTAAAATTTTCTAGCAGTCACCATAATAAAAAGTAAAAAGATGCAGGTAAATCAATCATATATTTTATTTAACTCGGTATATCCTCTCATAACAATTCAAAAGCTCAAAACCAATTGTAAAATTATTGAGACATTTTACAGCTCCTTATTTTGAGCTCACTTTCTTGGAATTGCCTTTAAATTTTCAGCACACCTCATTTCAGAGCAGCCACTTTTTCAGTCCTCATTAGGGGCCTTTGGCCAGTGGTTGCGTGATGGACAGTGTGGTCTGCTGCGCTCGGAAGTGCCTCAGAGAACAGACTGCCAAGCAGAAGAGCTTGTCTCTCATCGCCTGCATCTCCCTGCTGGGCACCCAGACCTGAGGAGGCCTGCACAGGGACCTGCTGAACTCCTGCTTTCTCTGATTATGTTTTCAGGAGAGGCTGCGTCGCCCCTGGGCCATGGGGAAACCTTTGCCTCCCTCAGGCCTGGCTCCCTGCAGGCCTCCTCTCCTTACGATGAAACACGACCGCTGGCCCAGCTGGGCCTGCAGGCACACCTCAGAGCCAGGTCCTGTGTGTGGCTCTCGTGAATTGCTCTTTCTTTTCCTGGGCACACAAAACACATTCCCTGACTCCTTTCCTCCCCTTGCAGCTTGAGAACCACCTGTGGAGGGAGCTACACAAGGCGCCCTTTGTCTCTCAGCTTGGG
This sequence comes from Ovis canadensis, assembly GCF_042477335.2. NCBI lineage: Eukaryota > Metazoa > Chordata > Mammalia > Artiodactyla > Bovidae > Ovis > Ovis canadensis. The sequence continues at coordinate 83,705,347 of NC_091246.1, read as the reverse complement.
TTGAACAGTGTACCTGCTTTTGATAAAAGTCTTACCCCGAAAAGCCACATTTTTGTCCCTTTTCTTCCTTTTCCATTTTTGTGGAGCCAATGATCAAATCTACTTTCAACATTTAACCTTATAAAACAGGGGCAGGTCTTGGCTTTGGAAATGGATTTTAGAGTTCCCCACGCCCAATCCGGGTCTGACTTTCTGAGAGCAAGGCTAAGAACTGGGCGTTAGTTCTGAAGGCTCCAGAAATCCTTTATGATACTCCTTGATAATGTGATTCTGTGTCGTCTCCATTTCTCAGTAAAATCTTTTCCAAACTTGAGGGGAGGTGTCCTTTAAAGAAATGAGTCTGACAGAACAGCTGTGCCCATAGTAGTTCAGAGAGATTGGGGAAGTGGAGGAGTAAGTGGAGGACATGAATGCCGTCCCTGAGGGTGACAGCTTCCAGGGCTTACGTATGAGGAAACCCAGCCACCCCCTCATCGCCCATTGCCCCCCTCAGGTAACATGGCGCCAAGAGAATGCATATGATGTAGGTTTTCAGGCCACTGGTGATGACTTTGTTCTCTTATTTTAAACCTAGATATTTGCATTCCCTGGTGGCTCAGAGGTTAAAGCATCTGCCTCTAATGCAGGAGACCTGGGTTTGATCCCTGGGTTGGGAAGATCCCCTGGAGAAGGAAATGGCAACCGCTCCAGTATTCTTGCCTGGAGAATCCCATGGATGGAGGAGCCTGGTGAGCTACAGTCCACGGGGTAACAAAGAGTCAGACACGACTGAACAACTTAACTTTCACTTCTACCTAGCATTTACAGTACAGCAGGAGAGCTGGAAATCCTCCCAAAAGATTTGCTGACATGGCCTTCATCAGTTCAGTAACTCAGTCATGTCCGACTGTTTGCAACCTCATGAATTGCAGCACGCCAGGCCTCCCTGTCCATCACCAACTCCAGGAGTTCACTCAAACTCATGTCCACAAAATCGGTGATACCATCCAGCCATCTCATCCTCTGTTGTCCCCCCTTCCTCCTGCCCCCAATCCCTCCCAGCATCAGAGTCTTTTCCAGTGAGTCAACTCTTCGCATGAGGTGGCCAAAGTAATGGAGTTTCAGCTTTAGCATCAGTCCTTCCAAAGACACACAGGACTGATCTCCTTTAGAATGGACTGGTTGGATCTCCTTGCAGTCCAAGGGACTCTCAAGAGTCTTCTCCAACACCACAGTTCAAAAGCATCAATTCTTCGGTGCTCAACTTTCTTCACAGTCCAACTCTCACATCCATACATGACCACTGGAAAAACCATAGCCTTGACTAGACAGACCTTTGTTGGCAAAGTAATGTCTCTGCTTTTCAATATGCTATCTAGGTTGGTCATAACATTCCTTCCAAGGGGTAAGTATCTTTTAATTTCAAGGATGCTATCACCATCTGCAGTGATTTTGGAGCCCCCCAAAATAAAGTCTGACACTGTTTCCCCATCTATTTCCCATGGAGTGATGGGACCAGATGCCATGATCTTCGTTTTCTGAATGTTGAGCCTTTAAGCTAACTCTTTCATTCTCCTCTTTCACTCTCATCAAGAGGCTTTTTAGTTCCTCTTCACTTTCTGCCATAAGGGTGGTGTCATCTGCATATCTGAGGTTATTGATATTTCTCCTGGCAATCTTGAGTCCAGATTGTGCTTCTTCCAGCCCAGTGTTTCTCATGATGTACTCTGCATGCAAGTTAAATAAGCAGGGTGACAATGTACAGCCTTGACGTACTCCTTTTCCTATTTGGAACCAGTCTGTTGTTTCATGTCCAGTTCTAACTGTTGCTTCCTGACCTGCATACAGGTTTCTCAAGAGGCAGGTCAGGTGGTCTGGTATTCCCATCTCTTTCAGGATTTTCCACAGTTTATTGTGATCCACACAATCAAAGGCTTTGGCATAGTCAATAAAGCAGAAAAAGATGTTTTTCTGGAACTCTCTTGCTTTTTCGATGATCCAGCGGATGTTGGCAATTTGATCTCTGGTTCCTCTGTCTTTTCTAAAACCAGCTTGAACATCTGGAAGTTCACGGTTCACGTATTGCTGAAGCCTGGCTTGGAGAATTTTGAGCATTACTTTACTAGCGTGTGAGATGAGTGCAACTGTGCGGTAGTTTGATCATTCTTTGGCATTGCCTTTCTCTGGGATTGGAATGAAAACGGACCTTTTCCAGTCCTCTGGCCACTGCTGACTTTTCCAAATTTGCTGGCATATTGAGTGCCGCACTTTCACAGCATCAGCTTTCAGGATTTGAAACAGCTCAACTGGAATGCCATCACCTCTACTAGCTTTGTTTGTAGTGATGCTTCTAAGGCCCACCTGACTTCACATTCCAGGATGTCTGGCTCTAGATGAGTGATCTCACCATCATGATTATCTGGGTCATGAAGCTCTTCTTTGTACAGTTCTTCCATGTATTCTTGCCACCTCTTCTTAATATCTTCTGCTTCTGTTAGATCCATACCATTTCTGTCCTTTATCGAGCCCATCTTTGCATGAAATGTTCCCTTGGTATCTCTAATTTTCTTGAAGAGATCTCTAGTCTTTCCCATTCTGTTCTTTTCCTCTATTTCTTTGCATTGATCACTGAGGAAGGCTTTCTTATCTCTTCTTGCTATTCTTTGGAACTCTGCATTCAGATTCTTATATCTTTTCTTTTCTCCTTGGCTTTTCACTTCTCTTCTTTTCACAGCTATTCATAAGGCCTCCTGAGACAGCCATTTTGCTTTTTTGCATTTCTTTTCCATGGGGATGGTGTTGATCCCTGTCTCCTGTACAATGTCATGAACCTCAGTGCATAGTTCATCAGGCACTCTGTCTATCAGATCTAGTCCCTTAAATCTATTTCTCTCCTCTACTGTATAATCATAGGGATTTGATTTAGGTCATACCTGAATGGTCTAGTGGTTTTCCCTACTTTCTTCAATTTAAATGTGAATTTGGCAATAAGGAGTTCATGATCTGAGCCACAGTTGGCTCCTTGTCATGTTTTTGCTGACTGTATAGAGCTTCTCCATCTCTGGCTGCAAAGAATATAATCAATCTGATTTCGGTGTTGACCATCTGGTGATGTCCATGTGTAGAGTCTTCTCTTGTGTTGTTGGAAGCGGGTGTTTGCTATGACCAATGCGTTCTCTTGGCAAAACTCTGTTAGCCTTTGCCCTGCTTTATTCCGTATTCCAAGGCCAAATTTGCCTGTTACTGCAGGTGTTTCTTGACTTCCTACTTTTGCATTTCAGTCCCCTATAATGAAAAGGACATCTTTTGGGGGGGGTTAGTTTTAAAAGGTTTTGTAGGTCTTCATAGAACCGTTCAACTTCAGCTTCTTCAGTGTCAGTGGTTGGGGCATAGACTTGGATTACTGTGATATTGAATGGTTTGCCTTGGAAATGAACAGAGATCATTCTGTCATTTTTGAGATTGCATCCAAGTATTGCATTTCGGACTCTTTTGTTGACCATGATGGCTACTCCATTTCTTCTAAGGGATTCCTGCCTGCAATAGTAGATATAATGATCATCTGAGTTAAATTCACCCATTCCAGTCCATCTTAGTTCACTTATTCCTAGAATGTCAACATTCACTCTTGCCATCTCCTGTTTGACCACTTCCAATTTGCCTTGATTCATGGACCTAACACTCCAGGTTCCTATGCAATATTGCTCTTTACACCATCGGACCTTGCTTCTATCACCAGTCACATCCACGACTGGGTATTGTTTTTGCTTTGGCTCCATCCCTTCATTCTTTCTAGAGTTATTTCTCCACTGATCTCCAGTAGCACATTGGGCACCTACTGACCTGGGGAGTTCCTCTTTCAGTATCCTATCATTTTGCCTTTTCATACTGTTCATAAGGTTCTCAAGGCAAGAATACTGAAGTGGTTTGCCATTCCCATCTCCAGTGGACCACATTCTGTCAGACCTCTCCACTATGACCTGCCCGTCTTGGGTGGCCCCACAAGGCATGGTTTAGTTTCACTGAGTTAGACAAGGCTGTGGTCTGTGTGATTAGATTGACTAGTTTTCTGTGATTATGGTTTCAGTGTGTCTGCCCTCTGATGCCCTCTTGCAACACCTACCATCTTACTTGGGTTTCTCTTACCTTGGATGTGGGGTATTTCTTCACGGCTGCTCCAGCAAAGCGCAGCTGCTGTTCCTTACCTTGGACAAGGGGTATCTCCTCACCACTGCCCCTCCTGACCTTGAACGTGGAGTTGCTCCTCTCAGCCCTCCTGTGCCCACACAGTGAACACTGAAAAGAAAGCAGCTCTGTAGAGGAGACAGACATGGTGGCTTTTCAGAGGCTTATTGCAGGATCCCTGGACATAGGATACCTTCAAGGTGGGTGACTGGAACTTTTACTTTTGGGGGAAAGCCTCAGTGTTACTGAAACCACTTTTCCTCCAATGGAAATGATGTTTGTTACTCCTTCCCTTCTTTCCCTCCCTGTTTGATTCACTCCAGACTCAACCCTCTCCACGAGTTTGCTGTTCAGGGACTATAGTTCATTCATCAGATGTGTGCTGAGCGTCTGTGATTGACCACTCCCACAGCCAAGTCTCAGAGATTCAGAGAGGCCTCCAAAATGCCCTGCCTCCACAGTGCTCACCAAGGCTTAATGCAAAAGTTTTCTTTCTATTCTTTGATTATCATCACCCCCAACCTCAGACCAGGGGTTGGCAAACTATGGCCCAAATTGGCATAAATTTGGCCACTGACCTGTTTGCTTGCTTTAAAAGCATTCTTTTTAATTATGGCAAAATATTTGTAACATATAGTCTATCATCTTACATATTTCTGAGTGTACAGAGAGCAGCCCCAGAACAGGAGCAGTGGGCGCAGGTGGTTTCTTCCCCGAGGAGCGGCACGGGTCTTCCATGGAGCACAGATCTGATGTGCCTGTAACAATGGCGCCAGTTTCTCCACTGCTTATAACTTGCCAGGTGCTTGCCTCCTCACACTTCATCTACACAACAGCCCTGTGAGTCTGAACCACGAGGGTTCCAGTTTGGCAGAGGAGGAAACCCGGTAGCTTGCCTCAAGTCACACGACTAGACTAGTATTTGTGGAACTCCAGAGTTGAGCTTAGGAAGTCCAGCGCTAGAACCCCACACCCCCCACACACCTCCCAAGGTGCCGTCCTGCCCTTGACCTTAGAAGCGATGCACAGCATGTGGGACCCACTGATGGAGCAACGAATGGCTGAAGTGAATACTGGGAGCATGCGGAAGGACACTGCGCCACTGCGCTGCAAACACTGGACCATGGAAGTCTCTTTATGTTCATCTTCATGTCCTCAGGATAGCCCTGGGCATATTTGCTTAACTGATTGAGTGGAACACATCATTTCCACAGATATGTCAGCATACGCCTCTCTGAAGAAGGGAGAAAGGACGCTCACATTTAGCAATTCCTACAAGGTGCTGCAAAATGAGAGCTAGCGTCTTGTTCTGGTCTCACCTCTAGACGTAACGTGGTTCCAAGTCATTAAACCTTGCTATTTCCTCACGTGTCCTTGCCTTTCTCACCTCCGTGCTTCTCCTATTGCTGTTCCACCACCACGAATCCCTTCCTGTTTATCTCCACCTAGAAAACACTCATCCCTGTGACAGTTTGGATGTCACCTCCTCCAGAGACACTCTCTACGAACCTCTCGGAGGATTTCCTTCTCTGTGTCCTGCAGGGACACACTTTACCTGGCCTTCAGGAGAGCACAACTTCTACATCAGTGTCTAGCCCAGCACTTGGCTCTCCGAAGGAATGTAGTAAAAGTTGACTTAATGAGCAAATGAACGTATGGGTGAATGTTCTTAAGAAGTTCTTCATGCACAAAGAACCTTTTAAATTCTCCAGAACCACTTTCCCTGAATAAGAAAAATTTCCCAAGCTGTTTCTCCTTCGCGATTTACCTCCTTCTATCTTTATTTTTTATTTATTAAAAATATTACTTAATGGAAAGTGACTGACCCTTAATTTCCGACTGTTTTTATTATGCCCAACTGAGTGCAAATAATCCCTTTCACTACTTTGTTACTTTTTTTTTCAATATTCAACACACATATTACTCATAAAAATGTGACTTCCTGCTTTATTTCCAGGGTAACACATGAGGGTTCCATAAAATCTACTGGAGAAAATGAAATGTAGTGCAGACAGGAGATTTTATCTATTCACTGTGGCTCCCCACTGTCGACTCATATCGTGTAATTCTACTTAGCACTTCTGGGCCCATTTCCTCCAAAGTACTTTCCAAGCATTACCTAAGTGATGTGGTGAATGTGAGCAGATGGGATGCCAGGAACTTGAGCTGTAAATGTTGAACTGTTAAACACAGTTCTGAGGAAATTAGATTTTAGAGTTGGAAAAGAAATATGGTCCTGACACTTACACCCTGTCTCAATTCAAATGACCAAACTTCCACCTTCCTCCAACATCTCCTCTGTGGGGACAAGGGGATATTATATTAAATGCAAGGGTAACCGCGAAGTGGTGTTCCAAAGATTATGGAAAGCTATAATCCCCAATGGGCAGCCACATGAAAAGACAATTTTTTTCCAGGATTGTTGGAAAAAGAACTGCCATCACTCCATAATCAGGGCATAGAACACTATACTTGGAAGAGCCGGTTCATTTTAAGAACTACCAATATTTTAAATGATAATAATGGCAGTCAACATTTATTAAGTGTCTACTGTATGCCAGGTGTTTTGTATACAGTATCTTTAATTCTTTTCACGAATCTTAAAACAAGGTAATGATTCTACAAAATTGAAGAGTTTTGGCCAATCTCTATGATTCCTTCTAGCTTCAATCTAGGAAGATTCTCTCACAGAAGAAGGAATCCTTTTAGAAAATGTCACTGAGGGGAGAAAGCTAGAGACTAAGGAATTCTTCACACAATCAATTTGTTCATTGCTTTCTGATCTCATGGAAAAGTCTGGAAGTTTCAGGTTAGCACAGTTGTGACTCTTGAGGAGTTGGATTAGAGGGTACTAGCCCACTCCAGTGGAGAAGCAATGGCATCCCACTCCAGTACTCTTGCCTGGAAAACCCCATGGATGGAGGAGCCTGGTAGGCTTCAGTCCATGGGGTTGTGAAGAGTCGGACACGACTGAGTGACTTCACTTTCACTTTTCACTTTCATGCATTGGAGAAGGAAATGGCAACCCACTCCAGTGTTCTTGCCTGGAGAATCCCAGGGATTGAGGAGCCTGGTGGGCTGCCATCTATGGGGTCGCACAGAGTCGGACATAACTGAAGCGACTTAGCAGCAGCAGCAGCAGCTTACAGTTACTGCTTTACAGACTTCGTATCACTTGCAAGTTCTAAACAATAAATGTAGTTGATTTAGGAATTTTAAAATATTACAATGAGAAAATAATGTAAGGATTCTTTGTAATCCAGGTCCTGTTTTCATGTGTTACTTTGCTGTCCCAACCCTGTGTCAGCTGCAAAGCCCAGCATCCCCAGTTCAGTTCATCCTGCAGGTGGGAGCATGCTCGGTGCAGTTCGTCAGTGCACCCACAGCATCTGGCAGCTGCCCAGCACCTTGTTGATGCTCAGCTGTTCTTGTTTGAATGAGTTCTCTATAGGAATCTGAAACTTTCTGCTTTCCTTTCAATGAACATATAAAAAAGTGAAAGCTCTAGTTGTCTTGAGACCAGTGTGGTATTTGGTGCCTGAGTTTCCATTTGTGTTTAAGACTGCCCTTGTAACAAGTGATCCAGGCTGATGAAAAAAGAAAATTAGGCAACTGGGTGTGTGTGTGCCAAGCTGAACTGAGGCTGACGACACTGCATCGGGCTGTGTGGAAAGATGACTCACAGACATCCCCAAGCCCTTCTGCGATTACCTTGCAGAGCTCGAAAGCACCCACTACCACTGTCAGGACCACGTGACCTAAACCAGTGATTTCATGTCAGCCAGAGAATATCACCTGTCATGTTAATGCACTTGACTTTCATGGGGTTTGCATTTTATTTTTAACTTTTAGCTTTGGAGTTATATAAAAGCCATCAGCAACACTGAATCTTACTTGTGTCTATATTTAAGTAATATTAAAATAATTTAAATCAAACACTGCATGTGTATGTGTGCTAAGTTGCTTCAGTTGTGTCCAACTCTTTGAGACCCAATGGACTGTAGCCCATCAGGCTCCTCTGTCGATGGAATTCTCTAGGAAAGAATACTAGAGTGGGTTGCCATGCCTTTCTCCAGGGGATCTTCCCAACCCAGGGACTGAACCTGTGTCTCTAATGTCTCCCGCCTTGGCAGGCAGTTTCTTTACCATTAGCACCATGAGGTCAATTTTTTTTTTTAAATCATTTTGGAGAAATAATTGTTTGTGAATGTATTAAACCAGAAAAAAAAAAAAACAAAGACAGAGCCCTTTGACATATACCCTGAACTATTGCTCCATAGTATGGCTGTCTTTGGTCAATTAGGTAGAAATACACATAATAGAGCTCTTACCCACTCCACATAGTGCCCTTATGACAGGATATACTCACAGACTTTCATCGGCTGTTTGTCAAAGTCAAGACACAGAGAGTCCTGAGCAGTCTCCTCACCTGTCTAGTAACCCTCCTAGATGTTCATGTGAGATATTTACTGAGGGCTCACTGGGTACCAGACCCTATTCTGTAGTCTTGGAATTCCAACTGCTGGGACTGTGAGCACAAGCCTTCCAGACTCTTCCTTAGACTTCCACCCAGTAAGACCCTACCATGTACACTGCTTACTCAACTGCATACAATTTCTATCATATGTTAAATATAGTGATATATCCCCACTCCAGTACTCTTGCCTGGAAAATCCCATGGACTGAGGAGCCTGGTGGGCTGCAGTCCATGGGGTCACTAAGAGTTGGACATGACTGAGCGACTTCACCTTCACATTTCACTTCCATGCATTGTTGAAGGAAATGGCAACCCACTCCAGTGTTCTTGCCTGGGGAATCCCAGGGATGGGGGAGCCCGGTCGGACACGACTGAAGTGACTTAGCAGCAGCAGCAGCAGCAGCACAGTGATATATATGTGTGTGTGTGTATATATATGTGTGTGTGTGTTAAATATAGTGATACACAGGCAACTGGAAATGGGATGTAGGCAGTTTCTGCCTTCCCCGAGACTTGAACTCCACTCAGTTAAGCTCTCATTGTGTCCTTCTTGCTTCAGACCTGAGGTGAGGCACTGTCCACTTTGCTGGGCTTTCTCTTTCTGCTCAGCTGCTTTCTCTGCTGGGTCCAGGAGACCTGTGTGATTTTGCCTGAACTAGGCCATGTGAAGGAGTCCAAGACAGCCCCCTGGAGGATGAGAAGCCATGTGGAGAGAGGTCCCAGCTGTGTCACCTGTGACAGCTCCTGTGGTTTCCTTAAAGACTCTTAGCTGAAAAAGTGGTGATTTTAATTTTATTTTTATGTTGGAGCATGATTGCTTAATAATGTGTTAGTTTCAGGTGCACAGCAAAGTGATTCAGTTATGCATGTATCTATTCTTTTTCAAATTCTTTTCTTATTTAGGTTATTACATAATATTGAGCAGAATTTCCTATGCTAGACAGCAGGTCCTTGTTGGTTATCTGTTCTTAATATAACAGCATGTACATGTCCATCTCAACTCCCCAGTCTATCCCTTTCCTCCACCTTTCCTCCTGGTAATTGTAAATTCATTCTTTAAGTCTATGAGTCGGTTTCTGTTTTGTGTATAAGTTCGTTTGTATCATTCAAGATTCCACATATAAGCGATATATGATGCTCGTCTTTCTCAATCTGACTTCCTTCACTTAGTGTGATGATCTCCAGGTCCATCCATGGTGCTGCATGTGGTGCCATTCCTTCTTTCCAGTGACGGACATTCTGCTGTATGTGTGCCGCATCTTCTTTACCCAGTCTCTGTCAATGGACACTCAGGTTGCTTCCTTGCCTTGGCTATTGTAAACAGTGCTGCAGGGAACACTGGGGTGCATGTATCCTTTTGACCCTTGTTTTTCTCTGAACATGGACCCAGGAGTGGGATTGCTGGATCATAATAGTAACTCTATTTTCAGTGTTTTAAGGAACCTCCCTACTATTTTCCTTACGTGCTATACCAATTTACATTCCCCAAAACAGTGCAGGAGGGTTCCCTTTTCTCCACACCCTCTCCAGCATTTATTGTTTGTAGACTTTTGGTAGACTGGCCATTCTGACTGATATGAGGTGATACAGTAGTTTTGTCTGTATTTCTCTAATAATTATCAATATTGAGCATCTTTTCATGTGCCTCTTGGCCATCTGTATGTCTTCTTTGGAGAAATACGTATTTAAGTCTTCTGCCCCCCACCCCTCTTTTTTTTTGATTGGGTTGTTTTCTTTTTCTGATGTTGAGCCACATGAACTGTTTTTAAATTTTGGAGTCTAATCCTGTGTTAGTTACATCGTTTTCAAATATTTTCTCCAACTCTATGGGTTGTCTTTTTGTTTTGTCTGTGGTTTCCTTTGCTGTCCAAAAGCTTTTGAGTTTAATTAGGTCCCCCAAAATGGTTGTTATTTTAAGCTGTGAAGTTTTGGAGTGGTTTTGTTATTGGTGAAAGCTAATTGATAAGGTACTATTTGTAACTGCCAAAGACCAGTCCACTTGCATGTCCAACAGGAGACTGGTTAAATGAAGCTTCATTTATTCATGCATTGAAAAATGAGATAAGCAAGAATAATGACATTGATATATGTTTACTGACATGGGAAGCTATTTTTGATGTAAAATAAGCTTATAAAGACTTATTAAGACTATATAAAATATTTTCTTTTGCATAAACAGTCAAAAGCTAAATAAACAAGCTATGACTATGTCTGGCAAGTGAACATTAGATTGTTTCTAATGTCTTTTTCTGATCATTTAAAAAAGGTTTTAATATTAATTCTTTGGGTATCTCTTTTATCTTGTTTATCTACTTGAAGGGAAAGAAATAATGAGGGTTTTGTTTTATGTAGACGAGATAGTGAGTGCAATTTGATTTCTATAGGTAATATTTTAATTAACTAACTTTTAAAAAGAGCCATTGTCTATATCTACACCCTGGGCCCCAAAACCATGCTCATTCCTTTTCTCTCCTCTGCTTTGTGTCTTCTGCATCCCTGCTCTCGGGCTCCTTTTTGTGTTTCTCTGCTTTTCCAGTTTCCTCCCTGAGGTTGTTGGTCTCCATGAAAGCATTCATTTTCATTTTATTCTTTGCTTCCATCAAGCACCTTTCTATCTTGGGTTCCTGTGCCAGATCTCTGTTTGTGGATGAAACCTAACCACACTTGGCTACAGACAGACTTTTGCCTGAAAGCAAAGTAACATGAGAAGACTGAGGACAAGACTGATACTACCAAGTGCATGGGGATGGCAGTGATGGGGAGGTAGGGGTTGGCAGAGTTAGTGGATGGGAAACATGCATTCAGGTTCAGTGTCAAAAAATAAGTGCAATGATAGCACGTTGCAATACGCACTGTCCCCAATACCTGTTTAGTATTTATACTGTGGCTTTGACTAACAAGCTGAATTTCCTTTTTTAAGTTCTAATTTTGAGGTAGGCAGGCAGTCCCTTTTTTACTGATGGAAATACTGAATACCAAAAATGACTAAGTGACGTATCTTAGGGTGAAGGAAAATGTGGTGTCAAACTCCGTCGTCTGATCTCCACCAGTGGTCTGTGTACTTTTGTACAAATAGACACTCTGAAAGAAATAGTGTGGTTACACAGCTGGGTATTTCTACAAGCAAAATGACAATTTGCTATTTAAAATGTAAAACAGCAATGAAAATGATTAAACACCAAAAATAATAATTAATGGACTTAGATTGGGAAAATAGCAATAGTATTTGTCCCTACATTTCTACTTATCTTCCTCTCTCTGCATTCATCTTTGCCTAGAGTTTACATAAGTAAAAGCACCATGTTTGTGATGCATTTTGGGGCAATTTCTGAGTCTTTGTATCAGGTTTTTCAAACACTCAATCAAAATGCTAAGTGATGCAGTTTAATTATGTGGTTTTGTGAGCTTCGGGATGGTTTTTATTTTTTAAATTGGTTCAGCCTCACATTTTCCCTACTGAGGCTTGGAGCTATGAAATCTGCTTAGTGGAAGGTAATCCTGCACAGGGAGTCATTCACTGTGCCTGAGGAGAGGAAAAAGGAGGGTTTCATACATTATCCGTGTAAATGGCTGTGCTGATGCTAAATTGTAACAACTATTAAATGTGTATTTCTCCATAATCACAGATGAACTGCTTTCCTGGTATAACCAAAGATTTATCTATTTTGGGTCCTTTAGTACCATGTGATAAGTATGGAAATAAATTCCTCAAGCTATATAAAATCAGACTAAAGCATATCTCCCTTAAATGTGCTAAAATCTGTGCCTAAGTTTCTGTCTTTTATTGGAAACCACATCTCATTGAGTTATGCATTTTTCTGGCTGTGTTTCCTTATAACTTATTACCTTTAAGTCTAAATATACTGAAGGAGCAAATAGCAGTGATACTAAAATAATGTTGGTTAAACTAAACATTTTATTTTTCATCACATGGAAATTGTTTCATACCTTTGGTGAACTCCACATATTACTCCCCGCCCCTCCCCATGAGTGAAGGTTGGAGGCTAAAGCACCACTCTGGGAGAATGGTGGGTGAGTGAGTGAAGTCGCTCAGTCGTGTCTGACTGTTTGCAACCCCATGGACTGTAGCCTACAAGGCTCCTCTGTCCATGAAATTTTCCAGGCAAGAATACTGGAGTGGGTTGCCATTTCCTTCTCCAGGGGATCTTCCCGACCTAGGGATTGAACCTAGGTCTCCCACATTGCAGGCAGACGCTTTAACCTCTGAGCCACCAGGGAAGTCAGAGTGGTGGGTGGGAGTGCTTAAATTCAATGGGAGAATAGTGTACAGTTAGTTACCAAGTCAAATTAGTGCTTTTAGATATGATGTGCAGAAGCTGCTGATTCATGATGTCCTCACTATTATGTACCAAGAATTGTGCTAGGACAGAATCTTGCTGCTGCTGCTGCTGCTAAGTCACTTCAGTTGTGTCCGACTCTGTGTGACCCCATAGACGGCAGCCCACCAGGCTCCCCCGTCCCTGGGATTCTCCAGACAAGAACACTGGAGTGGGTTGCCATTTCCTTCTCCAATGCATGAAAGTGAAAAGTGAAAGTGAAGTTGCTCAGTCGTGTCTGACTCTTAGCAACCCCATGGACTGCAGCCCACCAGGCTCCTCAGTCCATGGGATTTGCTAGGCAAGAGTACTGGAGTGGGGTGCCATTGCCTTCTCCTAGCACATCCCTGGTTCATAGTCAGTTCTCATTAGACGATAGTTAACATCATCATCATCATTACTATGGAGAAGTGAGTTAACCCAGTTCCTACAACTGATTGTAGAAATTCTAGGAGCAGAAGGAATTGCAGACTCTCAGTTCATGGTTTTTCCATTATACAGTGACATCTGCGAAGATAAGACCACTGAGAAGCCAGCCTTCTGGCATCTTCCAGGCTTGATCCAGGCTCTGCCCCCATTGCGTAACAACAAACTAATGACCACATTCCCTTTGTAGTTGTGGAAGTGACATTCCCCTGGGAGGGCAGGAAGCTCCTCTTCTTTCTCTGTGAATGTGGTCTGACATAAGTCAAGTGGAGAAATTAGAGGAGGAGATAGAGGAGCGAGAAGGATGGACTGCATAAGGACAGTAGTACCAGAGAAAGGGCTCTCTATCTCAAGTGAGAGATGTTAGAAAACCCAGTGCAAAACTGGTCTGTTGTCTCCAAAGCGCTTAAAACAAAGCAGTATTGAGTCATCTTTCTTCTCCATTGTGTCTTTGCATTTAGGGGAGAATAGGCAGAGAAAATGGGTCCCTTCTGAACTGACCTTAACAGTTAATGCGGGTGGGTGGTGCCCAGATAGGATTTATGAGTGGATCTGGCCTTGGGGGAATAGCAGAGAGAGGGAGGGAAGAGGATTTTTTCCCCAAGTGTTGCTTCACTTGCAGAAAGTATGGGAAAATGCATAAATCAAAAGCAAAATAGGTTTCTGTTGGCCCAAAGATCTGTGGGCTTCTTTGATCAGAGATTCTTGCACCTGTCCAAGGTTTCTGAGTCCCTTGTGAGGCAGCAGGAATGAGGGGGTGATTGGGGTTCAGTTTCTTGGTGACATAAGGAGAAGGAAGCAAAGAAAGACCCTGTACCTCCTAAATCATCTAGGAACTCCAAGAGCTGAACTGCAGCTGGCAACGCCCATGTCTCTCTGTCACAGTCGAGCCAAACTGACCTCATTCAAATTCCATCCTCCCAGGAAATTTATATTGGTACTGCACTCCACAGTTTCTTATCTGAACCTCCAAAGAATCCATGCAACTATCAGGCATGGAACACTATCCTACAGGCGCGAGGACTTGGCAGTCCAGAGGAGTTGAATGATATATGTGGTTGATAAGGCTTTTACGGGTGAGCTAGGACTTGACCTTAATGTTTTCCACTTCCACGCTCAGTTCCTTTCCCCACTCTGCTCTGCAATCATTCGTGTTTCTGTAAATGTGGATTAGCTCATGCACAGTTGGTCAAAGAGAAATTATGTTGGTTTAATGAGGAAATTGTGCTGGTTCATATACACACAGTTTATCCTTAGCAAAGGAATCTGGAATAGTGAGAATAGAATTTTAATCTTTAAGTGGGAGAAGGAAAGAAGCCTTAGCTTGTTGTCGTAATGGCAACAGGAACCCCTGTTGGCTGTAGTTTTAAATATTCAAGATAGACATTGACCCTGGGGCTCCAACACCAGGCTTGCAGGGCCTCCAGGTGTTACTCCTCCCATGCCCTCCCTCGTGGCCCATTCCATGGCTATACCCTCTGCTTCTGACTGCACTGTTACATCTCCTTTTAGCCTTGCTCTAACTTCCAGCATTTCTACTCTATTATTTTTGTGCATTTTTTAAAATACCTAAGATGACAGCCTCCAGCCATAGTAACCTGGCTGCTGCGCAGTCCAATTTCTCTCCCAGCTACCACTGATCATCAGGTTTGTTGGTACTCTGGTTATAAAATTGATAGAGTTTGAATGGACTGTCCCCAACTTGATGTTTCCCATTAGTCCTGTTACTCAATCTCTCAGCTTCTGAGAAGGAATGTGTATTTATTGTATTAAACACTTTATTCACATCATCACATGAAGTCATAACAAGAACCAGTAATGTAAAGTGAGTTCTGTTTTTGAGTTCAATTATTACTCCCACTTTACAGAGGAAAAAATGAAGACTCTGAGTGGTTACGCAGCATTTCCAAGTGGCAGACTGGAGTTAAAGCCAAGAGATGCCTGACCATTCAGATGTGTGACTTGTGGCTGCCATGCTGGACAGCATAGCTCTAGACTCCCGTGCTGTGTTCCCTGGTGTCAGTTCTCTGGATTTAATGGTATTCTGAACTTGCAATTTGTGAAATTTTAAAATAATACCAAATGACCTGCCAATCAGAGATGCAGGACCAATGCTCAGAGTCACAGAATAGAAGTTTTATAAGGGATTCTTTGTTTTGTTCACATTATTAAAAAGTATGGTAGTAGGATTTAAAAGAGTATTTGATTACCTTTTCTTTTTTTTCTCCTAAGGTCACATAGATATGGTTAGCCTGAGAAGGAGAAAATTGGGAGCTACTATAAAGCAAAATATCTGAAAGGCAATTTTATGAGAAAGCACTAGGTTTCTATATGACCAAAGGGTCATGGCTGGGAACAGTGGATATGACCACAAAGATAACAATGGATAAAAAACAGCTCTGTGGGAAGAGAGAGAAGATCAGCTTGGAAGACAGTGGACCCCTAGAATTGGAGCTGTTCATGCAGACTACACAGTAACTTGGTGGGCACATTGTAAAGTCAACCCATGCCTGGGCAAATTATTGGCTTATGTTTCTACATCCCTAAGAGTCTGTGAAAAAACATCTATTTCTGCTTTATTGACTATGCCAAAGCCTTTGACTGTGTGGATCACAAGAAAATTCTGAAAGAAATGGGAATACCAGACCACCTGGCCTGCCTCTTGAGAAACCTACATGCAGGTCAGGAAGCAACAGTTAGAACTGGACATGGAACAACAGACTGGTTCCAAAGAGGAAAAGGAGTACATCAAGGCTGTATATTGTCACCCTGCTTATTTAACTTATATGCAGAGCACATCATGAGAAATGCTGGGCTGGAAGAAGCACAAGCTGGACTCAAGATTGCCAGGAGAAATATCAATAACCTCAGATATGCAGATGACATCACCCTTATGGCAGAAAGTGAAGAGGAACTAAAAAGCCTCTTGATGAAAGTGAAAGAGGAGAGTGAAAAAGTTGGCTTAAAGCTCAACATTCAGAAAACGAAGATCATGGCAACTGGTCCCATCACTTCCTGGGAAATAGATGAGGAAACAGTGGAAACAGTGTCAGACTTTATTTTGGGGGGCTCCAAAATCACTGCAGATGGTGGCTGCATGCTTGAAATTAAAAGACACTTACTCCTTGGAAGAAAAGTTATGACCAACCTAGATAGCATATTGAAAAGCAGAGACGTTACTTTGCCAACAAAGGTCTGTCTAGTCAAGGCTATAGTTTTTCCAGTGGTCATGTATGGATGCGAGAGTTGGACTGTGAAGAAAGCTGAGCACCAAAGAATTGATGCTTTTGAACTGTGGTGTTGGAGAAGACTCTTGAGAGTCCCTTGGACTGCAAGGAGTTCCAACCAGTCCATTCTAAAGGAGATCAGCTCTGGGTGTTCTTTGGAAGGACTGATGCTAAAGCTGAAACTCCACTACTTTGGCCACCTCATGCGAAGAGTTGACTCATTGGAAAAGACTCTGATGCTGGGAGGGGTTGGGGGCAGGAGGGAAAGGGGATGACAGAGGATGAGATGGCTGGATGGCATCACCGACTTGATGGATGTGAGTTAGAGTGAACTCCAGGAGATGGTGATGGACAGGGAGGCCTGGCGTGCTGAGATTCATGGGGTCGCAAAGAGTCAGACACGACTGAGTGACTGAACCGAACTGAACTGAAGAGTCTGTGAGTTGAAATGACAAAGTATGTTTTTAAACTTTGCATGATTCCCTTCTAAATCTAAATTTAGACCTCAGTATATGGATTTTGGCACTATTGTGAAGATGTCTGTCTAGTCTAAATGTCCAGCATTCCACAGATAAACTCCCTTGTGTGATGCCTAGTAGTAGGTAGAGCTTGGATCTCTACAAAAGAAAATAACATATGCTCTTGTTTTATTTTGGAAGCATCCAATAAGGCTCCTTTAGCCTTTGAATTGATGTTGGGATGTCAAGACCATACTACCAAAACAAAATCTGCATTTCAGAGCTGTGTCATTGGTTTCTTTTCTTTTTTTTTTTAATTTTAAAATCTTTAATTCTTACATGCATTCCCAAACATGAACCCCCCTCCCACCTCCCTCCCCATAACATCTCTGTGGGTCATCCCCATGCACCAGCCCCAAGCATGCTGTATCCTGCGTCAGACATAGACTGGCGATTCAATTCTTACATGATAGTATACATGTTAGAATGCCATTCTCCCAAATCATCCCACCCTCTCCCTCTCCCTCTGAGTCCAAAAGTCCATTATACACATCTGTGTCTTTTTTGCTGTCTTGCATACAGGGTCGTCATTGCCATCTTTCTAAATTCCATATATATGTGTTAGTATACTGTATTGGTGTTTTTCTTTCTGGCTTACTTCACTCTGTATAATCGGCTCCAGTTTCATCCATCTCATCAGAACTGATTCAAATGAATTCTTTTTAACAGCTGAGTAATACTCCATTATGTATATGTACCACAACTTTCTTATCCATTCATCTGCTGATGGACATCTAGGTTGTTTCCATGTCCTGGCTATTATAAACAGTGCTGCGATGAACATTGGGGTACATGTGTCTCTTTCAATTCTGGTTTCCTCGGTGTGTATGCCCAGCGGTGGGATTGCTGGGTCATAAGGTAGTTTTATCTGCAATTTTTTAAGGAATCTCCACACTGTTCTCCATAGTGGCTGTACTAGTTTGCATTCCCACCAACAGTGTAGGAGGGTTCCCTTTTCTCCACACCCTCTCCAGCATTTATTGCTTGCAGATTTTTGGATCGCAGCCATTCTGACTGGTGTGAAGTGGTACCTCATTGTGGTTTTGATTTGCATTTCTCTAATAATGAGTGATGTTGAGCAT
This sequence comes from Ovis canadensis, assembly GCF_042477335.2. Lineage (NCBI taxonomy): Eukaryota > Metazoa > Chordata > Mammalia > Artiodactyla > Bovidae > Ovis > Ovis canadensis. The sequence goes on along the minus strand of NC_091246.1, from coordinate 83,687,116 downwards.
CTTTTCATGTGTTTGTTAGCCATCCGTATGTCTTCTTTGGAGAAATGTCTATTTAGTTCTTTGGCCCATTTTTTGATTGGGTCGTTTATGGTTTCTTATCAATACATGGAAGCAGAACATGGGGGCAATCTGAGGATTACTTCTTTCAAAAACTGATGGGAAGGTGAGTCTAAATGATGATAAAACACCCAAAGTCAGGAAGGAACCTTGTAGTTACGTTAAATTAAGCACAAATCAGACCACAGTAGTCACTGTATAGTCTCAGGAGGATATTTTGCTATTCTTTTGGCTAGATTAGGTCAGTGTTCCTAATATATATGAATTGTTAGGGAAAATTTGTGTTCCCCCAAAACTCATATGTTGATACTCTAAATACCCAAATACCTCAGAATGTAACTGTACTTAAAGAGGTAATTAAGTTAAAATGAGGCCACCGGGGATGGCCCTAATCCAATCTGGCTAGTGGCCTTATAAGAAGGGGAGATTAGGATAACACCATGAATGCATGTGCACAGAGAAAAGGCCACGTGAGGACACAAGACGGCTGCCAGCCATGACAGCCAGGAAGAGAAGCCTCAAGGGAAGTCAATCCTTCTGACATCTTGATCTGGGGACTCCAGAACTGTGAGAACTCAATGTCTGTGGTTTAAGCCACTTTTTCTGTGTGTGTGTGTGTGTGTTTGTGTGTGTGTGTGTGTGTTTGATATGGCAGTCTCAGAAAACTTATATATAAACTGTCCAGGGATCTTCTTAAACGGCACATTCTGATTCAAGAGGTCCAATGTAGAGACTGAGCTTGCCCCAGTCTCCAGGTGATGCTGATGCTGGTCCAGGGATGATGCTTTGAGTCAGAAGCAGCTAGGTTGGGTTGCAGCAACAATTTTATCCTGAAACCACAATGGCAAAATAAGGTTTTACTTCTTGCTGTATATCTAAAGTGAGTCGGATTGGTGATGCCATCCACATAGCCATTCAGGAACTTAAACTGACAATGAGTTTCCTACCTGGAATATCACTCGTTGCCAAGTCAAGAAAATAAGATGTTGAAAGGATGCCTGTATACTATTTATTACCTTAACCTGAGTGATGAGTGAGTTGCTCAGTCGTATCCAACTCTGTGCAGCCCTATGGACTGTAGCCTGCCACGCTCCTCTGTCTATGGAATTCTCCAGGCAGGAATATGGAATGGCTTGCCATTTCTTTCTCCAACCATAACATGAAGTGATTCACATAATTTCTGTTTATATCCCATTGGCCAGAACTAGTCATGTGATATTGTTTAGATGTGGGAAGTCTGGGAAGTATAGTCTTCCTTATGCCCAGAAATGAGAGGCTACCTGGATACCAGTGAGAGTAATTGCACAGCACTAGTAATTTCCACTCTACTTCCATTTTGATTTTACCCTTTCACGCATTTTACTGCTACTGAACAATAGTGCTAAGTGGCTACAGGAACATACTTCAGTTTCCATTTGAGAAACAATGGCAGTGTCTTCTCCTTCAGTTCAGTTCAGTTCAGTTGCTCAGTCATGTCCGATTCTTTGCAACCCCATGAATTGCAGCACACCAGGCCTCCCTGTCCATCACCAACTCCCGGAGTTCACTCAGACTCATGTCCATCGAGTCAGTGATGCCATCCAGCCATCTCATCCTCTGTCATCCCCTTCTTCTCCTGCCCCTAATCCCTCCCAGCATCAGAGTCTTTTCCAATGAGTCAACACTTTGCATGAGATGGCCAAAGTATCGGAGTTTCAGCTTTAGTATCAGTCCTTCCAATGAACACCCAGGACTGATCTCCTTCAGAATAGACTGGTTGGATCTCCTTGCAGTCCAAGGGACTCTCAAGAGTCTCCTCCAACACCACAGTTCAAAAGCATCAATTCTTTGGCGCCAAGCTTTCTTCACAGTCCAACTCTCACATCCATACATGACCACTGTATGTCTTCTGCTTACAACTCATTAAACGTGATTAAACAGATGTTTGGGATGGTGCATACAACCCACACCTTCAAGATACTAATATTAGGCTATCTTTCCCTTGTGATGATCTCGTTTCAGATACCATTTAAGATGTAAATCACTGGAGGAAATGTTAAATAGTTCATTATTATTATTTTATTACTGTTGTTAGTGCATGTATTTCTCTATGATATTTAAAAACATAAACTTAACTCCCAGATTTCGATTTTCTTAGAGGTTTGGAATATATTCCTAAGAGCTATCTCTCAAAGAATCAGTCTGATTGCAAGTCTTTGAAAAAAATTGTAAAGTCTAATTTACATAAAAAGAAGAGACACTTGTAGGGGAGACAAGGCTGTGAGTCTGGCCTTTGACAGGTGTTTCAGCAAAATGAGAAGTTTAAAGATCAGAGTGTGGAAAAGGGTGGGAACATGAAGACATCAGCAAGAGATTCAGAGGACCGCTTTTTAAGGGTCTAAAAGCAAGGAATAATAGTATCCTAGTCCAGGCCATAAAACAAATCTCAGTACATTTAAAGGAAAGAAATTATACAGCAGATGTTCTCTGGCCACCCAATATGAAATTAGGACTCAACATAAGTAAACTGTCTGTAAAATATCCAAATAGTTGCAAAATTAAAAATGCACTGGAACATAATCTATGAACCAAAAGAAAGACATTAGAAAATATTTTGAAATAAATTATAATAAAAGATAATATGTTGAAGTTTGTTGGATGCAGCTAAAGCAGTGGTTAGAGGGAAATTTGTAGGTTTCAGTGACTATATAACTAAAGAAAAAATGTATAAAATCAGTGATCTATGGCCAATCTTAAGTAAATAGGAAAAGAGACAATTAAACCCAAAGGCAATTTTTAAAAAGGAAATTATAAAACTAAGAGTGGAAATAAATGAAACAGAAAACATGTGCAAAAGAGGAAACAAATTCAAAGCTAGTTCTTTGAGAAGATCAGATGGTAAAGCGTCTGTCTACAGTGCGGGAGACCCGGGTTCAATCCCTGGGTTGGGAAGATCCCCTGGAGAAGGAAATGGCAATCCACTCCAGGACTATTGCCTGGAAAATCCCATGGACAGAGGAGCCTGGTAGGCTACAGTCCATGGGGTCGCAGAGTCAGACATGACTGAGCGACTTCACTTCACTTCAGGCTGATTATGGGTTACAAAGAGTCAGACACAACTGAGTGACTGAGCACACACCCAGGCTGAGCAAAGGAAGAGGGAAAGAGAATGACCAATTGTGAGAATGAAAGAAGAGTTATTGTGATACATTCTGCAGATATGAAGACAATAATTAGAGAACATTGTAGGTAAAGAATTACCAATTTCATGAATGAACTATACCATGATATTTTCTACAGACATGAAAACAATAATAAGAGAATATTATAAATAATTTTCTACCAATTAATTTGGAAACTTAGATAAAATGAATGTATTTCTTTAGAACATGATTTGTCACAATTGACACAATAATAAATAGGAAGTCTGCATAGCCTGTAGCTGTTAAAAACATTAAATTTAGTTTAAAACTTTGCCAGAAAACTCTAGCCTCAGATGGCTTCATTGGTGAACTCTACCAAATATTTAAGGAAGAAATGACACCATTCTCTTTAAGAAAATAGAGGAACAGAACAGTTCCCAGTCCATTTAATGAGACTTGGTTGCAATGATATAAAAAACAGACAAAGAGCTTACAAGAAAATTATAGAAAATGCCCCTTATGACTATAGATACAAAATATTAAAATATTAGCAAGTCAAATTTGGCAATGTATAAAAAGAATATTTCACCAAGTGGGATTTATTACAAGAATGCATGATTGGCTTAACATTCCAAAATTAGTTATTAGTCCATAATGTTATGAGATTAAAGGAGAAGAATTTTATGATTGTCTCAGTAGATGCAAAAAAGCATTTGACAAAACTCAACTCACATTCATGATTTTTTTAAAAAGTACACTCTTATCCAGCTAGGAATAGAAAGGAATTTCCTCAATCTAGGTCACTTTGGAAAAATTATAGTTTCCATCATATTAATGATGAAATATTGAAGCCTTTCCTTTCAAGGACTGGAACAAGAAGGTGTTTTCTCACTACTATTATTGAACTTTGTACATGGAGGCTATGGTCATTGAAATAATGGAAGAAAAAGAAGTAAAAAACATACAGTTTGAAAAGAAGAAAGTACAACTCTCTTCACAAATAACATGATTGCACATAAAGAAAATTCTAAGAAATGTTCCAAAACACACGCACATACCAACACCATCACCAACAAGAATTTATGAGCAAATTTAGCAAGGTTTCTGAAAACTAGAAGTCAATATATAAAAGTCAATTGTATTTTTACAGTCTAGCAATGAAGAGTTAGAAAGGAAAATATAAAATCCCATTGGCAAAGGCATCCCAAAATTTGGGAAAAATTTAAAGAAAGACATGTGACACCTCTACAGAGAAAACTATGAAATATTGCTGAGAAAAATAAACTAAAATCTAAATAAAGGGAAACGTGTAACATATTCATAGATAGGAAGACTCAGAATTGTTAGTTCTCCCTGAAGTGATCTGAACAGTCAGTGCAATCCCAGTAAAAAATTTAAGCAGATATTGACAGGCCAATTATAAAGTGCATGTGGAAATGCAATGGGCCTACAATTGCCAAGATATTTCTGAAAAAGGAAAACAAAGTTGATAGGCTTACACTTTTCAAAAGTGGCCATAACCAAGACAATGTGTGTCTTTTGTTGGAGGATAGACAAATCTAGCAATGAAACAAATAAGTCCAGCCATTGACCCACATGTATAAGACCAAGTGCTTTTTGTCAAAAGTACAAAAGCAATGCAGCTATTTTCAACAAAGTATTCTGGAATAATTGCGTATTCATATGAAAAACAAAAACACCTCTGCATGTGAAGACGTATTTATATCCCTACCTTACCCCAAACAGAAAAGTTAACCTTAGATGGATCATAAACTTAAAAATAAAAACTAATATTATAATGCTTCTATACGACAGAAGACAAACATCTTCATGACCTTTGGTCAGTAAAAATTTCTTCGATAGGAAATAGAAAGCACTAGTCATAAAATGCGAAAAAAAAAAAGATAAATTGGACTTCATCAAAATGAAAAACAGGAAAATAAAGAAGCTCTGGACTGTGAGAAATATTCATAATACAAATATTTAACAAAGGACTTGTATCCAGAATTTACAAAGGACTTCCACAGCTCATTAATAAGAAGTTGAGTGCTCGCTTCGGCAGCACATATACTAAAATTGGAACGATACAGAGAAGATTAGCATGGCCCCTGCGCAAGGATGACATGCAAATTCGTGAAGCGTTCCATATTTTTATCAGTTAATGAACAGATAAAATGTGGTACTAGTACTTGTTCTGTCACTAATTTTTAAGTTATCTATACCAAGGTACCAAGCATTGTGGGTTTTATTTTCCTTGCATGCTATGTGCTAAACTGCTTCAGTTGTATCTGACTCCTTTCAACCCCATGTAAAATAAAGATGCTTGACTATATGGGCCTATCCCATCCTATCCCATGTGGCCTTGAAATTCTATGACTCTATGTATAGAATCATTTCTACTGTAATTAGAGACAAGTTAAAGACTGGCATCCTGGTTTCTAGTAAAAATAATAACAAATAATTATTGATGATCATTGAGCACTATCCTAAGTGGTTGGAATACATCACTGAATAAAATATGCAATGCTTCTTGTCCTCATGGAGCCAAAAAAAAAAAAAAAGAAGAAGTTGAAGATTGACATCAGACTTTAGTAGACCCTTCACAAATGATGAGATACAAATGGCTGGGTGAAAAAGGTCTCAAAACTATTAGTCATCAGGTAAATGCTTGTTGAACCACAATGAGATGCCTTCACACTCACCAAAAAGTCTAAAGTTAAAAAGTCTGATAACACAAGGAGTTGACAAGGATTTGGAATGATAGGAACTTTTGTAAATTACCCAAAGTTGTGTAAAATGGTACAACTCTTCTTGAAAGCTGTATGGCAGTTTGTTATGCATTTATCTTATGCCCCAAAATGTCATTGCTTATTTACTCAAGAAAAGTAAAAACATGCCCAGAAAAAGATTTCTCTATGAACGTTCATAACATTTCTCATGATAGTCAAAACCTGGAAGCAACCCAAATGTCCATCAACCGGAGACTGGATGAGCAAATTGCGGTAAACTCACGCAATAGAATAAGATTCAGCAGTAAAAAGTAACAAACCAGTGTTGTCCAATAATGCAGATAAATCTCAAAAACATTATGTTGAGGGGAAGAAGCAAACACAGAAGAATCGACACTGCATCATTCCATGTATACAGATGTCTAAGAAAGGTATACATAAATGGGGATAGAAATCAGAACAGCAGCCATGTATGGCTTGGGGGAAGTGGGTATACCTTGGAGAGGGCAATGGGGAGTTTTTCAGGGCATTGGAAATGTTCTGTATCTTAACAGGAATGTGGATTATCCAAGTGAATATGTTTGCAAAAACTCATCACTTAAGATTTGTACAAGACGTCGTATGTAAATGGTACCTCGGAGGAACTTTGTGTGTGTGTGTGTGTTAGTCGCTCAGTCGTGTCCAACTCTTTGTGACCCCATGGGGTGTAGCCCACCAGGCTCCTCTGCCCATGGGATTCTCCAGGCAAGAGTACTGGAGTGAGTTGCCATTTATTGAGATGATAAATCCTGTCTTTATGGCTTGCAGTCCTCCTGGGTGCATTGTAAAAGGAAGAGCTTGGGAGGACCCTCAGCAGAACTTTCAGTTCTAATCTTCATTTTCTCAAGACAGAACTGCCCCTCGAACATGGTGAATCAAAGATTCTCTCATCCCAGCTTCTAGTCCCAGGAGGTGATCACCCTGTCAGCTTATTTTAAGGAAGACCAGAACCTGGAACATAGTATCAGCTTCTGAGATGAAAGCCGGGTGAACTTCAGGAACAATGATTCGTTTTAGAGTGTAACAGACCTGGTTTGCATTCCAAATTCTAATATTTACCCTGGGACAGATGACTTAATTTTTCCTGAGCCTCCAGTTCTATACAGTGAAGAGAATTATCCTTGCCTTGAATGTCATTTTGAGGAATAGTGTTCAGCTCTCTCCTTCGGTCACTTCTGGGAAGATTTTCCCCATTTCCCTGACTCTAGGAAACCCACCGCCTTCCCATTTACAAGTGTTCATGGTACTTGTCTGGAAAGCACCCATATCATAAATGTCACTTTGTATTCTTGTATTTAACAGCACCCCTTGACCCCAGCCCTAGATTATAAACAGCTCCAGGGAGAGCAGCATGTAGTATTTTGCTCCCTAGCACATGGCACAGTGCCTGGCACAATAAATATTTGCTGGATAAACTGTGTCTGGGAAAAGGAGGGGAAACAGTGAAACTCTGCCATCCACCCATCCCTTCCTCCCGAGATTCCAAATACACATATGCTCCCCAAGACTGCCTTGGGGGCTTTCTTTTCCTCTTGGCCCTTTCCCTAAGTTGGTTAGTACCAGCCTTTACTTGTCTATAGCATGTAGAGGAGAAGAGTGGAGGTGGTGGGTGTTGGGGCGGTCGAGTGTGTGTGTTGCGTTAGTTGCTCAGTTGTATCCGACTCTCTGCAACCCCATAGACTGTAGCCCACCAGGTGCCTCCACCCATGGGATTCTCCAGGCAAGAACGCTGGAGTGGGTTGCCATTTCCATCTCCAAAAGGAGCTATAGAAAGAAAGAAAGTGAAGTCGCTCAGTAGTGTCCGACTCTTTGCAACCCTGTGGACTGTATGTAGCCTGAGATTTGTCTTAATGGCAGCCTGCGAGCGAGAACCCTGCGCTTGAGCCTCTCTGCAGGGGGAGGCTTTGACACAGTGATTAAGAAACCAGCAGTCGCCTTTATTCCCTCCTAAGAACCTTCTCGCTGGAGGGCACTCCAGGCCACCTATCGCGGCTTTCCATCAGGACTTGGGGGTTTCAAGTTTACCTGTGTTATTCGTACATTGAACTTGCACAGCCTGCCTGAGTGTTCTTAGGAATCTTAGCTGTGAAACTCTCCTATCTTTTGGCAAGGCTTGCCTTGTTCAAAAGGGGCAACATGGCAATATATTGTTACTCTGCCTTCTCTGCCTCTTTTTCTTATTCTTTGCCTTCCAAAGCACAAAAGCAAAGTACCATGCCATGGACTGGTGATGCTTATAGCAACAGACAGTTCTCTGTAGAGTATCCATCCCTGGCTTAGGGTTCACAAGTTTAAATATTTAGTTGGAAGTGTATTTACTTAGTTTCTTTTCCCAAAATTTTCTTTTGAAATAATTGTACATTCCCAATAAGTTACAAAAAAAAAGTACAGAAAGGTCCCATGCACTTTTCACCTTACTTTTAATATTTATTTATAACTGTAATGTATGAGGATTATAAAATTTCAGAGTACAAAAGTATATACAGTGCAAGTTCCTCCTGTTAATTGTGTCAATATCTAGCATTTTACACGCACAAATGAGTATGCTAATACAATTGGAGCTGTTTATCAAAAATGGAATCATGCTATCCAGCAAATCTTCTTCTCTTTACCAGAATCTAATTCAAAAGTCTTCCTGGGTTAGCGGCTAGAGGTGCTGCATAGTCTCGAAAATAGGTACGTAAAACAAAATATTTCAAACTGTTATGTCCAGAAAAGTGTCATTTTGGGGGAAACTTACTTGAGAAAAGCTAGTAAGAATGAGCACACTTTAATTCCAGAGTCACTTATTTTTAAAAAGGAATGTTTCTAGGGGAAGCTAAGACTGTGATTTCAGGCAAATCAGCCTCTGGAAACTAACACCTGTCTGTAGGAGAAGCTGCAGGTGGGTCATTACTGCGATGGCTCCAACTTCAAGAACTGGCTGGTTCCATTCAAGCCTCCCTCTCCTTGTTTGGACAGGTAAGAAGTCTGCTACTCAGTTCAAAAATGGCCTTTGGTCCGGCTTGCTGGACAGGGCTCAGGGTGTTCCTTTGGGACTCATTAGGGAGGGGTGAGACCAGTTAAACTCAGGTCAGGATGACACAGTGGGAAGGCTGCTGGCAGCCACGGCAGCAGGTGGTGGGGAGTGGGGCCCTCTCCAGTGGGTGGGCACGGGATTGGCTCCGTCTGGGCTTCCTGCGAAAGGAGATGCCCAGGGGCCGTGACCCCCTTCTGACACACTCACCAGGAGGGTCAGCAACATGTAGCACTGTGGATGACAATTGACTGTTTTGATGGGCTCAGGTACTGGAGAGGCAGCCCTTGGGGCAGGAAGCCTTCTCGGTTCACCCTTTGGAGTATTCCCTTCTTCCCTGAGCTCAGATCAGGAGGGCTCTGACTTGAGGGGGTTGCAATGTATGATGACAGCACCCAAGGATGAAGGGAAGTAGAAAAAGACCACTCTCTCTCCCAGGATCCTCACAGAGGCTGGAAAGTGGGACTGCTTCCCTCGGAGGAGAATCGTAATGATGTGGATCCCTTGGCCTCATTCCCTGTCACATGCCTCTCATTCCCTTTTCTGATACCCTCACCTGACCTGGTCCCAATGGGAGGCTCACTGAACGTTCCTGACCCCAGCCTGGCTTCCTCTGCCAGGTCTAGCAGAATCGGAGAATGTGTCTGACTCTTCTAAAACAGGTTCTTCATAGAAAATCATCACTTCCTGTTATTAGCCGGACTTGCCATGCTCCCACGTTTTCCATTTGGATCCCAAGCCTGGACCCTGGGAGGCATTGTAGGCCCCCTCTCTTCCTTAGCCCACACACGGAAGACCTGCCACTCTCTTCTCTGTAATAACTCTCCACAGGTATCACCACTGTCTGAACTCAGTCATTCATTTGACAAGTATTTGAGTGTTTGTGTGCCAGCCTCTGGGCATGGGTGATATGCAGACTCAGTCATCACCCGCCCTGCCCTCCTCAAGCAGATAGTTTAGGAAATTAAAGTCTTCATCGGTCTTACCTAGACCTTCTCACTGGGCTTCTCTGTTCATTCTCACCTTTGCTGACCAGTTCATTCTCCAGTGTAGTGTCCAGCACATTAAAAGCAAACAAATAAAATAACCAGCAAACAAAAAAACTCTCCAAACTACATCTTCATCCTGTCTCTCTTCTTGGTGGTCGGGAAGGAAGAGGCACTAGATAAAGGAGTCAGAAAGCAAAGACTGAATTTTAGCTCCTCCCTTTCAGTGTTACTTCTGGGACATGCCAGTTCCCTAACCTTGAGAATGGAGCTGGAGCAGATAACACAACACTGTAATTTGTCCTGATTTTAAAAATAACTCTGGCTTGTGATGGAGCTTTACACAGTCTTATTCAATCCTCATAATGACCCTAGAAAGGATACTATTTATTGAGCACAGGGCTAAGATACTCAGCTCTAGATTAGAATTGAACATCAGGGCCAGAAACCTAAAAATAAAATAAGTCACAAGAGTTTAAGGAAATGAGTCTTCAAACAGCATCTAAACTTGTAGCCTTCATGGGTCTTGAGCCCTAGTAGCAACACCTCCCATCCATGGGTCCCATGGGAGTTAGGAGCCTGAGTTAGGAGCTTAGGAGTTAGGAATTAGGAGCTGTGCAGTGTCTGGACCACTGGCCAGCAGCGACCCTGGGGAGGGTCTGTGCAAGCAGAGTGTACTTCAAAGCCCCTACCAGGGGCTATGGGGGCACCAGAAGGGCTTCAGTTTTGCTTCTAATTCTCTGGCTGTCCTTCTGTCTTTTTATCTCTGTATCCCTTTATTTCTCTCTCTTTTTTCAATTATCTTCATAGCTCTTTTTTTATATGTTGTTTTAAAAACATCTCTCTTTTTTAGGGAGGGAGGGTATTGTTTCTTTCTTTCTCATTTCCCCTTAATTTTTATCTATATGCTTTTGGTCAAATTATGGGCCTCTGTTTCTTTATCTGTAAATAAAGTCTAATGGCAACCACCACACACATAGGTCTGGTCCACTAGGCACAAGATTAAGCCCTGTACTTACACTAATTGATGGAAATTTTCATGTCAATTTTAAAGTCTTTCTTATTAAAAACTCCATTCTCCAGATGAGAACACTGAGGCAATGAGCTTTGACTGACTTGCCTCAGGTTACACAGCTAGCAGGTAACAACACTGTGATTTGAATCCCAGCCTCATGGCTTCAGCGTCCTTGACCTCACTCCAGAATGCTTCTCAAAGAGGAGACACTGAATACCCCCAAAGCAGTGCTGGGCATTGTTGTTGTTTGGTCACCACAAGAGTCCTGTCCAACTCTTTGCGTGACCCCACAGACTGCAGGGCTTTCCTGATAGCTCAGCAGTAAAGGATCTGCCTGCAGTGTGGGAGACTCAGCTTCCATCCCTGGGTCTGGAAGATCCCCTGGAGAAGGAAGTGGCAACCCACTCCAGTATTCTTGTCTGGGAGATCCCTAGTGGGCTACAGTCCATGGAGTCGCAAAAAGTCAGACATTACTGAGCGACTGACACTAACATTAACTAGACTGTAGCCCGCCAGGCTCCTCTGTCCATGCGATTTCTCGGACAAGAATACTGGAGTGGGTTGCCATTTCTTTCTCCAGGGGATCTTCCAGACCCAGGGATGGAAGCTGAGTCTCCCACATTGCAGGCAGATTCTTTATGCCTGAACCACTAGGGAAGCCCTGCTGGGCATAGTAGCCTGTCTGCAAATGTTAGGGTCCTCCCCCTCAGCTCTGGGCTGATCTCGAGGTTATTTGTCTGTGAGAAAGAATCCTACCCCCCAGAACCCCAGCCCCCAGGACATAATTGGTCATTGCTTAGGGCTAAAGGTCTGGCTTTTTGGGAGCTTTTGTTTTACTGAGTGAGGTGAAGAAGCTAGGGGAGGTGGCTACAGGCAGCATGGCTGGAAACAGAGGATGGGAGACTAGGGGTTGGGGAGAGAACTGGGTAGGGATTAAGGCTTTGGAAAAAGGAATTCAAGGGGGAATAGTCCAACATTCGAGGAGTGTTAGGGATTTAAACCAGGTGGGATAGAGCTCTCACCTCCCCAGAAGCCTTCCTCATTGGTCATTAGTGCTTTGGGAGCTTAATTCGTTATTTTGTAACATGGAGGTAACCTTTGACCTGAGTCAGGTGAGGTTAGTTCAGCTAATGAATCCAGTCACACTGGCTTCTACCCATAAGCCCGCTAGGCTGGTCTCTCTGAGTGTGGACCACATGGTCACGCTCAGAAGTTTCCCCGTTGGTGAAAGACATCCTCCAGGAACGCACATGGTGAGTGATCAGCCCCTGGGTGTGCATCTTCTGACTATGACCCCAGTTCTGAGTTCACCCCCTTTCTAGCTCTGCCAGGGCCCGCCCCCTCCCTGCCAGTCTCCTGTTCCCTGGCCTTTTCCAGCCGAGCAAGTGAGGCACACAGATTTGTTACTTCGGCCCCCATGGCTGTGTTCCCCACGGTTCACACATTTGTAGAGAAGCGCCGCGGCCTCTGTCCCACTGGCTTCTGCTACCCCGTCATCTCATTACTTCCCACGTGCGGTTGTTAACTTACTGACAGAGGTGTCCCCACAACGACAGTGACAGAAGACACTCAACAGGCAGACCTGAGCATTAGCCAGCCCAGGATTCCTCCAGGATTCTGAGGCAGGCAGCAAAGGGCTGGCGGCTGAGGAGCGTTCTCAAACCAGCACCCCGCCATCTGGCTCTGCCCCTACAGAGCCCCTCGAAGGCAGCGCAGCAGAAAAAGGAGGATGCGGGTCCTCCATCCACTCAGGGCAGCTGAGAGGGGTGACAGGGCCATGGCAGGGTCTGGCTGCAGGGGAGAGGGAGGAAGTGTGCAAGCCACACTAGCCTCATATCCAGCCCCACAAGCTGGCCCCCAAGAAGGCCCTGGAAATGCATGTAGAGCAAGGTCTTGGGTGCAGGGAGATGCTGGCCCTGAGCAGCCGGATGAAATACCTTCCTGGGCCCATCTCTTCTCCTTAGCCCCCCTGTTGCGACTTTGGGTAAAGATGGCTGTGAGAGGGATGGGACATGGACTATATCTCATAAACTTCTGCTGCCCCAGTGTCCACTGTGGGCTGCCTGACACACAGGAGGCGTTCGGCAGAGCTGCTCTTAGCTGAGAAAATTAAAACAGAAAAGCATGATTTCCATTCCTGGAATTATTATACACTCATTGCTCAAATTTTAAAAAATAATAAGACATGAAGAAGCAGGTGGAAAAAGAGAAAGGAGAAAAAAGGAGGCTTTGGGGTCATGGGATACTTCAAAGGCAGAGGCCTGGGTGGGCATTCCTGTCCCCTGCCCCCACCCACTCATCTGAGAATAAACACAACCAACGACGAGAGGAGGGAGAAGCCAGAGTCTGAGGCCGGGAGAGGATCCACCAGAGCTGTAAAGGGCAGATTATTTTGCTGCCAGCCCAGAGACAGGACTCTGTAAGCTCCTGTCCCGCCTGAGACCGTGGCTGACAGCCCTCCCCAGTGAATATAAAATGGGCTCCTCACAGCAGTCACTTTTCCTCTTTGAAGTTCCCAGGAAACAAGTTGCCTTTGCAGCCTCACAAACACCGCATGCAGAGAAAAGAAAACGCCGGTAATACAGATTTTTTTTTTTTCCCCCTTCACTCTATCTGAATCAAGTAGGAATTTGTCCTTTTAAATTGTCTGCAGCAAATGTAAATTCTAAGCCTAAAAGTCATTTGGAAAATTTTAGTGCACACCAAAGGAAAAAAAGATGATGGAATGCCTTAAAAAGGGTGGCTTGGTTTTGGGGGTGGACTGTAGAGGCCCAGAAAATCAGTACCACCACTCACAGAGGTATCTTTGCCTTTTTGTATTTTAAAAGGAAGAGCATTGCTAATTGTATGACTCTTTCTCCCTGAAATGTTCAGATTTTCTTTTTACTCCTTAGAAAGGAAGAAAAGCTATTCAGGGCAAGTGGTTTTCCGAGTAAAGGTTGGTTCCTGTTTTCTGTGCGTGCTGATTGGAAGAACTCACTCTAAGTCCAGGATGAAGGAAAAATGATCAGTTGGGAAAATAAAGGAATCCCTTTCTACAAGGAGGACAGAGAGGGACTGAGTAAGGAATTAAGTCCAGAATTGAGATTACAGGCAAACCTGCCCTTCTCCTCTCATTTTTTATCAGCTTTTCCTAGATGAAGGAAATAATGTTTCCAGGCTATCCTCACATGGGAGAGAGCCCTGGGCCCGATGCCTCTTGATTGAGAAAGTGTTCTCAAGGCTGATTTATCTCTGCAGACGGCAAGGCTCTTCTTGAGCAGAGATTTCAAAGAGTTAAACTGCTTCCATATGTCCAGCATGAGAGTGGAGTTTGTAGCCTTTGGCAACCTCGGCTGAATCCAGCTGCAGCTGCTACCTGTGTGTTCCACTGTGTGTGTGTGTGTGTGTTCGCGCACACATACCCCACGCCCGTGTGCGCACTGACATCTGAACCATGTTCCGACTGTGTCAATGAAACTGTTATGTCTTTGTTGGGGGAGATATTAATTCTGAGCAATTACGGCTCCCTCTCCCCTCCCTCCCTCCCACCCACCCCCTTCCCCTCCCTTCATCTGCTCAGCAAGGACCATGGACCATGTCAAACAATATACAACAGAGAAGAATGCAAATAAACTTAGTCTGCATAGCCCAGCAAAGCAGTTAGCCGCCCACTTGCAAGATACTTAACTCTTGTACACATGATACACAAAGAACGCTAGCTACTTTCACCAATCCCTTTAGACCGAAAAAAAAAAAAAAAAGGAAAGAACTGATCCTTGTCTTTCTATCTGTGAGGTTGCAGTAGTTCCTCTTGCTAATAAAGGAGCTTTTCCCATGATGCAGTGTGATAAGGATTGGCCTACATGTAGTCCAGAAAGCCACCGCCGATGTTTCCTTGATTAGGTGTCTTATCTTCCAATGAGCTGCATCTGATGAAGACCGCTGACAGCATAATGGCTGGGAAAACGTCGGACAGCTCCATAAAATGGCAGCTATGTTATGACATGTCAGCCAGGACCTGGTGGATGGTAAGTTTGATGTGATCCCATTATTTTTCACCTACTCCCCCTCCCCCCGTCCCCGCCACCAAACTTTTCGCCTCCCTGTTTTGTTGTTCCATGCACGTGTTATAAAGTTCCCTTGCCTGCGGAAAGTTCAGGCTGAAGTTGTGGGAGCCTGGCGTGGCTCCGCACACCAGTGTGTAAGATAGGATTTCCCTGCTATTGTGGCCAGGGACATAGGCCTGCTTTAAAAAAAAAAAAAAAAGACAGTGTGAGTTTTTGTTCACTTTTTGAAAAAAGAAATGCAAATGGTACAGTCGGCCCCGGGCTGGCTGGTGTGAAATGTATGGAGGTGGGACAGTCAGTGGGGGACTGGAGCCTTCTTGGCTAATTGTTCTTGCATTAGTCTTAGAACAGGGTAATGTACTTCTTTCTGCAGCGTCTGTGAATAATGACTTAGATAGCGTATTGTATCATGTTGTGTGGGGTTCCCTCATCAGTATGCGACTGTCCCCCATGCTTCGCCTTAATTTGGAATCCACCTCCCTTTCAGTGAATACTGTAACTGGAGCAACCACTGATTACTATGCCACTCAGCGTAATTAAATTTAGTTAATGAGGATATGCATATTCAGTTCATTATTTTTCTTTGCTGGGGCAAATGTGTGTGGGTTTGTTGTTGCTGGGATTTTTTTATCTCCATATTTGTCCAGCTGCAAATTTGGGGAAGAGGAAAAACAACATAAAAATTCAGGACATTGAAGAATCCGGTGATTCAACTTTAAAAATAATACTGAGAGGAGAGAAGTTGTAATGTTCTTTAATCAGGATGCTGGGATTCAAGGCTATGGCTTTGGGAAAGGAAACTTTTCAGATCAAAAAATTGCTACATGAAAAACTTCAATCTACTGATTTCTGTTGTGTGGACAATGGTCTCTTGTATGCAATAGTCGTGACATGAATGGGCAAACGTTCTGCAGGAAAGCATTCCAGTATGAATATTAAATTCATCCTTGGGTTAATTCATCTGAGCATTATTGTCTTTCTTTTTTCTTTTCTTCCTTTCCTCCACTTCTTTCTTTTTTCCTCTCCTCTCCTTCTGCCCCTTTCATTTTTACATCTTGACTGCTTTTGCTTGCTGGCTTTGATAATTATTATGCTTACTGCAAGGGCTGTTTTCCCTCAATTAGTACAGTGTGAGACAATGGGCACTTTATTCTAGATGGGGAGGGTATGGCCAGCCCAGCCCCAGTGGTCAGATGGAGGAGAAAGCCTTCTGATGAGTCTGGGCTTCTGGTTCTGCTGGGCAAGAGGGTTTCTTATTAATGTGTTTGAATTTCCTGGAAGGTGAATGCTGTGCTCTTGCTTCTGGGCTGTTCCTGGGAGCTCAGTGTGCAGAAGCTTCTCTGACACGGCAACTCTTCCCTGTACTTTCTCACCAATGTGAGATGTGGGAGACTGCAGGAAAATTTCTCTGCCGCTGCTACTTGTTGCTGTTTTGAGTTTCAGAAAGAAAGGCCAGTTCCTCAAGGAGAGACAAAAGCCTCTCTGCATTTCTCTCTCTCTTCCCATTTCTCTATCTCTCCTCTCCCTCAACCGTTTTACTCCAGTTGGAGTACATTTTACAAGGGATAAAAGCTCTGCAGTGGCACATGTCCATGGATGGTTGTATCTCATTAGACTTTAGCACTGGCATGTGCATGGGCGCAGTGAACTCTTAAAATAACTGGCAGATATTTGGAGAAAGATATTACAAATGAGTATTTAAAAGCTTTGCTGGGTGTGACTGTACCAAGAATTGGAAGCATTATTTGAATAGTTACTGTGTCTCTTCACTATCATTTAAGAATGTTCCCAGAAGCAAGTTTAAAAATCAATATTTTTACAAAATGAAACATTTTTTTTCTGTTGGTGAAAAAAAAGTCAAAGGTCTTACTCTAATTTTTTTTTTTTTACTTAAATACTGAGATTCCTACAGGTAGGCTGAGATAATCACTGTAAATATTTTGCCATTAAGTTTCAGTTTTCTAATTCTGTACAGAGAGATCTTAGCGTCCCAAGAGAAGTATGTTGTAAGTACTATTGTCAAAGGTGTGTGTAAGCTGATTATTCATTTTTAAAAAAAAAATATTTTTTTTAATTGCCTGAGAAGATGCAGAATGTGTTTAGGGACAAGTTCAGAGATAAAATATTAAATGAAAAATGTTTGCATGAAGTATTTTCATATTTAATCTTTATAAGGTTACATGGACAGTATGTAAGTTTCTTACTAAGGACAATTCAGTTTTAATAATGTTGGTTAATTTTGGAAAAAATGTCTAAGGAATTAACATATAATGTGTCATTGAAAACTTGGAATGACAGATGTTTTGTGGAAAACCTAATTAATTAAATGAAATTATTGCTTATCACTAGCAGAAGAGGGAGAAAGTGCATGTGAATTACTTCTACCATGATTCCCTGTTTGGGGTTTAAGGAATAATTTAAAAAGGTGTTTTAAGATTC
Source organism: Ovis canadensis (assembly GCF_042477335.2). Taxonomy (NCBI): domain Eukaryota; kingdom Metazoa; phylum Chordata; class Mammalia; order Artiodactyla; family Bovidae; genus Ovis; species Ovis canadensis. The sequence goes on along the minus strand of NC_091246.1, from coordinate 83,669,664 downwards.
TTACAAAGGAGTTTATTGTGATTCCTCTCTCACCATGACACTGCTTCTTTTATTTTTACAATTACTCTGAGGCTTTTGTGTAAGAAAGGATATTGTATCCTTGTATGGCTTAATCAAATGAAGTTTTAGTAACCAAATCCTGAATTCCAAAGCTACAGTGTTCGAGCATCCAGCAATTGCTTCCTGACTTATTGTCCGTTTCACTTAGATTCTCTTATTGTGTGACAATGATCATAAATTCTACTTGACAGGGAAAAAACCCAAACAAGACGTGGTTGTCCAATTCTACATCTGTTTCCCTTCCTAGATAGGCATGTTTTAGTAAAACAGAGGATGGAAAAACATTTTATTGAGACAGCTAAAAATAAACAAGCACAAGAAGAATGAGTTTGTGTGTGTGTGTGTGTGTATGTAGAAAATCTGCATATATGCAGTTTTTAAAATAAGGCATCCATGTATGTTTTACTTCTTGAGAGTATTTTGCATGTAAGTTCTTTCAAAGAGAAAGATCATGTAAGCAGTTTAAATTACAGTTGGTTAGCTATATTTAGAGTTCTGTTGATGACCTTTCACATTATTTAAAAAGAAATACCACTTGCAATGTTTTAAAGATGTGTATCATAAATAGTGATATTTCACTAATGGTTACTGATGATGCTATATGTTTCCTTTTGAACTATTGAAAAAATGAAACTAACAAAAAGCAATTTGGGGACTTTCCATTCTATTTTGTACTGCTTATTTAAAGTTCTCTGTGAGACTTAGGACTTATTTGTTAGCTATTTAGAACTTCAGGGTAACAGTATGCACCAGACATTATTTTTTTCTAAATTTCATAGGTCTAATCCTTTGATCCCACAGGATTGGACTAGAACACTTGTACATTTACCTTAATCATGAAAGACAATTATATAAATATTAATCCATAAGATTAATTTAAAAACTAATTGCTAGTTTATGAGACTTGAAATTCTCATGGTCCTATAAATTTAATCAAAGAAAGCAGGCAAGTGAATATGAAAGTGTAGCCAGTTTTCATGTTATCAAAGGCACAAAGGTGACTCCTGGTCGAACACCAACGAATCTACTCAGGCTAATATACTTCTAATTTTTCTTGATGGAATCTAATTTACTTTTTGAAAAGTTGATATATTAAAATATGCTACTTTTATATAATTTTATCATTTGGTTTAAGACCATTTTAGTAGGGTGATAAACTCATCACTTTATTGTTCTAAAAACCAAATCCTATTCTCAATACAAATTTTAATTAAGTGACTTGACAACAAATATCGTATAGATACAACAACATCGAAGAGACTATTTTCCCAGCAAATATTTCTCTAAAGTCTTTGAGAAGTTGAACTTTGGTTTACTATTATTTTAAACTGAAAATTATAAAGTTAATGTGTCTTCTTACAAATGCTAGAACTAGTGTACGTTAGTCTGCATTTTATTTTACTTCACTACAAGAGTTCCTAAACAACCTAATTAATATGCTAAAATTATTTATGAGAAACTTCATACCTAGCCTACTGATACATTCACACTGTTTTGTAAGCTACCAGCCATGCAAATATATACCTGAAAATCAAAATTTAATATTTAATTTTGAATTTTATTATATTTCCTTTAGAGATGGAATAGAAACTAATACACACAGTATAGATAATAACCATGTCAACTAGTTACATGAAGATATTCTGTCTATACATTTATTTGCAGAGTTAAAAGCTATAATACTTACATTTCATTCAACAAATATTTAAGAACTTACTATATTCCAGACAGTGTTCTAGGTGGAGAGGCAAGCAAGACTCTTTCTCCATATTGGAATCAAACCTAGGTCCCAATGTTATAAGCGGGGGATACCTATATTAGTGAAAGCTTCAGAATGATTTCTGTTTCTTTTATTACATTGGTAAACATGTAGATATTACATTTGCAGAGTTGTCACTCACTGTCCAAGGTAGTTAATATGTCTTTCCAATACTTTCTCTTAGTCTTGTGGGTGAATGTTAACATGTTAACATTACCATTACCTAATCCATCTCCTGTGCAATAAATGATGTGGATAAAGACTAAGAATTTATTAAATATCAGTTTCTGAGTCAAAAAACAAAATGATAAAAATGATAATGGTGATGTCTGAGTGAAAAACACGATTTCAACATCTGTAAATAATGTTCATATTTGTTAATATTTCAAAATTTATCAAAGGTAGATTTGGATTTTTATTACACATCTTCCATACCTATATTCTTTAGTGATATATTTTCATTTGTGATACCATTTTAGCATATTAAATAAATATAAACTGTACAGAAGATGTAATTAAATACAAATATGTTAATGTTCTTCCAAGACACTTTTCCCTCAGAATGATTTTTATTGCATTTTTCGTGGTTTCTTTTCACGTATGTGCTTGTATAACAAATTCAACATACACACTTTGCATAAGGAAAATATCTTTTGGATCCTATCCTAATAAATCATGATTAGATGTTTATTAATTTAATCAGTGAGTAAGGAAACGAAGTGCTTGTCTATCCTTTTTTTCAGTTTGTTTTTGGAAGCAAAGGGTCATGTTCTCAAGAAGTGTTATCTCTTCAATCTATGGGAAAGCTGGTATTGATTTTCCAGTTTAGAGACTAGTCAAAAAAAAAGGGAGATATCTGATGCTTACAACGTCATTGAAACTACAGTGTATTTCTGGAAGATGATGAATGGTGTCAAGCACTATCTTGTAGGCATTTTTTAATCCCGAGACTATTTTGTGACATTTTTCTATACTATGATTTATAATATATATTTTGAGGTGCTGAGAAAATGAACTTGGATATAGGAAAATTATACCAGTGAAAATATACCAGGCCAGTGAAAGAGAATTATCTTCCTCTGTCTCAATGTGCAAAATGGGGTAGTGCACTTCAGTGCAAAAGTTCTTTTCACAAGAACATCTCTTAAGGCATATGTGTAGCTATATTATGTGTTTTACTAACACAGCATTTAAAATCTTGTTGGATTTTAAGTGCTTAGCAAAGAGTAAGCAGAAAAAGCTCAGTAAATGTTAGCTGTGATCATTATTGTTATTTCAGCTTATACTTAGCATGCTTTATAATAGGGCAGATTTAACATATCATGTAACGGACAGCTTCAATAACAATTTTCATTTCTTATGTTCTCACACAAATTTCAACCCAGCACCTCTCTAAAATACGACTTTATTCAGGAAGCATTTAAAAAATTTCTCAGTGCTGTGTTCATTTTCTGAGGTTATAACATAATGGATATGTTTATGAGCACAGGACTGAATCCTGGGAAATGTAGATTTGGTGACCTCTGGCAAATGAATTTGCTCCTCTTGTGGCTGGTAGAGCCAGCTGTAAAGTGCAGATAATCATACTCATTACTTGTCGCTCCAACCTGTCGTGAGGATGAATGAGATGGAGTCAGTGAGGCACATGGTGAATGCAGTGTAAATACCAAGTTCACGGCACAAGGGGCTACAACAAACTGTGACTATACAGGGTTTTAGTCTGCGTACTTAGTAGGTGCTCCAAAAATACATGAGGTGGCTTAAGTAAGTATAACTCTAGGACTTCCTATGGGGCTTTCATAACCATGTTGACTTTTTGGATTCATCTAAACTCTTTTGGTGGGAATTGTGTACATTAAATCAGGAGTCCCTAGCCTCTGGATCAAATGCCCGATGATCTGAGGTGGAGCTGATATAATAATAATAATATACATAAAGTGAATATTAAATGCAATGTGCTTGAATCATCCCCAAACCACCCTCTCCAAGTCCGTGGAAGAATTGTCCTCCACAAAACCAGCCAGCCCCTGTTGCCAGAAAGTTTGGGGACCACTGCATTAAATGAATCCTAAAATTCAGTATTTTTTTTGTTGTAGATTGTAGCAGATTTCTTAAAATCAGAGCCTCCTGAAGTATTTCTTGGGGCTTAGCAATATTCAGTGGTCAATGTTGCATATTAGCTTAATTTTAAGCTAATTTAAACTAAAATACTGTTTTTAACGGTAGAAGACTTAATGATTATTATAAGCCTCTTATTTGCCAGGTGTTTGCTGGGTACTTGGGGAGGCAATTTATATCTGTCATCCCATTCAGTCTGCAGCATAGCACAATGAAACAGGAATTATCAGTCCCATTTCACAGATCGGGCCACTGGACTCTGAGGTCAAGAAACTTACTGAAGTGTATGCCATTAATAGGGGGGCAAAATAACACTGAAATTCACAAAGTCTGAGGTTTGTCTGCTCCACTTCCCCCCAGTCTCATGCGGTGACCTGGGTTATGACTCGGGATCTGTGACCACAGTCAGGTGTTCGGCGCTTGCTTCCTTGGCACCTGCCTACCCCTCTGGTTTGCAGCCTGACCTCTTCCCAAGGCTCAGCCCGCCCTGTGTGTCCAGTGGCCCAGCTCACCACCTCTCCAGCTGAATCTGAGAGTTATACAGTTCTAGTATTGGAGGTGGCTGAATTCTTTGGAAATGTGATTCCATTCATCTTTCCTCGAGACAATTAGACTCGCTATAGTCATAAGCCATCTGGGGGAAATTTTTTGGAAAGAAATTGGCAAGCAAAGCGTTTCCATTTTCGAGTTTTGATGATATCTCTTTACCTCATGGGGTTTTTGTGAGGCTCCAATGAGATAATACATAATAAATGCTTGAAAACTGTAAAATGCAAAACCAATCGAAGGTACATGTATTATTATCCGGTTGTGTTAAACATGGGTAGGTGAAGAAAAGCTTCCCAGAATTTTGCAGTGTTTTGGAGCATGAGATAATGGTAAATTTCCACCACGCACAGAGGAAATGCTCGCTGTCTAAAACGTTACATGATGCTTTTCACAAATTCTACTGCTAGATTCAGAGGGCTTAATCCTTCACCTGATGGTGCACTTGTAGTTCACCCAATCCCATGCAACAGCAGTGACAACAATAACCACCGCCCACTTTTGTATATTTAAGGCGGAGACGTAAGGAAAATTTCCCAGGGGTCATCTGTACCACCTTGCAGTTCATCTCTTAGGTTTTTCATTGATATAAGCTTGTTCTTGTACCACAAAAACTCAGGTTATAATAATTCCTTGATGAAGTTATTATTGCAACTCACACTTAGCATGTATTATAATGGGAATGATTTAGCTCATCCCATAATATAATGGATAGCACGGTATACTCTAAATGGGATTTTTCTCTCATTTTCACAATTGTTAGAAGTAACAATATCAACAACTGTTTGAACTGAGACACCCTAGCATATTTGATGTTTGTATGCTGTGTTTAAACTGTATTCCGTACAATTGATTGTACTTTTTCATACTACACTTATTATGTTTGGATATAAGATTTGTCTTATTTATTGCTCAGATGTACATCCAAAATTATAAACCCCAAGAGGATAAGGACCAAGTCTTATTTACCAAATTCCCTGGAGGCTCAGACAGTAAAGAATCTGCCTATAATGCAGGGGGCCTGGATTCAATCCTCTGGTCAGGAAAATCCCCTGGAGAAGGAAATGGCAACCCACTCCTGTATTCTTGTCTGGAGATTCCATGTAGAGGAGCCTGGCGGCTACAGTCCATGGGGTTGCAAAGAGTCAGACATGACTAACTAACACTTGCAAACAGTATTTTGCACATAAAATGCCCTTAATGAATAATCGTTAAATTGCATCAAGACCCTTGCTAACCCATTCAGCTAAGAGACACAGTAAGTTCTGAGTTGATCAATGTTGATGGGTGCCTAATCTGTGGCCCCAGTTATGAACACCATGCTGCCCTTGTCAAGAAGAAACTTCAGTGCTAAAAGCATGTAGGAATTACAGTGAAATTAGCAGCAAAGTTTTAAAGCTGATGGTGAGAGTTGGAATAACGTCTAGGAACTAAAACTGCAAAATAGTATTTCCCTTCTAGCAGACAGGCCCATGGTTTTCACCAAGTCAGCCAGCAGGGAAATAACCATTGTTATCAGCATTTGCCATTTCCTATTTTCTCAACTCTACCTTTATCACGGTGACTAAGACCTTTCAGGGGTCTACAGATTTGGAGATTTTGGAAAAGGCAAATATACTTTGAGGGGTAAATGACTAAAGCAAGAAGACTTTGGAATAAATGAACTTTTTGTTGAATTTCTTATTTTTGATGATATGTTTCATTTAAGAGAACTGATTATTTTCCCACTCTAAGGTTTCAATCATCTTTCCACATGTGTTCCCGTTATTGTAGTATTGGAAAAGCCCTCGGTTATGTATTAGCAGTTTAACATCTGGTGTTTGGATGAGGACTCAAGAAAACACACTGAGAATAACCAAAATCTCAAATGGAATCAGTAGATTAGGAGGGACAGGGGTCTTTGGCAAAGTGAGAAAGAAAGTACCCAACCTGGTAGCTCAGATGGTAAAGAATGTGCCTGTGATGCAGGAGACCGGGGTTCTATCCTTGGGTCAGGAAGATCCCCTGGAGAAGGGAATGGCAATCCATTCCAGTATTCCTGGAGAATCCCATGGACAGAGGAGCCTGGTGGGCTACAGTCCATAGGGTTGCAAAGAGTTGGACACAACTGAAGTGACAACACTAACAACTTCTAAATAATTTTGAGAAAGGAGGTAAAGTGAAAAAACAGTCATCTATGTGGACTGGGCCCTTTTCAAAGACTGCAAGTCTGTGTCAAAATGAAAACTGAGAACACTGTGTCCTGATGCCAGCACTAAGAGTGTTGCCCCAGCGTTAGAAACTCTGCAGCTTCATCTCCAAAGCCGGAAGGTTACCCACCCCTCCTCCTAAGACCTGTGAACCTGGAAGAGTATTCTGGAGTCCCCTGGAAAACATCAGCCCTCTCGGCCAGACCCTCCACCTGCCTGTATATAAGATTCATTTCTACATCTAATAGAAACTAGTGATAATAGCAACTGCTTTTGCTTACTGTCCCCCTCCCAAGTTTCTTTTTGGATATTTTAATGTGAAATGATGGTAGAGAGACATGGGAGAAAAAATTGCGGATCATAACTTTTGCTCCCAAACACTCCCATCACTGCAAACATCTAGGAACACTGTCATTCTTCGAAAGCAGAGCCTCTGGCTTGAAGGAGCAGTGGAAGCGCTGTGACTACTAAATAAGCAGGGTTTGCTTTACCTTCCACGTGTTTTCAGTGTTCCAACCAAGTGTCTAGGTTTAATGCTGATGCTGACAGCTAGTCTGGTAGAGGTTATGCACAGGAAAATAAACTTGGATTTCTCAAATGTGAACCTGGGGTAGATACAGATGGGAGAATATAAGGCTAAAAATAACATCATATATATTATGACTTCCTTGGCTCGGTGGTAAAGAATCTGCCTGTCAGTGCAGGAGATGTGAGTTCGATCCCTGGGTTGGAAAGTTCCCTGGAGAAGGAAATGGCAACCCGCTCTAGTATTCTTGCTTGGAGTATTCCATGGACGGAGGAGCCTGGTGGGCTACAGTCCATGGGGTCGCAAAGAGCCAGACACTACTGAATGACTGAACAACAACAGTGTGTGTGTTATAGCATGCATTGCAGAGGAAAATAATTTGTAACCTTCTAGAGTCACAGTTCATTAGCTATTGTTGATAAATCTGAACAACCTCACACAAGCTTCTTTCTCCTCTGTAAAATTTCTTCATATTTGCTCCGTAAGTAGAAGGAATAACACTAAATTGCCATTTTATTTTTCCAATAAGACATTAATTACCTTATGTGAGGCTATTCATTTTCTTGGCACCAAAGATGTTTATAAATGGTACCCCACATTATACAAGCCACATGTTTATGTAGCATGAATGTTCGATCAATTAGTTTACACACACAAACGCTGGAATATTGATGACACATGTTAACTTTTAGTGGGAAAAAAGCCAACCAAGCTCATGTGATGCACTGATCCTTGGGACATGCACACAGATGTGAACCTCTGACTTCCTCACAAGTGATTTGGCTGACAAACAGTAGCTTGTAATTATTGCGGTGCCGTCATAAATTAATTAACGAATCAATCAATCAGTTCAGAACCAGCCACATTTGTCGGTTTGGGATGCTTCCTGTCACTTTATCTCCCTTGCAAGTGCTTTTCTTATCAGGTGCTTTGAAAACATTTCTTGTGCTGATAGGCATTTTTCTAAGCTTTAATAGGGAATTTTCAACAACAGCATGGGTGTAGTGAAATGTTGCTGATGTATTGATTAATATTCTCTAAATGCTGGGCCAAAAGACTCTCAGTGGGTAAGGTGAATAATAATTGAGCATCTAGAAGGTTTTGACCAAAGCCATTTCTCCAAGCAAGGAATAAGAAAACAGCATCCCAATCTCTCAGCAAACAGGCAGCATATAGAGGCTAAGTTGTTCCGAAGGTATCAGTTTTCACCATCACCCCCAAGGGTACTTCCTTTGTTCTGTTTCCACCTCTACGCTGTATTTTGAAAGAATCCATTAACTGAGCAAGTTGCATTCATTGAACTGTGAGTTATTGCATTTTTTAAGATATGACCACCTCAACCCACTCCAGTACTCTTGCCTGGAGAATCCCATGGAGGGAGGAGCCTGGTAGGCTACAGTCCATGGGGTCCCAAAGAGTCGGACACGACTGAGTGACTTCACAAGCACTTCTAGGTACCAGCTCCTCTGCTGGGCGTATCCTGTATAGGATCTTATTTAATTCTTGCAACAATACTGAAGACTAGATGTAACTTCTATTTCATAGCAGAAGAAATGGAAGCTCTGAGGATTTAAGCAGTTTGCCCAAATTTACACAGTTCATAACAGGCAGTGCCATGAGCGAGAATCAGTGCATTGGCCCCTCCCCACATTGGGATTAACCAGAAAGATCAAAGAACATCTGATCAGCACATCACAACCCACGTTACCACATGGGGTTGGTGCAGTTCTAGCCAGAGAAAAGGAACTTGACGTTTTAGTTAGTCGCCTCATTCTGGATAAACCTACCATTTCTGAAAGACTTTGTGAAATATGAAGAAATAGTTCTTGGGTTCATTATTTTCTAGCTTTATTGAGATAAACTTAATACCATTATACATGTTGAAGGTGTATATTGTGATAATTTGATGCATTTTATATTATGGAATGACTACCACAGTAAGGTTTGTTAACACCTCCATCACCTCATTACCTCTGTTTGCGTCCGTGTGTGGTAAGAATATGTATGATCTACTGTCTTATCATATTCGAAGTATACAGAACAGTACTGATAAGTATAGTCACCATGCTGTATGTTAGATCTCGTAACTTACTCATCTTTTAATTAGAAGTTCTTGGAAACCTTCCTTTGACTGTACTGCTGAGAGTTTCAAAAAGGCTGAAAGACTTCTGAATCCTTTGTCCTGCTCTGCCTCTAGTACCTGGAAGCACCATTCGCTGCTGGGTTAACAGTGTTACAGCTTTCTTTTGTTTGGCTTCATTTTCTTGTCCTGAATCAGTGGGGGCAGTGGAATGACAGTGGCACTGAGAATCAAAGCTAGACGGATGTTCCTGAGTTGGTCTGTAAGCACAAGGAAGCCATTTAACCTCTGAGTTCTGCCTGCCTCTTTGAGCCACTGTAAGAAGCAAATAAAATGCAGTGGTTTTCAACTTTTATGGGCCTCTCATCATAACCTAACACACACATATATAAATATGTAGAATGAAAATTCAACATTCATGGAACACTCTATACTCCCAATACCTGTAATGTGCTTTTAATAGTTTTTACTTTATTCTCTCTCATCTTTTCAAATGAATGTGTTGTCTAACTCAATTGATATGTTGAACCACTAGTGGGTCATGATACATGGTTTGAAAAATACCAAGTGAAGGTGAATGTTCTCCGAGGTTGCATTTGCTCTCTGCATACACGTGCTTCAGATGCTTGTGTTTAGAGGTCTTCTATTATCTGAACCCCACCTTTTAAAGGAATTCCATACTCATTAGAAGAGAGTGATTGCTTAGGGTTCTGTGGCCGCAGATCGTTCTACTGAGATTTTTTTCCTGTGAGCTGCATCCAGAGGGCTACAGTCCATGAGGTCTCAAAGAGTTGGACCTGACTGAGCGCACACACACACCCACAGAAGGATAAAAGCACCAGTCTGGTCAGCCCTTGGAAGAAGAACAGGATGGCTCTTGGGCTGGGTTCGTATTTATAACACAGGCTGAATTCTTATCTTCATCAGAGAGTTAACACTTTATAGGACAGGCCCTCATTTTGCAAATAATGTGATAAAATGAGATGGAAGAAGTTGAGAGGAAAAATAACGTGTACACCTTTAATTTTTAATTTCCCACTAAAAACATAAAGAAATAGCCTTTTGGTAAAAAAAAAAAAAAAAAGATGATGAAATAGGTGTTTTCTTAAAGAATTTTCTTCCCCCTGAAATTCTTAGTAAAAGGAAATCTGAGGTGCTTTGTAAGGTAATAGCTGTTTCACTTTGCATAGCCCCATATGGAATGGATGAAAGTGAGAAAGTATAAATATTTTCTTTAGAATATGGAAACTTCATATTCTCAGTAATCTGCATTTTATAATATTTTTAAAGGAGAGAACTGAGGGGCAGCTGAAATTAAAATGGAAGAGAGCATAGAATATAAAAGTGGTTTTTGGAGGGTGTTTCAGATAATGTTGGGAGTCAGAACGGCATGTATTTGCAAAAGCCATAAAGAGTCTGGGCTTCTAAGGTCAGGCTACCTGGGATCAAATCCCAAATATGCTGTTGACCAGTGGGATAAATGTAGATGAAGTAACCTCTCTGTGCCTCAGTTTCCTTAACTGTTATATAGGGAGATGGTAGCAGGATCTACTCTGAAGCCTGTTATGAGGATTCACTGAGTTAATATACATAGGCCTGCCCAGTGTATAGAAAGTCTTCATGTTAATATCATTAACCACATATAAAATATAACTGTAATGTTTTACAATAAATAAATCCTACATGTAAGGAAAAGCAAAAAATAAGGTAAAAAATTAAAATCAACTTCTTCCTACCAAAAAAGCCATTGAAACTACATGTAGGGGAAATGATTCTTAGCTATTAAGTCAGTGACTTCAGCTCCAGAAAGACTCCACTTATTACTTGTTCTGACAAAGTGACTTCTCCTAGATTCTGAGTTCCTGTCCATGTAAGCCTGTGTACAGGTGTCACTGATTTCCTGTTTTCGCTGAACTCAGTGGTAAATTTCCGGGCAACAGATCAGGTTTTCCGTGGCCTTATGCTTCTTTTGACTTCTCCCATGCCCCTGTATCCTCGCTCAGGGGTCATCTACAAGACGTGTTCAATGAACTTGAGCTTGCCTTAGGGGCCAGTTTCTTAGCTCATCATTGGTGCTTTGGACACCCAATTGATAAATTATATACATATCAATAAATAATACATACATTTATAAAGTCGGCTCTGCTTTTCATAGAGGCACCTCTAAACAAACACATCACTTACAAACGAGCTGGGCTCTGAAGCTCCCCAGGAGTCAGTCAGTCAGAAATTCTATAACGTGTGCAGTAGGTCCTCAAAACACACATCCAAGACAGTTTCACCCAGTGTACCAGGTGCAGCAGTGGCTCCAGGCAACCAGGGCTAGGTGCATAGCACCTATCTGATTCAGGGACAGGGCCCTTCCTCCTTTCAGCAGCCCCTTTCTCAACAGGGGAGAAGGAACTCCCCATCTCTAAGGGACTGAGAGTAGACTCCACTAGTCTGCTTCAGAAAGGGGAGTTGAGAACCAATAGTACAGCCTGGGGCTCCTGGAGAGTGCTAAGGAGGTGGAGGAGGAACAGCTGGTACCCTTTCCTCCTCCCTCCTCCTTGTCCCTCTCCTCTTTCACTTCCTATTACTGACAAGGCAGGGAAAGAAGAAGCTTTTCTTCCTTGATGACTTGGTTCCCCTTCTCTCCACCTTCCTCTCTTTGGGTTTCTTCACATGCCTGAAACTATGGGACAGAGGTAGTGAGGGCTGAGGGTTACGACTGCAGGCGGACCTAACAGACATCTTCTTCCTCCTCTTCTTTCTTTTTTTTTCTAGTCTGTTCTTTCTATCCCACCAGTGCATCCTGCATCTCACCACTCGATGCTGGTTCATGATGGGAATCTTAGGGAATCTAGGCTATCCAGTTGAATAATAGGTGGTGTTGATTTAAAAATAAAAATGAGACTCTCACTGGCAATGGGTCTCTCACCAGGTGGGGAATGATCACAAAGGTGGAGACAGGAGGCAATAAGAGAAGTTCCATTCTCAAGGCAGCTGTGCTTAGCCAACTAGAGCAAGTCAAGAGCTGCCTGTGCCCATAAACACAAACACCTGTTCTTCATTAGTTATCTTCCTCCAAAACATAAGGCCATGGGTTGACAGGTCCTTAGCCACTATACAAAACATACATAGGTTTGTGATGACCTTGTTGCCAATATTTTATTACAAACATCCATTTTATAATGGTTCATAGACTCAAACCTTTGCCTTCCTCTTAACACTGCATTTGCAATGGCATAAATCTACTCGCTCTGTCGACAGATTTGCACAGAGATTGCACCAAAAACTGTATGAAGATGAACTTCCTTCCCTTCCTCATGGAACTTCCATAGAGTGGAGAATGCAATGGGACAAGTCCTTTGTTGGTGAGGTATTGGCTGTCATAAAGCTGCGTAGGAGAGGCACCTAATTCATCTTAGAGATGGTGTAGTTTCTCCAGTGACAAAGGAGAGAGGGGCGAAGATTCATTTCTACAGAGAGATCAGCATATATAAAGACCCAGTGGTAAGAGAGCATGTGACTCTTGGCCTGAAAATAGCACATAGTTCTATTTTGCTGATTAATGGGAAAAAATGCTCAGGAACAGGGCCATGGGCTATGAAAGCACTCCCATCTATACACCATTGGTACCACCACCACGTCACATGCCGCAGATCCACTGCAGGACAAGGATTTCATTATAGTGAAACTTCACAGCATAGATCAAGTAACACTGGACAAGGGTCTAAGCTCAGATGGCTGCTGTTTTCTGCGAATTTCTGGTTTACCCAGCCTATGAGACTGTGGCCAGATGTACTGTGTTACCTACAGAATCCTTATCAGCCGCATTCCATCTGTGTCACCGAAGTAGCAGGAATTAGGCAGGCACCCTTTTGGAAAGTGGCCCACAGGGTACAGAAAGCAGGTACGCCTTGGAGGCGTGTAACCCATGTCCCTCCAAAGCCAGGAGAGAAGAAAAACACATTGAGTTTCTGCCCCAGATACTCACTTGAATTGCTCCTGCATTCCAGAGAGAAGTGGGGCGGGGGTGGGGGTGGGGGGATTTGGAGGTTAGCTGTGGGCCTCGGAGTGATGATTACTTGGTAATGGAACAAATTAAATTATGTGAAATTTTAGATGCTTTCCCCCTGCCCTAGTGGCTCCCAATCTATTTAGGGGTAGTCAGGAAAAGGGGACCTTCACAACAGCTGCTTAGCTGCTTGAGCTCAGAGAGGAAAACCATAATTTGTCTGTAATCCCTAATGCCAACAGTTGTTCATTAAGAAACAAAACTAATGTAATCTTGATTATTTGCTCAGATTTCTACTCTATCATGTTTTGTACATCTGGCAGGCTAATGTAATTTTCCTCAGAAACCCAAAGCAATCTGGTGCTCAGACAACACCATGCAGATTTAGGTAAATTCCAGGCTCAGATTAGCATAATACTAACTAATCACGAATATCATTTGCATTCATTAGCGTGTTGGGGGGAAAAAATTGTTTCTAAATGGCAGAAAATTGAAAGAAAGATTAAGGGCAAGGGCTTGAAAATCCTGTTTGGCTTGATGTGACTATATTACAGCTGATTTTTCTCTTACAAGACCTAATATTTAATGTGGAAGTATTAATTAGAGTGTTGGAAAAAAGATTGCATCTAATTGGAAGAAAACTAAGAGAGATTAAGGACAAGCGTATGGAGTTGCTTTTGCTTGATTCAAGTGCGGAACAGATAATTTCTCATGCAATGCCAAGGAGCTTAAATGTGTAAAAGATAGGGTGATTAATTTTCCAGAAAGAGCCAAGCCTTTGGGGGGAGATAGCAGAGAAATAGGATTTCTTTCCCTCATGAAGTAAGAAGTTCTTGGTCAATGCCTTTGTTTTTATGATCAAGCAAAAAAAGATAACAGAATTAAACTCCTAAGTCTGAAATACTCCCCAATGAAGGTGAAATCCCATAAAGCCCACACACTGGGAAAAACTAAAAGTCATGGGGTAATAGATCCCAAATGTACTGATTAAGAAAAAATAACACTAAAAAGATCCCAAACCCCGGCTTCCTGGGGTTAAGCTCTTTTCCTTGCAATTTCCCAGGTCCAGCTATTTGGCAGAAACAGAATTGGTTACAGGCGGTGTGCTGGGGCTGGTGCAGACTGTGGTTGCAGGCAATTGCCTGTAAATCCTGTCTCTCCGCAGCTCGGCTGCTGTGGGGCTAAATTCAGCGCTGGCTTCCTGAGGGCTGGGAGCAGGTGCTTGCCAGTGGCTTTGGCTGCTCCCTCTGACAGATGAGCGAGGTGAGCCTTCTCCCCTGGTGAGAAGCCAGCTGAGCAGCCATCAGCAGACACGCCTGTGAACATCCCAGCCAGCCTGGCTGCTTGCAGCAGCCTGACTGTGGGGATGAGGTACTGGGAAAGGGGTTAGAGCTCTCCTTACTCAAAGTGTGGTCTGCACACCAGCAGCTTTAGCATTGCCCCAAAGCTTGTTGGAAATGCAGAATCTCAGGCCTCCCCCTAGTCACTGAGTCACAATCTGCCTTTTCACATGATCCCTGAGAGAGTCATTGACATTTCTAAAGAGCTGGAGTGTGAGACACCAGGCCTTTAACAATTGGGGCATAACAGTCACACCTGAGAACTTGTTAAAATTCCCATTCCCAGGCTCAAGATTCAGTTTCAGGAGGTCTGGGGAAGGTAGGGGCCCTGTCACCATATTAGAGAAACGAGTAGAGGAATGCATGGATTCAAAGCCATCTTGCCCACTGCATTAGTGAAAAATTGTTTAATAACTAAGTCTCTGTTTCCTCATTTTTAACTTAAGGGAAATAGCTCATGTTTTAGGGAGTGGTTTTGAGAAGTGAGTGAACTCAGGAGGCAAACTGTTTCAGCACAGCGTCCTGTGCACTCCTGGTCCTTCAGAGATATTGCCTGCCTTTCCTCTCTCCTCTGCTTTGCAATTCCCTTCCTTCATGTGTGCCCATGTGCTAAGTCACTTGAGTCATGTCCAACTCTGCGATCCCAAGACTGCAGCCTGACAGGCTCCTCTGTCCAAGGAATTTTCCAGGCAAAATACTGGAGTGGGTTGCCGTTTCCTACTCCAGGGGATCTTCCCCACCTGGGCATTGAACCCATGTCTCTTATGTCTCCTGTATTAGCAGGCTTGTGCTTCCCTTATAGCTCAGTTGGTAAAGAATCTGCCTGCAATGCAGGAGACCCTGGGTTGGAAAGATTCCCCTGGAGAAGGGATAGGCTACCCATCCCAGTATACTTGGGCTTCCCTTGTGGCTCAGCTGGTAAAGAATCTCCCTGCAAAGCGGGAGGCCTGGGTTCAATCCCTGGGCTGGGAAGATTCCCTGGAGAAGAGAACGGCTACCCACTCCAGTATTCTGGGCTAGAGAATTCCATGGATTGTATAGGCTGTGGGGTTGCAGAGTGGATACAACTAAGCAACTTTCACTTTCTTTACCATCAGCACCACCTGGGAAGCCCCCTTCCTCTGTCTGACCCTTTATATTTTCCCACCCCCGTGTCCATCCCCATGTTCCACAAGTTCCCACTTTAGGGGTCACTGTCCAATGTCTGTTACACATTGGTCTGGTTTTCTCTTTCTGGCTAAGTCTCCTAACTCCAAGCTTTAAATCCTTTAAGTGTAGCTGTCCCGTAGCCTCTTCTGTTCTCTGCCATACTGGAAGATGGCTCAGTGTGTCATCTTCCACTTTCATTTTGGACTTCTGGGAGAATGTCTTTACCTGGTGCTTCTCAACCAAGGCTGCACACTAGACTTCTCTGAAGATTATTTTACAAATGCCCGAGGCCCCTGCTCCACTGAGATTCTGATTCACCTGCCTGAGACTCAGCCTCCATATATATATTTTAAAATTCCCCAAGTGGTGAAATATAATAAATATAGTATATTTGGTGGCTCAGATGGTAAGGAACCTGCCTGCAATGCAGGAGACCTGGGTTCCATCCCTGGGTCAGGAAGATCCCCTGGAGAAGGGAATGGCTACTCACTCCAATATTCTTGCCTGGAGAATTCCATGGACTGAGCAGCCTGGAGGGCTACATCCTTGGGTTTGCAAAGAGTCAGACATGACTGAGTGACTAACACACACACGCACAAGTGGTTAAAAATGAGCAGCCAAGACTGAGAACTAACACCTTCAGGAAAGGAATCGAAGAGACCAATAAAAAGGATATTTTGGCTCAGAAAGACCGTTCAGCACACATCAGATCTGACCACTTTGGCCAGCTTTTCAGTGAAATGAGTGCTAAGTGTTTACCACATTTCATTCAGTTGTTCTTCATCCCATTTTTTTTTTCAGTTTTTTCATGAGAAATGTATCCTAGAGTCAGCTTTAGAGGCAAGGTCCTCATCTTTGTTAAGCAGCTTAAAAGCCCTGTGAGAAAACCATTTCCTCTTTCATAAATGAATCTGGGAATATTAGGAATATCTGTTCAGTACCTAAATAATTCCACAATGTCTTTCCCCCGTTTTCAGTAAGCTAGTTGTTGGAATAGAGCCAAGCAGGTGTGCAAACCCAGGAAGATGGTGTGCATTTTTGCTCCAAAGCAACACATAATATGCAACTTCAGTATAGTATCATAGTGGAGGAATTGCAGGATTACAGAAAAGAGCAACATGAATCAGATTCCTGCATTCCTGTGTTAGAGCTCTGAAAGCAACCACTCACATCAACACAATGTCTAACAATGTTCAATACACATAATTCCCCTCCTTCATCCATCTACCTCAAAAACTACATTGCCATAAATTTTATAGGTCAAATTCTCTAGCTGTAGGGAAATAAAACTAGCAATTAATAGAAATCATTAGAGACCTGGTAACTGAGGTAAATGAAATTCAGAGTAAGTACAAGTTGCATAGAAAATAAAAAGATAACATAGTAAATATTAACTCAACACTTACATGTGTCAGTCACTAATACAATTATTTTGCATATATTATTTCATAATTTTCTCAAAAATTCTGAAGTGAATACTATTATTTTCCTCTTACATGTAGATAAACTGAGGCACAGAGAGGCCGAGTAACTTTCTAAAGGCCACACAGAGAATAAATGACGACAATGGATTTGAGATAAAACAATCTGCATAATTTGCATTTGTCACCAATATTCTGATTTATTATCAAAACTTACAGGGCTTGGTCAAATCATAATCAAACAAAAATTGTAGCTTTTCATTCTTTTTCATTTGTATTTTTATTTAAAATTAAAATAAATAGATTAAGTCTTGACATCAGGAGATATGAAACAACAAAATAAATTCAAAGAGTGGGAAAAAAAGTTTTTCTTAAATAATTATTTTAAAAGGAGAAAAATGATAGAATGAAAAATAAAGAATTGGTCCTTTGGGGAGAAAAAAAAATCATAAATGTGTAAAGATAGAGTTTAAAGTTACTTTTAATAATAAAAAGAGTATTCTATACATTTTGTGTGGGCAGATTTGAAGGAAAAGATCTTTTGTAAGGAATGTATCAACTGCAAACATTTTGTCAGGAAGTATAAACCCCAAGCCGTCATATCATCAGGAAACCCCCTTTGAAAATTAATGTAGATTTTTTTAATTAAAAAATAAACAGTTTGCATTTGAATTTATAAGAAAATTCTTTTACAGTTTCTAAGAATTTCCATATTGGGAGCTAAAAAATATGAAAAGTTATTCATTTTACAAAGCTAGCTTAACCCTCTAAAACATGACAGAGAAAGAAAAGAAGGAAAAAAAAAGAGGAAGGGATGGAAGAAGAGGGGAGGAAGATGGAAGGAAAGGAAAACAGAAGGGAAGATAGAAGACAACTTACTCAATTTAATTTATAAATAGAGATGCAAGAAGCCATGTAAATAGTAGTATGTTGAATTCAGCACTGTATTAAAAGCATGATAAACTGGTGAATCAAAAATCAAAAACAGTTTTTTTCCCTACAGGGATTTTGATTTAGTTTAATGTTAAGATTTCTATTGTTTAATCCATAACATCAGTAAAAAAACCATATGGTCATCGAGATATATGCCAACCAAGGCCTACCTAAAAATATGAAGATACTTTTTTAATATTATCAATATCTGGCTCAAAATATTAATAATATGCAAAAATAATACATAATGACTGTTGAGCAAAATTTCCTAGAGTGTGTTATTACAATTGCTATCCTCTGTAATCAAAAAATGCTCCTCAAAATTAAGTTTCTATACCAAATACATTTAGAAAACATTTCATACTCTATCTAGCCTCCTCTCAAAGTTTCACCAGCCACATATACATAGGGTTTGAGAAGTGTTTCCTCAACCATTCAGATCATGAAAACTCTTCAAGATAATTTCTTAGGACTATTGCTCCCCTGGGGACATCTTGAGAAATATTGAATTAGAAAACATGATGGGAAGAAATTTCACTCACAATAGTAACAAACGTGACATAATTAGGAGTAAATTTCACAAGTAATGTATAGGGTATAGATGAAGAAAGTACTGATTTTACTGAGAAGCTCTTTAAGAACTTGATCGTGGAAAATCTCATTCTTTATTCTTAGAAAAAAAACAATTTAATTTGGTAAAAACTATCAGTGCTCCAAAATAAATTTATAAATTAAATATATTCAATCAAAGAGGGGTTTGTTCCTAACTTGAAAAAATAATTAGAAATTTTGTATGGTAAGATGAATTGTCAAGAAGTTGCAAAGAAAAAATAGGAAAATAATCTTATCAAAATAGATTATAATTTTATAGTAATTGAAACAGTTCTTACTCTGGGGTAAGAAATCATACAGATCAAATAATAGAGTTAAAAAACACTCCGAATCAAAACCAAAGTACATAAAATATTCACAGTGCATCTGAAGCAGTGAAGCACGGGGTCAATGCAGTCTTTAGTAGGTGTACTTAGTGAATTCTAACTTCAGCTCCACCTCTTACTGGCTGTATGATCGTGGATAAGTCATTTAACTTTTCTGAGCATCTGTTTCCTTATGTATAAAAGTAGGAATAATCTACTTCTAAAGTACTCATAGCACTTATTTCATAGATTTAACATGAAGTGATGAAATAATTACTGTAAAATACCCTGAAATAGGTGCATAATAATCACTCAGTAAGTATTTGCCATTAGTATTATACAATAATTACTATATAACTTATTTATGTGACAAGAGAGCCTTTTAGATCAGTGGGCAAGAAGTTGGGCAACTATTTTTAAAAATATATTTAGAAACAATTTTGAAAAAACTAGAAAAAAGATCATTAGTTGCATTCAAAGAGTTATGCTATACACTAAAATAAAACATCAATGTTTCAAGAGTAAAATGCAAAAATTAAAGAAAAAGAAAAAATGTAAAGGAAACTACAGAACAATTAGGGAAAAAATAAATATTTGTCTGATTGTATAATAAAAGCAAAATTCATAATGGAAAAAGTCAATCAGTTCAGTTCAGTCACTCAGTCATGTCCGACTCTTTGTGACCCCATGAATCGCAGCATGCCAGGCCTCCCTGTCCATCACCAACTCCTGGAGTTCACTCTAACTCATGTCCATTGAGTCAGTGATGCCATCCAGCCATCTCATCCTCTGTCATCCCCTTTCCCTCCTGCCCCCAACCCCTCCCAGCATCAGAGTCTTTTCCAATGAGTCAACTCGTCGCATGAGGTGGCCAAAGTAGTGGAGTTTCAGCTTTAGCATCAGTCCTTCCAAAGAACACCCAGAGCTGATCTCCTTTAGAATGGACTGGTTGGAACTCCTTGCAGTCCAAGGGACTCTCAAGAGTCTTCTCCAACACCACAGTTCAAAAGCATCAATTCTTTGGCGCTCAGCTTTCTTCACAGTCCAACTCTCACATCCATACACGAACACAGAAAAAAACATAGCCTTGACTAGACAGACCTTTGTTGGCAAAGTAATGTCTCTGCTTTTGAGTATGCTGTCTAGGTTGGTCATAACTTTCCTTCCAAGGAGTAAGTGTCTTTTAATTTCATGGCTGCAATCACCATCTGCATCTGGAGCCCCCCAAAAATAAAGTCTGACACTGTTTCCAGTCTTTCCCCATCTATCTCCCATGAAGTGATGGGACCAGATGCCAGAAGTCAATAAAGCTTATCATATTAAAATACTATGTATGTAATTAATTATATATAATTATATATAAATATATTATAAATATACTATAAAATGCCTTAACATATAATAAATATATATTAATTTATAATTTATATATAAATTAAGTGAATGGACAATTTATGTGATGAAAAGAAGTATAAGATTCCTATATAAGATAATTTGAGAATATTATGAGAAAAAAGTTCAGTGGTAATACATAAAAAAGAAATACGAAAGGACTATGAATATGTATGCAAATCTTCACTAGTATTCAAAGAAATTTCTTTCTTAAATTGAGGTGTGGTTGATTTATTGGGCTAAATTGGGTGTATGGAAAAACCCAAATGAACTTTTTGGCTAACCCAATACAATGTTGGGTTAGTTTCAGGTGTATGATAAAGTGAATCTGTTGTGCATACATACACTCATTTTTTGGATTCTTTTTCCATATAGGACTTTACAGAGTATTGAGTAGAGTTCCCTGTGCTATACCGTAGGTCCTTATTAGTTATCTATTTTATATACAGTAGTGTGTGTATGTCAATCCCAATCTTCTAACTTATTCCTCCCCTCAATTCCCCCATAACCATTAATTTTCTACATCTCTAACACTATTCTGTTTTGTAGATTAATTCATTTGCAGTCTTTTTTTTAGATTCCACATATAAGCAATATCATATATTTGTGTTTGTCTGACATACTTCACTCAATATGACAATCTCTAGGTTAAATTTAACTAGTGAACAACATTTTCCTCCAAAGTAACTGGTTAAAAAAAAAAGATTATTCCTAGTATTTTTTTTTAAAGGGATTATTCCTAGTATTAAAAAAAAAGGATTATTCTTAGTATTGGAAGGACAAAGAGTCACTTTTGAACACTGCTGCTCAGGTTGCAAATTGGTAGGCACAACACAGACTCTTTGGAGGACAGATAGGCAATATTTATTAAAAAAAAAAAGTCTTTAAAACTGGCATATCTTTTGACTTAGCAATTCATTGAGGAAATTAGCCCAGGTATGGGACACAAATTTAGTTACAGGGAACTGAAGCAGCTTTGTTAAAGCTGGGACCATCTGAAATATTAATGCTGTGGGGAAAATCTTCATTACACAGTACCAAGGAGGGAAAACTAAAGGTTACAATTCAATATTGCAATATGATCCCTAAGAAGAAACAAACACATGTAGAAACAAAAGCTGAAAGGATACACACTAACTATTTAATAGTGGTTATTCCTCCACAATGGGACAAGGCTCATTGCTTTCTTAAAATGTGATTTTTCTTGTGTTCTGCTTTCATGAATTCTGCAATTTTATACAATAGAAAAGAATATAAATGTATTTGTCTTTCCACTGGTAAAAAGACGTTCAAACTGATATGAAGAGACAAAAGAGAGATTAGTTGAATGTCCTCTGTGGAATGAATCCATACAGTTTCCCCTGTGATTATGATACATGTTATATGCACAAAAGCTACAGATACTACATATGTGGTTCCAATTATTAATATCCAATTTCTTCTCCAACACGCTGGTTTGAAATAAATGAAACTTTTGCTTCAAACGTAAGCATACTCTTGAGTCAACAGTGTCAAAGAAAATGATGTCTGGTCTAGCACCGGCTGGATTTCTGGCCTCCTTGGACCCTGAGGTCTCCATTGAACGCCTTCCTCCTCCTCTCCGTTTCCCCTGTGGACTTTTGTCCCAGTGCAAGTCTGTCCTCACAAACATGTTGCTTTCTTCTTGAAGGGCTGCCGTGGCTGATTGCAGATAATTCAAAGGCTTAGACTCTAACCAATCACATCTCAGATTTAAAATGAGTCCTTCTAATTCCACGGTGAAGAAAAGCTGCTTCCTCCAAAAACAAAGCTCAGACAACTGCCTGCACCTGCTAGTTTTTAACCAGGAAGGGCTGTTTTCAACATGGGCTGGGTCCTGCGGCTCTCTGTCTCCTAGTCTTTTCTTTCCCTGTATGTGTTTTCCTGGTGCTACAGTGATGGAGGTTGTTTCATCACCCCCTGGCCTTCTGACAAACAGATGACTTCCAGATTGAAACCAAGGGAAGGAATTGCACAAAGGGGAGCCGAGAGTCCTGTTGATGCGCTTACTCCCTACCTGGTGCAGGTTACACTTGCCAGGTAGACTTTCACTGGCCTGTGACAGCAGTGTTAGTGACGCAGATAAAAATGTGCTTCAGAAAATACCAGAGATAAAAGGAGGTGGGAGATACTAGGTTGTTATCATTCAATTATTTGATGAAATGGAATCTGATTTAGCAGAAGCAAGAAATGATGCAATGGTCTGTTCCTCCTTGATGGAAGGTAAGGAACTAATTTTTGCCATATTATCTTGGGTGGAGTGGTCTCTTGATCATGCACCTTCTGCAAAACATGTGTGGTTGGCCATTGACAAAGGTACCGAGGCTTCCAAATTAATTAGCACACAACTAACTGGCATTCTAAATTATCCAGAAAGTTTCTGATTTACTCCTGTGGGTGAAAGAGGCTAGGATAGAAACTTTGCCGGTATATAGATTTTGGTCCATTTTGGTGATTGATAACATCCCTAGTGGGGGACCCTGGTGGTTCAGATGATAAAGAGTCTGCCTGTAATGCAGGAGAGCCAGGTTCAGTCCTTGGGTCACGAAGATCCCCTGGAGAAAGGAATGGCTACAGCCCACTTCAGTATTCTTGCCTAGAGAATTCCATGGACAGAAGAGCCTGGGGGGCTATAGTCCATGGAGTCACAAAGAGCTGGACACGTCTGAAGGACTAACGCTAACTAACAAACATCCCTAGTGCTAAGAACAGTGCCCAGCAATGATTAAGCCCTTGAAAACTGCCTACTGAATGAGACAACTCATTTCAAGAAAACAATTCCCTTTAAACATTTAAGTAATATCTCTTCTATTTCCTGAGGTCAGTGTGTCTATGTTTCTTATGCCTTCATCCTCACTGCTCTAAATAACTGATAACCCCAAGGAGATACTAAGTCATTAAAGAGCCATTACATTCCATAGCTTTCATTTTTTAATGAAAGATGCTGGGAGAGCAAACTAATAAGTTTTAGTTTGTGAACAGGATTGAAGTAAAGAGTTTCCAATGCCCAGTTAATCAAATGTTTTAATTAAGCTGCATGTTAGGATTCCTTTGGTACTAAGTAACCCAACCCAGCTTGAACTAGTATAGGTAAAAGGGGGGGGACTTTCTGGCTCATGGAGTCCTAGGAAATGTGGATGAACCAAAGTGCAGGAAGCAGAGGCGGAGAGCTGGTGCACACTGGAACCAGAGGCCAGATAGCAACTGCTTCTCATTCAGGCTCACACCCCAGCTACAGTGGTCCCTTCATTCCCACTGGCTACAGGGAGACTTACTCCATGAGACCCAGGGCCTGGCACTTCCTCGACTTTGTGTCATGCAACTCTCATCATTTGAGAGAATCTGTTAATGTCAGTGCTAGATCTTATTGAAGCTGCTAGGAAGGCTTTGATTAGATTGGCTCGGCATAGATCCTCACTCCTAGACTAATCAACAGTTTTCAGAAGGATGAAGTGATGTAAGACAATGACATTTCCCAAAGGAGATTTATGGAAGAGGCATGGGAAGTTTCCAGGGTAAATGAGAGAGGGGTTCTGGGATGAAAATTCCATCCATGCCCACTCTGCCCATCTGCTGCCCCCTCCATGGGATTGATCACTCCTTTACTCTGTGAGTGTTATATGTCAAACCGTATGGATTCTGGTGCCTAACTTGTGTCACAAAGAAAGAGTTTTGTCACCTGTCCATTTCCTCTGCAAGCGCCCTGTGTGATGGAAGCTGACCCTCAGGAGCCAGACGGGGCTGGCAATTCCTCTCCACGGGCTGCTTGTCTGTTGAGACCAAGGCCCTTACCTGTTCCCATGGCCCCCTTTCCTCTCTTTCTACCATCCAATCAAAAAGTAACCTTTAGATGTCTTTCTCTCTCTCTTTCCTCAAAGACCCAACAAATCCGTTTTTTTTTTTCCTCCTGTCAGCAACTACCCTACCAACACCCACCTTTCCAGAAAACACTTCTCTTTCAGTCCAGCACCCCCACCCAAATTCTCGCCGTTACAACAAAATTCGATGAAAAATCTCTGCTTTGGGAGGAAACTTTTATCACTTTAAAAGAGAAGTGAGGAAGGGACATGAGGAAAAAGTAGAGGATGAGACTATTTAGAATAAACCTAATCTACATATTTAACTCAAAAATAGCAATAAACACATATCTATTACCTTCACAGTTTCTCCAAAAACAGTTCCCACTAGTTATTTGCTTCATATTCCGAGACAAGGGTGGTGCTCCAGTTACAACCTCCTCCCTACATCCTCAGAAAAGGCCCCTGCAGAGTGGGATGCTAAAGCTTAAGCTCCATTAGCTTCCTATCTGGGGAAGGATCTGGACAGTCTGACAGTACTTATGAAGAAGTGAAGGAGAAAGGAGAGTTAAATTTATTAATCACTTGTGGTGTGAAAAAAGCACAAACAAAATACACACTGATTTACAGAAGGAACTGATTACCGATTACCTGAATGAGTAGAATTTGATGGTTTGTGCAGAAAAGTTGCCACACCACTCTTTTCCCAGTCCCCACTGTTAGATTGCCTGCCCCTGGAGGATGTTTTAGCCAGGCACTTTGGCTTCTCAGGTCACTTTCAAGCATCCCTAAAATTTTTCACTTTGGTGAAATTTTCTTCTTTATCAACAGTTTTAAATCTCCAAATCTCTAAAAATCAGAACTTTTTGGAAGTTTGTTACAAAGTCATTTGGTGAAAAAAGTGTGACATGCACTGATGGGAGGGTATTATGGACTGCCACCTGTTGTGGATAGCAGCATATTTTACAGCAAAAATATTGATGTGCTTGATTAGGCAGCAGCCCTACACATACCGATGACAGGATAAATAATATATATCCTTTCTAAAAACTAGATTCTTCACTTCCCTGGTGGTCCAAAGGTTAAGACTCTGCACTTCGAATGCAGGGGGTATAAGTTTGATTACTGGTTGAAGAACTAAGATCTCACATGCCACACAGTGGGCCAAAAAATAAATTCTGGCTACCCTGGTAGCTGAGCTGGTAAAGGGTCTGCCTGAAATGTGGGAGACCTGGATTTGATCCCTGGGGAGACCTGGATTTGATCCCTGGGTTGGTAAGATCCCCTGGAGAGGGAAATGACAACCCACTCCAGTATTCTTGCCTGGAGAATCCCCTGGACAGAGGAGCCTGGTGGGCTACAGTTCATAGCGTCAAAAAGAGTCAGACAGGACTGATTAACTTTCACTTTCTTTCATCTTTTCTAAAAATCAGGAAGAGTTCTGAATTCTGAAACCTATCTGGCCCCAATGCTTTTAGATAAGAGAGTAGTGCAGAAACCTATACCTGAATGGTCAGACTGTTCCAATACCAAAAGGTCAATGTCTCGTCCCATTCAAAGCTGCTTTCCCTGGGCAGCGTGTGCCTGATATGTGAATTCTGGAGTGCAGCAGTGCGAGAGTAGAAATGACGCTGCCTGGGTCATAGTTATTCTTCCATCTTATTTGTCTTTGCATGCTTCCCTACTCACCCCACAGCCTCTGTCCCCTCCAAGGTAGAGAGAAAGGAGGAAGGACCTTAGCTTCCCTGCTGCTACTGTTATCCTGGTTTGGTGCCCACTGTGGCTCTTTCCTCTGTGGTTCTTCTGAGACAATCCTGCCTTGGATGCTTCTTAAGGCACCCCTAGAGGAGGAAGTAGGCTTAGGGCACAGAAAAGTTAGGGGGAAATCCTGCTTAGATGGTCCAACATCTCTATTTAGAAAGAGAGGGTCCTTGCCACCTATCATTCTTGGCTTTGGAGCTTCAACAGAAGCAAGGAAATGCCCTGTTTATAACTCTGCTACACATTCACTATCTCTCTCTCTCTCTCTTTTTTTTGGTACTTTTTGATCCCCTTCACTCATTTCTCTTACCCCCACCCTCACCTCTGGCATTCTCTGCATCTATGAGCTTGTTTTATTGGTTTTGTTTTTTCAGAGACCATATATAAGTATAAGACCATACAGTATTGGTCTTTCTCTCTCTGATGTATTTTCCTCAGCATAATGCACTCAAGGTCCATCAGTCCTGTCCCAAATGGCAAGGTTTCAATCTTTTTTATGACTGAATAATACTTCATTGTGTATATATACATACACACACACACATACACCGTGGAGGAGGAAATGGCAACCCACTCTGGTATTCTTGCCAGGGTAATCCCATGGACAGAGGAGCCTTGCAGACACAGTCCATGGGGTTACAAAGAGTAAGACGTGACTTAGTGACTAAGAACACACACACACACACATACCCCACATATTCTTTTTCCACTTGTCTGCCAGTGGATGCTTAGGTTGTTTTGATATCTTGGCTTTTGTAAATGCTGCAATGACCATGGAGACACTTAACTTTTTGAGTTAAATGTTTTCATATTCTTCAAATGCACGTCCAGAAGTGGAATTGTTGGATCGTATGGTAGTTCTCCAGGTAGTTTTATTCTTATTAATTAAAAAAATCTTCATATTGTTTTCTATACTGGCTATACCAATTTACATTCCCATCAACTGTGCTCAAGTGTTCCTTTTTCTCCAAATCCTCTCCAACACTTGTTATCTAGTGTATTTTTGATGATGGCCATTCTACATTATCTCATTTTCAAGGATCACAATTAGCCTGTAGTGTAGGTATAGTCAATTTTACAAATGAAAAAGTTAAGGTAACATAGCAAAGTGGGGTTTAAAACTCATATATTCATGCTGGTGAGTAGGGTGATTTCAGAAGAAAGAAAATTTAAAAACTAAGATTAAGGGAGCAAAGAACACAAGCAAAGAACAGATATTAAGAAAATCTCTGTAATAAGGAAGCCAAAAACGTGTGTTTGAAGAAATCTGCCTTTTCATTTTATGTGCAACCAGAAACAAAGCAGCTTCTTTGAAAGGAAAGGCAGGTATTTGTAAAGAGTACAATCATGGAGCAGAAAGAGAATACAGTTTCTAAAGAAAAGACCACATCAAAATGAGAACAGAAACAACACCATGATATTTTCTGGAACTTTCTGTCTCCTCTCGGCACTCATCAAAACCAGAAAAATCTGTAATCTTTAAAAGTCGAAAGTGGGTTTGAGATCCACTGGGGTGAGTTTAGAAGCCTCCATTTTGTTCAGAGTGGGTCTAGATTTGGAAATAAACTGAATCCCACAGAGTCATTATACAATTGGCACAGTGCAAGAGGCACTGAAAACTTTCCTTGTCTGAATTTCTTGCTGCTTTTGAGAAGGAGATTTCACGGGAGAGGCTGACATTTCAGAGACATAGCTTAGCTGAGTTTAGAAACCAGGGAGTAGGCGGTTTTCAGAAGGCACCTGTAAACACCATGTAGATGAGCTATGGGAAATGCGTGAGAGTCAGAGATGGCATGAAGGGAAACAAAGAAGAATATTCTCCTCCCACCCAGAGGAGAAAAATGTAGGACTCTAGGGCGGCAAGGAATGTTTCATTCACTCATCCATTCATTCAAGAAATACTTATTATGTTGGGATTTGTTGGGGTTTTTTGTTTGTTTGTTTTTGTGAAGGTTGGGTTACAGAAGAAAATGAAAGAAACAAATCAAAAATGGATGTATAATTACAGACAGAGATAAGTGCTCCATAGGATACTCTGACTATTTATAGGCAGGTGTTATAAGGGGAACTGATCAGATAGCAGGCGCTGAAGAGTTTCCCTGAGAAACTGGTTCTTGATGTGAACTCTCTGTGATGAGTGAAACAATGGCTAACATTAATTGAACCAGCCATGCTCTAATTGCTTTTTAAAGATATTTTTTTATTGTGAACCATTTAAAAAAGTCTTTATTGAATTTGTTACAATATTGCTTCTGTTTTATGTTTTGTTTTTTTTTTTTGTCCCGAGGCATGTGCGATCTTAGTTCCCGGAGCAGGGATCAAACCTGCAACCCTTTCATTGGAAGGTGAGGTCTTAACCATTGGACTGCCAGGGAAGTCCCCTCTAGTTGCTTTTTGTGAATAAATTCATGAATGTCTTATGACAACATTGTGAGGTAAGCATGTTCTTGCCTCTTGATGAATATTCTTCTTTTCTATCCATGTGCCTTGGAAAAGGCATGGGAGTGAAGCGTAAGCTCTGAAGCCAGATTTCCTAAGTTTGAATCTTCACCACCTTGCTGACTTTCTGTGTGATCTTAGGCAAGTTACGTAACCTCTCTGTGTCTCTGTTGATTCAACTCTTATACTGAGATCACTGTAATAACTACATGTGCTGGAGGAATTTAAAGCAGATCAGTGTGACTGCTGGAAAAATGGTGTGAAATATGGCTGGAGAGACAGGGTATATATCTTGAGTGTAGCAATAATTGGGTACCTACTGTGTGACTGACTCTGTGCTGGGAACTTTCTACATTATCTCACTTGCGTCCCTTCTCTTCAAGGAAATGCTTGTTAACCAAATTCTTGAGTAAAGTAAAGAGCAATCTTGCTTTTAAAAGGCTGATTGGATATACTACCCTCAGGCTAGGATTCTTCCTCAAAAAGGAACTGTACGACCTTGAATAGCCCTCTGATTGTTAATTAGCCTCTTTGGTCAGTCAGTTCTGATGTCCAGAGACTCCTGGGATGAAGCAGAAGTTAGGTGTCCAGTTAATTGGAAGTCATGAGCTTTGTACCCAAATGACGGGAACTCAGGTCCCAGCCTGCCACGTTTCCTGCTGTGTGAGCTTAGGTAAATCAGTTTCTTTCCATGACCCTCATTTTCCACATCTGAAAAGTGCATTAGTCAAATCTGTCCTGCCCTCAAGTTGCTATAAAGATCAGGTGAGATGATGTACTAATACATGAAAACCATTTTTACAATCTACGAAGCTCCATACAGTGTTACAATCAGTTACTCATCCAGAGCTGACTTCTGTCTGGGATAGTATAGTTCCAGTAATTGTCCTGGGTCCAAGCTGAATGCCTCGTTCAAGTGAGGACTCAGCAGTGGAGCAGGCATGGCTGTCCTTGACAACCTTCACAGGTCCCATCTCAGAAGTTCTTTTTCTCCTTGGTCTGGGTCTTCTTCCTTCCACCCCTACTATTCTAGTCCTCATCCCCAAGGCATTCTTCCAGCCATCAGAATTTCTACTCACAAAGATGGGTTAAATAAGGCTTTCCTCCATCTAGAGGTATCATCATGAACATGACTCTTTAGAAGGAACTATCTCTACTGACATGAATTGTTTTTCTGAAATCATCAGTATCCACAGTCTAGATCTCTCTCCATCTCTGTCTCTCTCTGCCTCCTTCTCTCCTTCACACACACACACACCCCACTCATGTATACACATTCATGGATGACTGGCATACATGGCTTCCAAATATAAAACCCTGAAGCAGGAACCCCATCTTAATCATTGAATTCCCAGTTCTTAGTGTAAAGCCTGATACATAGTAGATACTTAATAAGTGCTTGCTGGAATGAATGAATGAACGAGTGGGCAAGTGACTGAAATGACCAGTATGACCTTGACTGTTTCCATTTCTGTGCATGTTTCCAGGCGATTCTTAGACCAGCTCCTGTAGTTAATACTTCCCAGTACAAAGACCCCCATCATACTTCCTCTGATTTCAAACTACTAGACACGCTGATTTCCCCTGAAGTCCATGCCCCACTCCTCTGTCCGTCCCTGTTCTGCATCTGGGATGGCTTAAGTCATTTCTCATCATGTGAAGTTGTCCTTGGGAATGTATCTGCTTGTCTTTGAGCTGGGATTTAGTGTTCTGCTGGTCTGTGGCCTCCCCGCTCACCCAACGCTGCCCAGTAGGAAGTTGGAGTCATGCAGAGCAAGCAGGTTGGTTCCATTCCAGAGTCTTTTGTTAGTGAGCTTTTCTGATTGGGCCCATTTTGGTTCACACCAAATGTGAAAATCACCGACTACCCTTGGTCTGTTTTGCAGACATAATTCAACTCTTGGGGAATTCAGGCATCTGGAAAGAGTTCTACAACCCTTCTTGACCTTCCAGGGAGGCATCAGGATAGAAAGAACACAAACTTTGGCGATAACATATCTGGATTCAATCTCAGCCCTGCCACTTTGGGGACAAGAAAACTTTATTCTCTGAGTCTTGGTTTGCGCACTCATAAAATGAATATAATAGCTCTTTTGTTTCTCTAGGACCCTTTAAGATACCAGTGACCTAAACAAACTGGATTCAGGGGCAAAAATGGGAATGCACAGCAGTCTGTTCAGTTTCAGGCAAAGTTAGAACCAGGAGCTCAAATAATACGAACGATATATTGAGGTTATGGTACTTTTTCAATCGCTCAGTTTTACTTCTCTCTTTTTGTTATTTCATCCTGAGGATGCCTGTCAACAGTATCAGGGGAAATGTCCATTATGCAGTCAATCAAAAGAAAGAGATCTTCTAGCGGGTATAACTCACAGAGGATATCTGGTCTGTCTGCTGCTGCTGCTGCTAAGTTGCGTCAGTCATGTCCAACTCTGTGTGACCCCATAGACAGCAGCCCACCAGGCTCCACCGTCCCTGGGATTCTCCAGGCAAGAACACTGGAGTGTGTTGCCATTTCCTTCTCCAATGCATGAAAGTGAAAAGTGAAAGTGAAGTCGCTCAGTTGTGTCCGACTCTTAGCAGCCCCATGGACTGTAGCCTACCAGGCTCCTCCGTCCATGGGATTTCCCAGGCAAGAGTACTGGAGTGGGGTGCCATTGCCTTCTCCAGTTCTGCTCTGTCTAGCCTGTCCCAAATAACCACCTCAATGTCTGAGAACTTAAGGCTTGGTAATTGACAACTCACTAGGGTTAAAGGATAAGTGTATATATGAGGGATGGTGACTCCATGGAATGGATGCTGAAAGAAGAATACAAATGTGTTACAGAATTCTCTCAAAGGAGTTCTTGTGAGGCATATAAAGCCCCTCATGTGTTACAGATGGCATCTGAAAAGTCTCCAAAACAGTGTCTGACACACAGTGGGGTTCAATAAGCTTTAGTTCATTTCCTCCCTTTCCCTGACTCCTTTCGAGGATAAAAGAATCTCAGAGATCCCAACCTCCCAGACCCTGATGAACTCTCTCAGGAGGAATCAGCAGCACCACCTTGGCCAAAATGACTTGCACTAATGTTCAAGACACTGATTGAAAGCACCTTTACTTATATATGTGTGTCGCTTAGCACCTGCTCCACGTTCAGGTCATAGGAGATTCCCCCCAGATCAATGGCATGACACTGTCAGACTATAGTATGAAATAATCCCAAACTGACATTTGGCAGGGTTCCTTCCTAGTAACAAGATGCCAACTAGAAACCTAGGGACTGCTTGGTGGTCCAGTGGTTAGGACTCGGCGCTTTCACTGCCATGGGCCTGGGTTCAATCCCTGGTAGGAGATCTAAGATCTCCACAAGTCCTGCAATGTGGCAAAAAAAGCATCCAGAGACTTGGATAACTGGCATATTACTTAAGGCTCCTTTCTTAAAGTATTTTCCTATGAAATTCGACATTCCATTCAAGTCATGCCCATTGGGCAAGGTCAACCCTTGTGCAGATTCCCATGACTTTGTGGGCATCTCGTGACTTGTAGAATGATAATATAGTACTTCTGAGTGTGCGGAACATTGTGTCGCTTGGTCTTGAAAGACAACAATGACCTAAGCTTTGTAGACTTTTGTGAATACGTCAATTTGTGGAAAAGAACATACAAAGTACCCACTATAAGTGTCACAAAACAAGCAGTTAGTGTGAATCACTTTATGTTCTTAGAAGACAAAGTAAAATGTAATGGTGGATGCTTTATTTCCCAAGATGTCTAAAAACTTGCTGAATCCATTATTGGCTGAGAAGATCACTGGGGAGGAATCCGGTTCTGAGAAGGACAGTCTTCAATATTTCTCCCATTCAAGTACTAATCAGGCCCGACCCTGCTTAGCTTCCAAGATCAGATGAGATCGGGCACATTCAGGGTGGTATGGACATAGACTCTTCAGTATTTCTAATTGGACATTTTCTTTGCTGGGAACCAGTAAATGCCGTTGGGATTGTGTTGGCACCTCCTTGATTCAGAGATATGGAAATGACTTGGATGGGCTATGAAACACACGCAATGTGCCAGTTTCTCTGTGTCACGACAAGCGGAAACTGCGGTGGTGGAAAGGAAAAACGGAAGCTCCCGGATTCTGAAGGTGAAGCCATTCTTGTGGGCTCACTTCTGCTGGAATCAGCAAAGTCAAATCGTCCAAATTACATGATAGCAACAATGGAGAGTGTTTGCTGCTTGTCAGAGCCGAGTACTTCAGATGCTTTTTCCTTTTGAATTCTCACAACAACCCTCTCTCACCAGGCAGCTTTTTATTGTTCCCATTATACAAGTGAAGAGACTGAGGCTTGAAAAGTTTCAATAACTTGCCCAATATTCCACAATTAGTAAGTGGAGAACATGGAATGCGAACTGTATTTGGTAGTAGAGCCTTAATCACTACACTGTAATACTTTCTGAATTAGAGCAAGAAAAATTTAAGATAATCTGTAAAAAAAAAATTAAATACAGGACGGTATACCAAAACTGGAATTTTCTAAGCCCTCAGTTTATCTTTAAACATAGTTTTGGCCTAAGGATTGGCTTTTCTTATACACTAGCTTCTATTGCCTCTCCATCTGTGTTTTTAATAAAGATAATTAGGGTCACCTTGGTTCAGCCAGTCCTTATTTATAATTATACTGCACCTGGAAACCTGAAAGAATGTACAGATTCACGTTAGCTCCCAGTCAGTGCTTGGAATGGCTTACTTTGCCCTCAAGATACAAGCAGTCTTTAGTGAAGAATTCAGGAAATTAAGCATTGGACTCATTCAAAGAGTCCAGAGTTCTCTGGTTCTCTGTCTCTAAGTTCCCTCCTTAGACACAAAGTTCACTTCTCTTCAATCTGTTGCTTCTGTGCTGTTGGCAAAAACACTGAGGAACTCTGCTGATCCTGGAATCCTTGTATGCATGTTTGGGAGGTATGAGATGAACTTGACTTTTCCTTCCCCTTGACCTCAGCTTGCTTCCCCTGCAGTCTCTCAGAACCATGAACATGGCATCATTTGCTTTGTTTCCCGCAAGCTGTGGATACAGTCTACTTGCAAGAGTAACCTTCCTTGGACGGAACTTTCTCCCCAGTGTTTGATTTCACTGGAAAGTGGAAGATGGATGTTAACAGGACTGCTGTACAGAGAGAAGACCAGGTAGCAGATCATATTGTCTGTATCATAAACACACTTAAAAGATTGCATCAATGTGATTTGAAGATTTTAAACATGTTGCCTCATTGGAGATTTAAGGGGAATGTGTTTCGAATCAGTAAGTGGCTTTTCAAAAATTTAAGAGCCACTGGCATAGTCTGAAAGCAGAAAATAGAGCAACATAGTACTGCTGTTGGAGGACTCTGAGTATCATGGTGGGAACGGCCTCTGGGGATCTCTCCTTAGGCAGAGCAGAGAATGGGCAACTGGGAATGACCAGGTCTGAAGGGCCTCAAACACTGAGCACTCAGAAGAAGCAAGGGAATAACCAGTCTTTCTATAATAATGGCTCATGCCTAGAGGGAAGGACCCAAGCAGTTTTCAGCTCCATAAACTTTTGCTAAAGGGCTTCCCAGGTGGCTCAGTGGTAAAGAATCCTCCTGCCAATGCAGGAGACACCGGTTGATCCCTGGGTTGGGAAAATCCTCTGGAGTAGGAAATAGCAACCCACTCCAATATTCTTGCCTGGGAAATCTCATGGACAGATGAACCTAGTGGGCCACAGTCCATGGGGTCACAAAGAGTCAGATATGACTGAGTATGCACACAAGGTGGGATCATTGAATGGCAAAGAGTGGGTATGCTGAGTGTCTCTCTCAGAAATAAAAGCAGATATCTTCTTAGCCACAAAAGGAGGAGTCAAAACCATACAACTATACTCTAACAACCACTGCTTCATCTGTTGTAGCACTGCATCTCAGCAACTTTCTCAACATGGAAAGAGCCTAATCCTCTGATGGAGGAAGCCAGTCCAGGTTCAGAAGGACCTCTGCCCACAGCAACAAATGAAAGACCCCCTTCATGATTCCATGATGCTGGTGGGAATTAGAATGTGATGTTTATGCTCGGGCATGTAATATGGTAAAAAGAGCCAAAAATGAAAACAAGAAATCTGACAACTAATCCAAGAGTGTTCAGTGTTTCCTAATGAGAACTTTGAAAGTGTTGAATCAAACATAACAGTGGTCTTTATTATCCTGAACACAGAATCCTTACATGAGGAAAGGGATTGCTGTTGTTTTTATCATTTTGGGCTTTTGCTGAATTTAAACATGGAGAAATAGTATTCATCTGATGAGTGGAGGACTGAAGATGTGAATTCCACTGCAACATCCCACTAGGAAGTCCTAAGATAAAAGACAAACCAGGAAAACCCCTCCCCTAAGAAAATCATTCATGTACCAGCCAAACTCTCAAATGTTTTTAAAGGAGAGGTGAACTTCCATGGGTCTGCTCAGTGATGGTGGCTTTAATTGATGTGAAATCTGATCTAACTTAAAAGAACTGATTTACTTCAAAGGGTTTCTGCCACTTTAATTAATGAGAAATAAATAATAATCCTTTAGCCTTGAAAGATCTTCCGCATGTTATGAAACAAGCTTTACCTGCAAAGGAAGAGTACAGAGGGAAGAAGAAAAAGAGCCTCACATGGAGATGAAAGAAAGTCTTTCATATTTTTCACTTTGTGCCAGACACACTCATCCTCATTCTGCAAAAGGTCCATTCAGCCATCTTTTTTTCAAGATTCAATATTCATCCAAGAAAAACGAAAGGACATCTACTTTGAGTTGCGTAGGAGCCCAAAGTGTTGAACAGATAAAGGAGTTACAACATCCTTGCCCCGACAATGTTTGTTTCATAATCAACACATTCTTGATTTCAGCATTAAGGTTATGCTCTTGTGGGAGAATTTAACAATGAAGTACATTCAGAGACTTTCCTCTTTTAAAAGACCTAATGATTGACTTACATGGAAACATGTTTCTCAAAATCTGTGAAATCACATTTAGCAAGCCAAAAATACTTCTGCCTCAATTATCAGTGCTTATTCCTGGTAATCCAAAATCTACAACAAAATCTATAACCCTATCCCCTCATAAAATGTGATGAGACACTTTCTATCAGAATAATGACTGTATCTCCTGAAACGTGGTAGAACAACATAAGTCTGAAGAACAGGAGTCAGGCCGAATCTCTTTGAGACTTGACAAATGAGCTCCTGCCTGCCCTCCACCCCATCCTTGTGGACATGTCTATGTTGTAACAAAGGAGAGAGAGCCCTGCCTTAGTTTAATTAAGTGCATTCAAACCTGAGCTCTGCCCCTTGAGCAGTAAGAACTGCTGCCAATAACCCTACTATCATGGGCTGAAACCTCACGGAAATGTTTATAAAACCCTGTGAGGCGTATTCATCATCCCTTGTCAAACATTAAGAATATGAGGTTCAAAGAGATTAAGTAATCTACCCAGTTGATAAGTAGCAGGGTCTCAATTTAAAGTCAGAATTGACCTGATTCAAAGCATTTCCAGGGGGGACACACCATTTTCATGTTATGGCTTTCAGTCCCTTTACCTGTAAAATGGACCCAGCAAGACCTCTCTCACAACACTGTTCAGAAGAGTAATTTTAATGTGGTCATAAACTTGTAGAAGCCTTATAAGCTATGAAGTTCCATTGGAAGGCATGAGATTCTGAGACACTATCAAATGGGATGAACATTTATGAATTCATAAAACATGGACTCAGGAACAAAATCACCACTGACTTAACTCTTCATCATCATGATTTTGATATTTTGAGTCTCCTTTATGAAAAAAATGGATGCAGATTTTTGTAGGGCAAATAGAAGTCACATCTCATTATTATCTTGGGATTTTAAAAAATCTTGGGCCTTTGGTTTAATAATCTGACAGTATCAGGGAAACAAAAAAATACTTAAAGAGCAATTTTCCTAGGATAGGAGAAAATTCTAGATCATCCCACCAGGATTTTGTTCCTTTGTGTGTGTGTTTTTAAATTTTTCTTATTGAAGTATAGTTGATTTACAGTGTTGGGTTAGTTTCAGGTATTAGTCAGTTCAGTCGCTCAAGTTGTGTCCGACTCTTTGTGACCCCATGGACAGCAGCATGCCAGGCTTCCCTGTCCATCACCAACTCCCAGAGCTTGCTCAAACTCATGTGCATCAAGTCAGTGATGCCATCTGACCAGCTCCCCTTTCTCCTCCTGCCTTCAGTCTTTCCCAGCATCAGGGTCTTTTCCAGTAAGTCAGTTCTTCACATCAGATGCCCAGAGTATTGGTTCTTCAGCTTCCGTATCAGTCCTTCCAATGAATATCCAGGACTGATTTCCTTTAGGATTGACGGGTTTGATCTCCCTTCTGTCCAAGGGACTCTCAAGAGTCTTCTCCAAAACCACAGTT
The DNA here is from genome assembly GCF_042477335.2 of Ovis canadensis. Taxonomy (NCBI): domain Eukaryota; kingdom Metazoa; phylum Chordata; class Mammalia; order Artiodactyla; family Bovidae; genus Ovis; species Ovis canadensis. Next base: position 83,632,794 of record NC_091246.1, on the reverse strand, counting down.
CAAAAGCATCTATTCTTGGTGCTCAGCTTTCTTTATGGTCCAACTCTCACATCCAATTTCAGGTATATACCAAAGTGATTCAGATATTAAGTGATTCATATATATATATGGAAGAGTTGGCTCATTGGAAAAGATTTCGATGATGGGAGGGATTGGGGGCAGGAGGAGAAGGGGATGACAGAGGATGAGATGGCTGGATGGTATCACTGACTCGATGGACGTGAATCTGAGTGAACTCCGGGAATTGGTGATGGACAGGGAGGCCTGGTGAGCTGCGGTTCATGGGGTTGCAAAGAGTTGGACACGACTTAGAGACTGAACTGAACTGATATATATATATGTATATATATCTTTTCAGATTCTTTCCCTCATAGGTTGTTACAAAATATTGAGCATAGTTCCCTATGCTGTATAGTAAGTCCTTGTTGGCAATCTATTTTATAATTAGTAGTGTGTATATGTTAATCCTGATCTCCTAATTTATCCCTTCCCTTCCCAATTCCACTTTGGTGACCATAAGTGTATTTTCTGTGTCTGTTGGTCTATTTGTGTGTAATAAATAAGTTTTTTTTTGTTTCTACATATAAGTGATAACATGTGACATTTGTCTTTTCCTGCCTGGCTTACATCACCTAATATATTTTCTAGGTCCATCTGTGTTGCCGCAAATGGCATTATTTCATTCTTTTTTATGGCTGAGTAATATTCCATTTTGTGTGTGTGTGTGTGTGTGTGTGTGTGTGTGTGTGTGTGTGTGTGTACCACATCTTTATCTATTCCTCTTTCATGGATATTTATGTTGGTTCCATGTCTTGGCTATTGTAAATGGTGCTGCAGTGAACATTGGAGTGCATGTATCTTTTCAAATTATATTTTCCTCTGGATATATGCCCAGGGGTGGGGATTGCAGGAGCATGCTGCTGCTAAGTCGCTTCAGTCACGTCTGACTCTGTGCAACCCCATAGGTGGCAGCCCACCAGGCTCCCCCATCCCTGGGACTCTCCAGGCAAGAACACCAGAGTGGGCTGCCGGTTCCTTCTCCAGTGCATCAAAGTGAAAAGTCAAAGTGAAGTTGCTCAGTTGTGTCCGACTCTTAGCAACCCCATGGACTGCAGCCTACTAGGCTCCTCCGTCCATGGGATTTCCCAGGCAAGAGTACTGGAGTGGGGTGCCATAGGGTAGCTCTATTTTTAGTTTTTTAAGGAAATTCCGTACTGCTTTACACAGCGGCTGTAACAATTAATACAGCAAGTTGTGAGTGTCTTGAGAATGCCACAGGGCAATTGACAGGCAGTAGATAGTGAGAGGCCCCCGCTTATCACCTTGAGTCCTTCACACCAGGCCCCTGACTTTGTCTTGGCCTTGTCTCCCATCATTCTTCCTTTTGCTCCTATCCTGCGCCCCAGCATACTTTGTTCTTCCACACCGCCTGACACTTGTATGCCTTTGTCCCTCTTTCTGGGTTTGATGCATGCTTTTATTCCTGGATTGAGAGTATCTCCCTCCAGCTCTGTTCCCTATCACCTGAGCTTGCCTCCAGACACCCATCAGGTAACATGGGCACATGGATTGAGACAGTAGCAGTTGCCTGATCATGGGTACTTGTTTTTTTGGAAATTATTTGGCTTCTTTTAGCGACAGAAGAATGTGTTCATTAGAAATACCTTTGCTGCTTCTTAAAGAAGGAGAAGGAGTTCTGCAGCTCTAAACAGAGAGAAAAATATGTGCAAAATAGAGGTTATCCCAAGGCCATCGTTGCTTTGGTCATGAGAACAGTCCAGATACACTATGGCTTGGGGACCAAGATGCCACAGGACTGAAAAGGCAGATCTAAAGAGTACTTTTGATATGATGGGATAAAAGTCTGTGCTTTAATCTGTAGGTCATTAGAAGTCAAGAAAGTTATATATATAAATTATATTTGTAATTTTGAAAAAAAAAGTTAAAAAAAGAAATACCTTTGCAATCACAGAGAACTAAATAGAAGAAAACTTCCCATAATTTCTCCACTCAAATACTGCTAACCTTTGGGTCTTGGTCATCCTGCCATATTTCTTAGCGTAGTGTTCCCCCATCCTCATATTAATGAAGAAGGATAAGTGCAGAGATGGTAAGTTTCCATTCCTTTCTTCATTCTCCCACAATCTGCTAAGGAAATTCTCTCTTTTGGTGTGAGGCCTCTCTCTTTTCTTGGTCCTCTGCTTCCCCCATCCACCGTAACATCCAAGGAGGCTCAGAGGTTTCTTACTCATTTTTTGACCTTGTTTTGCTCAGGAAGAGGATCAAAAGAGATAAAGTTACATTTTGGTAGGCAGTTGAAATTCAGCTGCAGAAAAAGATGTTCCTAGGATTCATGGGTCAGGAAGATCAGCTGGAGAAGGGATAAGCTACCCACTCCAGCATTCTTGGGCATCCCTGGTGGCTCAGCTGGTAAAGAATCTGCCCACAGTGCAGGAGACCTAGGTTCAATCCCTGGGTTGGGAAGATCCCCTGGAGAAGGGAATGGCTACCCACTCCAGTATTCTTGCCTGGAGAATTCTATGGACTGTATAGTCCATGGGGTCGCTGAGAGTCGGATATGACTGAGCTACTTTTACTTTTCACCTTCAAGGACAAGTCTAAATGTTAGAGATATTGAGAATTAAAAGAATGGGAAAGGGATACTTTTTTTTTCTTTTTAAAAAAATTATTTATTTTAATTGGAGGCTAATTTCTTTACAATATTGTAGTGCTTTTTGTCATACATTGACATGAATCAGCCATGGGTGTACATGTGTTCCCCATCCTGAACCCCTCTCCCACCTTCCTCCCCGTCCCATCCCTCAAGGTCGTCCCAGTGCACCACCCCTGAACATCCTGTCTCATGCATCAAACCTGGACTGGTGATCTATTTCACATATGATAATATACATGTTTCAATAAGGGGTACTTTTAAAAGTATCATTTTAGGTTATAATTTGGTGAGGTTATTATCTCACCTTGCTTAGTCGGCTATGTGGCAGTGTTAAATAATCCCCAAATCTCAGTGGCTTATACTAACCTTATTTTTCATTTACATTGCACAGTGGTGGGCCACTTCTGATCAGCTGTATTTACCTTTCATTGCTGGACTCATGCTAAAGTTCCAGTTCTGTATGCTCCAGTCATGACACACAGAAGGAAAATAAAAATGGTAGAATCACCTGATGCCTCTTAAAGCTTCTGCTCACAAGTGGCATTTCTCACTTATGCTCACATTTCAGTGATGACATAAATGACATGGCTCAGCCTGACATCAACAAGTATGGAGCTGTAAGATTCCCACAGAGAGGGAAAGCCATATGTTTGCAAATAGTCTGCCATGCGATTATAAGTTGAATTTTTTAGGAAACAGTCTTCAATGGATATTGGCTTTCAGGAATTTTACTGGGAATGCTCCTGGGAGAGTACCTATGGGGGAGTAAGGGAACCAGGATTGGGCAGAGGAAAAAGATGAACTATGATGTCCATCAAAGTTTCAACGAAGACCTCAGTGAATCCCCAGGGGAACCCTTGAACTGGAATAGCTCTTCTGAATTGTCCCAATTCGAGGCAAGGAGTTTGAATGTCCATGTAGCAGCATAGGCCAGCCGTTGGAAAGAGGCTGTCTCTGGGAATGGGGGCATCACCTTGGGTGGGTGGGGCAGCTCCCTTTCACCAAGGACGACATTCCTGGAAGCTGGAGAAATGCATGTCTCCTGCCAGACTGTGGCCATCTGTGTGGCACACACAGCATTTTTGCACAAACTCTTTATCACTCTTTCTGAAACACCTGTAAGCTCTTCAATTATTGTTTATTAATTTGGGCTTCTGAATAGTGTTTCACTGATGTAACACCACTCATAGTTTACCATGGGGCAGTGACCATCTTATATAAGTGTTGTGAATCACAGGGCACATGGAATAGATAACCTGCTTTTCTTTGTGTCCTTTAAAATATTCATAAACATTGTTTACACTGTGGTTGAAGGAGACAAAAAAATAATCAAATTGGAAAGCTGAACAAATTTGTTAATCCAGTCTAAAGGTACTTGCTTGGCGGAGGGTTTAATGATGAGCTCAGGAAACCATGGTACTGCTGCTGAGTTAGCCGTGGGAGGTGTGTGGGGTGCAGAAGGCAGGAAGGAAGCATTCTGGTTTCCTTTTTAATCACGCATCTGATGGGTTCCAGCAAGGGTTTTTAGTTCTTTGATTTTCTGTTTTCTAGTTAGAATCACCTAGTTGTCATCCTTCTGGGAGTTTCTAAGGAGTTGTGGGAGGGGGGCTGCCAGGCATCAGATACTGAGGCTACTTAAGTCAGCAGAGTCCTGTGTTCGGTGATCTGAGAGTTACCAGTTTATTTCCCAAAAGATCTTAAATTTAAGCAGCCTATTTCTTTTGATTAGATCTGAAAGGTGCTTCTCTCTGCCAGAAATTTACTTTCTTTAAATATTCTAATTGCAAAAAAAAAAAAGGTAACGATAATGCAAACAGATCATTTTGAGTTTTCTGCCCTTTTATCAATTTTGGCTGAATCTCAGCGAGGCAAATGTTACCTTAACAGTTTCAGTTTTAAAATTTCTGCCCTGCTTATAAGGGAAAGAAAGGTGATGAAAAGGCAGTTTTGGGTATGTGCTCAAAACTTGTCTGAATCCAGGGCACATTTTCAATCTAATGGAATACATTTTTCAGCTCCTAAAGCCAGTTTGTCTAATTCAGACAAAACTTTCCCTGGTATCTAAGCATATGAAACCTTGCTTCTTAGAGAAGGGTAAATTGTCTAATTCAGACAAAACTTTCCCTGGTATCTAAGCATATGAAACCTTGCTTCTTAGAGAAGGGTAAAGAGAAAGCCAGAAAAAAAAATGCATTTGGAAAAACTAACACAAATAGAGCTGCATTTAAGTGGTAGATCAGAGATAAAGCATCATGAATCCTCTGTGTAAATCAGCTTTTGAAAATTAACTTCATGGTCTTCGTGATAGAAGAATAATAGGAGTTCAACATGTAGAAGACATAAAAACTATTTTTAAAAGGATGAGTAACAAAAGTTGCATATTATTTCATGACCCAGACATACCCCATGGCTTACAAAGAAAGTCATTATTAATGTGTTGGTCTGCTCTGCCCATGCCTCTGTGTGTGTGTGTGTGTGTATACCTATATGCATACATATTCCATACCTGCTAGAGTTGTGCAAAGAAGGACTCACCTGGATAAGCCTGATGTCTAAACAAATATCCTTTCATTAGGGTCAATAAGGTAGATGGAAGCAGGAGAAATGATGCCTCTTCCCTCCACTTCATGGAAACATCCCTCCTCACATTTTTCAGCCACTTCCTTTACCTTTGTGCTTCATCTCTGAGCACTTTTTCCTCCTTACTCTCAGCTTTGGAGCCAGGCCACCACTCTCCCCTTTTGGAATAGTCTCTAGCCTTGACTTTCTTGGCAATGAACCCTCCTGGGCTTCCTCCTCCCTCTGGGTCACTCAGACCTAATGGCATTGACTGTCCTCCCCTATTTGTGAAAGCTGCTGCTCTTGAAAGTTCTGTCCTAGGATCTCCTCCCTGCTCGCTGTTCATACATATTGGACATTTGCTTTTCCTAAGGAACTGTCTCCAATCCCAAAGAAAGGCAGTGCCAAAGAATGCTCAAACTACTGCACAGTTGCACTCATCTCACATGCTAGTAAAGTAATGCTCAAAATTCTCCAAGCCAGGCTTCAGCAATATATGAACCGTGAACTTCCAGATGTTCAAGCTGGTTTTAGGAAAGGCAGAGGAACCAGAGATCAAATTGCCGACATCCGCTGGATCATGGAAAAAGCAAGAGAGTTCCAGAAAAACATCTATTTCTGCTTTATTGACTATGCCAAAGCCTTTGACTGTGTAGATAACAATAAACTGTGGAAAATTCTGAAAGAGATGGGAATACCAGACCACCTGACCTGCCTCTTGAGAAACCTATATGCAGGTCAGGAAGCAACAGTTAGAACTGGTCATGGGACAACAAACTGGTTCCAAATAGGAAAAGGAGTACATCAAGGCTGTATATTGTCACCCGGCTTGTTTAACTTGTATGCAGAGTACATCATGAGAAACAGTGGGCTGGAAGAAGCACAAGCTGGACTCAAGATTGCTGGGAGAAATATCAATAACCTCAGATATGCAGATGACACCACCCTTATGGCAGAAAGTAAAGAGGAACTAAAAAGCCTCTTGATGAAAGTGAAAGAGGAGAGTGAAAAAGTTGGCTTAAAGCTCAACATTCAGAAAACTAAGATCATGGCATCTGGTCCCATTACTTCATGGAAATAGATGTGGAAACAGTGTCAGACTTTATCTTTTTGGGCTCCAAAATCACTGCAGGTGATGATTGCAGCCATGAAATTAAAAGACGCTTACTTCTTGAAAGGAAAGTTATGACCAACCTAGATCGCGTATTAAAAAGCAGAGACATTACTTTGCCAACAAAGGCTGCAGTCCATGGGGTTGCAAAGAGTCGGACACGACTGAGCGACTTCACATCACACATCACAGCTGTGTGGGCTTCCCAGGTGGCACTAGGGGTAAAGAATCTGCCTGCCAGTGCAGGAGATGCAGAAGAAACTGGTTCTATCCTTGGGTCAGGAAGATTCACTAGAATAGGAAATGGCAACTCGCTCCAGTATTCTAGCCTGGAAAATTCCATGGACAGAGGAACTTGGTGGGCAGCCATCCATGGGGTCGCAAAGAGTAGGACACGACTGAGTGACTGAGAATACACACAGATCCTCAGCTCTGGAACACATTCCCTCCATATACATGCTTCACCTGGGTTACTGTGATTTATCTTGACAATTTCCGTTGAGACATTACCGTGTTTGAAAGTTCTTCACTGACTCCTCAAGTCAGTGTGTTTCTTCTGTGCCCCTAGCTCTGTATCCTTCCCCTTGCTCCAGTACTTACAACTCTATTTTGTAATTACATATTTATTTGTCAATGTATGCATGTGTGCATGCTAAGTCACTTCAGTTGTGTCCCACTCTTTGCGACCCCATGGACGGTAGCTTGCCAGGCTCCTCTGTCCATGGGATTTCCCAGGCAAGAATGCTGGAGTGGGTTGCCATTCCCTTCTCCGGGGGATCTTCCCAACCCAGGGATCAAACCTGGGTCTCTTTGTGTATCCTGCAATGGCAGGCAAAACCCCTTATTTGTCAGTATGTCTTACTAAATTGTTAGGCCAGAGATCACATTTATTAGTCAGTGCTGCATCCCTAGCTCCTGGCAGCGTCTGAAACTTAGAAGTCTCACAATATTATTGAAAAAAGAGACGCTAACACAACTATTAGCATTTACCCCATCCTTTGTGGTGTGCTGTGCAGTTTAGTCAGTGAAGTCAGGTACAAGACCCTCTGTCAGTTGAATTCGTCTATCATACATGTCTCAGTTCATCTGGGCTGCTGTAATAAAATATCACAGACTAGATGGTTTAAACAACAGAAATGAAATTTCTCACAGTTCTGGAGGCTGGAAGTCTGAGATCAGGGTTTCAGCATGGTTAGTTATTGGTAAGGCCTTCCTCCTGGTTATGTCTTCTCAAGTAGCCTAACTTGGTGCATACAGACAGAGTGACAAAGAGACTCACAGGGAAATAGAAACAGAGAGAGAGAGTGATCATCCATATTGGGTCTCTTCTTCTCTGCATTGGTCCATCAAGAAGACCTCACCCTCATCATCTCATCTAACCTTAATTACCTCCCAAAGGCACCACCTCCAAACTCAATCACATTGGGAATAAGTGTTTCAACATGGAAATTTGAAGGGAACACCAACATTTAATCCATAGCAATGTAGTAGACATAAGTAAAAATTTGAATCTCCTCCAAGGACAGAATAAGGTAAATTTTCCTTAACTGGAATTTGAGGGCTTAGATCAAATAAAAATATTAAATAGAGAGGGAATTTCAAGGCAAGAAGCAATCACCAAATGAACTTGTATCCCCTCCTTCAGTTCAGTTCAGTCGCTCAGTCGTGTCCGACTCTTTGCGACCCCTTGAATTGCAGCACACCAGTCCTCCCTGTCCGTCACCAACTCCTGGAGTTCACTCAGGCTCACGTCCATCAAGTCAGGGATGCCATCCAGCCATCTCATCCTCTGTCGTCCCCTTCTCCTTCTGCCCCCAATCCCTCCCGGCATCAGAGTCTTTTCCAATGAGTCAACTCTTCGCATGAGGTGGCCAAAGTACTGGAGCTTCAGCTTTAGCATCATTCCCACCAAAGAAATCCCAGGGCTGATCTCCTTCAGAATGAACTGGTTGGATCTCCTTGCAGTCCAAGGCACTCTCTTTAAATGTTGGACAACATTTCTGAGGCCTCCATACAGATGCAGGCTCAGAGAGCGTCCCTCCACTTTGAATACAGTTCAGCATATTGCACGTGGTAAGTGGTTATCTGTTAAATTAATGAATGAAGTTCAATATATTATTGCCCTGAGGCTGAAGATGGGAGGTAAAGGGAAGTAAAACTAGATGTTCACTCAGGATGTAGGTAAAGTTGATTTACAGTCATTTGAATCCATACAGACCTATGTTTGCATTCTTGTGCTTGTTTATTCATTTCTTTGATGAATTAATAAATTCTTAGCTTTGTTTCTCTCAGAAGGCCTTGAGGTTGCTTATGGAACCTACACAATTTTGTAGCTGAATAACAAATAGATGAGAAAACTGGAATAAAAAGTTTGCACACAGGGTCACAGGGTCCAAGGATCTGCATCATTTTGCTACGAACTTTCTAAAAGCCAAAACAAGTAGCTGAGTCAAGTCACTTGTAAGTTTTGTAGCATCCGTAAGATAAAAATAAACCACTTGATAAGGAGTTAGAATGTAAATTCCATTAGGCTGGGCAGTGCATTTTGTCTCTTTTGTTCATTTGTTGTAGTTTTTGTACCCACAGTGCCCAGTGAAAACTAACACACAAGATACAGTTCTTGAATGAATTAATCAGAAACATATTTTCCTAGTCCTAGACACTGAAGAATCTCCAAAAAAAAATGGGAAATCATGTAATAACGTAGACAGCCCCTTGATAAATAAATATTTAATTCCCTAGAGATGTTTTCTTTTCACACTTTGGTGTGATCTAAGGCATGAAATGTAATGCAACAAAGTAAATTTGATACTATCAGTTCTATAAATTCCATCGGGAAGCTTTTAGATCTGTCTTGAGCTAAGGTTAAAATGTAGGCTATTTTCAGGCAATGTCCCATGAAAGTTATGGGACATTCTCTCGTAATGTTTGATAAGAGTGAGGGCAGCAGAGAGTCTGAACTAATGTTCTTCAGCAAGAAACCGAAGCGCACGTGCTCATTGTTGCTGATAAAGGAGAGTCGTGTGCTGGGCCAGTCACTGTCTGTAAGGACAAGTGGTGTCGCTCTTAAGATAGTCTTCTTGCTAACATTGTTCAGGTAACTTCCCTGTACCGGTACTAGGCTAAGAGTGTCCCTGAATCCACCCGACAACCTTATGAGGTAGGTCCTGTCACTAAACCCCCATTTCACAGGGGACAAACAAGGCTTGGAGAAGCTGAGAAAATTACAGAGTAAGCAGTGGTGGTGTCAGAGGCGAGATTCGACTGAGAGATATTCTGACCTCTTTGATGCCTATGGGAAAATTAAGGAAGCTTCTGGGATGTGCCAGGTTGGATGCCCTTCCTTTTATTCCCAACTATCTAAATACACTTGGCCAGTACTTTCTATGAGCAGAGATTTGGTTTTCCTTTGAACCCTATTCAGAACATTAATGTATTCTATATACCCCGTAGCAATGAAATAAGTCATGTGATAACAATAGGAACAATAACAAAAATAATATCATCTTAAAACTCTCCCAAATGTATTTTGTTGTTGAATTTTTAAATCAGTTTATAATCACAAACAAAAAGCAACTGACGAGCATTTTAGAAACATACAATTTTGTTTCTTTTCAAACAGCCTCAGCAGAAGTTAAATATGACTCAGTCCATAGCCCAGTTTCAAAAGGGCCATTTCCTGTGTCTTTTCCTTGAGTAAATAACGCACAAGATGGTCACTGCCTGATTGCAGTATCACAGTGTGTTTTATTTTTATTTGAATTTTCATGTATTGATTTTGTTTCCCTTGCACATGAATAATGCATCCTTTTTCAGAAGGCACCCAAATTCACATTATTTGGCACACTAAGTAAAATGTCCTTTCTTTTTGAGCAATAACATACACATTATGTAGTCAATGTGTTTTTAAATTGGTTAAATATGTATTTACATGCTAAACTGAGGCATTATTGGAGTCGTTTGTATAGCAAATGGGAGTTTAAATTGTCCAAATATCTGTTCATCAAAATAAAATAACTTTAAAAGAGGCTGTTGTGGTTCATTTTGGGGAAATAGCATATTTAAATATGGATATAAACAGCATTCCCTGTAATATCTAGGAGGTGGCCATAACCGTTGCGGTAAACAACACAGGCCCCTACAGGCTTTGACAGGCTTGAGTAATGCATTGTAGCACTCTTCCCAAGCGTTCCTTGTTTTGCGTTCTTCCATACAATCAAAAAACAACTCAAATAATGTCCAAACTGTCCACTCCCAGTTTACCTTCCCAAGGACAGTGAATTGCCTGTGGGCGGGCTCCTGCATATGTGAATTAGTGAAGGAAGCTGACCCTACCCCAGAGGCAGGGCACGGGGCTGAGGGGCAAAGGGGTGAGCATCAACCCTCCTGCCCCACTGCCTTCAGAACGAGGAAAGGTATGATGACTTCCTGCTTACTATGCCCTTGGCCATGGCGCTGTATTTGGCAGGGGTTTGTCTGAAATTAAGAAACGGGTGCTGTTTCTAATACAGGTAAAGAAATTCAGCAAAAATAAGATATATGGACTAAGAATTTATTCAGTTCAGTGACCAAAAGAGTCTTACTTGTGGGAGAAATGAGTCATCTCCTAAAGCATAGTGTTTCTGGAAATCTGGTGGTCATTTCTTTTAGGGTTGTCCCAGTATTCTAACTCTTAGTTAAAAGACAGAGGTTAGAAGATGGAGGTGGGCTCACTGGGGATGGAGAACTGTGAAGGGGTTCAGGAGTACTTAAACAGACTGTTACCTGGATAAGAACTAAAGGTACACATGGCACCCACTCAGGGAAATGGGGTGAAGAGGAAGAATAGTGAGGCAGGGGAAGGAACCCTGCCGAGCAATATTGGTGAGTCTCTTTAGGAGACATCACGGCCTTATAAGTCTCAGTTTCTTGGCTTCCCAAGCCTAACATTCTATGTGTTGCCATGTTTAACTTTTCAAGTAAAGATCTGAAAAAGTGGCCGTGAGCGGAAGAGGGGAGACCACTCAATTTACAGATAGTGAGCCAAACTTTAGGCTCTTAAGGAGATTAAGTCAATGGAGGAAAAGTAATGAATGGATGAAAGAAATCCAAAACCAACAGGAGGAATAAAGAGAGAGGTCAAAAGCTTGTTTTCTTTTCTTTTTTATTGATACATAAGTATATTTACAATGTTAGTTTCAAGCATACAGCAAGATGATTCAGTTCTAAATGTGTATACATACATATATGTATGTATACGTATATACATACATTTTCCACTATACACACATATATTCTTTTTCAGATTCTTTTCCACAAAATACGGAATATAGTTCCCTGTGGAAGCTTGTTTTCTTAATGACTATTCAGTGTATATGAGTCACTCTTGTCTAGTGTAGGCTTTTTCCTAAAGGAGACTCTGAGACAAAGATTCTAATGCAAGTAGACTTTTTGTGAGATAATCCCAGGAAACAGCAGGAGAGGAATGGGGAGGTGAGAGTGGAAAGAGGAGGATGCCAGCAGAGGTGCTGAATCGCAGCAGTTGCCCAGAGCCTGCGAACCCTGGATGACAGTGTAGAGCATGCCTGCGTTATCCCAACCATGGGGTTAGATGCTGAGATGATTGTTGGTATATATCAACCTAGTCTTTGGCTATTTGTCCATCAAACTAGTTACCCATCAGCTCACTGGATGAGGGCAGTCATTGTATTTGCTCTCTAATATCCCCTGCTTGGCCTTGAACTCGGGTCTATCATACTCTCCACTTAGACAAAATCCTCAGGGATTTTACCTCTGTGCGGTGTTCACAGTGAGCATCCATGGAGACATGGGTAAGGCACTGACAGTGTCTGCTACCAACTTTTCTTTTTTAAAAAATTTATTTTTATTTGAAGGGTAAGTGCTTTATAGTTTTGTGTTGGTTTCTACCAACACATGAATCAGCCATAGGTTTACCCATGTCCCCTCCCACCTCCCTCCCCATCCCATCCCTCTAGGTTGTTATCAAGCCCTGGTTTGTGTTCCCTGAGTCACACAGCAAGTTCCCAATGGCTATCTATTTTACATATGGTAGTGTGTGTTTCCTGGAGAAGGAAATGGCAACCCACTCCAGTGTTCTTGCCTGGAGAATCCCAGGGTCAGCGGAGCCTGGTGGGCTGCGTCTGTGGGGTTGCACAGAGTCAGACACGACAGAAGCAACTTAGCAGCAGCCGTGTATGTTTCCGTGTTACTCTCTCCATATCTCCCACCCTCTCCTTCTCCCTCACAGCCCTCTCCATAAATCTGTTTTCAATGTCTGTGTCTCCTTTGCTGCTCTGCAAATAGCTTCATCAAAACCCTGGATCTGAGGTCTCTCAGCTCCTCTTGCTATAAAATAATCTCCAGTAGGAACGGTGTGAAAGGCAGAAAGACTTTGTACTTGGGGAAGAGGGTATGGTTAAGGGCACCAAGACATCTACAAAACAGATGTATTTCCATCTCAGCAGGAGGCAACCATGTTTCTCTAAGTGTTGATTAAACTCTTTCCCCATGGTGGTTCCCTTGTTTGACTCATTCATGTTGTTCTCATTTACCTCCTTTTGCTTTTGGGAATTTGCCAGCATGGAACTTGTTTCCACGTCTACATTGATTAGATACAAGCTTGTGCTAAGCTGAAAGCCAGTACATTTGTCTGGGGAACTTGTGGGGCTCATTAACCCAAAACAGGGTTTGGGATTGAAAATGCAAATAGACCCAATGAATGTATAAACACCAGACACAGAATAGACTGTCCTTCCCAGGCAGGGATACTTCACTTAACTTTTGAGCGCTGACATCAAAGAGAGCCCTCAGATTCCTCCAGGTAGAATCTCTTAAAAGGAGACTGAAAAGTTGGATCTGATGTCATTGGTGATTCTTTCTTTGAGCTTCTGACGAGGTCTAGAAATAACATGGTGCAACTGAGAGGGCTCAAGTTTAGGAGTTGAGAAGAATTAGATTCAAATCCTGGGCAGGGTAATGAATTACCTTGCGATGCTGGGCAAGGTATATTGAAGATCTCTCTCATTTTTCTAACAAAATATGGATAATAATTTCTATACCTCAGGCTATTGGGAAGATGAAATTAAGACACCATATCTAAAGAACCAAAGTGGGCGTGACGTATAAAATATACACCAAAGGAGTGATTTTCCTTCACCTTTTGCTGTCTTTCCATTTTAGAAAGCATCTTTGTTTCTTCTTTTCCATTCTTCTTTCCTTCCTTCATTCCCTCCCTCCCACTCTCTCTTTCTCTTTCCCCCACAATCAGTGGTTTATATATTCTCAGGATTGTAAAACTACCATGAGCACTACCTAAGTCCAGAATCTTTTCTTTTGACTTATTGACCATGAGTTTTCTTTGTTTGTTTTGCCACAGTGTTTATAAAGAGTGACAGGAGAACCTCATTTACCACCAAAACATCACATTTGAAATCCAACTTATGCTAAAAACTGTATTCATACCTATGATTTCATGTGGTCTTTAGCTGGAAGGTACATGAAGCATCACAGAGCCCATTTTACAGATGAAGAAACTGAGACACTTCGAGGTGACCTAAGGACAAAGCATCACTAAGGGACGACATCTGAGGCAGGTATCAGATCTTCTGTTTCTATTCCGAAATAGTACTCAGAGGTAATGCTTTACCTGAGAAACTTTACCAACATGTACAAAACACTGTCCCATGCGTGAAGCAGCGTATAGCTCCCAGGGGTAAGTCAGAGGAGGATGTGTAGCCTGTCGGAAGGAATGTGGCCAGAGGCTCAGCATACTGATGCCTAAGGTTTACTGCCACTTCCTTGGCTCTTTCTCACTTGTGGCTTCATTTCTGAAATTTTCTAGAATGGGTTTCATTACCTTGAGGGCATTTTCCATAAAAAGGAGGAGAAAAGGACAGTTTCACCGCTACTTGCCGAAGCACTGGCCCACAAGTCTTGAGCTTCTTATAATCATGCTATGGGGTGCTCATTTGCACCTTTCTTCCAAAATTTAGTGTCAGTGTCTCCAAGATTAACAACCTACTCAAACTAAACCACACCTAGGTTTTCTTTTCTTTCATTAGACAAGGATTTTATGGATCCCTATTCAGTTTTATTTCTTATAATTTTTTCACCTATTATGTAGATTGACAATGGGTCCAAGGTGGCAGTGTTCAGGAATCATTCCTGGTCTAAAAACTAACCACTTAGCATCTTCAAGGATGATGTAATATGCTAGCAACTGTTTCAAATTATTATAAGAGACTTTCAAAACACCCCTTATCTACATGCACCCTGTTGGTAGGAATAAATACACATGCTACTTTCTGAACAGTTTGAGAGAATCTATCAAAATTTTAAACATGCTCATCTCTTAACCTGTAATTCCATTTCTAGGGCTTTTCTAGGACTCTTCTACAGAAATCCACTCACACAGTTGTGAAATTCTCACATGCAAGAATGTTCATTGCCTCATTAAAATATGAAAAGTTGAAGGGAATCCTAATTATGTATTAACAGCGTTCAGTCATTCAGTCATGTCCGACTCCTTGTGACCCCATGGACTGTAGCACACCAGGCTTCCCTGTCCATCACCAACTCCTGGAGCCTACTCAAACTCATATCCATCGAGTTGGTGATGCCATCCAACCATTTCATCCTCTGCGTCCCCTTCTCCTCCTGCTTTCAATCTTTCCCAGCATCAGGGTCTTTTCCAATGAGTCAGTTCTTCTCATCAGGCAGCCAAAGTATTGGAGTTTCAGCTTCAACATCAGTCCTTCCAATGAATATTCAGGACTAATTTCCTTTAGGACTGATGGGTTTGATCTCCTTGCAGTCCAACGGACTCTCAAGAGTCTTCTCTATCACCACAGTTCACAAGCATCAATTCCTCAGTGCTCCCTTCTTTATGGTCCAATTCTTACATCCGTACATGACTACCGGAAAGACCATAGCTTTAACTAGATGGACTTTTGTTGTGTACTACACACAAATTGACTTAAATTACATGATATGCTATCCATGATACTTTTTTTCTCTCTCATGCTGACGAGAGAACAATTTATATCACATAATTCCACCTTGTAAAACATAACAATGCCAAAATGCTATCGAGTTATATGAGTTATTTATATATTTTGGATATTGGTCCCTTATCAGATATGCCTTGCAAATATTTTCTCCCATTCAGTAGGTTACCTTTTTATTCTCTTTTCTTTGCTGTGCAGTAGCTTTTTAGTTTGAAGCAGTCACAATTGTTTGTTTTTGCTTTTGTTGCTTCTGCTTTTGGTGTCAAATTTAAAAAATTATCAACAAAACCTATGTCAAGGAGCTTATTGTCTATATATTCTTCTAAGAGTTTTATGGTTTCAGATCTTATGTTCAACTCTTCAATCTATTTTGAGTTGGTGTGTGGTATAAGACAGCGGTCCAGTTTCACCTTTTTGCATAAATTAATTGACCATAAATATGTGTGGATTTATTTGTGGTCTCTCTATTCTGTTCCATTGATCTGTCTGTTTTTATGTCAATACCATAGCATTTTAATTACTATAGCTTTGTAACATAGTTTGAAATCAATGACCAATGCCTTTAGCTTTGTACTTCTTTCTCAGGACAACTTTGACTATTCATGGTCTTTTGTGATTCTATATAAATTTTTGTTTATGTGGACTGTCTTCTCTATTTCTATGAAAAATACCATTAGAATTTTGATAGAATTGCATTGAATCTGTATATTGCTTTGGGTAGAATTAAACATTTTAACAAAATTAATTTTTCCAATCCATGAATGTGGAATGTCTTTCCAATTGTCAGTGTCTTTGTTAATTTCTTTCATTAATGTCTTATAGGTTGCAGTATACAAGTCTTTCACTTCCTTGGTTAAATGTATTTATTGATACTCCTTACCAACTAAATTTGGGGGTGTTTTCCCAATAGATTTTCCTGGGTGAAAACCATTTATAAAAATTCCAGAAAATTACTTTATCCTTGTCATTTATTAATCAATCAGAAAACATACAGTCTTTTTCTTTTCAGACTATTAATATTTTGTTTAGAAAGTAGGGTCAGTAGTCTCATATTAGGCATAGAATTGATTTTATTTTGTTTGGAATTTGCATTTAGCTCCCTATTGACTCATGTCTCTGACTCATAATTGACCTAAAAAGTCAAGAAATGTGTTTTCTGAGTTTGGATTTATGATGCCGTTTTTCGTTGCTGATGGTCCTTATGGTTGAAGAAAAGGGGCGTGCTACTTCTATTGTCTATGCGTGGAGATGGAAAAGCTGAGAAATGAGACCCTTTTGCTGAAGTAAAATGGAAGGAGGTCTTTGAAAATCTCAGATTCACACTCCGTTGAGGCGACTTGGTAGTTTGGTAAAACATACGCTCTTGTGAGGGACTTGGAGGAGACAAGAAGATGAGATGTGTCATTTGGGTGAAAGGGTGAAGAGAAGTACCAAAATCTGCAGCAGCCATTTTTTAACTGTTATTTTGAGTATAACTGCTTTACAATGCTGTGTTGGTTCCTGCTATACAACAGTGTGAATCAACTCTAAGTATACATATATACCCTTCCTCTTGAGATTCTCTCCCCTACCCTCCACCCTACCCCTCTTGGATTGACTCCTCTACTGAACTGGAACACATGAAGGTTTTCTTCTCTACAGCTTACTAAATGACAGAATCCAAAAGAATGCCTTTAATTCTGGTCTTAAAATCTTGGCCATGTGTCAGATGAACATTGATTTTCTACTATCATTAGGTCAAAAATTATTTCCCTTAGTGACAGATGATGTGTGTAATATTTATTACAAAACTGGATTTTCCCAGGGATCCCAACTGAGATATAGTCTTATCGTTTAGTATTTCCCCAGTAGTGTTGAGCGAGGATTCTTTAACACTTGAGGCCTCTGAGAGCTGATAAATGTTTATTTCACCACTTGCAGACTATGAAAATCCCCTGCTCTTGAGTGGTGTGTAGGGTAAGGGAAAGACCAACACCATGAGGTGCTGAATATTGGGTTCTCTTTTTAAAGCCTTGATATTAAGAAACTTATGGTTCCTGAAAGCTAGAAAGAAAACCTGAAATAGTTTGAGAAGCATTGCTCTAGAATTATCTGGGGGAAACTAGGTTTGGTTTAGTTGGTTGATTTAAATTAAATCTATTGTTGTTGTCGTTCAGTCCCTAAGCCAGGACACCTGGCTGCCCTGTCCTTCACCATCTCTCGCCGCCTGCTCAAACTCATGTCCACTGAATTGGTGATGCCATCCAAGCATCTCATCCTCTGCCACTGCTCAATCTTCCTCCTGCCCTCAATCTTTCCTAGCATCAGGATCTTTTCCAGAGTCGTCTGTTCGCATCAGGTAGCCAAGGTATTGGAGCTTCAGTTTCAGTATCAGTCCTTCTAATGAATATTCAGGGTTGATATCCTTTAGTATTAAATCTGTCAGAGACCATAAATTGTAATGAAAATGAACTCTTAGACAATGGAATTTTAAGTCATACAGATATGATCTCCAGATTTTAATTACTGAGTTCAGCAGACATAAAAGTCACTTTGTAAAATGGCCATGACATTTCTAAGCCCTTTCCACTCTCAATTTCTATACTTACCCCCAGTGAGCCTGGGATAGAAAGCTTGCAGATGGTCATTAGTCGATGGACTCCCACTTTGAGTAGTGCCAGATGAGAGAGTACTGAGAATAAAAAATTTCATCCATGCTTTGGACCCCATTTGAGACCGTTTCAGAACACACAACAACACGGGCATACTTAGTGCTCACTTCCATGAGCATATCATCAAAAAGACGCCTTGTTGGAAAGTAGTCTATCATGAAGGACACAAAAACTACTTCAAGATTTCAGTCAATTCAAAGATCCATAATTAATCCATTGATCGAGGCAAATTGTTGACGATCCATCATCACTTTTTTCAGTGTGAAAATTCCTGTTTCAGGAGCTGTGAGGACAGTCTGTAGGGCAGGGGAACTTACTGAGGGGGAAAAAGTGTAGCTTTTGGGTCTGGGATGAAGGCAGAGAATAGGTTCGCAAATAACAAGGGCAGGAGGTGGTGCTAGTGGTAAAGAATCCGGTCGCCAGTGCAGGAGATATAAGAGACACAGGTTCAATCCCTGGGTTGGGAAGACCCCCTGGAGAAGGATATATGGTAACCCACTTTAGTATTCTTGCCTGGAGAATACCCATGGGCAGAGGAGCCTGACAGGCGTCATAAAAAGTCAGACATGACTGAAGTGACTTAGCACCCAGTGACAAGAAGACCTTGATGACGCGGTCTGACAAACATGGTGGACCAGTCACTTCGGGAACCTCGAGTAACAAAGCCTATTTTCCTAGAGAGAGGCAGGTCAGACTGGAGAGAACTATGGTGTGTATCAGGTCACTTTGAGACAGAAAATCACTGTTTGGTTTGGTCAAGTGGCAGACCAAACTTTCTGGATGAGTTCAAAGGCCCTCTGACAGGCAAAAGAGGGCAGAGACTAGGTGTTCTCTACTTTTTAAGAAACAAGGTGGAACCAGAAAAGCATTAAATTCTACTTTCAAGCAGGTGGCACAGTGGTAAAGAATCTGCCCTGACAATGCAGGGGACACAGGAGATGTGGGTTCGATCCCTGGGTCGGGAAGATTCCCTGGAGGAGGAAATGGCAACCCACTCCAGTATTCTTGGCTGGAAAAGTCCAAGGACTGAGAAAACGTGTTGGCAGCCTATCGTCCACGGGGTCGAAAAGCATCTGATAAGACTAAGCACTCTCCAGAGAGTTCAACCATAGACAAGAACCACATAGACAGACTGTCTGAGGCACGCAATGTCCAAAGATGAGCAGATTTAGTGTTCTTCCTAAATAGTGGCTATCATTTTAGTAGCTTTACAATCTTCTGCTAACTTGGTGATCGACAAGAATTTCATCTTCGTTTTCCCAGTGTCATTGACTACACATTTCTCTTCCTATGCTTGTCCCAAACCTTGGCAACACTTCCGGGGGACATTCCACATGTGGTTTACATTTCACTATCCGACTTGTTTATAAATGAACGCGGCTACAGGACAACAGTGATTAAAGACCCACCGACACCTGACCTCAGGGAGGAGGCCAGTCTACTTAGGGTTTTCGTGCAGACTTCTCATCCTAATTGTGCTATGTCAGTGCTGTGAGGAAGGAAGTTGGAGCTTTAGTCATCAAACCTGTTTAAGTGAAAGTGATTTTGAGTTTGTTGCTTCCTATGATTAGAGAAGTTTATATTTCATTTCCACAGTATTTTTTAATAGCAACCTTATGCTAATTCAACATATGCTTACCGGATAGATAATTGTCTCCAAGAATATCAATGCATATGGAATTTTTCATATAATTAATGCTTTAAACTAGGCATCAGCCTCAATTATCTAACCATTTCTGGTCCAAGATCAGATTTTAGGCATCATGCCTCTTTTCATTTCCACTTCTTCGTCATCTTGAAGGTGGAAAGACAGAGTTCATCTACCCCATTCCATTCTCTCCAAAGATGAGGAAACTCAGGCCCATGGGGGATCAAATGAGTTACTAAAGGTCTTACAACAGCTTATGGAGAGAGTCTGGGTTCTGTTCCCCCAGTTTGTTGTCCCATGTTCTTTTGGACATTACCTCCTGGTTTTTACAGAAATCAGAGTTTGTAACAGAAACTCTGACTATAATTGCTGTGGACATATGGTCTTGAATTTATGTTACAAGATGCTAATCGTTGCCTGCCTGCCTGCTCATAGCCTTGCTAAATGAAATCACCCACCCCAAACCCTGCTGTCTTAGCAGCCAGCCTTTGTGCCTGTGACTTCTCTAACCCTGTTAATGCTCATCCGTCTGGGGATGACCATTCTTCCCCACAGAGTCCATCCATCACAGGGGCTGGAGGTGAGGCAGGACGATCAGAGGGACTTTCTCTCTTCCAGGGCGATGAACCTGAGGAAGAGAGAAAGATTACCTTTTGGAAACGGGATCATGAATTTGAAGTCAGAATAAGTTGAAAGAACACAACTGCAGCAAACAAAAACCATACGCAATTCAGAGTCAAGAGAGAGCGGAACCCAAAGCAAGCAGAGACGCCAGCAAGTGAAGAAAGGAGAAAACAGCCAGCAGACAGAGCTGCACACACATTCTGCAACGTGGCCTACTGTAATGACAGTAACAGCTACCACCAGCTCTGGGCACTGCGCTTGACATCGTCCCTCCATGACCGCACGTTAACTGTCACAGCAACTCAGGAGGTGCATTTAGCGTTATCTCTATTTGCAGATAGATACATTGGGGCACAGGGAGGTTGATGAACTTGCTGAGGGTCATGCCATTCTCTTCACTGCCGTAGTGCCTGCCCGTCTGTTGTATTCCATGTGGTAATCCCTGATAGAGTCCTTTCCCAAAAAAGCAACTGAAAGCAGAGGTATTTAACCATGACAAAAATTAGAATGTTTGGAAAATATTTGACTTGAAATATTCAACCTATGATGAAGACTCACCTCCAAAAAGCATAATTCATTATGTATTTCCAGTCCTAATAGTCTTCATCTGTCAGTCTTTTACTCAAGTTAGAGTTGGAAACCTTACCAGGCAGAACCAAGGTGGGCAACCAGTAACAAAGATGGGGGAAGCCTTCTTGAGGACTGTGGGCTGTAAATCAGGTTCTTGTACTCTCATATCTGAAGGGGAATAAAAAACAGGGGTAAAAAGAGGAGGGGAATTGGAAAGAGAGTTAAACAAAGAGCCTACAAACGCAGCTTCTAACAAATTAGCCTTAGGCACCTACTGAGTGATTTAGGAGCAAAAGCATTAAACAAAGAAACCAGTGAAATGCACAAGAATAAGTCAGATTAAACTTGGAATTGAGGAGTCACTGTAGTGTGTGACCTTGGGCAAAGGTAACCTCCCTGACTCAGTTCCTAAAGCATATTGGTGAGAAGCTGGGAACCTTGAGGGGTCTCCAACCAAAGTGGCGGTTCTGAGAAAACAGCCCTCTCAAGAGTTTTGAAATACAGCAAACTGGAAGAGCTACAGAATTTAAATACCTGGGATTTGGGCAGTTAGTCATGGTCAGAAGCAAAGAGAATAACATCAATAAATGAATATCTCTCAATCACTAATCATGTTCCCAGAACTTTTCTCATTCTGAGTATTAGAATATAATTTGAAGCTTTTTATCAGTCAATCCATCTATTGATCAATAAGCAGGTAAAAGCATAAGCCCCAACCTGATCCCACCAAATCCACGCTTCCAGGAGAGCCCTGGGAATCTTTCCCTCCACAAGCGCCTGGGGGATTCTGGTTATCAGAGAAGTCTGTGGAGTGCTACACCGATGGCTGTCCCCTGTCTTCTTCACGCTGATCCTTTCAGGCTGACAGCGTGCTGCTCTATCTCTTTGCCAGATGAGGAGCCTGAGCCCTAGAAATCCGCCGAAGGCTATGCAGTTGGAAGGCGACAGAGTCCAGATGACTCGAGAGGCCCTCATTTTAACTGAAACCTTATACCCTTTGGCTGAGAGTGTGATTGGCCAAAACCGTGTGTTTGCCCACTGGGTAGGAAGGGTCAAGGTGGGCCCTCTAATAGGAGGGCTAAGAGTCAACCCACTGCTAAAGAAGCTGTATTCAGTGAATTCAGCTGAACAAGGAGCTGCCAAATTCAATTTGCCCCTCTATTTCCCAGTGTTTGCATACCTGCCAACTTAGAAAAAAACTGGACTCAAAAAATGGTCTGGAATGGAAAAGAGATTGCCAAGGAAAGTAGACACAGGCCAGTGGGGATTCAACCGAGAATGAGCAGAACACAAGAAGTGGAGATTGTTGTGTGTGTTTTCCCGTGTGAAACTAAGATCGGACGACTTAGTGCTTCATGGTGCACGCCCATCCTTCTGCGTTTAGGTGGGGTGTGATTGGAGTTATGGCGAGAGAGGAGGAAGGGCATGGGCAGAGATTGAGAGGAGAGAAGCTACCAGTATCACTGGAGTTAGCGCCTCCTTCACTTCTGTCTTCAGAAAGAGAGTTTGAGCCTAGACTTGGTAACTCCTCACACTTATTATAGGAGCTTCTCCCTGTCTGTTTCATCATGGTGATTAGCAATAACTTTCTTAAAATGAAAAAGGACCTGTGATTTCTTTGGGAAGACAATAAAAGAGGAGGATTTGGTTCTGTATCTTTCCAGCTGTGAGATTTGGGGCAATTGACATGTTAGAGTCATCATTCTCTGGTGCGTGAGATCATATGTACCTCTTGAAGTTGTCTTGAAATTTAATGAAATATATATGTAAAAACCTAACGTGCAATTTTCTCGTGAATGTCAGCTCCTTCCTCATTTATGCCCTATCTTCACCCCGACTTCTGTCCAGTCCCTGCCAGCCTGTTACTCAACTGGATTATGTCTCAAGTTCCAATTCCTTCCTGAGAGAAGCACAGGTAAGGGAGCAAAGTGAGAGGACCTATGGGCAGTGGCTTTCTCACTCAGAAACATACAACAAATTTAAAGTTCTCCGAACCAAATGGGAAACCCATTCCCACCCCTCTACTCCAGCGGGGTCCCAGTCAGCAAAGAGCCTCCGTTCACAGATCAGTATGTGTTTCTTGTGTCTATATTATGCTAGATGTTGGAAATGTTCACTGCCCCTGAATGCCTTAGACCATATCTTCTCATTTTCTTACTGGCAAAGATGTTTATTTTAATTAGCTTTTTTTCTCTCTCCCATAAGGAGGTACAAGTATAAGAATTTTATCTGCACTGCTTTTTCTTTTTGCTCAGATGTTCAGTCATGTTCAACTCTGCAACCCCATGGATTATAGCCCACCAGGCTCCTCCGTCCATGGGATTCTCTCGGCCATAATACTGGAGTGGGTTGCCATTTCCCCCTCAGGGGTCTTCCTGTCTCAGGGATCGAACCCTCATCTCTTATGTCTCTTGCATTGGCAGGTGGATTCTTAACCACTAGTACCACCTGGGAAGCCCTGCACTGGTTACCTTTGCATAAGTTTAACAAGCCCTTCTTGAAAGCTCCTTATTCATTCACTTAAAGTCTTGCTAAATACTTGTTCTGCCACTAAGATCTTGTAACTTAGTGCTTCATAGCATACATCCGTCCTCTCTTGGTCAGTATGAGTGGGTCGGCTAAGTTGGTTGGTTTTCTGCATCTGGCAATTGGTGTGTAAGTTGGTTTGTCCCTCTCTGAGATTAATTTCCATACATAAGATCTGGGGAAACTATTGAATTCCTACTGCAAAGTTAAGTAATTTTCCTTGGGTAAAGTGACATTTCCAGAGGATGACTGTCAGACTTGGAGTCCCACAGACCTGACTTGATTATCATTTCTACCATTTAATACTGACATTGTTATCTGATCTCACTAAGCTTCAGTTTCTTCATCTGTAAAATGAGAACAAGAATGCCTCCCATAAACATTTGCTGTGAGGATTAAATCAAAGAGAAATTACTTGGTATCCTGCAAGTGTTCCACAAACTCATATCTTTGTTTTTTTTAACTGGTGTATCCCAAGAGACAAAAACAGTACCTGACCCATAGGAGGTGCCCAGTAGGTGTTTATTGAATAAATATTGAATCAGTAATACTCAGTGAATGGGTAAATATTATTGAATGAATAAGTAAGTATGAATGAATGAATATGTTATACAAATGAATGACTATTGGATAAATAATAAATACTGCATGAATAAACAGTTTAGAAAATTCTATAATGCCAGAAGACAGACACACACCTCCAGACACTCAGGAAGAGTTGTTAATGGAACCAGTGGCCACAGGCTTGTTTGGCAGCCCTAAGACCAGTCCCATCCTCTCCTATTGTTCCTCAGGCTGCTCTGTGCAGTGGTTTTCCCACTGAGTCACCTGCAAATATCAAAGGCCTCTTCATGCTGTGATGATGTGCTTGGATCCAAGTGTGAGACGGTTGCCTACCGTGCACGGGCTGTGTTGGAATGAAGACAGTGTGTCACCTTTTTCTCCCATTGGGACAGCCCGTGGTGTCCTTGCTGACCCAGGGCTGGGGTGACCTTCCCAAGTAATGCGCTCTGTTGAAATTCTCAAGAAAGCAGCCACTACTTCCCCCAACCTCTTGAACCATTAGTGAGGATGGGCTTTTGCTATTTGCCTGCCTCTCTGACACCCCAGGGTCCTGCAGCCCCTTCCTACACATCAGAACATCAAAGCCTTGGTTCCAGCTCCTGGGGTGGGAAGTCTATAACTCTGGAATCTAGCATTCTAAGTTCACTAAAACTTGCTGAATTCCAGAGCCGTGGCTCCTTGAAAAACAAGGTAGGGTTCAGCCTCCCGATTTCTTTCACTAGGGCTAAAAGAAAGCAAGGCCATCCTTCAAGATCTGGGGCAAATTATACTGTGTCTCCTGTCACCTCAGCCAGTGACCCTGCCATAAAGCACATATTTTTATGTGATTAAAATGAACATCAAATGCAGCCATGAAAGAGAATAAAGAGAGAGGGGACGTCTCAGAAGGGGCCATGAGTGCAAGCAGAGGAGGATGGGGGAGAAGAGAAAAGAAAGAAAGGAACCTCGCTGGTGGACTGTGTCCACCCCTGAGGGGAAGAGGAGGGAAAGTCCTGAAATGGAGGGTCTCAGTGTCTCAGATTTTGTGTCTGTGCAGGAAGCCCCTGCGTCCATCATTTTTCCCCCCTGGCCTTATGATCTCCACTGCAAATGGAGCAGGGAGCGTGACGGGGCCCAGAGGATGGTGCTGTGTAGAGTGTGGGCCAGCCCCCCATCTGCATGCTCCAGGGCAAGCGCCCACGATTCCTGTGTGTATTTTCCAGGCAGCCCAGCCCCTCCACATCCAACAGTCACTGGAAAATAAGAAAAGACATGTCCCCTGCCTTCGTCTTGCCCACAAGCTACCACTTGGCAGTCCTTCAGGATTTTATGACAAATAGTAATGAATAATTAACAAATCACTTGAGCTGCTACCAAAAGCCTGAAGAGAATAGCAGCGCCTCAGCTCACACCACCCCAGGCAGGCCTTGACAGTGTTTCCTCTTCTAATAAAACTTGCCTGAAATACTGGGGCTCTGATAACAGCTCGAGGCCACCAGGGGACCACTCCTCGCCTGCCGGGCTCTGCTTCTCCCCAGGCTGCTGGCAGGAGAGCGAGACAAGTAGAGCTAGTGTCTCGACTTTCTCTCGGTTCTGCAACACTTTTCCATCAGAGACCAAAGTCTGGAGGAGACCCATGAGCTCCATCAGAGGAGTGGCTAAAAAGTGTGGAGTGGGACAGCTTCATATGCCCCCACCCTAGGAGACATTTGGCGTTGTCAGGAGATACTTGAGTGTCATGCCTGGGAGAGTGTTGCTGATGATGCTGGCATTTAGTGGGTAGAGGCCAGGGCTGCTGCTGCTAAACATCCACCACAAAGCATCATCTCACCCAGAATGTACACCTGCAGTAGAGAAACAGACTTGGTGTCCCCTCCCCCCATTGCGGTTCAGCGCGCCTGGTGCCTGGAGTGAGCCCAGAACGGGAGAAACTTGGGCTCCCTCGAGTGGTGACTTACACTATGACAGGCAGAGAGAAAGGCACAAAAGCGGCAGGGGGTTTGGAGAGCAAGAGAGAGAGAGAGTGAGCGAGCGTGTGTGTGCATTTTAAACAAGTCATTTTATCCATTGCAAAATATGCTTTGCTTGATGGTGACAGCAATTTTCATGAATCATTAATGAGCCATTTTCTTCTCGCCATGTTGTTAATATCTACGCCGAGGCCTTTGAGTTGACAGCAGATTTCCTTGTGATTAGTCAGTGTTTATTTTTTTGAAATATGTTCTTCACATTTAGAGGAGCACTTGAGTGTGAATTCATGGGCTTTCTTTTTGTTTGTTTTCTTCCCTAAATGAAATCTCCAAGACCTTCCCTCCTGTTTCCTAGTCCTTCTTTTGGAAAAAGGACATTAGAAGCAGCAAGAATGGGCAGTTTGTGGATAATACTTCCACTTATAGTTTTGAAGGGGTGAGGGTAGAGGGTGGAAGGCAATGGTAAGATTCCAGTTCTGACCGCATGAACTCTAAGAAGTGCAAACCTTGCAGTCCTCTCCAGAGTAGCTACAGTGAAGAGTTTGTAAATCATGTCTTATCTGTGATGGATTGGTTTCCCAGCCAGGTGATATTGTTTTTGTTTTTGCCTTTAGCTGCTGTTATCTTTTGTATTTAATATAATTTTCTATTGGGTAGGGGGTGGAGAAAAGGGAACAAGCAATATTTTTGATGAATTATTGAACATCTCACTGACCTTTCTCATTTATCTAGTGACCTGTCCTCATGTCTCATGTTCATAGTCACAACAATCATATTGGCTTGGCCAAAAGGATCATTCAGGTTTATCATCTGTAAGATGACACAGAAAAAGCCAAATGAACTTTTTGGCCAACCCAATATTTATCGAGTAAATCCCACATGGCAGGTACTATGTCACATTCATTAACTCATCCAATTCTCATAACAGTCATATGAGTTAATATTACTGCCTCTTACAGATGAGGAACTGGGAACATAAGAAGATGCATAAATTCACAAGATCACTGAGCCAGATAGCAAGCAATCAGGATAAGAATCAAGGTGTGGCAGAGCCCAAAGCAAGGTAACTCTGCTGTTGAAGTGTTCAGGGCTCTGGTCAATCAGAACAGCTCTCGGAGCTGGCCCACAGGGTCTCCACCAAGCTCCCAACCCCTTGCATCCAGCCTCCCTGCATGTGATCCTCTCTTCATAAGCCCTCTGCTTCTGAGATCATTTCCTGGCCGGGCCTTGGTTCTTTCTTAACTTCTGGTTGGCACACTCCTTTTCCTCACCAGAAACACCTTCCTTCTTCCTTCTAACATTTCAAATTTTGTTTTTGCTTCAAAGCCCAGTTCCCACTACCACCACCACCATGAAGACTTTCCGTATCTTTTCCATTTTGAGAATACACACTCTCTAGGTTTGGATGCAAGCCTGCCTGAATCTAAATTTCTGGCTCTGTCCACAGACTGCTTTGCCTTAGAGAGAAAAAATAACCTATCTCTGCCATTCACTAGTTGTACAATGCAAGTTCTTCTGTGCTTTCTTCCTTATCTGCAAAATAAACTTGTACACTAAATTAAAATACCCAGTTCACTTCACAGGATTGTTGCAATACATAATTGAGATCATGCAGATGAAAACTTTTTGTAAGACTTTTTTAGGTTATCACCTACATGGTGTTATTAGACTATCACCCTGATCTTTCTATTTCCATTCTTATTACTTACATTTTATTTTCTCAACCTAATCCCACCAATTTTGTTTGACTGTGTATGAAGTAGATCACTAGTGATGAGCTGGAGAGAAAGTCGGCTGTTTTTTTCTTTCCTGTTTTCCAGGACTTGCAGTTGCAGAAATGCAATATGTGATTGGCAGCATCAGATGTCACCACGGGTTGTATTTTTAGAAAAGAAGGGAATAGAACCAAATGACTTCAGTGATATAAACGATCAGAATGACCCTGTAATCCCCCAAAATACACCTTTTAGTAAAATGTGAGGAAAATCCACTTAATTATGCCACTTACCATGGGAAACGGGTTTACAGATCTTCTTTCTTTAATAGCATCACCATCCTGACTAGCTGAAGAGAGTGTCTGTTTTTCTAGGGTATTTATTAAATGCAAAGGGGAATATTCCCATTGGGATTGTCCATCGCATTGTATTGACTGATTCAGAAAGAGATAGATAGTATCTTTACATATTGAATCTCTCTAAGAACATGGTTTAGCTCTCTATTCAAATCTTATTTTATATCCTTTGGTGCTTATGCCCATAAAGACTTCTATATATTCTGTTAGATTCATTCCTAGGTAGTTGTAATTTTTCGTGCTATAGCCATAAGTTGTATTTTATATAAGTTATGATCACAAGTTTCGCATCCTTGTGTTTTGTAAAAACTGTTCCACTGTCTGAATGTTAACTTTCTAATATTTGTGGGGCACATGCTCTCCACACTGGAACCACTGTGGTCAGCCTTGGCAACAAATGAACGCAGCATGCTCTCTTGCCCTTGGGCAGCGCTGCGTGATTTTTAATGACTATAGCTCAATGAAAAATTAATACAGCAAATGGATGGGCTCTGATTCTGTGCTTAAAGCCCCAGAACTTTCTATCAGGAGGGTGGCTCCACAGACCTGGTGGACAAGAAAGTCTCACTTTCAGGGAGAGAGAATTCTCCCAGATGAAAATCCTTTTGAAAAATCTAAAAGCCAAGGAAAAGGACCCAATAGGCCTACACCTTTCTTCCTGGTTCTGCCCATTTTGATAGAATCCAGTTGTGTGCCACAGAGTATACTGGACTGGGGTGTAGAAATTAATGATGTGTTTTGTAGATCAACCTATAACACTGATTGCACACCAATATTTTTGAATAATGTAGTTTGCAAATAATTTAAAACCTATTTCTATTAAGATAATCAGATATCTAATGAACTAGAATGCAAAATTGCAGGTAGGCATTTTTTGAGGTATCAGGGCAGTTCAGTTGGCTCAGTGGTTAAGAATCCGCCTGCCACACATGTACACCTGTGGCTGATTCATATTGATGTATGGCAAAAACCACCACAATATTGTAAAGTAATTAGCCTCCAATTAAAATAAATTGATTAATTTTTTATCAATAGAATCCGCCTGCCAATGCAGGAGACACAGGTTCGATCCCTGGGTCAAGAAGTTCCCCTGAGGAAGAAAATGGCAACCCAATCCAGTATTCCTGTCTGGGAAATCCCATGAACAGAGGATCCTGAGAGGCTACAGTCCATGGTGTTGCAAAAGAGTGAGACATGACTTAGTGACTAAACAATAACAAATGTTTCCAAGTACCTGGGCACACTGCCCAGGTTTCTCAGAAGTCCTCAGCCAGTCCCCTCTACTTTGGGTGCTCTGTGGGGCAAATGCCTGGATGTCTTGGGAGGAAGAGTCAGCAAGAATATACATGCATGACATTCAAACCCAGTACTCTCTCTGCTTTGCCATCCCTTGGTTGCTTATTGGACTCTTCTGAAAGATCCTTTGATGCTTTTTGTACACCTTTGTACCATTTGGTGCCAGTGGCCTTAGAGCACCTGCTTAAAACCTGATAAAATAACTGCCACGGCCAAAGTTTCCACGGCTCACTGAGAACAAAGTGCAGGGCTGGACCACAGAGCACAGCCCTCGGCATCTGTGCGTTTTGTCAGTACTTCAGACCGGGGAGAACTGACTGATGGGATGTGGAGGGGAGCACAAACATTATTGCCTGTTTTTTCCATGGAGAAACAAAGCCCGTTGAACCAGAAGGACTCCTGCTTGCTACTGATCTGTAAGATTAAGCCTAGTAGAGAATATTCGCTATGGTGGAATTTGACAAAGTCGACTCGTTGACTATGGCACATCTGTGGCCAAGTCCTATCTGCTTGTCTTTAGGTGATTTTTCCCTATCACCTGTGTTACTCCATCCCCGCTGCCACCTCATGGTTGGATTCCTTCAACAGACTGGTTTATCCATAGTCTTACTCAAGAAACGTTTAGCACGAGTAAGCTCTGCTGATTTTTGGACCAAGCATAGGGGTCCCTCAAAGCACTCACAATCTACTGAAGGAGACAAATGTATCAGCTACCAATATTAGTGATCCCCCACCCCAATCTGCAATTTCAGTTACCCCTGCCTGGTCAATCTGCAGTTCAAAAATATGAAATGGAAAATTCTAAAAATAAACAATTCATGTTTTAAATTGCATACTATTCTGAGTGATGAAATCTTGCATCGTCCAGCACTGTCTGCCCAGGTGGTGAATTATCCTTTTGTCCAGCTTATTCTTGCTGTATATCCCACCCACTCATCAGTATAGGTTTTGTACTAGACTCAGCTTCAGGCATCCACTAGGGTCTTGGAACAATATACCGTGGATAAAGGAAGACTCCTATAATGGGGTGAAGACCACCATAGTGAACCGTGTGGGATGTTAACAGACTGTTGAGAAGACTAGACTTAGCTAGTTTAGGGGGTCAGGGAGACTTGATATTTAATTACTGAAAAACAAGGTACGGGGCAGAGTGAGACCTTTCTCAGGCATGAAACAGGGAAAGTGGCAAATGAGCACGTTAACACGTGATATGTGTGCTATGGTCTAGCGTGGAGTTTGGTTCCTAAAGACAATAGCAAATTCAGAATAAAAGTCGAGAGAAGAGTGAGAAATGAAGCTGGAGTAGTGAGAGCACAGTCCAGAACAACAGAAAGCCTGATTGTTGTACTGAGGAATTCAGATGTTATTACGCTCAGGTCAGTGGGGAGCCATGGGAGGGTTTTTAAGCAAGGGAATGATATGATCAAATTTATTTTAGACAGTTCACTTTAACTACAATGTGGGAAATGAATTATCTACACACTCATTTACTTAAAATTTAATTATTATAATTGCATATTTGATCCACACATAGGATATTATGGTTATTTGTTATGTTGGGTTTGGGTTTTCTGATTTGTTTTGTTTTGCTTTTCACAAGTCAGATATTAATTCATCTACAGTAGAAATAGCTCTTTCATAAGAAGTTGGCATCAATTTTAACTGATCAATTTTCACTTAATTCTGTGAAAGATAGTATGTGAAAATAGTTCAAAATTTTAAAAGTGCAGAAGACAGGCAAGAAAAGTGTAACTTCCTCCTGTTCCTGGCTATCTGTTTCCCCTTCCCACAGTAATCAATGCTGTTAGTATCTTGTATAGTCTTATCTAGAAGTTTTATGTTTATGAAAACTATATGTGCTCAGGTGTTCTTTATAAGATATATGTGTTTACATATTGTTATATAACCTTTTTAAAATTGATGGTAGCGCACAATGCTACCATTTGTAGCATTTGCTTTCCTTCATCATGTAACAGGATTTGGATCTGATTTTAGGTCAGGATTTAGTTTTCTCATGGGTTGTTGCGACTGCATAGTGTTGGGTCATGAACCTGTATAGTAACTTGTTTAGCCGTCTTCCAGTAATGGGCATTCAGGCTGTTTCCAATCCTTTGCTTTTGTGGACATTGCTGCAGTCAATGATGTCACCACTGGCATTTCACACATGTGCAGGTGCATCTCTAGTATAATTTCCCAAAAAATGGAATGACTGGGTCAGATCCTGAAGAATACAAAGTAATTTTGACTGCTGAGGTCAAATTTCTCTCCATAGAAATTTGTATTAATTTAGACTCCACTAGAAAGGTTTACGTTTGCCAATATATTGTGTTATAAAACTCCTAGATCTCTGAAATCTGATAAGGTTAAAAAAATGCTATCTTACTTTAATTTTGATTTGCATTTGCATATAATGAGTAGGCTGAGCCTCTTATATGAATAAGAGCCACCTGATCTTTTTGTCCTTTGAAGTATCTATTCATATCCCATTCTCATTTTACCAGTGGGTTATTGGCCTTTTGCATACTCATGAAAGTTCTTTATCTAAAGATAAATTACTCCCATATTCATGATAAGAATTGAAAATATGGTTCCAAGTTCATCTTTAATGTTTTAACTTTGTTAATGGTGATTTTTGCCATGCAGAAAAAGTTTATTGTTAAGTAGTTTAATTTAGCCATCTATTGTTTTATAGACCTTTGCATTTTGTGTAACAGTTCAAAAAGTCTTTCCCATCTCAAGAGTAAAAAAAAAGTGTGTTGTTTTTCTTTTTTAGTACCGCCATGACTTCAGTTTTTGTGAAGTAAAAAGTAAGAAATCAATGTTTGACTGTTTTTACCTACAAGAGATGGTCATATAGTTCAATCTAGTGCATTCAGTTCTTTGAACCATGTGGAATCTATTCTGCTGCAAGACGTGAGATCAAGTTCAACTTAATTTTTTCTTTTTGCAGATGCCATGTAACTAGTTAAACCATCTTTTCCCACTGATTTTTTAAAAATCTTATTTATTTTTAAAAAAATTATTTATTTTTAATTAGAAGATAATTGTTTTACAATATTGTGTTGGTTTGTGCCATATTCCTATTGATTTAATGCCATCTCTTATATACTAATTTTACAATTGAAGTTATACATGTTTCTAATACCAAAACTCGCATTGAGCTGCCTGATCAAATTGCTCTTTTAATTATGTAGATTTTATATGTTTTAATATCTCCTTATTATTCTTTTTCAGAATTTTCCTGTCTTATGTATTTCTCCATGTGAATTTAGAATTTTCTACTCTAGTTCCTTAAAAAAAAAACTTAATGATAATCTTGTTTGTATTTTCTTAAGATGACTTTGAATTTATAAGTTGAGAGTGAATTGCCACTTTTATGATGTTAATGTTTTCTGAACTAGCTTCTTAAGGGTTTCCAGTCTCTTAGTTCTGTAATCCAGGCCATCTGCACTCTGCCACCTGACTAATCTGCCTCAAGCACCATCTTCATTAAATCCTATCCCTGAGTTTCTCTAATCCAGCCCTTTTCTTGTTTTCATGCATTTTCCCTTCTGAAATCTGCCCTGTCCTCTTCTCACCCCTTCACTAACTAAAAGCCCTGGTAAATCCACTTGCTCATCCAGTTCACATCTTCAAGTGGAATCTTCCTTGGCTACTGGTGACACTCCACTGTTCCCTCACCAGTTGGCACTCAGTTATGCATGACTTTTTATGCACATATATTTAACCCAAGTGGCTTAGGTTTCAAAGGCAGATAATTAAACACTGAATTACATTTACATTAAAGCTAAACCTCTGTGGTTGAAATAATATGTGCACTCAGATTTTTATTACTTTAGACCTGCATATGCCTGAACTTCTTGTGTGTCTAGATCATATAATCTCTACCAATTCACTCAATCTGTCAACAAATATGTTCTGCATGCCCACCATGTGCCAGACATTCTGATAGTCACTGGATATTTGTATCAAATTAAGCAAGTAAAGCAGCAATAACAGATACCCCCTTATCATGGTGGTTTTTAACCAAAAAAGTTTATTTTTTTGCGTTTGTTACTGGTTCTTCCCCACTCAGCTGTGATTCTACTCCAAATATTTATTTGAGGCCTCAGGTTAAAGGAGCTGTCCTATTTGGGCTATTTTGGTCTTGTGGTGGGCTTTCCTGATAGCTCAGTTGGTAAAGAATCCACCTGCAATGCAGGAGATCCTGGTTCTATTCCTGGTCAAGATCCCCTGGAGAAGGGATAGGCTACCCACTCCAGTATTCTTGGGCTTCCCTTGTGGCTCAGCTGGTAAAGAATCTGCCCACAATGCTGGAGACCTGGGTTGGGAAGATCCCGTGAAGGGAAAGGCTGCCCACTCCAGTGTTCTGGCCTAGAGAATGGCAAAGGGAAAGAGCAATGGTGAAACTATGTGGAAACTCTTAAAGCCTCTCCTCAGAAGTGGCACGTGTCAATTCTACTCATATTTTATTGGCCAAAACATGACATGTAACTAAGATTGAGATCAACAAGGCTGGAAATAGACTATTCTGGGAGGAAGGTGCTCTTTAGTGAAAGACATTTAATATTCTTAATGGGTAGTAAAATGTACTGCACTTCACTAAAAATAGTGAAAGAGATAGGAATAGTACTAATCTCAGAGAGCTTATAAAGTAGCAAGAAATTTGGACTTTAACCAAATAATATCACTGTGACAAATGCTCCAAAAGAGAAGGAGAGGATATCAAAATGGGTTAGCCGACATAGTCTGGGTGGTTTAAAAGACTCCGTTCCTACTATCACCAATGGATTAAAGATCTAAATGTAAGACCAGAAACTATAAAACTCCTAGAGGAGAACATAGGCAAAACACTCTCAGACATAAATCACAGCAGGATCCTCTATGATCCACCTCCCAGAATTCTGGAAATAAAAGCAAAAATAAACAAATGGGATCTAATTAAAATTAAAAGCTTCTGCACAACAAAGGAAAATATAAGCAAGGTGAAAAGACAGCCTTCTGAATGGGAGAAAATAATAGCAAATGAAGCAACTGACAAACAACTAATCTCAAAAATATACAAGCAACTTATGCAGCTCAATTCCAGAAAAATAAACGACCCAATCAAAAAATGGGCCAAAGAACTAAATAGACATTTCTCCAAAGAAAACATACGGATGGCTAACAAACACATGAAAAGATGCTCAACATCACTCATTATTAGAGAAATGCAAATCAAAACCACAATGAGGTACCACTTCACACCAGTGAGAATGGCTGTGATCCAAAAATCTGCAAGCAATAAATGCTGGAGAGGGTGTGGAGAAAAGGGAACCCTCCTACACTGTTGGTGGGAATGCAAACTAGTACAACCACTATGGAGAACAGTGTGGAGATTCCTTAAAAAATTGCAGATAGAACTACCTTATGACCCAGCAATCCCACTACTGGGCATACACACTGAGGAAACCAGAATTGAAAGAGACACATGTACCCCAATGTTCATCACAGCACTGTTTATAATAGCCAGAACATGGAAACAACCTAGATGTCCATCAGCAGATGAATGGATAAGAAAGCTGTGGTACATATACACAATGGAGTATTACTCAGCCGTTAAAAAGAATTCATTTGAATCAGTTCTGGTGAGATGGATGAAACTGGAGCCGATTATACAGAGTGAAGTAAGCCAGAAAGAAAAACACCAATACAGTATACTAACACATATATATGGAATTTAGAAAGATGGCAATGACGACCCTGTATGCAAGACAGCAAAAAAGACACAGATGTGTATAACGGACTTTTGGACTCAGAGGGAGAGGGAGAGGGTGGGATGATTTGGGAGAATGGCATTCTAACATGTATACTATCATGTAAGAATCGAATCGCCAGTCTATGTCTGACGCAGGATACAGCATGCTTAGGGCTGGTGCATGGGGATGACCCAGAGAGATGTTATGGGGAGGGCGGTGGGAGGCGGGTTCATGTTTGGGAACGCATGTAAGAATTAAAGATTTTAAAATTTAAAAAATAAAAAACTAAAAAAAAATTTTAAAAAAAATAGGCAGGAGGAAAGGTTGCCTCCTGGTCAAATGCTTCGAATAACTTAAAGTCATTCAAGACTCTTGAACATACGAATTTGACCAAGATAAGCAAAATTTACATATTAATACTTGTACTTTGCAGAAATTTTCCATATCTAAATTCAATAAGATAATCTTCTCAAAGTCTCAGTATTCTGCAATTCCTTATTAATATGTTTTCCCCATATGACAAGTCAGATATAACTTTATTATTACATTATGTTGACATTTTCTTTGGTTTTGAGGGACCTGAAGGTCACTGAAGTGACAGCTTGTAATCAGACTGAGATGTACTGTTCCACAGATGGCTACCTGTATATTTATACAATATATGTTGTACTTTTTTTGGTCTGAAAATGTAATGCCATTCACAAAAAAACTTAGCAGTAATTATAGAGCAAGGGAATGGTTTAATCATTTTGAATGGGAATGTACCCTATCTCTAACATGTAATTATTCAACCATTTCCGCTTTCAGAAGATGATATTACTCTCAATTATTTACTGAGGAATAAATGAGTAAACTAATAAAGACGCTGGAGTCTAAGTCTTGCTTTCCTAATGGATGCCTAAGAAGAGAGCCTTTGTAATTCCGTCTCCATACCATATGTCTCTGTTGACATTAAAGTGCTTAGTTCCAAATGAGTTGGCTTCATTCAAGCATCTTAATTCAAGAGTGGATGATTAGATCTTAAGCTAAAAACCTATTAGGATGTAAGCACTTGTGTTTTTGAAAGGTATTAAGGGAACATCATAGTATGGTTGGAGATAAATCCTCCCTATCTAGTAGTGGTGGGCAGGAACCTCATTTGATCTTCAAACATAACTGATTAGCTTCATGTCAAAGTTAAGCACAGAACAAGAAATCTGCCAAGTGTTCATTATATAATACACAGCCTGGATGGTGTCTGCTTTTATCGCCTGCTAAGAGTAGCTTCAGAGATATTGTCTCTGAGCAGAGGTAGTCAGAGAGGACCAAGTAGCTTTTCATGCAAAAAACACCCTGAACAAGATCTGGAGGTCCGAGCAGGAATCCACTTTAATGAGACTTCTAAAGTCATTGCCACACTGTAGTGGGGTTCTGCACCCTTGAGGTTTCCTAACAAACACCATGGGACAGAGCAAGCAGTGTGAGTAGAAAAGGACAGATCCAGTGGCAAACACTTTCAATCCCTTTGAGAAAGCACATACAGATCTAAGGGAAACCCAGTGCTCTGATTGTTCCTGCTCTTATTTAACCACTCGTATGGTCCAAGTGGGATTCTCCCCCCTTCCTATTAATTTGTTTTAGTCCTGATGTAATCCTGCCATCAGCAGGGCACAGTGATCTTTGTATTGGGAAAGGCAAAATCATTTGATAAACATCTGCTTCATGTTTTGGCAGAAATGTGTTTAGCTTATAGAGCTACTACCAAGTTAGGACTCCTCATCAGGAACGGACATTTCGAATAGGGAATGGGGCAGAATAGACTGTAAAGACACAGGACTGAGAGTTCCTAATTAGGTCCTGCCAGGTGACCTATAGGGCTTCCCTGGTGGCTCAGCAGTGAAGAATCTGCCTGCAGTGCAGGAGACCTGAGTTCTATCCCTGGGTCGGGAAGATACCCCTGGAGAAGGAAATGGCAACCTACTCCAGTATTCTTGCCTGGGAAATCTCATGGACAGAGGATCCTGGAGGACTACAGTCCACGGGGTCATAAGAGTTGAACACGACTGAGCAACTAACCTACCACCACCAGGGAACCTGTAAGGCTCCTAACTTTATCACTCCTGGAGAAAGGTGAGATGAATTTATCATCATCTAACTTACTTTAACATCATCTAATTTTCTCCTTTCTTTTTCCTTCCTCTCTCCTTCCTTTCCTCCTAGGCTTCTCTTTTTCTTTCTTTTTGTAATTTTTTAATGTAAAAATACTATGGAGACAACAAACCAGTAAAGGTGAGCTTTGATTAAAACTGCTTGGAGAACTTTAGGAGCTCGTGTCTTTAACTACATAAACCCTCAGTTTTCCCCTCTTGGTTCACATCAGCTGTTGACAGATCTTTTATTGCTCATTAGAAGCACAGATAACCACAAAGGAATAAGAAAGAAATGCTTTCTAAGAACAGTAATGTAAATTGCTACAGAAAAAATGTCAGATTTATATGTCCAAGTACTTACTGACTTAAACATGAAAAATTGGAGCAGACCTCCCAGATTAATTTGTATTGATAATACCTCTTAACTGCATCCTCTCCCATCCTCAAGGAGCTTTGAGTCCCATAAAGATATTATCTGGCCCAGACATGCAAATTAAAATAGGAACATAAGTTCAGAACTTGAAAGAAATAAGGCCATGCCTAAAAAAACTAGGCTTTGTGAAAATTCAAATTAAAACACTGAGAACTGAAATCATGGTGGGACTGAGGGTGGGCAATAGAAGATGCCTTATAAGAAAAATATCCCCACTAGGATGAGTTTTCATGCTCAAACTTAAGTGGAAGATGAAAGAAATCTTGAGTCACTAGAAGTTAATTAAATTATACCAACAAATTCTAAAATATTATGAAAGTTATGGGGCAATTGGGTGTTTGGACATTACCAAACTTACTTTAGACCTGAAATGGTATTGTGGTTTTTGGGTTTCTTTTTTCAATTTTTTCTTTTTGATAGAGAGTTAGATAGATAGATGAAAAGAAAGTGAAAGGGTTGGTTGCTCAGTGGTGTCTGACTCTTTGTGATCCCATAGATGGTAGCCCACCAGGCTCCTCTGTCCATGGAATTCTCCAGGCAAGAATACAGGGGTGAGTCATCATTTCCTTCTCCAGGGGAGTATTGTGGGTTTTTTTTTTTTAATATTTATCTTTCAGAGATACATATTGGAGAAATCCTAATATTTTATAGGTACAACTTCCCTGGTGGCTTTAGAGGTTAAAGCATCCAACTGGAATGCGGGAGACCAGGGGTTCGATCCCTGGGTTGGGAAGATCCTCTGGAGAAGGAAAACAACAACCCACTCCAGTACTCTTGCCTGGAGAATCCCATGGAGGGAGGAGCCTGGTAGGCTACAGTCCATGGGGTCGTAAAGAGTCGGACACGACTGAGAGACTTTACTTTAGTAAACTATTCATAAAAATATGTATTTCAGCTTTGATTTGCTTCATAGTAATATAGAGAGGAGAAATGTATGGGAATATAAATAAAGCATGATTGGCCCAGAGTTGATCAATATTGAAGCTGGATGATGAACACATTAAATGTTTAGGATACTATTCTGCTATTTTATCTTAAAAATGTTTCATAATAACATTTTAAAAGAGAGAATATTATAAAGTGTATCAGGTACACAAAGATGTAATAAAGAATAATCTGGTAAACACTGTCCAGCTGAAGAGTTAAAACATAGAAATATAGTTGAAAAAATTATAAATCAACTCTTTTACTTCAATTATCTGGATATATTTGTGGTGTCTCACTGGGAGGGTAGTGGCTAGTGTTGACTCATTAGAAAGTGGTAAGACTTCAGATGATTACTCCAGCTAGATAGAGTAGATCTGGATTGGCCTTAAGGCAATGCAGTACCT
The DNA here is from genome assembly GCF_042477335.2 of Ovis canadensis. Lineage (NCBI taxonomy): Eukaryota > Metazoa > Chordata > Mammalia > Artiodactyla > Bovidae > Ovis > Ovis canadensis. Next base: position 83,593,915 of record NC_091246.1, on the reverse strand, counting down.
GCCCTAGAGCTAACTCAGGCCTGAGAATCCAAAACCCCTGGATCAAAATCCCTGTTCTAACTAGAGTTGTGTGACCTTCCATCAAGTTCCAAACTTTCTGACTCCCATTTCCTCATATATAAAAATTATGTTTAGTTAATACTAACCTTGAAGGATTACAGTCAATGTCTATAAGTCACATAGTTGGCACTAGCCAAATAGTAGCTATTTTATTTGATGTTTCGAAAGAAGACATTTGGAGATTTCTCAACTGAAATATATGAGCACCCCTGAATAAGCAGTAAATAAATACTTTATGCCTAGCTGATAAAATAAAGTTCAGTTTGCTGCTAATCAAAGGAAAACAGATGATCACTTTGAAAAAGTTTTAATAGCAACCAGGAGCAGGGAGGCCAAAGTTGGGTTATTTATGAGTTTGGGGACTCTGAGTTAAGGTAGATTTTTCAATGCAGTATCAGGGAGCACTTAGTATGAATTGGTCAACATTTATTATGTTATGCTTAAATATTGGTATACACAGATTTGGGAAGATTTCAAAAGGAGTCTTAAGGAGTAAATCATCTTTTGAAGATATTTATTGCCCTGAGATGGAGAGGACAATGGCAACCCACTCCAATGTTCTTGCCTGGGAAATCCAATCCCTGGCAGGCTGCAGACCACGGGGTTGCAAAGTGTCAGACATGACTGAGTGACTAAACAACAATAACAAATCGCCCTGAGAAAGGCGTGATGAGTGGAGAAAGAACAGATGGATTTGAGGGAAGTTCTTGAAATGAACAGCATTACCTGCCACTTCAGCTTTCTGGACCAGTTTCCTAAAAAAGTAAAGTTAGATTAAGGCTGTCCAATAGTAACTTGTGTTAAAGTAAACAGTAGACTGAATAGGTATAGGTGATCTTTGCTCTTGGTTATATATAGAGAGGCTCTAAGAAATATTTTTTGTCATTTGCAGTTTTATTTTTTTGGCCCTAACTGATGCAGGGATTATATGATGTAATAATGCATTAAAAAAATAACTTCCTTTATGCTCATACTTGCAACTCATACATTTTCTATTACTTTTTGTCCCTTATTTGAATCTTTCTGATTGTCCTTAAAATACTCTTGTAGCTTAATGCCAGTGGTCTTTAACCTTGCCTGCACATTAGGATCACCAGTGGATATTTTGAAAGTCCCAAAGCCCAGGTCCATCTCAGGCCAATTAAATCAGAATATCTGGAGTGCAGTCTGGGCGTTAGTAAACCTAAACTCCCCCAGGGATTCCGATGAACATCTAAGGTTGAGAAAGAATGCTTGCCACCTAGCTGGAGAAATAAAACCTTGGCCAGGGAATTAAAAGACTCTCACTAGACCCTGACACTGACTACTGAGAACTGAAGGCTGGAGCATCACTCTGATGCCCTTGGTTGTGGTGGTGGTTTAGTCACTAAGTCGTGTCTGACTCTTGGGACCCCATGGACAGTAGCCTGCCAGGCTCCTCTGTCCATGGGATTCTCCAGAAAACAATACTGGAGTGGCTTGCCATTTCCTTCTCCAGGGGATCTTCCCAACCCAGGAGTCAAATCCAGGTCCCTCGCATTGCAGGAAGAGTCTCTGAGCTTTCTTTCACTTTTTTCTTTGACTTTCTCTTCACTTTCTTTGACTTTGACTTTCACTTTCTGAGCTACAACAGAATCCCTCTCATGCTCTTAGACTTTAGTGTAAATATTAATAATGACAGAGGTGCTATAGACAAACATTCTGCCTTTTAAAATATGATTTCAAATGGCATTAGATTTCTCAGGGACTTAAAGTTCATGGCAATCTTCCTCTTTGAGTATCCATTCCACCTACCTCCTTTTCTTTACTGTGTTATCATAGTGGTCTTCCTATATTCTACTCTAGTATTAACCCAAACAGGGAATCACTCCATGTCTTTGATTTGCTCCTCTACCCCACCGTCTCAGCACCTCCCCACTCCACATACATGCTCATATAAAACTCTGGCAAGTGTAGCTGACATGTCTGGAGACTGGAAAGACAGAGGAGGTTTTTCATTGCAGAAACATGAGAAGCTTAATATGGCTTATCAGATACAGATGGTCTGAGAAGTCATTTGGCCACTTTGCATCCTATACAATTACCACCCCCACCTACCTTTCTTCTCCCACTCTCCTTATTCTTTGCTCTTCTCTCCATGCAAAATAAAAATTCTTACCATTGTCTTATGCAGAGCATTCTAGTTATTTCTAGCCTAGTCCCCAGTCTCAGCTTTGGAATTCCCTTTGTATATCCAAGGACTCCTTACTGTCTTCTGATAGACAAGGAAACATCTTTTCCAGGTTGTACCCCCACCCTCACCCCATCCAAATCCTGTAAGGAAAACAAAGTGCTAGGGAAATCTTACTGTCTCTCTCGGTGGAATTACAATAGTCCCTTCCCAACTCCTGAAACCACAAGGGCTTCCTTGCAGCTCAGCTGGTAAAGAATCTGCCTGTAATGTGGGAAACCTGGGTTCAATCCCTGGATTGGCAAGATACCCTGGAGAAGGGAAAGGCTACCCACTCCAGTACTCTTGCCTGGAGAATCCCCATGGACTGAGGGGCCCGGTGAGAAGTAGTATTCTGGCCTGGAGAATTTCATGGACTGTATATAGTCCATGGGGTCTCAGAGTCAGACATGACTGAGTGACTTTTGCTTTCCCAACTCCTTAGAATACATAAACAGTTAAATTAGTTTAGGTTTTAATTAATAAAAAAATTTGCTACAATAATTTAGCTCCTTAATTCAGCCAGTATTTATCCCTACCGTAATAGGTACTAAGAGATATGTAAACAGATGACAAATTTTCCTGGAAGAATTAGTTTAGTTGAGGGTGTAAGACAGACTTGTAAGACATAGCTAAAGTATATGTACCACAAGAGATTGATTATAAGTCTCATGAACTTAGCTTCTAAGATGTTGTTTCAGTTCATTGGCCTTTACGTTTCCATATACTCAAATATTATATGTTTGCAAAGAACTAGGTTTTTTTTCTCAATCCCATTTACATGGTCAAACCACAAGTTGTATACTTATTTGACTCTTGGTTAAGTTTTCTCAGACTTTACTGGTCAGAAACACAGATCAGTACAGCTCAAAGAATGAATGGAGAACTTCCATTTCCAAAGGAGGTACCTAAACCAACATTTCTTCTGTATATATTCAAAATTCTTGTCTAAAATATATTATCACCTTAAATCTATCAATGGATTTTCAAGAAAGGAAGGAACTCAGCCCAGTAACTAAGAGAAAAAGACTGACATCTGGAATTTTATGCTTAGGAAAAATATACTTCAGAAACGGAGATTAAATCAAGACATTTTTCAGGCATACAAAACAGCAGACTCTCTAATGGCAATACTAAAGGATATTTGAGCATTGAGAAAATGCTCTCAAATAAAACAGGATGAGATGGTTGGATGGCATCATCGACTCAATGGACATGAGTTTGAGTAAACTCTGGGAGTTGGCAATGGACAGGGAGGCCAGGCGTGCTGCAGTCCTTAGGGTCGCAAAAAGTCGGACATGACTGAACAACTGAACTGAAATGAAAACATCTGAGATGTGAGAAGGAAGGAAGAACACAGAAAGTGGTGAATATGTGAGGAAATAGAAATAAGTATCGGCTGCATAAAACAGTGAATAATGTCAAGCCAATCTCACTCAAGAACACAGCATAATTCCTACAGAAAACCTTGGAAAACCAAACCAGTAGTGCCTTCAAAGTAAAACACATAAGGACCAAGTTGGGTTTATTTCAGGAAAGCGAGTTTGGTTTCACATTTGAAAAATTAGCATACAAACTGATTGACTAAAAGAAAGGGTGTGTGATCATCTCAGTAGATACCAAAATGTATTTGCTAAAATCGAATATTCACTTCATGATCTAAATTCTACAAAAGAGAAACATTTCTTAGGCAAACTGGCAATGGAAGGTAACTTCTTTAACCTGGTAAAAAATATCTACAAAAACTAACAATAAATATCTTAATTAGTAATAGATGTTAAAGTTTTCTTTAAGATCATGGAAAAACCAAGAGTGTCTGTTATCACCCCTTTTCTTCAAACTTGTACTGTATGTATAGGCCAACACAATAAGACAAGGAAAAGAAATAGAAATTATCAAAATGATCATAATTTGCAACTGATGCATATGATTATGGACATATAAATTCACCCCTAAATGTACAGATTAATTATTAGAGTTAATGAGAGGTTTGGCAAGGTTGCTAAACAAAAATCAATATAGAAAAACTACATTCCTAAATACCAGCCAAAAATTGTGGTATAAAAAAGTACTATATACACGCTACTGCAAATGAACCGTCTACATCTACATACAGCCGCGAGGGTGAAGCTCGCAAACGTAACTGTGAGTATAGGGAACAGGCTGCAAAGGAATGTATACTGTACTGTCCCATTTATGTAAAGTTCAAAACCAGGAAGAGTTAAACAATTTATGGCTGAGGAATACACACATAGGTGGTAACACAATAAAGAAAAATAAGGAAAACGTTATCACAAAAATGAGTGCATTGATTATCCCCATGAGGAGGCAGGACTTAGGTGGTCCCAGCAGTGTTATTTTTTTGAGTTGGTTGACCTTATTTCTAGTTTTTCATTATTAAAAATGTTCATAGGACATATTTCGCATTTCTTTTAGAAGTTAAAGAGGGAATGGGGATAAGGAGGAAACATCAATGTCAAATGTCTGCATAAGGAAATGGTGGCTGTTTCATCTACACTTTGTTTTAATTTTGTTTTCCTGGTTACATTTCTGAGTTTTCCAGCACTTGATCATGAAAACAAATCTTGCTGTCTGGCATGAAGTTGGTAATAACTTCAGAGATAATCTACTCTTATTTGGCCAGAGCTTTAGCAATTACCATTGCGATGTTTACATCCAAATCTTTTATTTTCATTGCTTCCTGTAACTTATGTGTAGGGCTTCCCTGGTGGCTCAATGGTAAAGAACCCACCTGCCAATGCAGGAAAGGTGGGTCGATCCCTGAAACAGGAAGATACCCTGGAGAAGGAAATGGTGACCCACTCTAATATTCTTGCCTTGGAAGTTCTATGGACAGAGGAGCCTGGTGGGCTACAGTCCATGGGGTTGCAAAGAGTTGGACATGACTTAGTGACTAAATAACAGCCACCCGTGTGTCAGTTCCTTTGGGACATTGCCTTCTAGTATTGCTGCTTGAATGATCTACTGTCACTTAAAATTAAAGGTCTGGTTTGAGAACTTGTGTTGAGTTTGTGAACATTCCTCTTGGTATACTCTCTCTCTAGGTGAATTCATTCATTGCCTTGGTTTTTATACCACTTATATACAGGCAATGTCTCTCATACATCTTATTTCAACCTGAAGTCTCTTTTCTGAGTTCTAGGTTCATGTATTCAGTTGACTGCTTGATATCTCAATCTGGCTGTTTCACTGATATCGGAAGCCAGCATATTGAATATGCAATTTTTCATAACTAGAGGTGTGAAAATCATAAGCAATGCTTGGAAAATGGCAAATAGTTTTGTTTTGCTGGTCTTAGTGTGGGGAACTGGATGGGGATATAGAAAATGTAACTAGTTCAGGAAAGGATTTTGGAAATAGGAGTCCAAAGTAAGAAAATATAAACACATATTCAACACTGGCAAAAAAAACTAATGACTTTCACTTTTTTATCTCACCTGGCTAAGAAAAATTCAAAAAATAATGATGAAAACAATATTCATGGATTTCTGTATAAATACAATAAATTTCATATTTAAAAAGTATATTATGGGGTAGGGGAGGAATGAGGTGGGGGAAGAATGGATTGGGAATTTGGGACTAGAGATGCAAACTATTATATATATAATGGATTAGCAACAAAGTCCTATTGTATAGCACAGGGAATTATATTCAATATCTTATGATAAATCATAATGGAAAAGGATATGAAAAAAGAATGTATTTACATATGTATAACTGAATCATGTTGTACAACAGAAATTAACACATTGTAAGTCAACTATATTTCACTAATTTCTTTTAAAGTAAAAAAAAAGTGTAATTAGGATAATAGTTTGGGGACATATAATACTTAAGAGTTTTGCTTAAGAGTTTGGACTTTGTGGATAGTGGGGAGTCACAGAGGGATTTTTATTTTCTGTCAGTTCATGCAATAAATAGTAATTGATGACCTGGTATGCACTAGATACCGTGCTTGGCACTGAGGGATACAGTGTTAACTGTATAACGCAGAGTTATCCAAGATTCTTGAGAGTGTTAGGAAGTAGAATGCGTTGGAATTGGTGTCAAGTTAGAACAAATGGAATGAGAAGCATGGCTAGGCAAAGGGACTGAGGATGGCAGCAAGTTGTCTTCTGGCTTGGGATATTGAGGGAATGGAGTGCTTTTACCTGTGAAAGGTGATACAGAAAAAGAGGAAAGGTGGGTGGCTGGGGATACCTGTCTTATCTTGGACCCTGAACCTGAGATGACTCTGGGACTTCCAGTAAGGAGGTTGAATAGCTAATTACACACATGGGATTGTGTTGTAGGAAAGAAACTGAAGATGGAGGTATTGGGTTGGAATTTCATCTATAGGAAGTTAGCTGAGCATGATGGGTGGAAGTGGGTGGTGCGAGATTGCCAAGGAGGAGCAAGAAAGTGATAACTCACATCACATGCAAGAAAAAGTGTGGCACTGGCAAGCCAGTGATCCCAGTGTTGCCACAACTAGCTATGTAGCCTTGACTTACCTTCCCTAGTTTCTGGGAGTCTGCCTCCTACTGTCTCGTTACCTCTTCTGGGATGAGGAAAGCCAAAACTACACATAAACAGAAGAGTCACAGGATAGTCAAATTGGTTTAAAGCCTTCTGAAAACTTTGCCTGCCACCTAACCCAGAATTGGTTGAGTCACAAACACTCCCTCCCTGTAAGCACGGGGGGGCCGCACTTCCTGGCAGGTTGCAAACACTGTACTGGATAAAAGTTACATGTTTGCTGTTCAGTTCAGTTCAGTTCAGTCACTCAGTCATGTCCGACTCTTTGCAACCCCATGAATTGCAGCACTCCAGGCCTCTCTGTCCATCACCAACTCCTGGAGTTCACTCAGGCTCACGTCCATCGAGTCAGGGATGCCATCCAGCCATCTCATCCTCTGTTGTCCCCTTCTCCTTCTGCCCCCAACCCCTCCCAGCATCAAAGTCTTTTCCAATGATTCAACTCTTCACATGAGGTGGCCAAAGTAATGGAGTTTCAGCTTTAGCATCATTCCTTCCAAAGAACACCCAGGGCTGATCTCCTTCAGAATGGACTGGTTGGATCTCCTTGCAGTCCAAGAGACTCTCAAGAGTCTTCTCCAACACCGCAGTTCAAAAGCATCAATTCTTCGGCGCTCAGCCTTCTTCACAGTCCAACTCTCACATCCATACATGACCACTGGAAAAACCATAACTTTGACTAGATGGACCTTTGTTGGCAAAGTAATGTCTCTGCTTTTGAATGTGCTATCTAGGTTGGTCGTAACTTTCCTTCCAAGGAGTAAGTGTCTTTTTATTTCATGGCTGCAGTCACCATCTGCAGTGATTTTGGAGCCCTCAAAAATAAAGTCTGACACTGTTTCCACTGTTTCCCCATCTATTTGCCATGAAGTGATGGGACCAGATGCCATGATCTTCGTTTTCTGAATGTTGAGCTTTAAGCCAACTCTTTCATTCTCCTCTTTCGCTTTCATCAAGAGGCTCTTTAGTTCCTCTTCACTTTCTGCCATAAGGGTGGTGTTATCTGCATATTGGAGAAGGCAATGGCAACCCACTCCAGTACTCTTGCCTGGAAAATCCCATGGATGGAGGAGCCTGGTAGGCTGCAGTCCAGGAGGTCGCTAAGAGTCGGGCACTTTTACTTTACTTTCACTTTTCACTTTAATGCATTGGAGAAGGAAATGGCAACCCAGTCCGGTGTTCTTGCCTGGAGAATCCCAGGGATGGTGGAGCCTTGGTGGGCTGCCGTCTATGGGGTCTCACAGAGTCAGACACAACTGAAGCGACTTAGCAGCAACAGCAGCAGCAGCATCTGAATATCTGAGGTTATTGATATTTCTCCCGCAATCTTGATTCCAGCTTGTGCTTCATCCAGCCCAGCATTTCTCATGATGCGCTCTGCATAAAAGCTAAATAAGCAGGGTGACAATATACAGCCTTGAGGTATTCCTTTTCCTATTTGGAACCAGTGTGTTGTTGTTCCATGTCCAGTTCTAACTGTTGCTTCCTGACCTGCATATATGTTTCTCAAGAGACAGATCAGGTGGTCTGGTATTCCCATCTCTTTCAGAATTTTCCACAGTTTCTTGTGATCCACATAGTCAAAGGCTTTGGCATAGTCAATAAAGAAAAGTAGATGTTTTTCTGGAACTCTCTTGCTTTTTCGATGATCCAGTGGATGTTGGCAATTTGATCTCCGGTTCCTCTGGCTTTTCTAAAATCAGCTTGATCATCTGGAAGTTCGTTTGTTGTTAGGACCATTATTAATACCATTATTACAAATAAAAATAACAGCCCTTGGTTTTGGGGGGTTGAGTTATATCCTCCTCCAGCAGATATGCTGGAGTCATAATTCCTATAGTACTTCAGGATGGGGCCTTATTTGAAGATTGGGTCTTTATTGAAAAATCAAGTTAACATGAAGTCACTAGGATAGATCCTAATTCAATATGACTGGCAGCATTTGAAAAGAAAGAAATTCAGACATAGAGACAGATACGCACTCATGGAGAATGGAGTTGAAGGGAGCAATTAGGGTGATATGTCTGCAAGCCAAGGAAACCCAAGGCTTGCCAGCAAATACCAGCAGCCGGAGGAAAGGCATGGGACAGACTCCCCCTCACAGTCTCAGAAGGAACCAGCCCTGCTGACTCCTTCCATAACTCCACAACTGTGAGACAACATACTTTTGTTGTTGAAGCCACCCAGCTTGTGCTACTTTGTCATAGAAGCCCCAGAAAGCCAACACATGGTTGCATACTGCCTGATTTTTATCAAATGCTTTCTTTGCTTATTCTCTTTGAATTGTTGCAGTCTCCTGTGGAAGCCATTATTAGTGATCTCTTTTCTGGGATAGGAAACTAAATCTGTTTAATGGAAAGAAGCATAAAAATTTTAATGGAAAGTCAGGACATTATACCCATGGGGCACAGCATTATGTGAATGGTATTGAGTTGGTCAAAAAGTTCTTTTGGGTTTTTCCAGAACATCTTCTGGGAAAATCCCAACAAACTTTTTGGCCAACCCAATAAATAGTGGCGTATGTTGCTAAAGCACATTGTAGGTTTGACTCCCAGCTCTGGTGGCTGAGGCTGTGTAGTCCTGAGTAAGGTCATTAACCAACTCTACACCTTGGTACCCACTGCAGTATTCTTGCCTAGAGAATCCCAGGGACAGAGGAGCCTGGTGGGCTGCCATCTATGGGGTCCCACCGAATCGGACACAACTGAAGTGACTTAGCAGCAGCAGCAGCAGCAGCACCTTGGTACCAAAGAGAAAATAATAACATTTAAAGTAATACCTGGGCTTCCCCGGTAGCTCAGTGGTAAAGAATCCACCCACCAATGGGGGAGGTATGGGTTTGAACCCTGGATTGGGAAGATCCCTTTGAGAAAGAAATGGCAACCTACTCCAGTTCTTGCTTGGCAAATCCCATGGACAGAGGAGCCTGAAGGGCTACAGTCCATGAGGTCACAAAGGGTTGGACATGACTGAACAGGCATGCAACTCAAAGTAATAGCTAAGGTTCCCATGAGGATAAAGTGAGTTAATTCCTGTGAAATGTTTTGCAGTACCTGCTATATTAATAGGTGCTCAACAAATTGTAGCTATTTTAAAATAATTATTCATGGGAAATTGCAGGGAGTGAAGAAGCCCTTCAGCAATTATGAGGGTCATGCATTCATAGATGCCTCTCATAAATGTACTGTGTGAAAGATCTGTACTAAATGTATTATGTATATTTAATGGTCTCTAGGATTCATGTCAACTGTTCCTTATTCCACAGGCAAACTCAGCTAGGTGGTGATTCTGCCCCAGGGCCCATTCAGTCATCAATGGGAGATTTTCTCTCTCTGGGTCGAGTCCATTGTAACCTTCCAGCAATGCTTTGTGGTAGGAATAAGGATTCAGGCCATCACATTAGAAATTAGGACAGGAAGGGAAAGGATTGGAAGGTATATGCAGCTGGGAATCAGTCAGTTAAAAGGTCAGAAAGTAAAGCTCAGTTTTTGATATAGATGGATCCCACATGCTTTGAACTTTAAAATCATTGCATAAGGTTTCACTATAAGCAAGTTTACTATGAAGGGATTTCACCACACAAATAACAAGTAAGGGAACTCAATCACCATCCTGAATTTTAAAAATGCAATTAAAAGTGGTGCAGACCCACAGAGCCTTGCCAAACCCTGCTTTAAATAACAGTTTAGAGAATCACAAACTTCAATTACTTTTGGCAATGTTTTGGTTTTTCATGAGGCACTATAGGTTATTAAATGTCGTAGCTATTTAGCTTGCTAATGAATAGTTTATCCTACATTCAATTAGGCTGGTTTTCCCTCCTTTTTTTTCTTTCTGTCTCTTTTTTTTGTTGTTGTTTGTTTCAGCCCACTCAAAGAATTGATGATAATTAAGGGAAAGCTGTCAGGAGGCCAGGTTTTTCATCCAAAATTTCTTATGGTTCTAGGGTTACCAAGGGTAGGAATCTGGTTTCATCTTGTAAACTTAATATCCGTCTTCCACATCAGCAGTGGCTATCATAATGATTATCATAGTAAAAATAATTGCAGTTGTATGCTCTGTGTAGCATCTTTCAAATCACTGTCAATGTTTCACATTTTTCTGTTAATATTTTTGTGTAGTAGACAAGGAGCAGATTTATTATTCCTTTTAAAGTCAATGAGGCAGAGGAGGTTACGTGAATATTCTCAGATTAGAAAGTTCATCATGAATAAAGCAGACAAAGGCATGAACAGGTAATGTAGTGTTCATCCATCAAGCTGTCCAGTTCCCTGGTCTGTCTGTCTGTCTTTCTTGTGATCGGAGAATTGAGATCAGGGGATGCTAATGGTATTTTCCTGTATTGCTAATCTCCATGTTATTGACGTCTGATCTGTTGGGTAGGCAGTCCCTTCCTGATCTGTAGTGGTGCTTATTTATTTCATAGCCCCACTTCAGGGAGATTATGGCCCCTCAAATTGTTGACATTCACAGAGGAGGTCAGAGTTGGACAAAGATCCATATGCCATTCAACATAAGTGCACTTGTGGAATTTATTTCAGGAAAGGCAAACTTAAGCTCCTTGATAGCAAAACACCTAAACTTAAGGAAAAGAGGCCAATTTAAAAGGTCTTAAATATTTATTACCTCATTGTGCAGCTTTACAGGGAGACCGAACTTTAGAGTTCCAGTCCACACCCAAGCCAAATAATTTTTTAATCTAGTCAGCCTATGCTCTGTCCTAGGCACTAAGGTTAAGTGTGGGGGAGAGAGAAAGATGAGTAAGATGTAGGCCACACCTTGGCAGAGATGTGTCATGGATTTGCCCCAACCCCACACTGACTGGGGCCAAGCATCTTGTATGTATGAGAGCTCAGTCACTATAAGAGCAAATATTGTTATGTTAAAATTTTTTAGAGTAGGGCTATCTTGTAATAATATTGATGCCTTAATGTGATAATTTTTTGTGAACATGGTTCAGGATCTATGCAAACATTTTACTGCATTATCTCATTTAACACACATAACAATTTAGGTCAGTACATACAATTTAATCCATAAAACAGTAAGTAGTAAATACTGCTTTATTTTTATTTTTTAATTAAAGTACAATTGACTTGCATTATTAGATTAACTTCGTGTATATAACATAGTGATTCAGTATTTTTACAGATTCAGTTCAGTTCAGTCACTCAGTCGTGTCCAACTCTTTGCGACCCCATGAATTGCAGCACGCCAGGCCTCCCTGTCCATCACCAACTCCTGGAGTTCACTCAAACTCATGTCTATCGAGTCGGTGATGCCATCCAGCCATCTCATCCTCTGTCATCCCCTTTTCCTCCTGCCCCCAATCCCTCCCAGCATCAGAGTCTTTTCCAATGAGTCAACCCTTCACATGAGGTGGCCAAAGTATTGGAGTTTCAGCTTTAGCATCAGTCCTTCCAAAGAACACCCAGGACTGATCTTCAGAATGGACTGGTTGGATCTCCTTGCAGTCCAAGGGACTCTCAAGAGTCTTCTCCAAAACCACAGTTCAAAAGCATCAATTCTTCAGCGCTTGGCTTTCTTCACAGTCCAACTCTCACATCCATACATGACCGCTGGAAAAACCATATGTTGTATTTTTACAGATTAGACTCCATTAAAAGTTATTACATGAAAAAAAAAAAAAAGAGCAACTTATCATTGCCACTCTAAGGAACAGATCTAGAGAAAGAGGCCCAGCTGGTGAGCCAGGGCCCTGAGCTTTCTCTGAGGAGGGTTTTGAGGAATGATTCTTGGCTCCTAATTGTCTAAACTATCCCTTCTTCCTCCAGCTCCCACCCCAGAGCTCTTTTCCTTCCATCCCCACACTTATCTCCTGATTAAACTGGTCCCAATATTGGCTTCTTTGGGCAGAATGTACAACGTGACAGCCTGAAGCCAGGGCAAGCAGTCTCCTCTCTGTGGGCCTTCTTGGTTCTGATGCTATGTTCATGCCTCTCTCATTCTCACTGTGAGTCTTGGGCACTATGTGTCCCCATCTCTGGGGCTGGAACTGCCCGTTCCACCAGACCCTCAGGCGTTCTTCCTTCTGGTATCTGACAAGCCACTTATCCTCAGAATCAGAGTCCAGTTGATAAATCCCGGCCATCTCTGGGTCCTGGCATACCTCCACTCCTCTGACACCCCCTCATTCTGATCTGAAGCTCAGAGTGGCTCCCTCCCGTGTCTGGTCTGACTCAAACATAACTAATCATTATTAAGCACTGACTATATACCCAGTGCTCTTTCAAACACAATGCAAGTTTATTTAATCCTCACGATAAACCTATAAAGTAGATATTATTATTATTTATTATTATCATCAGGCTTCCTTCCTGGCTCAGATGGTAAAGAATCCACCTGCAATGCAGGAAACCTGGGTTCGATCCCTGGGTTGGGAAGATCCCCTGGAGGAGGGCATGGCAACCTACTCTAGTATTCTTGCCTGGAGAATCCCCGTGGACAGAGGAGCCTGGTGGGCTACAGTCCATGGGGTTGCAAAGAGTTGGACAGGACTGAGTGACTAAGCACAGCCCATTATTATCACCATCCACTTTTAATGAAGGAAACTTCAGCACAGAGAGATTAAATCATTTCCAAAGCTGTCAGCCCCAGAACTTTCAGCAGCCTATGTTGAAGTTTCTTTAAGAAAAATAGCTCCACAGTGATTGATTAGAACCCTCATGACCATAAATCCAGAATGCTAACTGGTCCCCATTCTGCCAACACTTCTTTTCCTTAAAACCTCAAGTTCCTAATATGATGGGAAAAGAAAATCTGATTGTGGGTATGCCCTGGCAATCCCATTCTCCACCCTCCCCCTTCCTCAGGGGCTCCTGTTGCCACCACTTTCCTTAATTTTCTGCTGCCCCAGGCCTTCAGCTGTTCATATGATCACTCGTGGCTCAGCCCCGCTCATAAGGTTTCCAAACAGGGGCCTGGCCCACCATATCGTAAAGGTTAGGCCCACGTATTCCAGAGGGCTGTGTCAGATGAGGAATTCTATTAGAAAGCTTTGCATCTGGAGTTTTCTAATGGTGCCTTCAGGCAAAAAAAATTAAAATTAAACCAACAACCCCTCCATCCACTCCTCCCCACCCCCCAATTCCTGCTTTCCCCACAGCAAGATTTCTGACTTGGTTAAATCAAATTCATTAATAAGCAAGGGGGAAAAGCACTCCAGGCAGTTTACCCTTCAAAATGTAAACTGTTAAAACATTTTGTGGTTGCAAGCATTATGAAAAAGAATGCATTTTCTCTCGTGTTTTGTGATATCTCATAATCAAAGATTTTCTGATGCATGCAGGGAACACTATGGAGATGGTCACATGTAAGGGCATTTCACTTTCAGCATTCTTTACAGTAATGGTAACACGCTTGAAAGTTTAAAATCAGCAGCTGCAATGTACCTGGTCTTCCTCTGCTGTCAGGCACTGTTTTTTTCCCCCCGAGAATATTCTCAGTGTTGTGTACGAGCCATCTTTGTTTCTCTTACAGATACCGAATGCCCTTGTGTATGTGTACCCAGGGTGTTCAGCCTTCTCCTCCCTCCATTCTTCCCTCCCTTCCTCCCCGCCCCTCCTCTCTCTCTCACACATACACATACCCACACCCACACCTGCACCCGCACCGACACCAACACCCACACACACACCCACCCTCCCACCCACCCACCCACCCTCCCACCCTGTTCCCTGGTATGGGGCTGAAGTTACAGAAAGAACCCAAGAAAAGAAGTGGTTTTTAAGGTCCCTATAAGGTCACGGCTGGTTGGGGCCTGACTGGAAACAGGGCTTGGGAGGGGAGGGGACAGAGGGGACTTCTTTGCAGGGGGTTCCCAACCTGTCTTTGTCTGAAAACTGGGCACTGGGCCAGTCCCAACCCAGCGGATTGCCTGGCCTCCAGCCCAGTGATGGATCTGACTGTCATTTTCCTACCCCCGGTGAGGGAGGAGGCAAGCTACGAAGAGGGGTGAGGAGGAGAAAAACAGAGCCGAGTCTGGGAAAAAGGTAGGAGGGACGACACTGGAGGAAGGACTCAGCTGGGGAGGTAGAGGCCTCCCCCAGTCCCAGGGCCTCTTGTCAGTCCCTGCTCCCCTGTTAGAATCCATTATGAAAAATCAGAGGAAGTAACGACTCCATCAGAAAGAGCATCTTGTGTTCAGCCAGCTAGAGGAAAGGCAGGAAAGCTGTTTGCGCCCTCACATCTAACATTGAGACAACGCTGGTTAAAATCTTACTTTCTTATTTAAAAGTCTTATTTTTAAGAACTTCCTGAAAAGGGAAGCCGGCAGTCATCTTCTTTGGGAATGAAACCTATAGCTAAATGCTCCTCACCAGCAAGAAATTCTTCTTTACACACAACTTAAATCAAAAGACCAATCCCTCTGTATTTAAAATATGTTGCCATGGGCTGGGAAATGAGGTTCAAGACATTTAGAAGCTGACAGAAAGGACAGCTTCTGTGAACTTAAGGAAAACAGTATAGTTATCAGGATGCCTCTATTTTGATTGATTTCTTCGCTTCAAAATCTTTACACTTGGGTACTCTTTGTGAGGGATTCCCAGATGGCTTAGTGGTAGAGAATCAGCTTGTCAATGCAGGAGATGAGGGTTCAATCCCTAGGTTGGGAAGTTTCTCTGAAGTAGGAAATGGCAACCAGCTCCAGTATTCTTGCCAGGAAAATCCCATGGACAGAGGAGCCTGGCAGGCTACAGTCTATGGGGTCATAAATAGTCGGACATGACTTCGTGACTAAGCACAGATTGTTTGTGAATATATTTCTCTAAATTAAATGTATGTTTGCATTCGAAGTGTGAACAATCTGATAGGTCCTCTAGACCAATTCCCCTCACCTTACTGATGAGGAAACGGAGATCCAGAGAGGTCCAGTGACTAGCCCGAGGCCACGCAGGTGGAAGGACTGGAGAAAGGACGTGAGAAAGCAGGCCCTCTCCCTCTCGCTCTTTCACTCTGGTTCTCCACCAAGTACCACGCCTTCCCTGGCTTTCTCTACTTCAGTCTAATTTTTGCTAACTTCAAGCAATATACATGTGTGTGTGTATTCCTTTTCATGACATCACCTTATATATTCTATCTTGTTACTTCTCTGTCATTCCCCTGTATCGGTCTCACTAAATAGAACTGCTTGAAATAGTGATACATGTCTCTCCTATTCTTTCTCAAATCTTTAAGATTCAGAAAAATGACTGAACTATAGCTGGTCCCCAACCAGAGTTTGTGAGAGATCTGTTAGTGGGAGGGTGATAATAATATGAAAGCTGACACAGTAAAGTCATCAGTAAATTACAGAGGAGTTGAAAAGGCAGTCAGAAGCCATGCTTTGATTCCATCAATTTACCCCTTTGAGGTGGATTGTACATATTGGTGTTTATAGAAGAAATCTGAATATATATCTCTAACAAGGCAGTGCTGGTCAGGAGGAAAGCCTGGTAGTTGTGCAAAAGCCCAGTCCACTTTAACAGGCGGGAACGTTTCGGAGTCTACCACGAGACGACTGACATTGCTAACTAAGAGGAAGCTCATGTACACACCCAAGAGAAGCTCTGTGTGGTGAACCCCATTCAGAGGCTGGGCCTTGCTCCTGCGTTCAGAAATGTTGCTCCGTAGTCATGTCTGTCTTTAGGTCTGCATCCTCCCAGACTTCCCCAAGCTGCTTTTCCACTAGTACCATGGCTGGGAGTCAAGAATCCTGTTCACCCAAGACTTTCAACTCTGGCTTGCAGGCATCGGGCCCAGTGCTCTGCCTGGTGCTTTTGTAGCAGGGCAGGGTTATGTGACCAGTTCTAGCCAATGAGCTTTGAGAAGAGCTTTCCGTTCCTGGTTCCAGACACTGCAGAGCTCTTTCCGTTTGTGAAACAGTGAGGAGTGTTCCTGAAGAAATTCTTCCTTTAGCCTGAGTCTCTGAGTCAGGAGACACAGAGCGGCGAACCTGCAACGCCAGCAACAGAAAAACCTTCTTTATTCTAAGCCACTAAGATTTGGGCTCTGTTACTGTAGCATAACCTAGCCTGACAGACGTAACGTGTGAGCTAACCTGAAGGGTGGTAATGACCGTATTGCATCCTTTGAAGGGAACGTTATTCCCTTTTCACATTCCTCCCCACTATTCAGATGAGTTGAGAAGACTGGCTTAGAGGCTATTTTCTTTTAACAGCTCTCCTACTATTGCCCCCCTCCCTTTTAAACTGAGAGCTGAGCTTGGGCTCAGAATATTTGGCCAGAATTTAATTCTATTTTGTTTTCATGGATTATCTTATAATCATCTCTGGGAAACATGATCCTGTTTGTTTGTTTGTTTTTAATTTATGGAATGTTACAAAATTTCCTTTGGAAATATATTTATTTAAACAAAATAAAAGAACTACCATCTCTACAGTGTTTACTATGTGACAGGCCTACTTTAAGTTTTGGGCATGTCATTACCTATTGCATCCTTGGAAGAATTTTAAGTAGGAACTCTAATATCTCCACTTTGCAGATGAAAAAACTGAGGCACAAAGGTTAAGAAGCAGCCCAAGTTCCCCCATTTAATAAGTGACAGAGCCACAATTCAGTTGAGGTGCTCAATCATGTCTGTCTCTTTGCAACTCCATGGACTGGAGAATACCAGGCTTCCCTGTCCATCGCCGACTCCTGGAACTTGCTCAAACTCATGTCCATCAAGTTGGTGATGCCATCCAATCATCTCATCCTCTGTCATCCCCTTCTCTTCTTGCCTTCAGTCTTTCCCAGTATCAGGGTCTTTTCCAATGAGTCAGTTCTTTGCATCTGGTGGCCAAAGTACTGGAGCTTCAGCTTCAGCATCAGTCCTTCCAATGAATATTCAGGACTGATTTCCTTCACGATTGACTGGTTTGATCTCTTTGTAGTCCAAGGGACTCTCAAGAGTCGTCTCCAACACCACAGTTCAAAAGCATCAATTCTTCGATGCTCAGCCTTCTTCATAGTCCAACTCTCACTTCCATACATGACCACTGGAAAACCATAGCTTTGACTAGATGGACCTTTGTCAGCAAAGTAATGTCTCTGCTTTTTAATGTGCTGTCTAGGTTTGTCATAGCTATTCTTTCAAGGAGCAAGCGTCTTTTGATTTCATGGCTCCAGTCACCATCTGCAGTGATTTTTGAGTAAAGGAAAATAAAGTCTGTCACTGTTTCCATTGTTTCCCCATCTATTTGCCATGAAGTGATGGGACCAGATGGCATGATCTTAGTTTTCTGAATGTTGAGTTTTAAGTCAGCTTTTTCACTCTCCTCTTTCACCTTCATCAAGAGGCTCTTTAGTTTCTCCTCACTTTTTGCCTTAAGGGTGGTATCATCTGTACATCTGAGGTTATTGATATTTCTCCCTGCAGTCTTGATTCCAGCTTATGCTTCATCCAGCCTGGCATTTCCCTTGATGTACTCTGCTGCTTCTGCTGCTAAGTCACTTCAGTCATGTCTGGCTCTGTGCGACCCCATAGACGGCATCCCACCAGGCTCCCTTGTCCCTGGGATTCTCCAGGCAAGAACACTGGAGTGGGTTGCCATTTCCTTCTCCAATACATGAAAGTGAAAAGTGAAAGTGAAGTCGCTCAGTCATGTCTGACTCTTAGTGACCCCATGGACTGCAGCCTACCAGGCTCCTCCATCCATGGGATTTTCCAGGCAAGAGTACTGGAGTGGGGTGCCATTGCCTTCTCCGGATGTACTCTACATATAAGTTAAATAAGCAGGGTGACAATATACAACCTTGATGTACTCCTTTCCCAATTTGGAACCAGTCCATTATTCCATGTCCAGTTCTAACTGTTGCTCCTTGACCTGCATACAGACTAGAAAATCTGTTTCCACAATTTGTACTCTGAGAGTTGATTTAAATTAAAACAAAAACAAAAACAGAGATGTCCCTTTTGCTCTGTTGGTATGTGCCCATAGCAAAGAGTATGAGGGTGGAACACGAAAGATGGTGTTTCAGGAACCTCCTTTTGGCCAGCAAGGAGACGTGTTCTGCACCCTGCCACAGAGTGACCTTTGACCAGATTCACCCACCTGTATTGCTGATCAGGCCAGAGGGCAGGCTCAGGGACTCAGGGCAGTACTTCCATCGCCATGGAAGGAAAATGGACTTGTGAGAGCTTGAAGGAAGATAGAAGGGACTATGGTCTCCCCAGGTGGTGCTAGTAGTTCTTTATGTCGCCTGCTAATTCAGGAGACATAAGAGACTCGGGTTCAATCCCTGGGTTAGGAAGATACCCTGGAAGAGGGGAGCAACCCACTCCAGTGTTCTTGCTTGGAGAATCCCATGGACAGAGGAGCCTGGCGGGTCCATAACGTTGCCGAGTGGGACACGACTGAAGAGACTAGCGTGCGCATGTGCAGAAGGTGCTACAGGCGATTGGTCGGGGGGGTGGTGACTGTTTGTGTCTGAAGCTTTTATTTGCAGAAATACCCTTCTTTTCAGAACCACTGGACTTCTTGGCACCCACTCAACAGATGGATTCAGTCCTTGCCACCCTATACAGTGCCAGCTACCCCAGCCACTCCAGGCCTCTCCATTCAGAAGGCTTAAAGGAGACACCCCATAACACTCCAGTGATTATAAAGAGGGTTTTGATGTGTTTTCTCTTATAAAGGTTTTCAACCTTTGGGGAATATCTTGTCCAGACTACTTTAATTTTTAAAACAAAGAAATTTCTTAAAAATGCCTCCTTGAATCTTACTAAGCATGGAGCTCTCCAGTTTCTCTGGGTGGAAGAAATTAGGAAGCTAATGTTATTAGGAAGCTTTTTTTTTTTTTCTGCATTATTGTGACTTCAAGACCTAAATATCCCAGGGGAAAAAAAAAAAAAAGCTTTAGGGATCAATGGGTTTGAAAGAATACCTTTCCTTTATCAGAGCGTGCTCACCCTGGCTTCTAATAGGAAGAGCAAGCCTTCCTGACTCACTCAGGTCCTCAGTCCATTTTGTTCTT
Organism: Ovis canadensis; assembly: GCF_042477335.2. NCBI lineage: Eukaryota > Metazoa > Chordata > Mammalia > Artiodactyla > Bovidae > Ovis > Ovis canadensis. The sequence continues at coordinate 83,574,150 of NC_091246.1, read as the reverse complement.
GCCATATTTTTTTTATATCTCTGCTGCCTAAGCATATGGAAAGAAGGCTCGTGGTGGAGAAACCACAAAAGAGGCTCAGATTCATATGTCATTTAATGCAATGTAATTGGTGGTGGCGGTTGAGGGTGGGAAATCTGTATTCATAATTGGTTAAAAGTAGGAAGCATGAGTCAACAGGCTGGGTTCTCGCAGTCTGGTTACTTTGATTATCATTTCCTGACAGTGAGTCCAGTGAGTCTTATATAATACAATTTCTCCCATCAGCCAAGGAAACAATGTTCATTTCATGTTCAATCACTTCGTTATTGTTCCTTTTAATAATTGGAGATTATTGAAACCTCTTCACCGGTGTTAAAAAAATGTATGTATTTAGGCAATAGATGGCAGTGTTTCCACAAATTTTAATATTGCAATGGCTCTTAAAGGCAGCCTGGTGCTCAGCTCCCCTGTAGCTTGCCGTGATCGTATAGTGGTTAGTACTCTGCGTTGTGGCCGCAGCAACCTCGGTTCGAATCCGAGTCACGGCAGGAGGGGAGAGAACTTTTGGAAGAGAATAGCACGGGTCCCAAGCTGAAGCCCATTTAATAAAATTTTGCAACCAGACATAGAATAAATAATAAAAATCAATAAAACAGAACCGCTGCAAAGATTTTAAACTTTAGAAAGATGACATGTGCAGAGTGTCTTTATTAACGCACTAACCCTGTTGTAAGTGTGTTGTGTGTGGGTTTTTTTATTTGCCTTGACGGATAATATGATAAGACTGGAGTGTAGTGGGCATGTAATTATTATTAATTATAACTACTTAAGCTCTGCTTTGAGCAGACTCGTCAAGTCCGCTTGCTTTTGAGCCTTGCCAGGGCTGTACAGTAATAACAACCCTGAATTATTTGGAAAGATATCAGCAGTAGATGTGGAAATCCTGTTTAACCAGGCATGAATTGTTGTTAGGAGGGTTTTGTTTTTTTTTTTTTTTTTCAGGATGACAGAGAGAAAATGAACTGTCCCTTATCAGTAATTGCAGGAAACATTTTGTTTCTATGATATGAACTGGCTGTAATTTAACTTTCCTGCCTCATTGGATAATGTAAGGAGCCAGTTGTTGCTCAAAATGAGATTCTCTGAAGTGGGCATTTGGGTCTGATAAAAGGCATATTCTAAGTAGACAATGTGGCTCAAGCAATAAATTATGTCCATATATGGTGAAACTTTTTAAATGACATTTTCCAAAAGACTGGGGTTTGTATTGTAAATGGCTAAATGTTGAATTAGTGTGAGTAACACAACTTTAATGGGTCTTTCTCCAGGATTTAAAAACATGAACCATACAGCCTGAAAATGTCAAATATAAGTGTGTAATAATGAAGCTTACTGCTCACTAGAAGGTATTTTTTAAAGCCTTTAGCCTCTGTTTCACGGATGGCCTATCAAAAACTCATGTTGGTTATTTATGTAACACTAAAAAGGATTTCAAATAAAAATATATGCTCAGGGTAGGCACAGATTCTATTTAGTTCCTTTAGAATCAGTGAATTCTTAGAAATAATATTCTAGAACAATTGCAATAAATACCGCCTGTCTCTTCCAAAACAAAACAAAACAACAAAAAGAGAGCAGTTTCTATTTGATTTTGGACCTGGATTGACCAGGGCTTCCCAGGGGGTGAGAGTGGTAAAGAACCCACCTGCTAATGAAGGAGACATGAGAGATGAGGGTTGGATCCCTGGGTCAGGAAGATCCCCTGGGGGAGGGCATGGCAACCCACTCCAATATTCTTACCTGGAGAATCCCTGGGACAGAGGAGCCTGGGCGGGCTACAATGCATAAGGTGGTAAACAGTAAGACACAACTGAAGTGACTTAGCATACACACGTAGGTTGATAAGCCTCAGAATGTAATGCTCTAAAAAATGTGTTTATTGTTTCCTCCCAGACCAACTTTCAAAACCATTTTATACTCTGAATCTCTTCTTCCTGTGGTTTATTCTCTTGCCCAACCCCACCCCAGCCCTCAGGCCTGTATTTCTCAGGAATTCTGCCTCCCCATCTCCAAAGGGCCTGGCCTCTGCTTCAAGTCTACATGACCTTCTCAGCTGGCTGGTACTAACAATGCTTCTAAGAAGACTGTTGAATTGCAATTGTTGTTTAATTTAAAACACTTTAAGAAAATAAAAAAATAAGCCCAAGCCAAGGTTATTTGTGTTCTGCCAGGAGACTGAAAATGCAATGAATTAATCATTTGAGGAATGAGATTGTGTCAGCCAGGATTCAGTGGTTACAAGTGGCAGAAACACAACATGTACTGATTTAAAGAGAGGGATGGATCTAGGTGCAGGAACAATGGGGCTTTAGAAACAATAGGAACCAGGCTATTAAAGATGATCAAGACACACTTTCTCCACCTCATCCCATATCTGTTTCAGCATGTCATCTTTATTTTCTCAAACTAATTTCTACATGGCAGAAAGTGTGGCAGGTGACAGCAAAACCTAATCTTTATACTTACAGCATTGCTATCTGCAGGAGAGCCCCTGAGTGCCAGTACACAAAAGTCCTGGGGAAAGATCTGATTGGCTTCGTTTGGGTCAGGTGTGCATTACTGGACCAATCAGCTATGTCCACAGGGATAGAGTGACACAGCACAAAAGGTGCCCTTCCCTTGGTCTTAAGGCCAGTCCCAAAGTGAGGAAATTGCCAGCCCTGGAGCGACCTCACTATTTTCCCATCGCATTACTTGATTCACCATTTGGTGGCCGTCTAATCCAACAAACTTCATGAGTTCAGTTCCCAAACTATTAACATCTCTAGTGACTTGTGAAGAAAGAAAAGCAGTTGGGGAGTGGGGAGTGGAGGGTGTCAGACTTTCCGGACTCACTCTGGAGCTTAGGGACATAGTTGGAGGAACTGCTTGAACAAGAGAGCATTTTATGTTCTCTCCTCTGTGTCCACCAAAGGGGGCCTTCTTGCCCCGGTTGACTGCTTTCCCACCTTGGCCAGGTGAGAGCATGAAGTCTTCCGAGTCTTCTGACAAAAACCCCCTTGAACTTGGGCAAGTTACCTAAGTACTGAGAGTGAAATAAATGAACGAAGAGTAAGCAGTTCATGCAAGAATTAAAAGAATAAAATGTACAAACAAATAAAAAACGTAGTACTGAGGCCTGTAATACAAATTCAACACTGGCATATAGTAGGGTTGTAACAAATAATATTTATTCTTATTTATTCAAGGTGCCTGGTACTCTCCTCCTCCATCAACCTCCATTGGTAGAAACTCTAGATTGAGATTTCCATTAGGGTCCTTGCCGTGGTTTCAGAAATTTTAAAAAGTGATAATATAGACTCTGAACCAGGGATAGCACAAGTTAGAATCCACTAAGCGGCCAGATCTTTATTCAAGTTTACCATCCTGGTTCACGCCTCTTCACATGTTACCGTGATTGCAGATCGTAGAAATCAGGGCTTGTTTTCATCAACAGAGAGTTTGCTGACACTGGGTTTACTATCTTGCTTTCTTGCTCATGTTAAAATAAATTGAATTCTAGTTCCAAAACCCATATCCAATTGGTTTTCAGAAATGTTAAAGCCTGAGTGATCAGAAGAAATTCTAAGTTTTAATCATATTAATTTCAAGACAATATCTGCTTTTAGTTTTTTAAAAAGCATTTTACACATATCTCAACAGACCCCATTGTTGCTTCCATGCTCACATTGTCTGCATTTTATACCGAAGCCTGTACCTACTGGAGGAGGGCAGGGCAACCCACTCCAGTATGCTTGCCTGGAGAATCCCTTGGATAGAGGAGCCTGGTGGGCTACAGTCCATAGGATTTTAAAGAGTCGGACACAACTGAAGCAACTTAGCAGGCAGGCATACCTGCTGATCTAGAGTGACTCTGATCTAATCTTTCAAAAAATATCTCTCAAAAATGTCAACTATATGACCAGTGCAAGGTCGATGCATGAAGCAGGGCACTCAAAGCTAGTGCTCTGGGACAACCCAGAGAGACAGGGTGGGGATAGAGGAGAGAGGGGGGCTTCAGGATGGGGAGACACATGTGTATCGTGGATGATTCATGTCAATGTATGGCAGAACCCACCACAATATTGTAAAGTAATTAGCCTCCAATTTTTTAAAAAAATCAACTAAAAAAAAAAAAAAGTCAGCTATAAAGGATTACAGGGCAAAGGTAAGCCATACACAAACTAGAGTCCCTGACAACTTTTTAACTTTATGGATGAAATATTGTACTCTAAAAGAATCCTGGTTTGGATCACATGGTTTTGGCAGCTATAGTTTTCACCAATCAATGACAGCGTTATTGCCTTGTTGTTGTTCAGTCCCTAAGTCGTCTCCCTCTCTTTGTGACCCCATGGGCTGTAGCATGCCAGGCTTTCCTGTCCTTCATTATCTCCCAAGTTTGTGCGAACTCATCCATTGAGTTGGTGATGCTATCCAACCATCTCATATCCTGCTACTCTCTCCTCCTTTTGCCCTCAGTCTTTCCCAGCATCACAGTCTTTTCCAGTGAGTTGGCTCTTTCCACCAGGTGGCCAAAGTATTGGAACTTCAGCTTCAGCAGCAGTCCTTCCAATGAATATTCAGGGTTGATTTTCTGTAGGACTGACTGGTTTGATCTCCTTACAGTTCAAGGGACTCTCAAGAGTCTTCTCCAGGACCATAATTTAAAAGCATCAAATCTTTAGCACTCAGCTTTCTTTATGGATCAACAGTCACATCTGTACATGACTACTGGAAAAAACCACAGGTTTTATTCAAATTGTGAAATGATTTTGCTCACTGAAAAGTCAGGAAAATTCCTTGTACTTCTTTTCTTGGACATCAACTGAAATAGCAAGAGGAAGTATTAATTCTCTGTATAAGCTATCTATGTCCCTCATGTTGGTGTATCTCTATAGTGGGCCTATGGAGTTTGTTCAAATAAAATATTTTACCTGTGTGACTGTAGTTGAGTAGCTAAAACTTCAAAACTACATATGCTTGCTTTATTACCATAAGCTTATGGCTTTAGCTGAATGCCTCTTTCTTGCTCTCTACAATATAGTAGGCCAGACTGATCTTCTTTTTTTGTTCAGACCCTATCTTCTTGATCTCTATCACCAACCTGCTGAATTGAAGAGAGTTTATATTCCAGTCTTTTTGATTCCAGACTCTAGTGAATGTCCATAAATAAAACAAATTCGCATTTTCTGATCAAGTTATTAATTGAACAGTCTCCAGTAAATGGGCTCGACCTCTATCTAGTCCCTGATTATAAAGAAGGTAGTTTGTTTTGTGCAATAAAAATATACTAACTTATAGAAAATGATTTCTTAGAACCAAATCGAAATAGATGCAATTCACTTTCAGGGAGCCTTGCAGGGCTAGGATGTGACTGCCATCTCCTCTGTGGGGGCAGGAGGTCTTAAGGCCCAACTCATTGGAGCAGCAGTGTCCCCAGGAGTGGCAGCTGGTGATGACTTGCAGAAAGAGATTACCTGTCCCCCACCAGCTGCTGCAACTTCATCCATAGGATCCGGATACAGAGAGTTGAAGTGCGGGCAGTTTCCGGTCTCTCTAGCTCAGCCAGTAAGAAGTATGAGACACGTTTCCAGTGCCCCTACCTGTCCTAAGGTGTTGTGACTTATCTCAGTCATGTCACCCTGAAAAGCTGAAGATCTGTGGCCAGGCCTGGAAATGTGAACCTTCCTGGGAGCTGCCTCGTGAACGAAAATTCCCTCAAAAGCTGAATCAGAGAGAACGTTTTTCTGGGCAGGTGGGGATTCAAATCCCACTGCTGCTGCTCTGACAGTCTGACTTTGCACCTGACCTCTCTGTGCTTCAGTTGATTAGCAGAACAGGGGCAACACGAGGAGGCAGAGAAGGTGATGCATATCTAGTGTGGCTCCTGGGGATGATGACAGTGTTTCCTTCCATCCCTTCCCAGGAATCCAGTTTTTGTTCTCTGTTGCTTTTTTGAACTTCACAGCATTCAAAAGTCAGCCCCCCAAAGCAAACCGAAAAACATGCTTTGGATGCGAACTCTGATTGTCAAAAGTTTTAACACTCTCATGTCTTCACCTAAGCCCTGGCTTCTGATTTCAAGTCACATTGCCATCAGAAAGATGAACTCTTTGTTTTCCAGCCTGTTTGATAATAAGCAAAGAGATTGGCAGAGAGGTCACCGTCAAGTGACTCCAATATAAACATGAGTTGTCACTAGATGGCGCTGCTTGTCATTATTCATCAAAGACAAGGACCTCTTTTTCTTTCTTTTTTTTCCTCTCCATGGATTTCTGGCCCAGCCTGTCTGCAACTGGGATCCTAATCATGCCAGAACTCTTCTGTTCTCTGAAGGGAGGTTCTATTTTCAACATATTATCATCCAGATCTGAGGACTAAACAGACTCCACCTACAATCTGGGGGAATTACCTCAACAGTGTTGCCTTTATCCAGAGGTGATTTTAAAAGAATATATTGTATTTGGATGTCAACGTTCAAAGGCTCCGAGGCAGAAAATTCCATTTCAAAGAAAGTGTGATTAATGAAGCCGCATAAATCCTATAGATTTATGTAGAGGCTGGAGCAGTTTCAGAAATCACACCATACAAATCAAAGAAGCGGGTTTTTCTACATCCTCTCTCACTTTCTCTCATTCTTATTTTGGTACATCTTTTCCTTTCCTTCTCTCTTTCCCTTTCGAAGTCTCTTGAATGCACATATCCCAAATTCCAAAACAAGAGGGAATTTGATCGGATATCCTAAGTACAGCCACGTTTAAGCTCTAACCATCACCATTTCTCCTCATTCTTCCCCCAAGAGATGCAGAGACAGAGTTGAGGCTGTAACAGTTAACTCACATAACTCAGACTGCTTATAAAGTTAAGTCAATTCTGGAACTCCATGTAGTAAGACTCCCAGCTTCAGTAAGGGATCTTACTTAAAGAAAGCCAAATTTAAAAAATAACGAAGGTCCTTACTAAAGGTTTTCTAGGTGTTGGGGCAATTCTAGAGATAGCTTCACATAGAAATTTGTTTAAAATCTCCTTTAGACATATCCTTCATATTTCGCACACTTATATCAACCTCTAACTGTACCCCTTACTTTCCTTACTTACTTTTTTTATATTCTTAAACCATTCACTCTTTTATACCCTTCTCTACTCTGACGACATCCTGTTCGGACTCCCTATCTCTTTCATAAACTCTGACATGCTGGGAGTCCCCTCAGCCCCCTGAAAGTGGTGTCCTTAGGCCAGTCTGACTATATCTGCTTTCACAGGTGAGCCTGTCGTCCTGCATAACAATGTAGAATGTAGTACTGTGTTCTCTAGTTAGGCTGTGGAGTGTGGTCTCTAATGGGGAAGCACATGAGCTATAGAGTCAGATTCCTGTGTTGCAAGTCCACTTCTACTCATCACTTTTAAGATGACCCTGGGCAAGTTAGTAAGCTTCTCTGTGCCTCTGTGTATGTGCTCTGTGCTCAGTCGTGTCTGATTCTTTGCAGCCCCATGAACTGTAGCCTGCTAGGCTTCACTGTCCACAGGAATTTTCCAGGCAAGAATGCTGGAGTGGGTTGCCATTTCCTACTCCAGGGGCATCTTCTCAACCCAGAGAATGTCTGGGTTGTCTTCTGCACTAGCAGGTGGATTCTTTACCACTACACCAACTGGGAAGCCCATGGCTTAATAGTCTCTCCCTCAAAGGATTGCTGTGAGGATCAAATGAACTGGTATAAGCAAAGCATTTTGAAGAGTGTGTGGTTCAGAAAGAGTACAGTATTCACTGTAGCTTTGTTACGCTCATAACTGCTAAATTATTACTATTAATATATGCCAGGCACAATGATAAGTAAAGAAGGTAAAGAGATGGTGAAAAGTGAAAGTGAAAGTTGCTCAGTCATGTCCGACTGTTCGTGACCCCATAGACTATACAGTCAATGGAATTCTCCAGGCCAGAATACCGGAGTGGGTCGCCTTTCCCTTCTCCAGGGGATCTTCCCAACCCAGGGATCGAACCCAGGACTCCCCCACTGCAGGTGGATTCTTTACCAGCTAAGCCACAAGGGAAGCCCAAGAATACTGGAGTGGGTAGCCTATCCCTTCCCCAGAGGATCTTCCTGACCCAGGAATTGAACTGGGGTCTCCTGCATTGCAGGCGGATTCTTTACCAACTGAGCTATGAGGGAAGCCCAAAGAGATGGTTCAGTTCAGTTCAGTTCAGTCACTCAGTCGTGTCCGACTCTTTGTGACCCCATGAAATGCAGCATGCCAGGCCTCCCTGTCCATCAAGTAAGAGTATACAAATAGACTATATCTTTGTCTCCATGAAGCTTTCAGGTTAATAGAAGAAACAATTAAGTCAACTGGTACTTGGCGTGCAGCATGATAAGATGATGTAAAGGAACACCGCAGGTCTGACGCCAGTACACACAGATCTTTTGTCCCCAGTGGCGAGTCCAGAGAAAGGTTCCCTTTGGCACTGTGACCCAAAAGGGGTCAAGGATTGACTTTTTCAGAGATAGCTACCAACACACACCTCTTCCAGCTTTTGTGGGAAGGGCACAAGCAGAAAGGCGGGAACCTTGTTCCTGTCTTTCTTGGGTTTTCAGCCTAGCTCCAATGCAGTGAGTCTTGAAGGGAGCCCAGCCCAACTTAGCAACTTGGGGTTCTGGATCTTTAGGAGCTCTAGGAGGTTCCCAGAGCAAGGCACATATAAAAGCAGTGCAAGTGAGAAGATGAAAATGGACTTATTTCTGATTGTCTTCCTGGGCACTCCCTGAAATATCCAGGCATCTCTTCAACTAGAGGAGTAGTGAGGATGAGGGTGGACATTCTCTGACATCTGGTAGGCTTGATGAAGCAGCTAGAAATATAACGTCCTCTATGCAATGGAAAGTAAGGTTTTATTTTCCTGCTTTTAAAGATTCAAAATATCTGGTTTAATCTTTTAGCAAGCATATGTTAAGAGCCCATGCTATAAAACCTGGAGATGCAATAATGCCGAAAAAGAAAGCTCTCAGTAAGCACGCAATCTAAAGGAGAAAATAGGCACAGATTCAATTGCAGTCCATCAGAATGTATCATCCTAAAGCGTCATGGGAACACAGAAGAGGTAGAGAAGTCATACAGACAAAACATGTAGCCAGCATCTGACCTACAGAGATTACAACTGATAAAAGGAGAGGAGGTGCAAGATGAAGGCAGAGGCAGAAAATTTATGTAGAGATTAGCAAGTTATCAGACTGTGAATAGAAGACTCTCTTTTTCCTTTAAGCCAAAAATTGTCATACAAATTTAAGACTTCCTGAGTCGTAGTTCAGGAGGATTTGGGAATACTCCCAGACAGGACAACTTCTCCATTCTCCAGGCCAGTGTCACCTTCACTTCCAAAGAGTTCCCAGGGAAGAAAGGCAAAGGGAAAAGAAAGTAAACCATTGAAAACAGATGGAGATAGAAGAAAGGACACTGTGGCTGTAAAGGAGAATGGCTGCTGCCAGGCTCTCCAAGGAAGCCTCATTTTTCTTCTTGCAATCGTAAAGAATACCCAATTCTGTACATAACGGTTTGCATCCGATAACCCCAAAGTCCACTCCATCCCTCCCCACCTTGCCCTCCACCAACCGCAAGTCTGTTCTCTATGTCTGCGAATCTATTTCACAGATAGGTTACTCATGCCATACTTTCGATTCCACATATCAGTGATATCATATGGAATTTGTCTTTCTCTATCTGACTTACTTCACTATAGTCCATCCTTGTTGCCGCAGAGGACATTATTTCATCCTTTTTGATAGCTGAGCAGTGTTCCACTGTGTATGTATATCACATCTTCTTTATCCATTCATTTGTTGATGGGCATTTGGGTGTTTCCATGTTCTGGCTACTGTGAATAGTGCTATGAGTGTAGGGCTGATGTATAGCACAGGGAACTATGTTCAATATCCTGTGATAAACCATAATGGAAGATAATAGAAAAATGTGTGTATATATGTATATATATGTATAATAAATCACTTTGCTGCATAGCAGAAATTAACACAACATTGTAAATCAACTATACTTCAATTAACAACAAAAAAGAATACCCAGGTGAGATCCCTCTGTGGAGAATCAACCGAGATGCAGAGGCTGACCATATTTCTTTCATTCTTTCACTCATTCATTATTTCAACTAACACTTACTGAGTCTCTACTAAGGTGTTATTCTATGTGTGTGTTGCAGGGTGGGGAATGAATGAAATCATGCTTTTGCAGTGAAGTAGCTCATCGCCAATAAGATAGACAGCCAAGCAGACTAATATTACAGTTTCACACAATCGACTTTTGATGTACTGTGGCAATCCTTCGGTTTGAGGTAAAATAAAACTAGGGATTAGGTGGCCTGAGATAAGCTTTTGTGAATATATGCACAAAAAAGGATACAGCAATATCTGAAATTTCAATCCCACTAAAATCCAGATGTACAGAGAAAATGTAATCTCTTTATATTGCTTATTATCAATCTGATCTTTCTTGTAAGCCCCACCCTATGGGTGGAAAGGCAGGAAATGATTGTCTAACTCAGTTTAAATTTTAGTCCAGTCCCCAAAGGTAAATACTCCCTATAGGTAAAGCTCAGTCTTGCTGAACAGTGGTTTAGTCTTCACTTTTCTTCTGCCCCTTTCTTCCCAGCTCTCTACAAAGTGGCCTCAGGTATACAGCTGGGGCAGGGAGCAGGGCTCACATGATCTTGTTAAGGTAGAAGGAGGGGGTGGACCACACCGTCTCCCTCTCTTGCCCTCTGCTCCTGCTGGGACACGTGCTGCAGGTGACGGTGGTGAGCCTGATACTCTGCCTCCTCTCCTCTTGGTCGGGGTTTCGCAGCCCTTCCTGGCTGACTTGGCTGCATCTTGGCTCTCTTGGATGCTGAGGATACTTCTAAAGCCCTGCCACATGACCCATCTGGCCCCGTGGAAGATTCACTGTTCATCTGGGTGCAGTAGGAATTGGTGGGTCATCCACGTCACTCAGAAACTCAGAACAGACAGTACATACAACTCATTCTAAATACTCCACCTGAGCCTGCCACAGGATAAGCCCCACCTCCCCTAAGTAAGGACTGGGGACTTGAGCACACCGTATTTACTCAGTCTCCTCCCCTCCTCTAGCCCAAAGGCTCAGGAGGGGAAATTGGGACAGATCTGATCAGTTCGCGCTTCATCTTTCTCTAACTGTCCCCCAAATGCTCCCCGCCCTAGAAAAATGGGCTTCCCTTCTCTGCTTCCTCTTCCTGCCTGGATGCCCCTTTGGTAAAATTCTACCTAGTCCATCAGACCTAACCCCAGACGGGCTCAACCTGGAGGTAAAGAAAACTTTAAAAAATCCTCTCCCTCTCTGTGACACCTGTCTCTCCCACCTATTATCTTGCTGAAGATGCCCAGAACCTACCCTCAGAGGTCTCCCTCTGAGTCAGTAAGTCCTTGGGCTGAAGTCTCCGAAAGAGGTAGTGATACAGTGATTTTAAGAAGGAATTAAATTCTTCGTGTCTTCCATATCTACAAAGAGCATTATCAGTTCTAAGATAATAGAATTGTATTTCCTTGTCTTCTAATTGGTGGTCCAAGGAATGCCATTCTGCAGGTGGTTTCTGCGTAAACCGTGCTGAGTGTTTCAAGCTCAAGTAAGTTTAGGGAATGCTGAGATAAACTTAAATAGGTTTATTTAATGGGAAACCATAGAGCCGTTAATACACTAATATGTTCTGGGAATTCTGCAATACTGTTTTCCAAAACTATTTGACCTCAGAACGCTGTTTTTCACATCTGGAAACAGTGTCCTGAAGAATATAGGGATGAAAGATGCAGAAATCTTTTGTCCCCAGAATCGGTGAAACCTCTATTCCTCCATCTTGCCTTCATTAAGTCAGCAAAGCAAAGTGTTAAGGCAACTGTATCCATATCTCTCTTACCCTTTTTTTGGCTATGCTGGGTCTTCATCGCTGTGCATGGGCTTTCTCTAGTTGTAACGCTTGGGCTTCTCATTGCGATAGCCTCTCTTGTTGTGGAGCACAGGCTCTAGGTACACAAGCTTCAGTAGTTTCAACACATGGACTCAGTAGTTGTGGCACAGGGCTTAGTTGCCCCATGGCATATGGGATCTTCCTGGACCAGGGATAGAACCCATGTCCCCTGCACTGGCAGGCGAATTCTTAACCACTAGACCACCAGGGAAGTCCCATATTTCTATATCTTGTTTGTTTCCTAACTGGGCCCTCTACTCTCTCTAAGTCTTATACTTATTTTTAATGACAACAGCTTTGACATCAGTGTTGTAAGCACGAAATACCTGGGAATTAGATACTTGGAGATGCTAGACATTTTAAGGAGACATGATTTTGATCCCTGGGTGGGGAAGGTACCCTGGAGAAGGAAATGGTAACCCACTCCAGTATTCCTGCCTTGAAAGTCCCAAGGACAGAGGAACTATACTTCATGAGTCTCAAAAAATCTGACACAATTTAGTAATAAAGAACAACAATCCCAAAGTAAACAAGAATAATCCCCTTATGGCAAAATGAGAAGTAAAAAAACCCAATTCTTGGTCTTCTCTGGGAATTCTCTAGTGGAGATACAGGCCTTCCTGAGTTGCCCCTTTGCAGGATGGGAAGTGTATGATGGCTCATGGTTAAGGAATGCAAAATAAAGATCTTATGACTTTCAATATAAAAATATATATAGTGTAAGATTACTGCACCGTTCCCCACAATCAGAAGGAATGCAAATATTCCCTGCACGGCCTCAATAGTGAAAACAGAACCTGAGTAGAGAGAAAATTGGTATCAACAGGAAAGTTCTGGCAAAAGTGCTTTGCAGAGAACATAATGATCTTAAAATAGATTCCTTAAAAGGAGCATTACCTAGGAAAAACAACCAAATCTCAAGGGATATAGATGAGATTCTAGGGAGGACAATGATGGATGAGAGGAAATGGCAAGAGAAAACCGTAGACGGCCGGGATAATGGGCCCAGCGACCCTTTTACCTTCCTCAAACTTTTCTTCTGTCCCTGTGTAAACAGAGAAGAGGCCTGACTCGCCATGCAAAGTAAAAGTGGGGCAAAAATTGATATTTCATGTGCAGCCACATGTGGGCTGAAAGTATAACTCACAAAGAAAAAAATCCTCCCATCATATACATCTCTGTGCAAGCGGGATTGATTTACATGAGTAGCTTCAGCTTGAGAAAACATGGTGAGCACACAGGAAAACAGTCGGGAGTTCCAGAATCCCAGAAGAGTCAGATATTACTGGTCATTCTGTGCCTTCATGGATAGGGGCAATAAAGCATCGTTAAGAATGAAGTAGAAGGTTTTTGCCCCCTAGCCCTATTGCCACTTCCTGCTCCCTCAGTCTTCCTCAAGACAAAACATGATATAGGCTTTATTTTCTAAGTCGTTTGATCAGAAGTAGTTATATTGGTAGCATTCGTTGAGTTAATTTGTATGATAAAATTGCTGTTGGCCTGTGGGCATACTTGTTCCTCAAGAAAGAGTTGATAGAAATAAGAATGGTAATTTGAGCTGTCATGAATCCCTATGGCTGTTAAATAAGTAAAATAAAAGCCGTCCATACCAAGACTTCTGTTTTGTTGAGAAGCCAAAACTATGGAGACCCCGCCTCTGCTGGCCTGGTCTGGAAGCGGTGAACCCACTGCTTAATGTACGTGTCAGCTTCCCCTCTGTTTCCTAATGTTCTCCTCCCCTCACAGCACAGCCGGTGGGAGATGGGAACTGCACTCTGCACTCTCTCTTGGCCACAGAGGTGGCCACTGGACCAGATTGGGCCAGTTAAGGACCATGTCCTTCTAGCCAAGCTCTAGGCACGTGATCTGTGCTGAATCAGCTGGAATCCCTCCTTGGAATGTCTAGAAACGAAGGTGAGGCAATGTTGTCTCTAGGTCAGCCTTTCCAAGGTTTGGTTTTATGAACCTATTGGCCTTTAAGCCTTATCGCCTTTTAAAGTTTAAAAGGATGTTTATCGTGAAGTTGAAAGATGTCCAACTAATACAGAGACCTTAGCAGAGCGAGAAACCTTTACTTTCTTTTTCTTACTCCCTAAGAATGTTTATAGAAGACATTCCATGTGCCAGACTGGAAATACGGTGGTGAGCAAATGTAAGCTCTGCAGACAGTCAGGGAGATGGTGGCCTATTGGGTAGAGCTAGCAGTCAATGATTGCTAATAATTAATCAAATTCAAGTACTTGGTGTCCTATAAGGAAAAGTAGCTAATAACTAGAGACCTCATGTCTGAATGGGGAAGAGGTGGCAGTTTCCACAAGGAAGTGATGCTTAGTCTGACCTGACAGGGGTTAGGCTCATCCTCTTGGCTAACATTTCCTTTGCTATTAAAACCTTGCGCAGCATGGTAGCTGCCTCAGTTTAAAAATGTCTCTTGTTTTTTCAACCTACTGAGCTGACATCAGCCAGTTTATCTGATCTCATTACTGGGCATATGAGTTTTCCTGTCCTTTCCATACTTCCTGTAACATTATTAAGTTGAAAATGCACAAGAGAAAATTTTGATCTGAATAAAATGAAGTAGATAGAAAAGTGGAACAAATAACCTTTAAGAAAAAAATATTTCTTTGAATTCTACTGTAATTAATTGTCTTTGGAGTCTTAAATATCTGTAAAAATTCTGACCCATATCTATATTTTTTATTCAATCAAAAATCATGAAAAATATAAAACAGAGTATACTTTGGTGCAAAGAATATATACTTTTGTTGGAAGTCAACTCTAAAGGTACCTCACAAGGAATCTGTGCTAGAACTATATCTAGTGTTAGTCGCTCAGTTGTATCCGACTCTTTCCGACGCTATGGACTGTAGCCCACCAGGCTCTTCTGTTCATGGGATTCTTCAAGCAAGAATACCGGAGTGGATTGCTATTCCCTTCTCCAGAGAATCTTCCCAACCCAGGGATCAAACCCAGGTCCCCCCCACTGAAGGTGGATTCTTTATCGCCTGAGCCATCAAGGAAGCCCAAAACTATATATACAGGTATACATATATATGTATATATACACACACAGGCACACACACATATATATAACTGAATCACGTTGCTGTAAGCCTGAAACTAACACAGCATTGTAAATCAAAGTATGCTTCCAGAAAAAATATTTTTTAAAGTGACTCTAAAGAGGGAATATATGTATCAGTTGAGTTCAGTCGCTCAGTTCTGTCCGACTCTTTGCGACCCCATGAACTGCAGCACGCCAGGCCTCCCTGTCCATCACCAGTTCCCGGAGTTCATGCAAACTCATGTCCATCAGTCGGTGATGCCATCCAACCATCTCATCCTCTGTCGTCTCCTTCTCCTCCTGCCCCCAATCCCTCCCAGCATCAGAGTCTTTTCCAATGAGTCAACTCTTTACATGAGGTGGCCAAAGTACTGGAGTTTCAGCTTTAGCATCAGTCCTTCCAAAGAATACCCAGGACTGATCTCTTTTAGAATGGACTAGTTGGATCTCCTTTGCAGTCCAAGGGACTCTCAAGAGTCTTCTCCAACACCGCAGTTCAAAAGCATCAATTCTTCGGCGCTCAGCTTTCTTCACAGTCCAACTCTCACATCCATACATGACCACTGGAAAAACCATAGCCTTGACAAGATGGACCTGTGTTGGCAAAGTAATGTCTCTGCTTTTCAATATGCTGTCTACGTTGGTCATAACTTTCCTTCCAAGGAGTAAGCGTCTTTTAATTTCATGGCTGCAGTCACCATCTGCAGTGATTTGGGACCCCCCAAAATAAAGTCTGCCACTGTTTCCACTATTTCCCCATCTATTTCCCATGAAATGGTGGGACCAGATGCCATGATCTTCATTTTCTGAATGTTGAGCTTTAAACCAACTTTTTCACTCTCCTCTTTCACTTTCATCAAGAGGCTTTTTAGTTCCTCTTCACTTTCTGCCATAAGGGTGGTATCATCTGCATATCTGAGGTTATTGATATTTCTCCCAGCAATCTTGATTCCACCTTGTGCTTCATCCAGCCCAGCGTTTCTCATGATGAACTCTGCATATAAGTTAAATAAGCAGGGTGACAATATACAGCCTTGACGTACTCCTTTTCCTATTTGGAACCAGACTGTTGTTCCATATCCAGTTCTAACTGTTGCTTCCTGGCCTGCATATAGGTTTCTCAAGAGACAGGTCAAGTGTTCTGGTATTCCCATCTCTTTCAGAATTTTCCACAGTTTATTGTGATCCACATAGTCAAAGGCTTTGGCATAGTCAATAAAGCAGAAATAGATGTTTTTCTGGAACTCTCTTGCTTTTTCCATGATCCAGCAGATGTTGGCAATTTGATCTCTGGTTCCTCTGCCTTCTCTAAAACCAGCTGGAACATCTGGAAGTTCACATTTCACATATTGCTGAAGCCTGGCTTGGAGAATTTTGAGTATTACTTTACTAGCGTGTGAGATGAGTGCAACTGTGTGGTAGTTTGAGCATTCTTTGGCATTGCCTTTCTTTGGGATTAAAATGAAAACTGACCTTTTCCAGTCCTGTGGCCACTGCTGAGTTTTCCAAATTTGCTGGCATATTGAGTGCAGCACTTTCACAGCATCATCTTTCAGGATTTGGAATAGCTCAACTGGATTTCCATCACCTCCTCTAGCTTGTTCGTAGTGATGCTTTCTAAGGCCCACTTGACTTCACGTTCCAGGATGTTTGGCTCTAGGTGAGTGATCACATCATCGTGATTATCTGGGTCATGAAGATCTTTTTTGTACAGTGCTTCTGTGTATTCTTGCCACCTCTTCTTAATATCTTCTGCTTCTGTTAGGTCCATACCATTTCTGTCCATTATTGAGCCCATCTTTGCATAAAATGTTCCCTTGGTATCTCTAATTTTCTTGAAGAGATCTCTAGTCTTTCCCATTCTGTTGTGTTCCTCTATTTCTTTGCATTGATCACTGAGGAAGGCTTTCTTATCTCTTCTTGCTATTCTTTGGAACTTTGCGTTCAGATGCTTATGTCTTTCCTTTTCTCCTTTGCTTTTTGCTTCTCTTCTTTTCACAGCTATTTGTAAGGCCTCCCCAGACAGCCATTTTGCTTTTTTGCATTCCTTTTCCATGGGGATGGTCTCGATCCCTGTCTCCTGCACAATGTTACCAACCTCAGTCTATAGTTCATCAGGCACTCTATCTATCAGATCTAGTCCCTTAAATCTATTTCTCACTTCCTGTATAATCATAAGGGATTTGATTTAGGTCATACCTGAATGGTCTAGTGGTTTTCCCTACTTTCGTCAATTTAAGTCTGAATTTGGCAATAATGGGTTCATGATCTGAGCTACAGTCAGCTCCCGGTCTTGTTTTTGTTGACTGTACAGAGCTTCTCCATCTTTGGCTGCAAAGAATATAATCAATCTGATTTTGGTGTTGACCATCTGGTGGTGTATACGTATAGCTAATTCACTCTATTGTGCAATAGAAACTAATACAACATTGTGAGGCAACTAAACTCTGATAAAAATTATTTTTAAGGAATGAATCTGTGCTTCTGCTCAAATTAGCACCTGCTCAATCCTAGTATGGGAGAAGGCGATGGCACCCCACTCCAGTACTCTTGCCTGGAAAACCCCATGGACGGAGGAGCCTGGTAGGCTGCGGTCCATGGGGTCGCTAAGAGTCGAACACAACTGAGCAACTTCACTTTCACTTTCATGCATTGGAGAAGGAAATGGCAACCCGCTCCAGTGTTCTTGCCTGGAGAATCCCAGGAACGGGGGAGCCTGGTGGGCTGCCGCCTATGGGGTCACACAGAGTCGGACACGACTGAAGTGACTTAGCAGCAGCGATCCTAGTATGGCCTTCTTTACTTTGTTAAAATGTCTCTAGTTGTGATACATCCATTGTCCACTGATTTCCAACAAGTAATTTGCATTTGTCAACTCTCATTTGTATGTAGATATGATAACTCATATTGATAACCCATCTTCTTATCTTCCTCAGTGGAAGAGGTAATCTGATTTACCATTTTTATATTGTATACTAGGTATTCCTCTTAGCATCCAATGTATTCCTTTTATATTTTTATTATATACTATATGCTATGGACTCCTTTTGAATGACCTGTCATGTTCATATACTTACATATTGTTCCCTAAAAGAATGTTTATGCTTTTGAGATCAGGGACTAGGGATTTGATGCCTTTTCAGCTTTTTTCTATCATGCCCAAAGCATCTTATCCAATAATTGATATTAATTTAACAAATATTTCTTGACATGTATAAAATACTATTTCTAGGTCAAGAATTTGCTAAGTAAATTCTCTTTCCATTGGTGTGATTGTTATGATCTCATTTAGCTTTTGGTGAGAACTGTCATCTATAGAGAAAAAGGAAGGGAGGGAAGGAGAAAGGAAGGAAGGAAAAAGCTTTCGTCTCTATATTTATGAATACCACAATTATTTCACATGGTATTAAATGCCTCTTACATAAGACCCAGAGTTTTTAAATTGCGTGCTAGTTCTGCAACAAAACAGTTAAAAGCAGGATGTGAAAAAGAAATCAATGCAATTTATTTATAATTAATTTAAGATTAAGTTAAAAATGAAAAAAAAAGTGGCTTACTCTCAGTGGTGCTACTGTTGAACTGTCATTTAAAAGCTTATATATAATTAGTGAAAGTATGTTAATTGAATTATGGCAATTAAGTCAGCCTTGAGACAAGAGAGTCCCTTCTGATGGACGAGATTGTGGTAATTCTGTAATCCATTCTCCTCTGTTGGAAACTTTCAGGACCATAGCTCATCTTGCCCCTTAGTACTTTAGCTACTGTAATGTAGCCAAATCTTGATTTCTCTGGTGTAATTTATCTACTTTGTGGATTTTTTTGAGCTCTTGGATTCTTCTTTTCCTTTTCCATTGGTTACTTGGTTGTCATCACTGATGGGTAGGCTGGAGCCATGAAGAGGTCATGCAATTTACATCTGTTGGCTTTTTTTTTTTTTTTAACTATGAAATAGCCTCACCAGTAAAAGATAAAGTGTGTGGGGGAGGAAGTAAAATTATTTGAGAGGTTGATGTGAAGAAAGTGATTATCTCTTCAGCCTTCTCTTTAATCATGTCATTGTTGATTAAAGTGTTGAGAAAATACTGAAGCAGGAGTTGGCAGGAATTTGGGGGCTGTTTGGAGACTGTCCACGCTAACCCCTTTTTACAGGTGTTGTAGAATGAGCTAGCCATGTCCCTATCCTGATATTCACAAACAAAGTAGCCTTGGCAAATTTCCTTCCTCTCTCCAGGACTAAATTTACTCTATAAAATGAGATCACCACAGTTCCTTTCAACTCCAAAATTCTCCAGTTTTTGGTCTAGTCACAAAGACCATGCCATGATTTTTAGAAACTCTCAGTATGGATGGTTCACCTCCTATGCCCTAGGGTGACAAAGAGGTGCAGGCAGAATGCATGCCAGCCTGATGAACCAATGGGAAGTGGAGCTGATGCCACTGGGGACTGGCATGGGGGTGGGTCCGAATCATAGATTCCTGCAGAAAAGGAAAAGCAAGAGGGAAGCCAACAGAGAAGAAAAGGGACAACCATACTGATATGCCTGAAAACAGAAGTCCTGGGGGAGTTCTGTGAGCCGGACCAGCCCGGTCATGTGCAGGACTGGGTGCGAAATGAGAATGTGGGGCTCCTTGTTTCAAGACAAAACATTTCAAATGGCACTGACAGAGCTTTAAGCTAAACAGAGGGCCTTCTCCTGTCGACCCTGTCTGGGGCCTAACTGAAAGGGATTGATTCTATTTCCCAGGGGGTTGAAATCCCAGGAACCTCCCCTCCCTGGACGCCCTGAGTCTGCAGGGCTCACTTCAAGGCTGCTGCTCATTCAGCACTGTTTCTTTCTTGCTTGCTTCTTTTTTTTTTTTCCAACAGTGCTGCTAGCTGTATAAATATTTTACAGTTCCCCTATGAAAAGTTTCCAAGGGGCCCATGTTAAGGGAAAAATCTTTGAAAGGATTTTTTCCATAGCAATTAAAAACTTTCAAAGCACCGAGAGCTCCCCAGTCTCACTTTAGTGCAACAAACCTCTATTTTTTTGGACCAGTTTGGATGGCTCTGAGTCTGAAAACAAGCCAGCCTCTTTGTTTGGTGACTTTGTGGGTTGCCGATAGACATTTGGAATTTAAATTCATTAGATACATAGCAGAGCTGTGGATGGAACCGTCAGAGGGTTTAGGAATGCTGTGATCAGAAACTCTAACCCCGATTTCCTGTATCTCATTTACAGGGGTAAAATAACTATAAATCAAACTAAAGCTCATTTCAGCTCCCCAGATGAAGTCAAATGTACACTCTGACTTATGCATATACCATTTTTAGTTAACGCACCAATAAAAATAATTGTGCAAGCCTAAATTTGGAAGTGTTCCCAGCGTTTATGACAAAACTTAATAAAGCCAGGCGCATTGAATGTAATATGGGAATTTTATTGAAATGAAATTAGTCCATCATGTAAGCTCCACATTTTCCTCAGATTTCTTGGACTTCATATGAGCACTCTCCTGGGGACCCTAATAGGGTCCTGCAAAAATTCAAGTAGAGTCTGTAGAGACACACTTCAGACTACAGCTCTGCAGTGGGTAGAATGGTGTACCCCAAGTTTCCACGCAGCAAACCACACACACTTTTCCAAGCATGCCCCTACTCTGCACCCTGAGGTCTAGGCAGCAGGCATATTGTTGTGGTTTTGCTCAGAACGTAGGTCTCCTGGAGAGATGAGATGGAGGTTCATTTGTAACTCTAGTAACTGTGATATGTGCCAGAAACCTATTACGTAATTTCCCTGGGGAACTAGAATGGCAGCAGCATTGAATATATCCATGTAGTCTGGTTGCTTGACCGTATCTGGGATGGAAGTCAGGGGGATCCAGGGTGCTTTCTGGCTGCCCAAAGGAGGAGACAGTATTTGTGGATTTGAAATTTAGGGTTTGGGGTGGTGGTGTAAGGATGAGATTGGAAGATTGGAAAGAAGGAATTCAAGTTCAGATATGAATTGTATTTCATTTACAGTGGTTCACAAGCTGCAATTTGTATAAACACTTCCTGGGATACTTATTAAAAAAGCCAATGCCCAGGCTCCACCTCAAGAGATTTTTAATCTGTTACCGCCACAGATGGACCTGGGAATCGGCTTTTCAAACAAAACCTCAGGTGGATTTGACACAGGTTGTCCGAGGATCTCAGTTTTAAAAATACTGCTAGTGGATTGATCATCACCAACAACAAACCCTTTTTTTTTTTTAATTTAATTTTTTTTAAAATTTTAATATCTTTAATTCTTACATGCGTTCCCAAACATGAACCCCCCTCCCACCTCCCTCCCCATGACATCAAACCCTTTTCATTATATTTAATTGCTGTAGACTAAATGTTTCCCTGTAAATTCGCATGTTGAAACCTAACCTCCGATGTGATGGTGTTAGGAGGTATGGCCCCTAGGAGATGATTAGGTCATGAAGGTGGAGCCCACACGAGTGAGATTAGTGCCCTTAAAAAAGAGACCCCAGAAAGCTCTCTTGCCCCTTAGCCCTGTGAGGACGCAAGGAGAAGGTAGCCACTCTGAACTAAGAATCAAGCTCTAACCAGACACCGAATCTGCCAACACCTTGATCTTGGACTTCCAAGCCTTCGAAACTGAGAAATAAATTTCTGTTCTTTATAAGCCACTCAGTCTAGTTTATAACATCCTGGAATGACTAAGGCATTACGAAGTGTTTATTTTTGAGGTGTTACTATGTGCATAAGGAAAGGTCTGGATCATCTCCTTCACTGAATTTGGACCACCATCTACATAGGTGTCTAGTCGATTTTTTTCAACTCAGAGGACAGATATTTTATAGCATTTTTAATAGCCTGTTCTCAGTGATTAATCATCATTACTGTTAAGACTTTTTTCCTTAGATCTACACAAATTTCTTGCTGAAATTTGAGCCCATTTCTCCCTATTCCCTTCTCAGAAGATATAGAGAATAATTGGATGGTATCTTGATAATAGGGCATCCCAGTTGGCACTAGTGGTAAAGAAACCTCCTACCAATGCAGGAGACGTAAGAGACTCGGGTTCAATTCCTGGGTTGGGAAGATCCCCTGAGGAGGGGCATGGCAACCCACTCCAGTATTCTTAACTAGGGGATCCCATGGACAGAGGAACCTGGCAGGCTACAGTCCATATCGTCACAAAGAGTCCGACACAACTGAAGCAACTTCACACACACACACACACACACGCACACACCATCTTGATAATAATCCTTTAAGGATTTACAGAAAGTGAAAAGTATCTTTTCATTAATCCACATGGCAAGTAGTTTTGTTCATGGTCACAGGCCAGATTCCATTCTTATGATTCCAATCCGTAGGTCCAAGGATGGCTAAATTAGGCCTGGACTTCAAATACTTCAGGTACCCGCCTGCTCAGACTGCCTTCCCCAAAGCCATCTTGAAGGGACTCTGGGAATTTAAGGAGTTGTTTTTGGACATTGTCATCACCACTTCCACAGTTTACATGGAGAGAGTAACTGTCTCTTCTTTGACCTTTTCTTAAACTCAGTTCTTTCTACTTTCCCTCGCCTTCCCTATGTTTCATCCCTCTAATTAACAGACTATAAAACCTTGCCTGACCTCTGTGGTTGGAACAGAAAATGAACTGGATAATTTAAATGGAAGTTGGGCATGGCCTTTCTTCTCTGTGGCAGTGATGGAAAACCTCTGAGGTGGCCTCCTCACACCCACGCTGTGTATGATCAACTCCCTTTGAGTGCAGGCAGGGCCTGTGACTGTCTTCTCACCAACAGAATGCAGTTAAGCTGGTGGGATGTCGTTCGTGTGACCACATCGTGTCTTACGAGACCCCAGCTGCCTAGCGATCATGGCCCCAGAGACTCAGCTTGCTCGTTTAGGGAAGTCCATGCGGCAAAAAACCATGGGCAGTCTCCAGGCAACAGTCAGCAAGAAACTAGGGCCCTCAGTCCTACGATACGGGAAGGTGAATTCTGTCAACAACCTAAATGAGCTTGGAAGCAGATTCTTCCCTAGTCAAGCCTTCCCGTGAGACTTGATTGCAGCCTTGGGGGACCCTAAGCAGAGGATCAACGCAAGCTGTGCTCAGAGTCCTGCCCACATGAATTGTAGGATAAGTATGTATTCTTTTAAGCCAGTAACTTCATGGTAACTTATTACTCAGCAATAGAAAATGAATGGAAAGACCACCTGATTTTACTTACCTGGCAGTGTGTAGGGAGAACTATACAAGGCTGATGAGAGAAGGCCTCCGGAGAAACATTTAGCCTTGGGGGGCCAGGATCAAAGGGGACCTAGTATTTATATCCTTGTAAATATTTTGGAGTTTAGTGGATGAGAAAGTGTTTGAAATCGTCCCTAATATTTGCATAAAAGCCATTTCCGTTATAAATTAATAGTGATCATTAGAATAATAACTCTCATTTTTGTAGCATGTACTAACTGTATATATATATAGAGAGAGAGCAGTCACACTTTGAGTGTTTATATAAATCAATTCATTTAACTCTCTTAACTGTACTAGAAGATAAAAACCCCATTTTACAAATGAGGAAACAGAGGTACCCAGAAGTAAAATTATCAGGTCACCTCTTTATTTGAGAAAAATAAAAAGGACAGGGGGCCCAGAAGGCAAACAATTATTTTCGCCAGCTGATATCCAATTAGGCTTCCATGTATCTTCATTTTTAGAATGATGTCTAGCTATTATGAAACCTGGGCATGGCATGGGCCTCTTTAGACTTCTGGGAGGCCTGTGTGGATTTGACATAGAGGTATTTTTCCTAAAGATAATAGTAGTTGCCAAGTAGACAGAAGTGAACTGTACTTCTGTAAGATTGGAAACAGTAGAAGCTCAGACTCTTGGACCAAATAGGATTTTAGGCCTATTAACTCTGGCAAGACATTTGCAATGCTGTCTCTATTTTAATGGCTTTTACCAACATATTCTCAATTTTATTAATATTCTTTTGAAATTGTAGAAACAAAAGACTGAGCTTGACATGGTCAATGGAAGTACCATTTTGGGCTCTCATGGGTCATGCTGTTTTTATGCATCCTGCAATGATATTAAATTACCTTTGGAAATAGCTGCACAACATCCTAAGTGGGTAGGCATCCTATGATTTACTTTTTTCTCCAGGCCTTAGATTTAATCAAGCATTTCCAAGTTCCACTTGCAGTTTTTTTATTTCTTTTGGCCTTGAGAAACCTATTCAGATTCAGCTAACATGTTTTTAGTGAATGCTGGGGGTAATTACTAGTGTTTTCACTTTACAGTTAAAAAAACTGAGATTCAGAAAAGCTAACTGCCTGTGGTTAAACAATTAGAAATAACAGATGAAAGATTTGAAATCAAACCATCCAGCTCCATGCTCAGGACTCTGCACACAATACCAAGCTGAATGCTTTATATTTCTCCCCAAAAAGTTCTACATGTGAAATGACAACAAGATGGGTCATCCTTTCCCCCACATTCTTGAGTATGTGAAAAGACAAAGTAGAAGGTATTTAAATGTGCCTGATTGTTTTCCCCAGATGATGTGGTTTTCAGCAAACCAAGAAGGTTCCACCTGCCTTAAAATGGGATCTCTGTTATCACGCACGCCACTGGAGATTTAGTCCTTTCGAAATAAAGGCTTTTTTGGAATTTTCATAATGTTTCCTTGAGACTTTATCGACAGATTCTGAGAACTAGTGCCTTGATGACAATTGGCTGTCCAGAGCCATTCAGGGGTTCTTTGAGAACCTCCCACCATGTGTATTCTGTCAGTTAGAGAGGTATGGTCTAAGGTAAAGGGAAGGGGTGGTCTGTGGCATGGCTGTCCTAGAGTGAGCAATGCTGGGTCTTGAAATAGAAGTGCCAGTCCCAGAACATTTGTAACCAGACACCACATCACTTGGAGCAGCAACTGAACTTTATGCTTCTTCTTAACAGGCATTTTAAAAAGTACCTAAATTTAAAAAAAATAAAATCTAAAAGCCCCATGTCCCACCCTTACTTCTGTCTTGTCCCTTGGTCTAGTTTCATGCTACACCCCACATCCTGAGCAGTCGCCTCTAGGTCGTGTCTACCAAGTCTGGAGAATTGTAGAAACTCTTCCTTCTCACTTAGAGTTGGGAGAAACCTACTGTGGCAATAATTTTCTCCTGAATCCTGCTCCTTCCTTAGACCCCAGATTACCACTCCAAGATCTCTGACTGGTGACAAAAGATAGAACTTGACTTGTGAGTTAGATGGGAGGATGGTAGGCAGGCCAGTAAAAACAGAAGAAAGGAAATGAATGTTCAGCGTGAATTTCTCACACTTCAAGAGAATAACCCAGCTTGCCCTGTGCTGACTCACTCTTTAGCTAGCAGTAATCCTGGTGTGGTCTGAAACCATGTCCATTATCTCATTTCATATTATTCATTTCTTCCATGACATTTATTGAGACCTACTGTGTGAAGCACTATTCTAGGTATGGAGATTCAATAGTCAACCAAATTCCTTTCCTCAAAGCAGAAAAGGTTCAGGGAGGAGTCAGACCCATGAATGAGTGACTGCAGTCTTGGGTAATGAATTATCTGGGACCATAAGGCAAGATGGGCTTCTCTGGTGGCTGAGGCCGTAAAGAATCTTCCTTAAGTGCAGGAGACCAGGTTTCATCCCTGGGTTGAGAGGATACCTTGGAAAAGGGAATGGCAACCCACTCTAGTATTCTTGCCTGGAGAATCCCATGGACAGAGGGGGCTGGTGGGCTACAGTCCATAGCATCACAAAGAGTCAGACATGACTAAATGACTAACACACACACAGGGGAAAATAATCTAAGCCCCTACATTACTTATTTACTTATAACAAATCACCCCAAACTTGGCAACTTAAAACAGCAAATATTTACTATTTCATATAGATTCTGAGAGTAAAAAAATAAAAAAGTGGCTTAGTTGGGTAATTCAGGCTCAGACATGATCCTGAGATTGCTGTTAAGATGTCAGCCAGTGCAGAACTCATCTGAGGGCTTGACTGGGGCTGAAGGATCCTCTCCCAAGAAAGCTCACTCTCAGGGCTATTCGCATCCGTTCCTCACATGTGGGCCTCTTCCTCAGGCTGCCATCCTCCCCCAGAATCAGTGATCTGAGAGAGAACCAGGAGCTACAGTGTTTTTACAACCTAACAGCAGAAAATGTCTTACCATCACTTCTGCTATATTCTACTGGTCACAGATCAACTCTGACACAATTTAAGAGGGACTTATACAAACCATAAGTACCAGGAGGGGTTTTCGGGGGGACATTATGGAGGCTGATCACCATACCAGTCTAGGAGCTTTGGGAAAGGCCACCAACAGAAACCAAGATACAAGGAGGAATAAAACTTGAGACCTAGTACAAAAGTACGTCTAGTCAAAGCTATGGTTTTTCCAGTAGTCATGTATGGAAGTGAGAGTTGGACTATAAAGAAAACTGAGCACTGAAGAATTGATGCTTTTGAACTGTGGTGCTGGAGAAGACTCTTGAGAGTCCCTTGGACTGCAAGGAGATCCAACCAGTCCATCCTAAAGGAAATCAGTGGCATCACTGACTCAATGAACAAGAGTTTGAGCAAGCTCTGGGAGTTGATGATGGACAGGGAATCCTGGCCTGCTACAATCCATGGGGTTGCAAAGAGTCAGACACAACTGAGCAACTGAACTGAACTAATCCTTGTATCATTCCTTGGAAAGAAGGCTATTAGAAACCCAGACAGAGTATTAAAAAGAAAAGGCATCTCTTTGCAGACAAAGGTCCTGATAGTCAAAGCTATGATTTTCCCAGTAGTCGTATATGATATGAGAGTTGGACCATAAAGAAGGCTGAGCACCAAAGAATTGATGCTTTTGAACTGTGGTGTTGGAGGAGACTCTTGAGAGTCCCTTGGACTACAAGAAGATCAAACCAGTCAATCCTAAAGGAAATCAACCCTGAATATTCATTGGAAGGACTGATGCTAAAGTTGAAGCTCCAATACTTTGGCCACCTGATGCGAAGAACTGACTCATTGGAAAAGACCCTGATGCAAGGAAAGATTGAAGGCAGGAGGAGAAGGAGGTGACAGAGGATGAGATGGTTGGATGGCATCACCAACTCAATGGACATGAATTCGAGCAAGCTCTGGAAGATAGTGAAGGGCAGGGAAGCCTAGCATCTTGCAGTCCATGGGGTCACAAAGAGTTGGACATGACTTAGTGACTCAACAACAACAGGTAGATCATAAATATGGATAATGTTGAGACCAAGAGAGTCTAAGAACCAGTACCCATAACTATCTTTGAAAATTGCTAATATCCAGTAATATGTGTTCAATAAAACCTATTTTTGTCTTCATTTAACAGTGACTTTGTGATAAGTAATAGAAAGTTAGGGATGTTTACATTTCTAAATGAATAGCATCTTAAAATTTTTGCTCATTTTTATAAACTGTCAAAATGGAAACAGACATCTCTAAGAATCATAGTACATGCCTTTTTACTTATCACGAATCAACATTTTTTTAAGGATCAGAGGTCTGCTAAAAACTGCTGACGTTTGCAAGGTGTCCAAGATAACAGAACTCTAACAAAAGACTAGTCCCAAAGACTGGGTTATCTTTAAAATCGATATTCCCTCTATCAACAGAAATGATAAGAAAACTAATGAGACTTGACTTTAAATTCATAATTTTGTATGTGCATCTGTGCTCTGAGTCTGAATCAGGATGAGCTAAGTATTCGAGGCCGCAGAGCAGAGCAGAGATGTCCGAATAGCTGCATCAGGGCGGAGGGGTGCCCCTGGTGAGGCAAGAGCAGCATCTACCTGAGGACTCGGGAATATCCACACCCGCTCTCTTTGTTTTATCTTTGTTATGCTCTTTGTTATCCTCTTTGTTTCCTCTGACTCCTGACTTTCTGTCACTACAATCTTCAGTGCAAAACTGTGCTGAAGGTGACTTGCACTTGCTCATAAGAGCCAATTGTTAGATTTTCACAAAATTTGTGAACCTATGATTAAACATAGCCAGTGTTAAAAAATTAAGTGATAAAGCTTATAATTAAATCAATTACATTAAAAATAAAACATTAATAAGTACTCAAAGCTCACCACTTTCTAATTATTTGGCTACATTTTGCTATTATCTATGTTCTTGAGGTTATTTATCTATGATGAGAGTATTTGCACCATGGATAACAGCCAACACTATAAATCAGGGATTTTTCCCCACCAGAGAACCAGTTGTTAAATATTTACCAGCATATTGCTAGTAGCATCCTTCTATTAATCCCAAGTTTGTGGAAGTACTTGAGTCAGACTGACTTGGTTTAAAGCCAGGTTTTGCTATTTAACAGGTGACTTGGGTGCATTATTTAACTTCTTTGTGTCTTAGTCTCATCATCTGTAAAACAGAGATAATACAGCACCTATTTCATAGGGTTGCCATGAGGATTAAAAGAGTTGATATTTGTAAAGCATTTTGGAAGAGTGCCTGAAACCTAATAAGTACTACTTCAGTGTTTGTTAAATAAAATAAACTACAACTCTAAGGGCTGTTATTCCCTCTTCGATTCTCATTTGTTTCCTCACCTCTTAAAATCAATTATGTTCTTTTCCCACATGAATAAAACATCTGATTTTTGTTGGATTCATGATCATCTAAGATTAGACTTGTCAACCTTCCATAAATAAATTCTGATGAAGACAATATAAACAAAAGTATTATAGGTATCTTCCAGGAATTTACAATGACAGTTGGAACATTCTTTTTGCCTTTTTCTTTTTTATTTCCTCTTCTGTCCTGATCTCTGAATCTTGGATGTGATGGCTGGAACTCAAGCCATGATATTGAATCCTGAAGAAGAAAACTATACCCTAGGGATAGGACAAAGAAATATGGAATAAATCAGTCATCGTTGATGGCAAGGAAGATATAAAAAGTAGCTGAAATATGTTCATGGTTTAGAATTAGAAAGATATACAGAATCAGGTTTCAGAGGTCTTTAGAGATAAACTAAAATTCTGTATGATCTTATAGTTCTAGATCTATGAAATTTAGCTTCTGTGGCTCTTCTTGGATTTCTGGAAAATTCCATATCCCTTATTATCATGTGAATCTTTATAATAAGCCTTAATTACTTGAACTAATGTAATTGGCTATTCCTTGTAACCAGGAGTGAAACTAACTAAACCTTATGGTCTGAAATATAACCATAAAGGTATAATTCTACCTACCTTCAGGCATATTTTTCTTATTAAAATTTTCCTGTGCAGGCAAACTTACACCATAGGAACTGAGCGCTTTTTCTTTTCCTTTGTAAATGTTCTACATCCTAGTGTGGTTTCTGGGTATCAAGTTTCATTCTCAAGTAACACTTATCACTTCCCATCTTGAGAAGGCTCTGAATTTTTATTATACACTATCTGGATTTTATATGTTATTTATAATTAATGATCCTCTTGGGAAAAATTAAGTGGACAAAGTTGCTTTTTGTCTGATTCCTTTTAATGTTCGTTCCAACCTGAGTTCAGCCCCTGAGTTGAGCAGGGGAGTGCACCTGATTAAATAGTCATCAGGTCTTTCCCAACCCAGTAACACTGGAGACTTCTTCTCCCCATTTCATCACAATTTTCATCACATATAACATTTTCCTCAAATCATTGCTAAACAGCTGGTCAGTGGATCAGAGACAATTTTATTTCATTGAGGTATTATCTGACTCTGTTACAGGTTCTAATATTGACTCACAAAATAGAAGCTTTAAACTGATCTTTCCAGTTAAACCAAAGGGAAATTTAACATTTGTAAAATGGTTAGGGGTCAGCCATTTTGCAAAGGCCACTATTTAACTTTTCACTAATCTACCAATCAAAGATTTTAGTTGCAAACAAGAAAAGTCAATTCTGAGTGACAAAAAATAAATTGGAAGGATATTCAGAGGCTCACAGGATGGTCAAGACCACACCAGGCTTAGAAAATGTGCAGGAAAAATGATAAGGCAGCAACTAGTATATCAGTTACAATACTGACAGACTATCAATATAAATAGATAAACTGTAAAATTCAAATGATTTAAGACAAGATGCAATATTCCGCATGCAAATTTCAGCTGATGTTTGAAGGAAAGAAGATGAGGCCTTGCTCCATGCGATCACTAAGGAATTTGAGTTGATGAGAGCCTTAACAATTTCTACACCTGACTCTCAAGATCACCTGGAGCTTCAACATTTTGTCAGCAAATGGGAGAAAAGAAGGAATGGAGATCCATGTGTGAAGTTTTTATAGGCCAAGACTGGAAGCAGCATCCATCACTTTTGCTCTCATATTAGGGGTCAGAACTCAGTCACATGACCAAACTTAACTGTAAGTGTGTGTGAGCTTAGTCACATCTGACTCTTTGCAACCCCATAGACTGTAGCCCACCAGGCTTCTCTGTTCATGGGATTCTCCAGTCATGAATATTGGAGTGTGTTACCATTTCCTCCTCCAGGGTATCTTCCTGATCCTGGGATCCAACTGGCATCTCCTGTGACTTCTGCATTGGCAAGTGGATTGTTTACCACTGAGCCACCTGGGAAGCCTCCTTAACAGTAAGAGAGGTCAGGAAATATAGTCCAGCTGGGGCCAAGGAAGATAGAGGAACAGCTAGTGATCTCTGTTCCAGCCCATCTTCTTATCACCAAATATACATGCCATGCTTCTTCCCACAAAGAGAATACAATCATCTCCTCCCTGAGAAAGATAACTTCAAATACAGTCACTGTTGTTTTTGTTCAGTTGCTCAGCTATGTCCAACTCTATGTGACCCTATGGAGTACAGTACACCAGGTTTCCCTGTCCTTCACTATCTCCTGGAGTTTGCTCAAACTTATGTCCATTGAGTCAGTGATGCCATTTCAACCATCTCATCCTCTGTTGCCTCCTTCTCCTCCTGCCCTCAATCTTTCCCAGCATGAGGGGTTTTTTCCCCAATGAGTTGGCTCTTCACATCAGGTGGCCAAAGTATCGGAGCTTCAGTTTCAGCATTAGTCCTTCCAATGAATATTGAGGACTGATTTTCTTTAGCACAGACTGATTGGATCTCCTTGCAGTCCAAGGGACTTTCAAGAGTCTTCTCCAACACCACAGTTCAAAAGCATCAGTTCTTTGGTGCTCAGCCTTCTTTATGGTCCAACCCTCACATCCATCCATAACTACTGGAAAAACCATAGCTTTAACTATACAGACCTTTGTCAGAAAAATGATGTCTCTGCTTTTTAATACACTGTCTAGGTTTGTCATAGCTTTTCTTCCAAGGAGCAAGCATCTTTTAATTTCATGGCTGTGATTACTGTCCACAGTGACTTTGGAGCCCAAGAAAGTAAAGCTTGCCACTGTGTCCATTGTTTCCCCATCTATTTGCCATGAACTATCACTGAATTTGCTCAAAGCTCAGATTCTCTAAGGATGCTCAGTATTTTCCATCAGGTTCATGCTCATGGCTCATCATGGTTCAGCTTCCTCTTCCTAGAAGAACAAATTACCTACTGCCTCCTACCAAAGCATCTGATATACAATGATAGAATAAGAACAAAAATAATTGTGGCAAACCCACCCTTGTGGAAAAGAGAAAATAGTCAGTGATCACTGGTATGTAAAGATGTTGGATGCTAATGGGCAGGCTTCCTGAAAACCCTACCCCTGGGAATGAGTAAGGAAAGCGTCTAGAATAAACTCAAGTTCTGCTTCCTGAGAGAGACTCTCTCATCCATTGATCTTCATGACTCCTTGCTCCATCATCTGTAAGCTTCTTTGTTCTTTCCCTCTTTGGCCACTTCTGATAAATTTGGAAGAAAGTATGTCCTCCTTGGAGGCTGTGTAGCTTTCAAAGCTCATACATTGCTAATAAATTTAGAGGCGCAAAATTTATTTTGATACTCAGAGGCTTATTTTAGTCCAAGTTCATGGTTTCTTTGGCAGTATAATTCCATCAAAAACCTAGTAGACTTCTAATCTGTTTGCTTCCAATCAATTTCATGTGCTAGTAACTGTACCCAAAGTTCTTTCCTGGTCATTCTTCTCAAGCCTGATTTACGGTTTTGCTTCCTAGTGCCTATGACTCTCTCCATCTACCGCCTAAGGCCATTGAGCTTAGATAGAAAGACCACACCCTTGATTGGATCTTAGCTGCAGGGCTGAGTCTTATCCAATCTGATTTCTTACTGTTTGAATTTTGGAAGCAGTCAATTTTTCCAACTTTTCAACACCTCTAGTTCCTGACATTCAGTTTCATTTTCATTTGAAAGCAAGCCAATTCTTGCCTGAGTTCATCCACTCTTTTGCAAATTGCTACTAACATTCTGCTTTCCAACCCTTTCCCCTAGAGCTAAAGAATCAGCATACACGTGACTTGTCTTCTGACTTATATCAAGAGACAGTTTTATCAGAGTTTTCTACTGCATAACATAGATCTTCATCTTTCCAGCCTCTGAAGCGAGTTTCCTTGCCACTCACATCCTCATTGCATACCCAAAATCATGAATTTAGATTTTTATTATGGAAACACTACACTTCTGGTACAAATGTGTACATTAGTTAGGAAAATTTAGTTGCTATAAAGATAAATCCTAATATCATAATGGCATAATACAATAGAAGCTTCATATTTACTAAAATCTACTCCCTGCAGTCATCTGGGGACCCAGGCTGATGGAGGCTGTGCCACATTCAACATGTGATAATCTGGTTATTCTGGTTATGCCGAGGTTATTCCGGACATTGTCAGTCAGTTAACAGATGGAAGCAGGAAGATTATGAAGGATCTGGTGGGAGGTTCTATGGATTCACCTTGGAAGTAGCATCTTTCTTTTGACAGCAGCCTTTTATTTGATCCCTGGATTGGGAAGATCCCTGCAGAAGGGAGCAGATACCCACTCCAGTATTCTGGCCTGGACAGTCCATGGTGTCTCAAAGAGTCAGGCATGACTGAGCAACTTTCACTCTAACTATGAGCCAAAACTTAGTAATACGGTTACACGTAGCTCAGAAAGGAGACTGAAAGATGGAGTCCAGCTTATGCTGAGGAGTAACACATAAATTGATAAAAAACTACAAGGAGTCTCTCCTGTACACTAGAACCACTGCCAAAATCATGGCAGACAAAAGACAAGTGAGGGTGCCATAGCTATTGCTGCTCAAGACTGGACATTGAAGCTTTACCGCCAATGTAGAAGGGTAATGTTGCTGCTACTTTTACACCGTCCGCACCCAGAATGGGTTCAGTGTGTTCCTAGTTAATTTAACTCACTAGCTCCCAAATCAAAGCCAGAGCAAACACATCAGAGGTTAGCTTAGAGGTTGAGCTTAGATCATGTAGCAACTCCATTATTATAGAAAAAAAGACGAGGAAATCAACTCTCCATTTTTACATCATATAGTGAACAGATCCTGTCCCCAGTTATAGCTCCTAGGATGAGATATTCTTTAAATACAGAGAATCAATTCAATCAAAGAAATCAATTCCATGATGTAAATTTCAGCCAAAAATGGCAAGCTGGCAGGAGAGAGTATTTTAAAATTTAGGAAATGACTTACTTTATTCTGTATGTATGTATATACACACAAGTATATACATATATATTGATATATGTATGTATATACACACAAATACATACATACAGAATAAAGTAGGCCATAAATATATATGATATATATGATGATATATATATCATCTAATTCCTAGCCATTGAGAATTTTGAGGTTGTCTTCATCTGGACCTTTCTTGTTCACCACTATATCCCGATGCCTAGAATAATATCTGGTACTTGGTGGTCACTCAACAAATATTTGCTGACTAAAAGAATCCCTTGCCCAGTAAGTGTGCTTATTGTAAGTACATCTGTTCCTGGCTCTTCCGATGGCCAGTAGGGACTGGTGAAACATATCAAAACATCAAAAAGAGTAATAGAGCTTCAGTATTACATAGCAAGCTCACAGTTCAGAAGTGTCTGCCTGATTTCTGATAGAGGCATTCATCTATTTACATGATAGAAAGGAAAATGAATGCCAGTGGTGGAAGGAAAGACCAGTAAATATTGCCAGATTATTTTTAAGATTTTCTAAGTTTCCTGTTTTGGAAGGACATACTGGATATTCAATCTGGAAATTAAAAAAAATATCCCAGGAGATTCATATCATTGGCACATTTATTTGGAAAGCTCTCCTTGAGGTTTCTGCTTAGTAGGATAATGGCTTTGAGTCTATCTCACAGGAATCTCCTTGTGTCTCTTGAGCACAGAATTCCTTTCTGGGAACCTGAGTTATGACATCTCTTGGGCAGAAAAAGGTTTGCATTTGTAGACATTTTGGGTGGCACTGAAATTACATGAGAATATTTTGAAAAACAGTCAGCCAACATGGGGCAAAACCATTTCATCCTTCCCTCTCCAGATGAAACCATCTTCTTCGTTTCTGTATTACTTAGCAAGAAAAGTACGACATGCAGTACTCTCTCACTTCTTTTGTCCTGATGTGTGGTGCTTGGTCACTTAGTTGTGTTCAGCTCTGCTACCACATGGGCTGTAACCCACCATGGGATTTTTCCAGGTAAGAATACTGGAGTGGGTTGCCATGCCCTCCTCCAGGGATCTTCCCAACCCAGGGATCAAACCCAGGTCTCCCACATTGCAGGCAGGTTCTTTACCATCTGAGACACAAGTGAAGCCCTTGTACTAATGTAGACAAGGTTAAAAAGTGATGTACTGAATGAGATTGCTGGAAAGATGAGAAAAAAAGGAAGAGAGTGGAAAGAACTCATATCATTTAAATTTTGAATGAAGATTCTAAAAAATTACAATATAACAATGTTAGCCTCCATAACAGCATGAGAAATTTTAGAGGAAAGGGTACCCCACATCTTCTTTTACACCCTAAGACAGGGATATAGGCGCATTACCACCTAGTGTGAATGCGCTGAGTTCAGTTCAGTTGCTCAGCTGTGTCTGACTCTTTGCGACCCCATGAATCGCAGCACGCCAGGCCTCCCTGTCCATCACCAACTCCTGGAGTTCACTCAAACTCACGTCCATCGAGTCAGTGATGTCATCCAGCCATCTCATCCTCTGTTGTCCCCTTCTCCTCCTGCCCCCAATCCTTCCTAGCATCAGAGTCTTTTCCAATGAGTCAACTCTTCGCATGAGGTGGCCAAAGTACTGGAGTTTCAGCTCCAGCATCATTCCTTCTAAAGAAATCCCAGGGCTGATCTCCTTCAGAATAGACTGGTTGGATCTCCTTGCAGTCCAAGGGACTCTCAAGAGTCTTCTCCAACACTACAGTTCAAAAGCATCAATTCTTCTCCACTCAGTTTTCTTCATAGTCCAACTCAAGCCACATATAAAAACCTATTATTTCCTAAAGAAACAAGACTTTACTTTGAGCAGGGCTTATCATGGCCTGGAGAGCCAACCATACCCATACTATACCATTTCATAGCCAAGAGGCTTAGATTTCAGGAGCACAGAGCTGAGGGAAGTCTTTATCCCACTGACGATATATTGGGAGGCGTGCAGGGATAAAGCTGTGAGAACAAGCCAAAAGAGATATTCTTTTCAAACAATGTGAAAGAGGAGAGTCTCTGTGTTGGACAAAATTGTCTCAAATAGAACTGAGAATACTAGCTCAGGTCATCTTTTCCAGGTTCCATATTTCAAATGCTTCTTGGTATTTGCATATTTGTAACTAGCCTTTGAATAGGTACTGAGCGTTTGGGGTTTTTTTTGACAAGTTGAGTACTTTTTGTTCCAGGATGACATGAGAAAAGAGAAAATTATTTTTTAAAAATTAATTTTTGATTTTTAAAAAATTTCTGAACATGTTGGAGTTAATAATTTTGGCATCTAGTATTTTATTTTGAGGCTAACATGCCACGCCATCTGCCAAGTGACAGTGTCTTTATTAGGTTACCATGGTATATAAAAAGCAAAATGCTTTGCAAAGGTTTGAGCAAGATGATTTTCATTTCCCCCTTTGATTTTTTTCAAAATATAAATTAACATATTTTCAATAAAACTGTTGAAACTGGAGTTATAAATATTGAGATGATATGACCCAATAATTTAAGCCCTTTATTTTCTTTAAGATCTATTATTTTAAATCTGAGAATAATATTGGAGTTTAGAGGATTTTAAATATATATTTTTATATAAATTATGAAATCCATAACAGTGTTAACCACTGGAATAAACACTCAGAATTACCCACTTGGAGTTTTTATCTTAAAAAAAAAGAGGAATGTTTATTCCAACTATATTTAAGAAGAGTGAAATTATTTTGTTCATCTTTCACATTAACTGGGAACAAAGTACAGAAACTGAAAGAAAGTAAAAAGAGAAAATGGGATTTGTGTTCATTTGGCATAAGCTAATAATTTTCATCTAAAAGCTAATGCTTTGCATGCACTATTTTGCCTCCATCTTCCAAAATGCACTTTCAGTGGTGATTTGATTCAGCTTTGTCCTAGGCCAAATGGTTTTTGCTAATGTTTTTAAAAATGGTGTGTCATTACTATGCCTCTGAAACTCCCTGGTAGTCAAAGTTTCAGTCTTTATCCTCCTTCTGTCTTTGGGGAAAGTTTTCCAGGTTTCATTTTTTTCTATATGCTTTATAAAAAAAATTGAAGCTGTTTATGTCCAGAGACTTATGCAGACATACACCAGAAGGCACACACATGTATCTGCTAGCGGTCACATACACTTTCAACACACTTTAGATGCCACAGAAGAATAGAGGGGGAAAGATTTTGAACCCACCAGTCCCATTTTTATCATCGAGTTAAAGCATGTTAAGGATTTTTCCGGGGAAGAATTTCTATAAACCATGAGCTAACTTTACTATTACAAACAGTAGGACTGTGCCTCCGGTAAGAGATGAGACTGAAATAATAAGGAAGTGAGCACTGATGAAAGACTCAGAGTGCTCAGCATCGTGGCTTATTTCCAATCAAAACTAGGCAAAAATACTGGAGTGGGTAGCCATTCCCTTCTCCCGGGAGTCTTCCCAACCCAGGGATGAAACCTGGGTCTCCTGCATTACAGGCATATTCTTTATCATCTGAGCCACCAGGGGAGCCCCGTATCTAAGTAAACACTTGACTAATTAGTTCTGTTCAGATCCATCAAAAAGAAATTACATTCCTAAAAGCAACAAGAGGGCACATAGAATATTCAACTTTTAAAGTAAGGCAGTCAATATTTGTTGAGTGACTACGATGTAGTAGGGACAATGCTACGTACACAGAAGATGACTTGAGTAAGACAGACCCTGTCCCAGGCTTCTCATGCCTTCCAAGCCAATGGAAACGTGCATTTCCCAGTGATAGATAACACTGTGCTTAGAAATCTAAGACTCCGGAGACTGGAAGCAAGGCCTCATGAGGACAAAATCTCCCAGTCAGATAGATTCCAGGGGGTAACGATGAGAGTGGAAGAGGGCATGACAAAAGTCAGAGTTGGGACAACGAATTGATGAAGCCTTGAGAGGGTGATACACTAGCTTGGTACTGCTAAGAGCCACCAATCTTATCATGCTGTGGGTAAACATTTAGCCTTTTAAAATAATTTAACTTCCAATGAGCCTTTGGAGAAAGACTCAAAATTGTCATCTCTGTTGACTATCTAATTGACCACTACTTCTTGAAACTTGTGTAAATAGTGTTTTGTCCCCTCCTGTGGTGATATAAAGAGACATTCATGGATCCAAACGAAGGTGAAATACCAGAGAGGAAAAAACCGAGGCTACTCCTGACTGGAGGAAAGACCGCTGATTGGCCACTCTGCAGGTGGCTCACTGGAAAGGCTTTGCCAAGCCATTGCCTCCTCCCTACCCCAGTGATGCAATATCACCCCACCAGAATGTTTTGTTCTCCAAGACCCTGTTTCAATGGGTACATCCCATTAGCGAGGCCAGCAGATGTCAGTCCTGATCCACTTTTTCTACCGAGGAGGAAGAGCCGATCTGATTTCCCAGTCACTGCCTTCTCCTTGCTGGCTTTTCTTCATCCTGAGATGGAGGCCCCCTGCTTGGTTTGCTCTGTTAATATTTGCATTATTCAGTAGTTATTATGTGATAAGCATGTTTGTTTTCTTTAGGTTTTGGTTGGTTTGCTTTCTCGTGCTTTTATTCTTAGCTGATAGCTTAACTTAAGTGACAGCTGTGCTCTGTATCACCCAGCGTGTAAAGGATGAGTGATTTTACAGATTCTTACCTGATGCCCCAACAATCCAAAGTTGGGCCAAAACAACAACAAAAAATTCCAAAGTAAAAAAAAATGGAGCTTTTTCCCTGCAAAACCATCCCTTTGGTATCAGCCTTGGACTGACCTCTTTTAGCATGAAGAAACATAGGTTTGCAGGTACTATGGCAAAACATTTCTGAATGCACATATTTTTACCTTTTCTGAGTAAGAAATAATAGCATCCCTGTCCACTTAGCAAGCAAGAATCCTGTCCTTGTGTGAAAGCATTTTATGTCTAAAGATTAAGTATTTATTATAAGTATAAATTGAAATGATTTTAAGTAAACAAAATATAAAGCTACTGTTTATAATCCATTCTGCTATTTGCATGATACTATTTATTATGAAAACATGCCTCGGAGGTGATAATGAAATTTTAAATCCTAGGACTTGCTAGTGAAGAAAAATGTGTGTTCTTGCCTTTGATCTAGTACTTATTTGTTATAGCCGATTAGCTGTTATATGCACCAAGGTAAAATTGTCATATAAGACGATTTCAACACGCGGGTGAAAGAATCTGAAGCTTGCATGTTGGCTGGTCACAGAGTACATTTGGGCAATACTCTGTTGCTTAAATTAAATGTTAGATATTTATTTACCAAGTTGCTTAATTAAAAAAGGCAAGAACGTTCTTGAATTATGACTAACAATAAAACCTAGAGTATATATGCAACCTTTAAACATCTCCAGCTGAATATTTTCTTTCTTTGCGGAGTAGTGACTGGATTCCCCAAATGTATAACACTGACTTTTTTTTTTTTTACATGAACATAACTTCTGCACTTAAAGAATTTAAAAACCTAATCCAAGTAAACTTATTTTACTAATATTTTGAGGGCTGGAAGACAAAATCATTTTTTATGATTCTGAGGACACTAAGTAAAAGTTAAAAACTAAAGAGTATGTATCTGTAAGCCCGTATTTCAAGCTGATATTTTAATTGTCTAAAAATCCTTTGCATAGTTTTTAATTGAAAAAAATAACTCACTGCTAGTCAAAAACATATCTATACAAAAGTGTGCATGTAAAATATTTTCTCATTGTGTGTGTAACACTTTCATAGTATTGTCAACTGCAAACTTAAGAGCCAAGCAAAGGTAATTTCTAAAAATGCGTTGCGTTGGCCTATGAAATTGTGTTCTATTTCTCTGTCCAACTATCTGGACCAATGCGGTTCAGTGGAAATGTATAATGCAAGCCTTAAATGTGAATTTACACATAAGCCACACATCATTAATTTTTTTTCTAATAGCCACTTTTAAAAAAGAAAACAGAAATAGATGAAATCAATTCCAGTAATATATTTCCAAAATATTATTTCAACATGTAATCAATATTTAAATATTATGCATGAAATATCTTACATTTTTTCCCTGTGTCCTAAATCTTCAAGATCCTATAGGTATTTTCACTTCGTGCACATCTGAATACACACCAGCCTCATTTCAAGCAGTCAGTAGCCACATGTGGCAAGTGGCTAAATTATCAAATCCCCACCTCTCAAACACATTGGCTGAATGACTTTTCTAGAATGTTACTGTTGAGTTGATACTGATCTAAGAGCTCGATTCTGAGTGGAGCAGAGACTTTGCATGCTTTGTTCCCGTTCTGTCTCATTTCTAACAGCTTGCTTTGCTCTGTAAGGATATATCAGTGGCCCTTAAACTGCGGGACCCTCTGTTCATGCCTGTGAAGTTGAGATAGTCACTCAGGAGAGGGTGACCTGGAGCAAACATTGTCAAATGGCCCAACTGAGAGAAGCAGAGCCTACAAGAGTCTACTCAGAGATCCACTCAGGATGTGGCAAGAATTCCAGTTTCTACTGACTTCTGGGTTGTCTGGCATGAGGTCCTGAATTGTAACCCAGGAATTCCCAAAAGAAAGTCAACACTATGCGTAGGTTTTTCTGGGAGGGTCTAAATTTCACAAAGTTTAGTTAGTTTCTCTTTCACATGCCCCTGTTTTTTAGGCTACATGTCTCAATTTGAGGTTCAGAAAATATGGCCACTCTGGCAAGTGTCCCTCCAGTTGCAGGGCTGGTTTTCCAGGCTTTCACGGAGCTGGCACAGGATCGTGTGGAAATGGTATAGGGAAAGAGTAGAAAAGGCCAGGAGATAAACTAACCATTTCACGGAGAAGAAATAGTATAGATATTCTGAAGTTTATCCCCTTACCACAAGCCTTGAATTATTGTGCGTTTAGTTAAGAAGAAATTAAGCTGAAAACTGGAGATGGTTTTACAAAATGCGAATAAATACCTTTCTTTGTCCTTTTCACACCTCTGCTATTATACCCCACTCCAAAGTCCTTATCAAAAATAAATAAGAAGCCATTGATGTTTGGCATTTTCAATAATAGCGGGAGAAACATTCATATTATATCAAATGAGTATATTGCATGGAACCTGGGACATAGTGAGTACTAAATAAATGAAGGCCATTACAAAAAAAACATACTAGTGATGAATGATTTGAGAAATATGAGAAAACTGTAAGAATGACAGAATGGCATCATCCCTTGAATATCTGTTTTATCTTGTGTGCCCTGAGAGGCAGTGACTGCCCATTACATCTTCTTTGTACCCTTCTGAATGGAATCTTATTTTCATCCTTATTAATATATCTTAATTAATAGAGGTACATTTGTATAGCAACTTCAGCAGAACACCTCAGCTGGATAAAGGTTTTGCATAATTTTGCTGGCTATCTTGTTATTTCCTGATTAAACTGAAAGAGAATATTGGTTCCAAGGTATAATTATTACTTCATATGGTCTTAGGAGAGGAATTTCATGGTTTTCTTAAATTGGTTCTGAGTTTCTTCTTAGTCTTGGGTCAGATAGAGATTTGTGATGAATTTCTCAAATCTTGAAAAAAAGAAAAAATGTTCATTCTCTAACCCATTTTTCAAATTATAAAGAGAAATATCACATTGGATATTTTTAAATCTCTTGGAGATGAGAAATATGAATTGTTTTCTCCAAAATTAGCACTTATTGTTTTTACTACCCAAATTTCCATTGCCATCACTGAATCATCATGAAGCTCTTCAAGAGGAATTTATCTAATAGCAGGAATACTCAGTTATCTTTGCATATTTATCTAAGCCTCTGTTGTTTACACTGTTTTGTTTTTTTTTGAAGATTGTATGAGAGACAACCAAATATAATACCACAAAACAGTATGCTGTGGAGCAGGGCAACAGCAATTTTATTAAGCTTCAGTTTTAGTAGGCAGTGGGTTTTTTTGTTTGTTTAGTATTTTCACTGTTGCCCATCTAATATCCGTAGGCCTTTTATTTAAAACGGAAGGGAGAAAAAGAGAGACAAAAACAGAGAATGGGGCATAGATAGCTTATCATAAAGAAATGCTATCCACCCCTCTTCCCAGAAATGAAGAGGAAGAGTGTCCTTAGGATCTCTGATTCTACCTAGTTTTCCGAAACAAAATCAAATTTACTTCCTGTTAAAGTTATGGCACGCAAGCTAGAACAATGGTCTTCCAAAACCCATCTGCATCCCCACACTCCTGGGGCCACTGCTCTTCTTTGTCAATGCCATCAACAGCTCAACAGACCACAGGAACCTCACATTCTGCTATGGAGAATGATACTTGGTCACAGTCAGGCTCCCGTGACAATGACATTTTCTCTGAGAGTTCTGCACAGCTGTGTCACTGTTAACTTTTAATGAACATCCTTCCTTCCTTTGAAAAGTTTCAGTGAAATGAAACGGATGTGCAATTTCTGCTTTCATCTCCACTTTATGTGGGATAATATACGGTAATTCTGCCTGCCGAAGTCGTCTGCGACATGCCTAATTTGGGGCGTTTCAAATCTAATAACAATTTTGCCCACAGTTACCCACAAATATAAAACATTTTAAAGGCTTAGGCACTAAAATATCCTGTAACCTCGAATATACCTAAAAGTAAAAGAGACTCACTCCCAGCCTGAATTTGGCGGCCCCCCCTCCTCCCCGCCGTTCATTTCAGGGGATTGCTGACTCAATGGAGCGCTCCGGTGGCAGGCGTGCCAATAGCTCCCTGGACAATGAGCGCACAGAGGCACCACCAGGTTATTTGGAAGCATTATTCTTCCTTGGTTTCCACAATAGCTGGGATCTGATAATTTAGCATTAAGCCTCTTTTCAACTATATGGAACTGTAATAAGGTGATTTAGCCAATGCGCTTGTCCATTGTCCTAAAGATTCTGTGATCTATTATGCGGTAATGGGTAAAAAGAAAAAAAAGAAAAAGGGGGATGGGGGGGGGGGGTTGGGCAGAGAGGGACATAAACCAACTCATTATCCAAAACATGCAAAGCTGCTTTGAGAGAGCTGTTATTTATTGGCATTTTTTATGAATCAATATAGATATAGGAATCAACTGCAAAAGCCTCTGGGTACGTTCGCATAATGAAAGCCCAATTAATATCCCAAAGCACAGTGCACCGCCGGCAACGGGAGCTGCAAGGACAATCACGGGCTTCCGCAGCCAACGCCGACAGCTGCAGCGCCCGATAGAAGAAAACAGCTTCAAAGGCCCGATCCCCACCCCGCCCCCACCCAGCCTCCACTCAACACTCCCTTCGCATCTCGCCCTCGCGGAGGCCAGGCCTGCCGGAACAGATGGGATACCAGAAGCAACCCATGGCTATCTGCGATGTCACCCAAGGAGGCATTTGGGGATGCTGTTTGGGTGGCAAAAAATGTCAAAAGAATATGGGAGGGGGGAGGGGCGGGACGAGGGAGCACTTTTTTAGGTGAAATCTCTGCAGGCCAGGGACCTCAATAGGTGGGAGGATGGATATCGGGACGCCATGGCAGAGGTCACGCTGGGTCTGGGCTCCTCTCGGCTTACATTTCAGTTTTATTTTGGTGTGGATTA
This sequence comes from Ovis canadensis, assembly GCF_042477335.2. NCBI lineage: Eukaryota > Metazoa > Chordata > Mammalia > Artiodactyla > Bovidae > Ovis > Ovis canadensis. The sequence goes on along the minus strand of NC_091246.1, from coordinate 83,530,928 downwards.
AGGGAGCTTTACATTTGTTGGGCTCACAAGAAAAGCATGCGGCTCCATGTCCTGTCGGCCTGTTTGCTTTGGATCCAGCTAGGACGCCCAAGCCCATGCCAGCCAGTGCCAAAGGGTATTCCGACTCTCTTTCCAGCTCTCACCTTCACTCGCCTTCTCAATCGCTACTACCTTTTGCAAACAAGATCCAAGCTTACTTTTTGAAGATGTAGCATCTCTTGATTAAAAAAAAAATTTTTTTTTTTGCTATAAAATATGAATTTATCTCTAACTAGCCTGAAAAACAAGGGTCTCGAAGCCGACTGGATCTTCCAAAGTGCTAACCAGGTGGCTGGGTAGTCATAGGGGTGGAGCCTCTGCTAAGTCGCGTCAGTCGTGTCCAACTCTGTGTGACCCCATAGACGGCAGCCCACCAGGCTCCTCCATCCATGGGATTCTCCAGGCAAGAGTACTGGAGGGGGTTGCCATTGCCTTCTCTGGTGGAGCCTCTAATGATGCCTAAAATTGGCCAGGCAGTGACTCTCTCACAGAATGCATTGAAACCTGGGCACCAGAGATCTGAGGAAACCACCCAATATCAGGCTAGTCAAAGCAGAAAAGTAAAACTTGATTAAACAGATCATACAAAATTTTCAGTTCTTGAAGGGGTTGAGTACCGTTAGAGGAGGTTGTAAGGTGAAAATGTTCTCCTTTGTCTTGTGTTAAATGCAATAATAGTTATTCACATTCTTACAGCCCTTCAGAGTTTGCAGAGATCTCTCATTTGATCTTCCCAGTAAATTTATATACTTTTAGGCATTAATTGTAATGATACTGTTGTTCAGAGGAGGAAGCTAAAACTCTGATGTTTCAATGACTTGCTGATGGTCAAAGCTAGGAAATGTCAGAGGCAAGGTCATTCTCAGCCTTCTGTATCCTCTGCAAGACAAGGGAGCTATTTGAAGAAATCCATGAAATAATGTTTTTTAGGGGGCCAAGCATCATTACCAGTATGTTCCACCAACCAGTGTCCACATTATTCTTATGATGACACCTGTCATGTTGCTTTTGTATTTATTTATCTGTTCCACCGCCATTGCATTGGGAGATCTTTGAAAGCAGGGACTTTCTTATTCATCCCTAAATCTCCAGTACCCAGAACAACACCTGGCGTATATCAATTAGTAAATGCTATTGAAAGTGGATGGATGGATAGATGATAAGAGTCTTATTTTTGCTGTTTGTATAATTTAGCAAACAGCAATTCAGTCTCAAAACCCCCTTCCTTGGTGTTGAAAAAATGGAACATATTGGGTTTAACCATTTCTATATACGCTAGTTAGCCAAGAATACAGTAACTGATGTTAATAAGAAACGAAAAGAACACTGATAATGATAAATCAAGAGGGAGAATTATACTGTGAGAAAAAAAAAAAAAACACTAGGAAAAGCAGGCAATCACTGGAGCCTTTTATTTTATCATAGGGTCTTTGGAATAGTCCCTAGACAACTCAGGAAAGCCCTCTCTGGAACCTCTGTGAAGGGAGAAGAATCACAACCTTTGAGTGCTTCAGTTACTTTTTGGATAGCATCCAAATTAGTATCACTTTAATAAACGTTTACTGGAGCACTGGATGTGCCCAGCTTGGTGCTAAATGTGGAAAAGGTTATCAGGTGGAGCTGAAGCTGGCCTCAGCCCAGAGTGAGTTGACATACTGGGAGAAATCTTGCAGAATGCCTGTGGATACCTTCAGTACAACACTGGGCTCCAGCGCTCAAAAGCAAATCTAAATACAACACTCAGAGAAGGTTACTGCAACCTCCAGTTTGAGTTGAAAGCAGGGTCACAGAGGCTTAGTGGACAAAGTAGCAGGGATGCATGTATAAGTAGGAGCCAGAGATTTTTTTGGGGGGGGAGCAAACACCAGATGGTAAAATGCACTCTTCAGGTCATATGCAGGGTTGTAGCAGTGCAGAGATGGTCCAATATGCTGGAGGTGTATGTAGCACGTTTCTCATAAAATAACTAAAGTGAAATTCATTGGATAAAGAGGCAGAGTTGGAGGAAACTTATTAGAAGGAACATTGCCCAGCTCTGTGTAGAGCGAGTTTAATAATTCAGAAGCATTGTCCAATTCATTACTCGGAGCTCTATCCTGACCTGCAGAATAATGTTAGAAAACTAAAGCAATGAATGAAATAGACTTGCCCAGCAAAGATAAAAATCTTAGATTCTCAAGATTATTGATGCTTATAAAATAAATGCTTAAGGCGGTCGAATTTGTTAGTTCTTTCTTAATGTTCCCCAAGTAATATGAGTATTATGCTTCTAGAATGAATTGGTAAGACTGTTCACAAAATAACTCTGCTTAAAACTGCTGCTGCTGCTGCTAAGTCGCTTCAGTCGCGTCCACCTCTATGCAACCCCAGAGACGGCAGCCCACCAGGCTCCCCTGTCCCTGGGATTCTCCAGGCAAGAACACTGGACTGGGTTGCCATTTCCTTCTCCAGTGCATGAAAGCGAAAAGTGAAAGCGAAGTCACTCAGTCATGTCCAACTCTTAGCGACCCCATGGACTGCAGCCTACCAGGCTACTCCGTCCATGGGATTTACCAGGCAAGAATACTGGCGTGGGGTGCCATTGCCTTCTCTGGCTTAAAACTGCTAAACAACAACAATTCCTAGACATTACCTTGTACTATGTGCCAGGCACTGTGCTAAGTGCTTTAAATTTGTTATTTAATTTAACCCTCATCCCCATCCCATGAGGTAACTATTTCTCACACTAACCTTTTGATCTTAGGATGGTTTTAGACCTACAGAAAGGCTGGAAAGGTGGTACAGAGGTTTCCTAAACACTCTTCCACCTAGTTTCCCATATTCTCTTACATTAGTAAGGTACAATTACTAATTAATCAACTGATATTGATACATAATTATTAACCACAGTCCATACTTTATATTTCCTAAGGTCCTTTTTCTGTCCTACAACCTCATAACACAGTTAGTCATTCTATCTCCTTAGGTTCTCTTGGCTGTAACGGTTTCTCAGACTTTTCTTATTTTTGGTGACCCTGACAACTTCGGAGCACCCTGGTCAAGTTTCTTTAGTAGAGTGTCCCTCAGTTTTTATTTCTCTCATAATTATATTGAGTAATAGATGCTTGGGAGGAAGGCCATAGAGTAAAGTGGCATTCTTCTCACATTGTACCAACAGTGCCTGCTGGTCTAGTGGTTGAGACTCTGGGCTTCCACTGCAGTGGGCAGAGGGTCAATCCCTGGTTGGGGAAATTCCACAAACTGGGCAATGTGAGGGGAAAAAAAAAAAAGAGTGCCTGCTCTCAACGTGATTTATCACTGATAATATTAAGCTGCTTGAACTCCTGGCTGAAGTAGTATTTGTCAGGTTTTCTCCACTGTAAAAAGGTGGTTTTTTCCCACCCCCTACCTTCTTGCCTCAATAGTATATTCTAGAAGAAAATCTCTGTGCATAGCCCATGTCTGAGGGGGCAGTAGCTACATGAATTGTTTGGAATTTTTCCATGTGAGTGATTTGCCTGTTCTTTCCCATTTATTTATTCAATCATGTATTTATATCACTATGGACTCAAGGATATTTATCTTATACTTTTGGTTATAATCCAATACCACATTGTTTATTTTGTTGATTAAATTATCTCAGTTTTGGCCATTGGGAGCTCTTTCAGTCAGCTCTTAACATCCTTTTGGCATTCCCTCACCCTTGTTTGTTTTTTTTAGAGTATTTTCTTACTTTCTGACACTGCAAGGTGCTCCAGGCTCATAATTCGATAGTCCTTGCCCCAGAAATTAGCCATTTCTCTGAGGAGTCCTGTTTCCTCCTATTGGAGAATAGTGCTAAAAACCAAGCTTCCCTGAGCTCAGTCAGTAGAGAATCTGCCTGCAATGTAGAAGACCTGGGTTTGATCTCTGGGTCAGGAAGATCCCTTGGAGAAGGAAATGACAACCCACTCCAGTATTCTTGCCTGGAAAAATCCCATGGACAGAGAAGTCTGGTGGGCTACAGTCGATAGGGTCACAAACAGATACAACTTAGTGACTTAAAGTACTACCATTAGAAACCAAGATCTGGGTTTTGGTTATGGAAGTTAACTTTACATTTTCTATACTTTATGGGAAAACTGAGGTTTAGAGAGATGAAGTAACCTTCCCAAGGTCATGCCTTTGAAAACTGTAGAAGCTAAACTCCGAACTGGGTCTGTCTAATCTTGGAACTATGACATGATTTCTTTCTTTTCCCTTGCCCCCTCCCCTTGGGATATCAGTCTGCTTTCCAGTGAAACTTCAGTAGTGTTGGAAGTTTTCCTGGTTTGTTGACATATATTCTATTTCAGCATTCCCTTTCTTACTGTCCCTGAGATCAGATTTTGGTAGGGCTTATTCAAGACAATGGCCCTTTAGTTAGGGTTCTAATCTAAAATAACTATCCCTGGAGGTAGTGCTGAGGGTCTGAAAGCGATTTTTCCACATTTTGGGAAATCTAATGGAAATCATACGTTTAACCATGACACAACTGCCCAGGCTAAGGAGAATGTCACATTTCTTTGATTCTGTATCAACTCAGTGTGGCTGACTACATGAGTTATTTCAGACCATTTGAAACTGATTGGCTGATGATGACTTCATAGGAATTTCTGAAGTTGGAGAGGATAATAAAGAGTCTTTAGGGGCAGAAATGTTGGAAAAGGCCACTTTCGTTACTGTTCTACTCGTGATCCAACTTTGATTGAAGTGGAGCCGTTATAAGAGCTGTCTCTGTGTATGTGGCAGGGAAAGAGTAACTTTTTTGGATATAAAGTAGACATTTATATTTGGTGTATGTTTTACCAATTTTCTGTAATGTTTTAATGTTCAAAATTCTGGCCCAAGTTACTTTTAATTTCTGCTTCATTTTAGATGCCTATTTAAAATTTTTTTAAGTGTACACATTGGAATGATTTTTTTGTATTCTATTTTCTGAAGGAAAAACCTCTATCTTACTGTAGATAAGCATATGGATCTATTTAATATGTTCAAAAGCAGTGCATATGAATGACTCAAAGCCTAAGTTTGTGATGCTTGGATCAAGTGCCTGTTGGGATGGACTCAGAAAGGTGGTAGGAGAAAGGGGGAGAGATGAACAGACTAAACGGGAGAGGAGTAACATGTGGTTCTAGAAAACAAAAGAGGCATAAGTAGCCATAAAAGACAACTGGTTATGATAGAAGGAAAAGTCTCAGTGAATATTAACAGAGCCTGGCTTTTCACTCAGTTGTGTTCACTTGAAGCCATATGAAGAAACAGTACGATTAAAATACTTAAGAGAATGTTATTTGAAAGAAACTTTTGAGATCATCTATTCAGTGATTCTTAACTCAGGGCTGCACACTGGAATAACTGGGGAAGTTCTCAATAATACTGATACCCAGGCTCCACATCTTAAGTTTCTGACTTAGTAGATCTGTGATGTAGTCCTAGCATGCGAAATTTTTTAAACTCCTCAGTAATTTTAATATGCTTCCAGGTTTGGAACCATTGATCTAGCTTTAAAAAAAAAATTTGAGATATTTCAAATGCACAAAAAAGATAGTGAAATTATATTAGAAGCCTATATATTTACTATTTAGATTTAACACATAACTTTTAGCCACATTTGCTTCATTTGCTTTTGTTTCTTAAGATACAGGATGGCACACATATCCTTTGAGTCTCTCTGTGCTTAGTCGTTCAGTCGTGTTGACTCTTAGCAACCCCATGGGTTATAGCCCACCAGGCTTTTCTGTTCTGGGGATTCTCCAGGCAAGAATACTGAAGGAAGTGGGTTGGCCTGTCCTTCTCCAGGGGATCTTTCCAACCAGGAATCAAACCAGGGTCTCCTACATTGCAGACAGATTCTTTACCAGCTGAGCTACTAGGGAAGCATATAACTTTTAGCCACATTTGCTTCATTTGGTTTTGTTTCTTAAGATATAGGATGACACACATATCCTTTGAGTCTTTCACTCACTTTCAAATCCCATGGCCATCTCTTCTTTCCCAAGGACATTCGCTACCCTGGAGGTGGTAATACGATGCCCATGCATATTTTCATATCTTTACCTAACAAATATGTGAGTATCTACAGTTTTGACTGTCTTACAGTTTTCATGCATATATTTTGATATATAGTATGTGGATGCTTTTGCATTTTGCTTTCTTTACTCAGCATTATGGTTTTGCAACTTATCCCTGTAGTCAAATTCATGAATTTTACCTGCTATATGGTATTCCCTTGTATAACATAATTTATTTATTCATTTCCCTACTGATGAGCTTTTACGCTGTTGCAGCCACTTTGTTTTGTTTTCGTTTGGGTATATTAAAAACTCTATGGTAGACATTTTTGCAAATATCTCTTTGAGTATACTTCTCTAGGGCAAAGCTTTCCAGCCAATGGTGCAGCAGGACTTCACAGCTGAGTAGAAGATCGGGTCTCTGAGCCCTCAGGCAAGCCAAGTGGGACCTAAAGGGAGCACAGACCCCTGGATGGGTCACCTCCTGCTGTGAGCAACCCCCCATCAGATTACCTGCAGTGTGTTATATGAGTATCATCATTCTCTAACTTGCCATGATGGAAAGGGAGTTGGAAAACACTGCCCCCTAATATGTGAAATGTGAAATGTACCTAGATGTCAAAGTCCTGTGTTTTAGAATGAGCACATTTTAGTCAATAATTATTGCTAAGTTATTCTCCAAAATAATTGTACATGCCTGTGTTGAAAGATTTGAAATTTTTTGCCAGTCTCATAGACATGAAATGATATCTTGTTTTAATTTGCATTTTCTTGATAAAGCAGGCAGTCCTTTCATATGTTTATTGGCATATGTTTGTGGTTTGTGAATTGGCTGTTTCTGTCCTTTGCTCATTTTTCCATTGAATTGTTTCTTCTTACTGATTTGCAATGATTGTCTGTTTTCTGCATATTAATTTTGTGTTGGTTATATGTATTTGCAAGCTATAGCTTACCTTTTATTTTTAGGATTATTCTTCATTAAAAGTTTTTTGTTTTCTAGTTCATATTTCCGATGAAAACACTTGAGCCTCGTTTTACCTAGTGATTGTATTTCAGTGGTGCATGCGTGCTCAGTTGTGTCTGACTCTTTGCAACCCCAAGGACTGTAGCCTGCCAGACTCCTCTGTCCATTGGATTTCCCAGACAAGAATACTAGAGGGATGTTGTCACCATGCTCACCACTCTAAACAATGTAGCCATATTGAAAAGAACACGGGTCTGAACCCAAGGTTACAGAAGTCTTCAAGATCTGTTTCTAATAGTTATTGGCAAAATGGTTGTAAAAACTTATTTTCTCATAATAATTAAATGGTTACCTAAGTAAGCTGAGCCAAACAGTGATGAATAATTTAGTCACCTAGTCCCAAAACATACCTATTTAGTGCCAAAGCTACCAGAGTGCCACATCTTTTCCCAAAGTGTGCCCTCTGAGGTCCTACTCTTTCAGCTCAGTTCAGTCGCTCAGTCGTGTCTGACTCTTTGTGACCCCATGAATCGCAGCACACCAGGCCTCCTTGTCCATCATCAACTCCCGGAGTTCACTCAGACTCATGTCCATCGAGTCAGTGATGCCATCCAGCCATCTCATCCTCGGTCGTCCCCTTCTCCTCCTGCCCCCAATCCCTCCCAGCATCAGAGTCTTTTCCAATGAGTCAGCTCTTCGAATGAGGTGGCCAAAGTACTGGAGTTTCAGCTTCAGCATCATTCCCTCCAAAGAATACCCAGAACGGATTTCCTTCAGAATGGACTGGTTGGATCTCCTTGCAGTCCAAGGGACTCTCAAGAGTCTTCTCCAACACCACAGTTCAAAAGCAATTATTTGGTTCATTTCACCCTTCATTTCCTTCTTTTAAAAATATATATACTTATTCATCTGTGGAATCTCCTTTTTCTGTGGAACATCTAATAACATCCCAAGATACTATTATCCTATAGAACAGACTTTGAGAATCTACACTAGAAAACATTCATCTCAGATCTCCAAGCTTGCCTTCCCCAGTGCTGGTACTTTGCCCGAACAGTACAGTAAATGCATGAATATGGAAACACCAACATTTGTTATACTGAATGCCACGCACTGATCTGTAGCAAAGAGAAATTTTAAGGCTCCTTTTGTTTCCTAGTGGAATCTTGTGTTTTACTTTATGAGAGTGAAACTCTTTCCTTGTCCCTTATGTGTTCATCTCTTTAAAATGTGAATTATTGTGTGTATGGGATTATGATTATTTACTGAGTTCTGTAGATATGGCTCTTTGGAAGGGTCTGTCACTTACCTGAAGACCTAAAATTCCAGGACAAAAGGCGACAGCTCAGAAGATGGACCTTTGCTAGAGGAAAAATATCTCTTTGGACTTTGATTTCTTGAGTCCAGAATTTAAGGAACTGAATTATTCAGATGTATGTGTCCAAGAAGTGGGTAGTAAGAAAACTGGGAGCTTGTACTTTCAAACTCTGTATCAGAAGGTATCCTTGTAAGTCCAGAATAACAGGCAGACTTTTCTATTTATCTTTTTCTACATTTGAAATTTTGAATAAGCATATGTATTATCAGTTCAATAACTTGATGAAATTAATAATGAATGATTAGGGATTTCCCTAGTGGTCTCGTGGTTAAAACTTTACCTACCAATGTACGAGGTGTAAGTTTGATCCCTGGTCATGAAGCTAAGATCCCACATGCCTCATGGCCAAAAACTCAAACATAAAAGAGAAGGAATCATGTAACAAATTCAATGAAGACTTCAAAATAATGAATGACTAGATTTTATCTTATGATTCAGCATGTGTTATCAGGATCTTACTATGCTTCTGACTGCAGTTAGGGGACTATGGCAATCAAAAAGTTAGGAAATACCTCTGGGGAAGTGATTATTATGATACTGATGAAGAAATACAGGATTCAAATTTATGTATACAGAAGATCACAAATATATAAATTATGCATAGAAAAAATGGCAAGAAATATATATATTAAGGTGTTAACTATAGTGGTCTTTGAGTTGCTAAGAATATTGATGTTTTTTCCTTCCAATAAAGAACTTTCTGTATCACCACATGCTACTCTTCAAATGGTTAAAAAAAATAAATTTTATTTTTAGATGTACCAAAAAAAAGTTTTTAAGTATACCAGATGCTGATACAATTTTAGTGTTAATACATGTTTTGCAAAGACCACCGAGCCCACTTGTGTATAATAATTGTATCCTGTAAACTGCCCATCAGTTATAGTCCTCATAATCAGTGGAAAGTAGCTAAAAAGTAATAATAAGCACAGGCTTCAGAAATAGAAGACTGAAATCTTAGTTCTCAAGTTTGGTGTTTATTACTGGATGAACTTGGGTAAGTTTCTGAAACCTCCCTGAACCTCGATTTTCTCGTCAGCTGAGTGAGGAAAATAATGGCAGCTACCCCATAGGATTATTGTGAAGATTAGGTGAGAATCGTAGCCCTTAGTGTGGCATGTGCATAGAAAGTCCTGAGGATTGTCAGCTCCTGCTGGCAGTTTGAGCCCAAGACTTTCAGCTACATAGAAGAAATAAATGCCTCATATGGGATACAGACAAGTTAGCACCCCTGTGTAACTTCAAGAGGCAATTTACCAGAAAATCAAAGTGGAGAACAGACTTTGGGGAGAGAAATCTCATGGAAATACTTCTCAAAAAAAAAAAAAAAAGAAAGAAAGAAAGTGGTTAAATATTTTTCTGCAATAAAATGGAGGAAAAGGAGATGGCAGGGTAAAAAATCAATCAAATGATCTTGAACATCAGGTATAGTGTTACCTGTTGGGAGGAGATAAGAGGAAGGGCTGTAAGGTTACTGATCAGACAAAACCAAATAGGGTATTAAAGAGAGAGTTGATATCGAGCCCTGAATAGAATTTCAGGAATATGAATGATGGTCCGGGATTACCATGTTATAAATCAATTGGGTGACTCAGATGATATCATAGACCAGAAGAACAAAATTCAAATAGATATTAATAACACCTGACCTTGGATATTAACCTTCAACACAGCTATTTGTAATCTAAAATTCTGGGGTGGACAATCCTATAACCATCTGGTTCTTTTTTATTTTATTTTTTGAAGGGAGGAGGTGGCAAGGATGGGCTTTGGGAAGGGAAAATAATAAAGGCAATTTAAAACAAGACATTTGGGCTTTGAAGGCAAGAGGGCTTGGAAAGGTTCGGAAGTGCTGAGCTATCAAGTGTCAGGATGGTGTCAGGTTTGTTTTCTGTGAAATATTTGAACTAATTTTATCAGCAGCATTTCTCTCCGGCTATTTACCACCTGAGTATTTGTCAAGGCCTTTAGAGGAGGCAGCCAAACAAGTACATCTGAAATTCTTTCTATTTGGAGCACAACTTGGGTGGGGAAGGCTCTCTGGTGACAGGGGTGGGGAGCTGACAGTAGATGTTGCTGTGAGAAAGATGGGATTTCAAGAGCTGTCATCAGGATTGCCACGTCTGGTTGCAGTCGATATTTTTCCAAATGCCAGCCACACGAGGATTTAAAAGAATGTGCAAAGAAGCATGTGGCGTGCTCCTCATGAAGCAAGAGTGGGCTAAGTGGCTCGCTTAGCATCACTCGCCCCCAGCCAATCACAAGCTCGGGCACCCTGGTCTCTTCCCTGCAAGGCCTTGGCCACATGCCCTCCTATACAATTGTGAGGAGATTGGATGAACCACGATGGTATTTAAAGCACTCTTCCATGGCACTCTTGCAGTTGTAAAATTTCCCAAGAGGCAGTTGCCAAGATTATGTTCTTTCCCACTGGCTTTTAATTTGTAAATTTTAATGGGCTTTAGATATGGCAATGTAGGTGATGCTCTGCAAGGTGGCCATAGATGAGAAGGTCCCGTGGAAATCTTCAGACTGCGCTCTCTGCCCTCATAAAAGATGCTTTTTTAAAAAAAGGCATAAGGATCAAATTCTCTGATTGTTAGCATGCTGCTTACAGAAACTCTTAATTTTAAAAGAAATCTGTGAATCATGTATGTTCTTATAGTAACTAGAAAATCACACAATTTTGTTTAAAAGTAAACCACCCTTTAAAAATGAAAAGGAAACAGATCAATACTCACTGGACCATATTTTTCTTTATGTTTTTATCCACCCTAATCATGCAAACTCTGCTGGCAGCCTTCCCAGATTCTTAGCACTGCCTTGACACTCTTTTTCTCTCCTCCTGGTGTAACAGCCCTATTTGAATTATTAATTCTGGGATACCTCCTTCCGCTCAACCTAGAAGGCAAACAGATCCGCCCATTTTGGGCATCAGAAGAGTAATCAATGGTATATTAAGATCCACTTCTATTTCAGTACTGGATCCTTAATAAAAGATTTACTTGAGAGTAATTCAGTATCCATTTTATGAATAAAACTGTTCACAGATTAACTAAGCAGTTAAACTTCACATAGGTGACAGATTACAGACATTTCTAAATGAATTTGCTCCCAAGCTCTTTTTCATTAAGCTGTTAGGAAGGGTTTCAGGAATGGAATAAGCCTGTTACCTTTTGTTTTCAATTTCTGTCATCTTCCCTTTGCCCAATAATCCTCTTTTTAAGAGTTACACATTGCTTTATTGAGCCCGAGGCTAAACTGATATCTCTTCATTGCTTCTTTCCAACTTGTACACTGTTGGGAGGCTTCCAGATACCCAGCCCAAGAAACTCAGTAAGTGAAACATCTAATATCACAGGGTTGCCCTGTCTGTAGAAACTTCTATTCTCTCTTCTATTTCTTGCTTGCTTTTTCTTTTCTGGACTTTCATTCTCTTTTCAATGCATATCTCCAGTCTTGCAACTGTAGTTCATCTATGCCAATTATTCTTGTGGTGGTGCAATATTTCACTAAGGGAATATATCACAGCTTTTTTTTTTTTTTTTTTTTAATCCCATCGAAAGACACTTAGGTTGTCTCCATCTGGGGGTTGTCACAAACAGTGCTGCTTTGAACTTTCTTGCACATGTAACCCGATACACTTAGACAAGACTTTCTTAAAGATAGTCCTAGGAGTGGTATCACTCTCCCCTGGGTGTGCCTGTCTTACTCGATAATACCAAACTATATTCCAAATAGGTTGTGCTAAGCAACTGCCTATTGAAGGGCTCCTGCGTGCCCAGCTTTGTGATGGCCCAGTAGCCAGCACAACACAGTCCTATCCCTCGCCTCACAGTGCTCACTTATGCTCTAGTGGGAAGAGTGGTTCTGTCAAGTCACCGTCCTGATAAACCGGAACCAGAATGAAGGGATGTCCATCTCCTTTCTCTCTGGGATCGCTCTTTGTCTGCCAGGTATGGTCAGCGATTGGACGGAAGCTCCAGCTTCTCTGTTATGTTCTCTGAAGTGGTGTGGTCATTCATCTGCTCGTCTGGAGGCCTCCTCTTGGCATTGAAAAGGATTGTCGTCTGAGAAGTGTCTCCTAGATTATAACTCTTTCAGAAAGATAATTCAAACACTTCCTCGGTAACTCTTAGGAGCCAGGTGACTTTGTCCCTGCCCTCAGACTCTGTAGATTATAATAAGGGAGACAAACTACATAGTTAGAAATGAACAAGAGCCTAGTTGAAATGCCCTTGTAAAAACCACAGCAAATGCTCAGGGTTTTTGCCTTTTTCCCAGCTGAAACAGACATGAAAGGCTGATGCTTTGTGCCAAACATCGTGGCACCACTATTTCATTCCCCTCTGTAAGTGGATTGAGTTGGGAGGACTTAAGACACCCGACACTTATTTGTCTATGCGTTCACCAAATGTTTGTTGAGTGGTTGCTACATGTAAGCCACTATTTTGCTGTCATCATCTTTGGAAGCTTACATTCTTATGGGCCCACACTTCCAGGGGCTTTCTCACTGCCTGTCTTCTTGCCTGATGTGGCACCTTAACCACACCGAACCCCAAGTACACCACTGACCTTCCCTGAGCCTGGGACAGAGTTCCCCCTGCCCCTGCACTTATACTACATCCCCTTTTCCCGCAGTGTTTTCACTTGCTGTCAGTTACAAAGCTCCACTGGCTACCTGGAAGTATCCTACACCTTGTGTGCACACAGCTTCCCTAGATCTTCCAGATACTGGCCCAGAACAATGATAATTACTATTTAAAGAGAGGTATCTTGCCTGGAGAATCCCATGGACAGAGGATCCTGACGGGCTACAGTCTATAGGGTTGCAACGAGTTGGCCATAACGGAAGCAACTTAGTACGTAGCAACAGTTTAGAAAATGCTTTTTGCATCCACAATAGTGTACTTATTCACATCAAATTTAGAAGATCCACAAATATCATTTATATCATTATTAGATTATTCTCTATTTCACAGATGAGAATTTCAAGGCTCAGAGAAGGCAGGTAACTTGCCCAAGATCACACAGCTAGTAAGTAAAAAGGTCAAAGTTTCGTCCTGCATGTTTCCCTCTATAATTTGACCTAATCTCCCGTCCCACAGACTGTTCTAGTCCCAGCTAGACCAGGCCTGCTTCTTCTACCATTCCCATGTCCAGTTCAAAGCCAACCTAGGTCTTTATTTTTAAACATGACTCTGGATCCTTGGGGACTTGCTACTAATGAAGTAGCCCTTCCTTGGGTTTCCCAGAAGTAAGATGTAAGTTCCAGGCGTGACCTAAGATCCTGAGATATCCAGAAATGTAGCCATCTTTCAACAATCCTTGGATGCCCATCCTGTGCATACTATTCACTATAGTAGCCACTAGTTACTTAAATTAAGAGGCTTCCCTAGAGTCTCAGATGATAAAGAATTTGCCTGCAATACAGGTGACCTGGGTCTGGTCCCTGCGTTAGGAAGATCCCCTGGAGAAGGGAATGGCTACACACTCTGGTATTCTTGCCAGGAGAATTCCATGGACAAAGGAAATTAAAATTAAAACTCAACCAAAAAATCCAGTTCCTTTGTCACCCTAGCCTCATTTCAGGTGGCTACTGTGTGAGACAGTGCAGATTATAATTATTTCCATCAGGAAGGTTCTATTGGATGATGTTAGTTACAGCAATCTCCACATGTCCATCAGTGCTGCTGGGACAACCACCTGCTCATAAGTGGGTTTTAGTCATAAATAAACGTTGGGATCGAGCACTGAGGTCCATGGGTTTTGTTTTGTTTTTTAAATGAGGATAAACTACCGATTAGGAATAAAAGAGAGTGTTGCTGTTGATTTTCAGTCTCTAAGTCATGTCCGATTGTTCGCAATCCCACGGACTGCAGCATGTGAGCCTTTCCTGTCCTTCACTATCTCCCAGAGTTTGCTCAAACTATGTCTATGGAGTCAGTGATGCCATCCAACCATCTCATCTTCTGTCGCCCCCTTCTCTTCTTCTTCCTCAATCTTTTCCAGCATCAGAGTCTTTTACAATCAGTTGGCTCTTCACAGGGGGAAGAGGACAAAGGGCCAAGATGTGAAACCCCGTTTCTCAGCCAAAAACAGGAACAGGAACAAATTGAAATAAAGTGGAAGTTGTGGGCCAGTCAGAAGTGGGCACAAACCACAAGCACAGTGAGACTTGCCCCGTTGGGGGCGTTAAACCAGCCACTGCAGTTTGTACCCAAAGCTGCTAAGAAGGGATTCACTCTGGAGATGCTTTGATGACCTATAGCCCAGGAAATCAGGCGGCCACAGTGAGCAAAATCCAGGGTCAGAGAACCTGGGCCCCAGTGAGGCTGAGATCTGGGTGATGCGGGGACAGGCGAGGAGGGCTGGTGGCAACACTTAGCTCCCTACTACCTGGGCGTGAGTTCCTGCTCTGCCCCTTTCTGGCTGTGTGGCTTTGTGTGCATTACTCAGATTCCTGCTCTGAGAAGCAGGGATGGAAAAGCCTGCTCTGCAGCATAGGTATGTGGATCAGATGCTAGGATGAAAAACACCAAGCGCTGCAGAGAGCCGCGGAGATGGTGCCACTTCTATCACTGCTCCAGTCAATGATTCAGTGATCTGGCGTGAGGCTCCAGGCAGGGGTTGTCTGGGTGCGATGGCATTTCTCAGGCAGAACTCCCTCTCATCGTCTCCCTGGTACAGTGAGAGAGAAAGAGCCTGGACTTCGGGAGGATTCATCTTCTGTATTCTTTTCGAGACAGATGAGTTAAGGATCAGCTCAAGTGAGTGAAGCCGTTTCCCTTTCATTCTGACCTGCCCAGTAGACTTTTCTATTTATCTCACCAGTTCATTTGATCAAAATCTGATGCAAGTACAACTGGTCCCTGGTTTGTTTTTGGCTCATTGTCTTTAGCCCTCAAGCTCTCAGTACACGTTTTGTAACCTCTGTACCACTGTAAGGAGTATGGTTAAGCTGGATTTCCTCGGTTGCTTCTTCCAGGTTTCCCCTTGTTTAAAGACCCAGATGCATTCTTGATCTAGGTGAAAGGAAGTTTGTTTTGTTTGTTTGTTTCTTTATTGTGGTGCTAAGAGCTTATTTAAAATTTTCCATTAACCTGTAGCTCAGAGGTGAGACTGTTACCGAATTAAGTTCATTTTGTTTTGCAAAAATATCCAGAAAATTGTACCTTATTTGGATAAGAAGTAATGGCAGAAGCCAGAAATATTCCTATATCCTGCCCTCAAAGGATCACATGATGTTTTTCTTACCTTAATTAAAATAAATTACTTTAGAAGGAAGAGAAGGGAATTTTGTAATTTGAAAATTAATCAAGCTCTCAGGCAACCTTCTCACCCAGAGTCAAAATGATGATATACCACAGTGACCTAAGGATTTTAAGATCCCTGGTTAAAAAGGTCAGGTTTATGTAAAATATTATTCTCATTATCATTCAAATAACTAGCAAGTAGGGAATTTTCACCTGCATTCAGAACTTACAGCTCACCACAAATAGCCTTTTATGTCTCAGCTGGTAAAACCATAAGGAGGTTGCTATTCTACAGAAGAGCTTTTCATAGAAATCTAATTCAATTTTAAGAAAATGAATATGAAGGGAAAATACCTGTTCCTATTCTTTGAATAGCTCCTCCTACTCCCACTCCCACTCTGAGTCAAAGTTCCTTTAAAAGCTAGTCACTCAGTAGTGTCCAGCTCTCTGTGACCCTATGGACTGTAGCCCACAAGGCTCCACTGTTCATGCGATTCTCTGCTGAGAATACTGGAGGGGGTTGCCATTTCCTTTGTTGTAGCCACGCATTCTGGGAAACAAACGCGCTCAGAAGGACAATGCAGATAGTGGAGTGTGGTTTATTACACCGGTGGGCCCAAGGCATAGTCTCCTCTTAGCCAAGGATCCTGACCAGTTTTTCTGAAAACCTTATATACCCTAAGTGTACATGCCCAAACCCACCTCCCCAAATTCCCTGAAACTAGTCTGAACAAAGGAAAAGAAAGATACAATCAAAGTTAAGCCTAGGTAGTTAACAGCGGACAATTATCAACAGGCCTGTGGTCATACCCCAATAAGCATAATAGAATTTATGATTCTATTCGCTTACACAGATAATTAGGGTATTCTTTTAGGCAACAAAGAGTCTAGGTATGAGCCTTGGGGCTCTTCCATCCAGGGGGCCTGGTTTTCCAGTTGGTATGTCGTTTCCACTGATACTGGGCATAGAGCTCAAAGCCCACAGTCTGGCCCAAGATGGAGTCTTGCTTTCAAGATGGAGCCTGTTCTGTCTGTTTCCTCCTTCACCTTCTCCAGGGGATCTTCCCGACCCAGGGATTGAGCCCAGGTCTCCTGCTTTGCAGGCAAATACTTTACATTCTGAGCCACCAGGGACCTTCCCTAAAAGGCCTTTTTCCCAAAGAAAGGCAATGCCAAAGAATGCTCAGGCTACCACACAATTGCACTCATCTCACACACTAGTAAAGTAACGCTCAAAATTCTCCAAGCCAGGCTTCAGCAATACGTGAACCGTGAACTTCCAGATGTTCAAGCTGGTTAAAGAAAAGGCAGTGGAACCAGAGATCAAATTGCCAACATCTATTGGATCATCAAAAAAGCAAAAGAGTTCCAGAAAAACATCTACCTCTGCTTTATCGACTATGCCAAAGCCTTTGACTGTGTGGATCACAACAAACTGGAAAATTCTGAAAGAGATGGGAATACCAGACCACCTGACCTGTCTCTTGAGAAATCTGTATGCATGTCAGGAAGCAACAGGTAGAACTGGACATGGAACAACAGACTGGTTCCAAATTGGGAAATGAGTCCATCAAGGCTACATATTGTCACCCTGCTTATTTAACTTATATGCAGAGTACATCATGAGAAACACTGGGCTGGAAGAAGCACAAGCTGGACTCAAGATTGCCGGGAGAAATATCAATAACCTCAGATATGCAGATGACACCACCCTTATGGCAGAAAGTGAAGAACTAAAGAGCCTCTTGATGAAAGTGAAAGAGAGTGAAAAAGTTGGCTTAAAGCTCAACATTCAGAAAATGAAGATCATGGCATCTGGTCCCATCACTTCATGGCAAATAGATGGGGAAATAGTGGAAACAGTGGCAGACTTTATTTTGAGGGTCTCCAAAATCACTGCAGATGGTGACTGAAGCCATGAAATTAAAAGACGCTTACTCCTTGGAAGAAAAGTTAAGACCAACCTAGACAGTGCATTAAAAAGCAGAGACATTACTTTGCCAACAAAGGTTTGTCTAGTCAAGGCTGTGGTTTTTCCGGTAGTCGTGTATGGATGTGAGAGTTGGACTATAAAGAAAGCTGAGCGCCAAAGAATTGATGCTTTTGAACTGTGGTGTTGGAGAAGACTCTTGAGAGTCCCTTGGACAGCAAGGAGATCCAACCAGTCCATCCTAAAGGACATCAGTCCTGAATATTCATTGGAAGGACTGATGTTGAAGATGAAACTCCAATACTTTTTGGCTACCTGATGTGAAGAACTGACTCTTAGAAAAGACCCTGATGCTGGGAAATATTGAAGGCAGGAGGAGAAGGGAACGACAGAGGATAAGATGGTTGGATGGCATCACTGACTCAATGGACATGAGTTTGAGTAGGCTCCGGGAGTTGGTGATGGACAGGGAGGCCTGGCATGCTGCAGTCCATGAGGTCACAAAGAGTTGGACACGACTGAGCAACTGAACTGAACTGAACTGAAAAGTCCTCAGGGGTTTCCAGGTTGTCTGAAAAACAATCAGCATTCATTGCTTAATATGTAGCTTCTGCCAGAAGGAGATCCATTAAGGGATGCATTGGGGGGAAATAGTAAATATATGGAAAGTTACGAATGATGTTAAGATGTAGCATCTTGCATGACTGATTATAAGTTCTCATGAGCCCTCTTTCTGAAGTAGTTTCTTCAACAGAAAATACAGCTCTGCTTGTGAAGTACAAGTGGCTACAACAGTGTCTCCCCTTCATTTCAAATGCATCTCCTCTTTGGTAGAGAAAATGCACACACCCTTTTCTAATGCTATTAAAATGAAAAACATTTAATATCAAAGCCAAAATCAAATCACGTCTGAAGTTCAAAGTGCTGCTCTACCTTCAAACCACACTCTGACGTCCCTCTTCTGTAGGGCTGTGGATGGGCGGGAGAGATGGGTCCCTCCAGTCAACAATCACTGTCTGGTACTCATCTGTTTTTTTCTTCTTAAATGTCTTTACCACAGTCCATCACTAGAAGATGATGACTGCTCCTTTAAATGAATCTCAGTTCATAGAGTTTTATACAGTGTAAGAATGAAGTGGTCCAGCAGGTGAAGGGAGGAAAATTGTGAAAATAATGAGTAGTATTTATTGAACCCTACATATAAAGTGGGGCTTCCCAGGCGGTCACTGGTAAAAGAATCTACCAGGAGGTGTGGGTTTGATACCTGGGTCAGGAATATCCCCTGGAGTAGGAAGTGGCAACCCACTTGCCTGGGAAATCCCATGGATAGAGGAACCTCATGGGCTACATACAGAGTCCACAGGGTCGCAGAAAGTCAGGCACAACTGAGCAGGACCACGTGCAAACATGGAGCAGATGTGGTGATGAGCCCCTCTCAGGCGTGAACTGAGCGTTTGTTAACTCCACTCTGAGGTAGTCACTATTCCCTTTAGAAAGCTGAGGGAGCGGAGGCAAAGAGCCCTGAAACAACTTACCCAGATCCTAATGCTCGTAAGGAGCCAAGCAGGGTCCCAAGTAGACAAACCCCCACTGTCAGGTGCCTTTTTAATCTTTGCAGCTGATTCTAAATACTTAATTTGTCCACTTGTTATTAGAACAGTGAGTACATAGTTATCATCCAAAATGGGACCATTTTGGAAGATGAAAGTGGTCAAACAGTATGCCAGGACAACAAGCATAAATGGGGTCGATTCCAGGGAAATTAGATGTGTATTCAACTTAATTATTACAAACTTAGAACATTATTTTCTGTAGGAACAATGTCACACACGGGAATTAAGATTCCAGGCCAGCCCATTCTTCTCCTTTCTCTTAACGTTCTCCTTCATAGGCCCCAGGACACAGTTATTTCACAATAAAATATTAAAGTCAAATGCTCCATGCTCCATAAATACAGAATTACTTCCCTTCCTAAAAACTCCTATTTTAGCAGAGTTTTTCTAATGTACTAGGTGTATATGCTGATTAAAAAAAAATTCTTCAATAATTTTTTTTTAAGTTCCAAAATAATATACACAAATATTTGATCATTTGGGTAAAACAAAAGGATTTTTATATATTTGCATCGCATGTATATGTGTGTTTATACCTATGTATGCTTCTGCACACAGAATATGTCTCTAGATAAAGCTCACAAGAAATGTTTAGTAATTGTTCCATCACCAAGGAAATGAATCCTGGAATCTGGGGTGAAAGGGAGACTTGTTTACACAGTATATTTATTTGTCCAGATTGAATTTTTTGCCACCAGTGTGTATTATTTTTCGAGATAAATAAACTAGATAAATAAATACCTCCCATTAAGTGAAGCTGTATCATAGCCAATAAGAAAGCAATCCGATTAAAGTAATTGGCACTGATTTTTGAATGACTAATAACTTTATCTCTTTTTATAAACTGACATTTTAAGAAAGGGATGCCTGGGAACCAAAGTGAATCTTTAATTGGTAGAATTTTAAGAGGGGAGTGAAGAAATTCACAGGAGAATAATCAACCATGCAGGAAATAGTGTCTTCTAAGTTGGTGCCAGTCTTCATATTTTCTTCCTTTTCTCCAATTATGAACCCACAAATTTTCTAAAATGTTCACCTTTTTATAATGTAGGAAATGTAAGCTCCAGTAGTATGGGGAAGAAAAAGATTGCAGAAGATGCAATCATTTATCAAGATAATTTCTAAACAAGGAACTATTTGCTAAATTTGAAGGCTCAAGAGTGATGGACTTTTCTGCTCCTTAGCTGTGTACTTCCAAACTTCTGTAGCTTAAACTTCACTAACAGTGGAGAAAAAGATCAGAGACGTATAAAAGAATTCAATTTGGCCATGTGTACTGAGACAATTCAATGCAAAATTGGGTTGTTAAGCTAATGCCTTAAACACCATATAATTCAAACAGAAGCATCAGTGATTCTTAGATTATATACTGGCATTAAGGATATTTTATATGAGTATGATAGAGACCTCAAGTTTCACATTAATACCTGCTTGTTCCTTATTACTGTAATAGAATCCTGATTTCATTTAGGAGAGTAATTTTTCTTCCTAAAAGACCACATCTCTAGGTTCCCTTGAAGCTAGGTACAGCCTTGTGACAAAGGTTTGGCCACTGAATTGTAAGTGGAAATGTTCTGATGTGCTTCTGTGGAAGCTCCTTAAAGGGAACTAATCAGGGTAGGAGGGCTTTCCTTTTTGCCTTACCCTTTCCTCTTTCATGCTTGGAGAGAATGTACAATGACTAGCGGGACATCTTGGCCACAGGATGAAAGTCCCTGGTGACTTTGAGAAATCACCCTGTGAGCCCCAGCAATCCAGAGACAGGATCTCTGTCATTAACAGCGACATGCTTTCCCTAACTGATCAAACAAATTACTTCCCTCCTTTGGAGAAAGACTGTCATAGAATAAAATAAATATCGAATTCATTCACCATCATTCCTAATCTGTATACTTTGCTGTGCCTGCTTTTTGTTTTGTTTTGTTTTTAATTATGTTTTTAATTAATTCAATTTTTAAAAGACACCTCACCTTTTAGAACAGCCCAGGAGCTGAGTCTTCAGTTTCTCGAGGTCTGGAAAAGTTCCTCCCCTTTATGAACAACCCATCTTTCAACTCACAGAAACCTCAATTAATAATCATTTTGCTCTCAAGATGACTCTGGGGGACATTTACTCAGACAGTGTGACTGTCACCACAGTTGTTGGAACTGGAGTTATATCCACAGATGAACTTTTCTCACTTGTTTATTTTCCACGTGGGGTGTCTCATTTAAAACAAATCTATTGTACATCCCCAGGCCCTAAATGTAGGCTGTGTTATGGATATCCTTTGAAACTTCTCTCTGATTTTCTCCAGGAAGGAGGGGAGGCAAAAGCTTGACTGAAAAGAAAAAAAAAATTTATAAGAAACAAAATAAAAACCATATTTTTAACAGAAGGATTTTTGAAAGCCTTGGAAAATGTTGTGTTCACTCACATAAGGCCCCACTGTTTTAAACATATTTTACTATAATTTTTCCTTCAAAATTCTGACATGCGAAGTTGAACAGGGCTCTTTCAGTGTACAACCCCGGGATATGGAGAAATAGAAAGAACAGTATTCCAACTAATGCATGCTCAGTGGGGATCATAATATCGCATAATTGCTTGAAATCCACAGGCTGATCCAATGTCATCTTCAGAAATATGCAAGTTTCCCTTTGTTTTCTGAACTAGAGATATTTTCTTGCTTTAGGGCTTAACCCTTCAGCTCCCACCCCTAATTACTGAAACATGATGAAAAGTGAACATAGAGCTGCCCCTCCAAAACCTACTCCAAATGTTCTGTAAGATTCTCCCAAATCTGCCAACTTTTCTTCTAACAGAAACGCACAATATGTGTTTAATTTTATCAGTGAACCTCAAGTGTTCCTTTTCACCCATTTCCTTTTCTACCTGTTTCTAAATACACACACACACACACACACTCACTCACTCACTTACACACACACACAGTCCTAAAATTTCCACAAGAAACTCTGCAAGAACAAAGAGTTGCTATTTCGGAGCATGTAATGACATGTTTAAAAGTTCATCAACTTCCTCCTTAAAAGAAGAAAAAAACCTGGCAATGAGTCTAAAATAATAATTCAGAAAGATTTAGAGGAAAAAACCTTTAAGACCTCTTCTTCTATAACATTATGTAAATCATAAATATACGCCGGTCTGGAAGTGATTACAAGCTATGAGACAAAAGGTACTCCAGCAGACATTGCTGACAATAGGCTCTGTTCTCTCATCACTGTATAAGAGGATTTGGGAAGGTAGGTTCTCGTAAGGACTAATAAGAGTTTCATGTCATTAGGAAGAATTCCCAAGTGTATGTGTTCCAAATATTAACCCTAAGTCCTGGGCCATAACTGATTGATAAACTCAGTACAGAAGCGTGTCGTCTCATTCAAGGTGAAGGACTCTGGATGCTCCCAGCATTCACTCACTCTTCTCCAGTTCTGCCTTTTCTTCTCAGTTGTCATTGTCCCTGACCTTCCAAACAGGATCCCTGGAATGAAGAGGAGGAAGCACTATATAAACAGTTCATTCTAGAAGCGTGAGTCATTCCTACCTCAGCTCCCCCGTTGCCTATCGAAGGAATACCCATTCAGATCTAAGCTTCTCAATTGCTTTTAGAAATCATTTCTTTGTTTCGTTTTTCCCCATACCTTTTCCCCGAGGACAAAAGTTTAACTTTTTCACTCTTCTTAAAGCATTGCAATACTCAGTTTGGATATTCAGTTAACACAACATCAAGAATTGCATTTTTCTTGATCGTATAGCATTAGAAGCTAAGGCCCGCCAACTCAAAGGGACTCTGCAATGCCATTTTATAATTAAGCAGAGCACCCGCTGGACCGCATGTTCTAACAGATGTTTCCTGGCCCCAGGTACTAAGCCAGCACATAGTAAAACTGCCCAGAGCCTCCCCCTGAGCCAAGATGGGTCAGTGTCTGGAACAACTCCTGTCTAGTGTCTCTTACTGTAATTAGAGAATGAGGCTAGCTTTTGGTCATTAATTCCATTTGAAAAATAGCCATGGCTAAATTGAAAAAAGAAAGAACATCAGAGTACTTTTAAAATTGAAAAGCCCAATAAGAAAATGGAGATAATTTATTGGTGATTTGTTATTTCAAATAGTGTTTTAGACCTTATATAAACTCTGTACAATGATTTGCAAAATTCTTCAAGATGTTTTGCAAAATTTTCACTCCATTTATAAAATGGATAAAATTAGAGGTTCCTTATGCTTAGGCTGGAAAAGAGTTTGTAGATTGGTTAGTACCAGGAAATCAAACTCATATGCTGTAGCGGCCAGTTGGTAAATGAACAAGTCAATCAAGGGCAAGAAAAACCATTCTGCCTTTAAAAAAAAAAATCTAGTTTTCTTTCATTTACTTGTTTTCAATAAGAGACATGGGCACAGAAATATATTATCAAAGAAAACAACAGATCAAGCAGAGCTTAAATTCAGGAGATGTGCTCCTGCAGTCAGCAAAGTCCTTATACCGTATTCGGCATCTGGAGACTGCTCTCAGCCTCTCAGTGATGCCACCCTTGCCCTTGCCCCAGGAGCTCTTGAGCCTCCCCCAACAGTCAAGCAGCTAGGGAGAACAGGGCATCCCTGGGATGTTGTACCTAGCACAAAGGTAATCCATTCTGATGGGTGAGTCCCATGCCTTAGTAGTTAAATGTTTTTAATATCACTCTGAGTACAAGTGCATGGACAAACAGAAACCAATATTTTGCCTCTGTGTAGAGCAGACTAAAGGTCAGTAGAAAATGATGAAGTCATGGGGCCCCATGCCATGTTAAAGGGTCAGGGGGTCCACTAGTACAAAATGAGTAGAAATCTGGGACCCCTGTGGCCAGATCTGATTTCTTGAGAGAAAATATAAACCTACATTCTTATATGGAATCTCCCAATTAAATGTCACCTCATTCAAACACTATAAGGGTTAAACAACACACTTCTGTGGTCCAAGTCTGGCCTAGGTGTTCCGCATTTGCAACCTAGAGTTTTAAGTGACTTGCCCAACTATCACTCAAGTGACTCTAGATATAGGCCAGAACTAGAACCTAGAGTCTCTGACTCCTTATCCAGTGAGACCTGACTTGCATTTCAGTGATCCTATAAACCACTGAATAACTTTCAAGAGGGATTTATAGACTATATACCCTATGAAGCAGGAACTTTGCTATTTTTAGTATTATGGTTCTTTACACTAGCATTTTCTCCTACAACAGAAAAGAAAAACTCATTTACAAAGTTGACATACAGAGGAGGAAAAGATAAAGGTTTCAGCGATTATAGGCAATCTATAACTTCAAGAAAATGTTGGTCCTCTGGCAGGTTGGAAAGGACTGAGGAAAATTTGTTTTAAACAAAGAGATGGATGGAACTCTAAGAAAGATTTTAAAACATTTAAAACCTCCTATGTTGAGGGTGGCCCATAGCAGGGTAGGAAAGCATTCAAGTTGAAAGAAACCTCTTAGGAGTGATCTGGCTTTAATGGATTTCTATTTCATATGATCCTGAGGCCAGTCTGTCCTTGTCGTAGCTGTTCTTTACCTCTGCTCTTAAGCAACGTTGTGCCTGGAGGGAGGTTAAGTATTCATAAAGTAGATTTGTTCATGGATGTGTGTGTGTTAGTCACTCAGTCATGTCTGACTCTTTCTGACCCCATGGACTGTAGCCCACCAGGCTCCTCTGTCCATGGGATTGTCCGGACAAGAATAGTGGAGTGAGTTGTCATTTCCTTCTCCAGGGGATCTTCCCAGCAGAAGGATTGAACCCAGGTCTCCCACATTGCAGGCAGATTCTTGACCATCTAAGCCACCAGGGAATCCCTGGTGTTCATGGATTAACTGACGTATGTTGAGTATGTACCATGTCCAAGACCAAAATCTCAAATATCTGACTCATCTTCCTTTTACCACTTATGTTGTTATCATTATTTAGTTGCACAGTCTTGTCTGACTCTTTGGCAGCCCTGCGGATATAGCCTACCAGGCTCCTCTGTCCATGGGATTTCCCAGGCAAGAATATTGGAATGGGTTGCCATTTCCTTCTCCAAAGGATCTTCCCAACCCATGGATCAAACCTGTGTCTCCTGCACATTTCCTGCATTGCAGGTGAATTCTTTACTGGCTGAGCCACCAGGGAAGCCCAATTACACTATTAATCATTTATTAAACAAACAATGTGGTCTTTTCCCTTAAACAGAAAAAAAATAAAACCTTAACTAGCCTTACGTTGGGATAAAGCTTACATCAATGAATTAAGCAGTCCTTGCCCTTAAGTTTCCATGGATCATTAATACATAAGAACTAATTTTAATAAAAATATTGGAAGCGTTTTGTTGAATGCAAAGGAAAATTAATTTTCCTTGAGTCAGCTGGGAGATCTGAAAAGAGCCTCACCCTGGATGTGATATTGGGTTGAGCCTTAAGGAATGAGCAGGAGTTTTCAAGGCCAAAAGGGAGAGGAAGGTCATTCTGGGCAGAGGAAGCAGTTGGAAGAAAGGCAGTCCCACGGTGTGTTCAGCATTTGCGGAAGAGCAAGTGGTTCAGGAGAGCTAAAGCCAAGGACACATGAGAAGAATGGCAGGAAAATCTGACTGGGCTCAGTTTTAACTAAAATAATTATACAGGAGTGAGTATAACCTCTTAAGCTGAAGGTGAGGGGCACTGCCCAAGATTTTAGAGATGGAGAGTGTCCGATCTGTTCTAAGTTAGAGAAAGATCGTCTTGCCTTCAAAAGGCTGGTGAGTGAAAGTACTGAGAGTAAGACAGTCAATTTGGAAGCTGTCCAAACTCTTCAGGCAAAAGATGGTGACATGCAGTCAGCCCTCTGTATCCAGAGATTATATTTGAAATACGAAATTCCATAAAGTTTCAAAATGCAAATCTTGAATTTGCCAGCAACAATTTACACAGCTTTACTTTGTATTTACAACTATTTACGTAACATTTACATTTTATTAGGTATAAGTAATCTAGAGACGATCTAAAGTATATGTGAGGATCTGTGTAGGTTATATGCAAATACTACGTCATTTTATATAAAGGTCTTGAGCATCCATGGAGCTTGGTATTCTGGCAGAGGCCAGGGGCTGCAACCAATCCCCTACAGGTACGGAGGGACCTCTGTACTGAATTAGACAGTAGCAGCTGAGATGAAAAGGGAAAGCCAGATCTGAAAATACCTTTTTTGAGGTAGAAACAATAGAACTTGGTGACCAGTTGAGTAAGGAAAATAGGAGGATTAAAGATTGAATCTAAAATCTTGAGTGCCTGGGTGGAAGAACATGTCATTTACCAAAACAAAAGGGAAAGCAGGGTTTCTGGAGGGTAGATTTTGGAGAAGGAAGAGGGGCAGCTGGTAGATGAGCTCTGGCTTGGAGATGTTAAGGCTGAAGTGTCCCTTGTAGATTCTAGTAGGTGAAATGGGACTCAAGGGACTCAAGCAAAAATTACAAACCATGATCTTGACCCATGTAGAAATGCTCTGGAAATAACCTTTAAACGATATGAATGGAAACTATTGGGTTAGCTAAAAAGTTTGTTTGGGTTTTTCTGTAACATCTTATGGAAAAACCTGAATGAATTTCTTGGCCAGCCCAGCACATACTGAGAACCCTAAAGGATGACAATTAAATAATTTGAAAACTAGTAGTAAACAAATGTACAAAGCAGCACTTCAATCAGATTCCATGTCCTTTTTTATACAATAAAACTGGGAAATTATTAAAAGAGCACCAGCCTTGGAATTATGCAGACATAGGTCTGAATACTAATCATGCTATTTACTAGATGTTTGACTTTGGACAAGTTATTATGCAATCCCTGTTAGCAAGACACTTAGGTGTTTTGAAGCAGATGCTCTTCTATGGACTGGAAATACAAAGATAAATAAAGGCCCTCAGAAAACTTAAGTTTCCTTTTCTATAAAACAAGAAGATTATAAGGAGTACATTTCAAGCAGGCTTCCCAGGTGGTTCAATGGTAAAGAATCTGCCTGCCAAAGGAGGAGGAGGAAATGGCAACTCACTCCAGTTTTCTTGCCTGGGGAATCCCATAGACAGAGAAGCCTGGTGGGGCTACAAGTTCATGGAGTTGCTTAAGAGTCAGACACAACTTAGCAACTAAATCAACAACAGCAAAATATTCCAAGCACCCAGCACAGCCTAGAGAGTACTAAGACCTGTCACCTTACTATGTGCCAAGTACTTGCTATTCATTGGCTCATTTAATTCTTACATCAAAACTATGAGACAGACATTAATGTTGGTCCATTATACAGTTGGGAAAACTGAGCTTCGGTATGTCTTAGTTTCATAGGGAACATATTAAGAGTCATCTGATTCCCAAAATGCTGCACTTCATCTTCTTTCCTTTGCCAAAACCAAGTGAGTAGGTGTAGCCAAGAATCGGAGAAGGCAATGGCACCCCACTCCAGTACTCTTGCTTGGAAAATCCCATGGACGGAGGAGCCTGGTAGGCTGCAGTCCATGGGGTCGCGAAGAGTCGGACACAACTGAGCGACTTCACTTTCACTTCTCACTTTCATGCATTGGAGAAGGAACTGGCAACCCACTCCAGTGTTCTTGCCTGGAGAATCCCAGGGATGGGGGAACCTGGTGGGCTGCCGTCCATGGGGTCGCACAGAGTCGGACACGACTGAAGCGACTTAGCAGCAGCAGCAGCAGCCAAGAATACCTTCTCTATCTCTCTCTCACGTGTGTTTGTGTGCATGTATGCACACTTAGCCATGTCCGACTCTTCATGACCCCATGTACTGTACCCTGCCAGGCTCCTCTATCCATGGGATTCTCCAGGCAAGAATTTTGGAGTGGGTTGACATTTCCTTCTCCAAAAGGGTCTTCCCAACCCAGGGACCACACTCATATCTCTTGTCTCCTGCATTGGCAGGCAGTTTCTTTACCACTGAGCCACCTGGGAAGCCCCACCTTCTCTCTCAGTTCCCTGAAAATATGAGTAAGTGAACTAGAAGTTATCATCCAAGGAAGTACCAATTAAGTTGAGATAAGTGTTTCATATTAACAGGAGGATAATTAAAATTCAAGCTAGTCAAGATAGTGCTGGTATGAATTTCTTTAACTGATATTCAGAATAACTGAACTAAAGATGATTCCCTACAAATGCTCTCCATCAGTCTGTAGATGGCCGAGGTTACACAGTCACACATGGTGGTCCTGGCTGCTGCTACAACCTCTTTCCTACTGCAAATCATTTTTGGAAGTAAATGGAGAAAGATATGTCGTGAGTCCATAATTTAATATTAAAAGTATTTTGGAAGTAATTTTCACTGTTAAATAATGAAATACAACTGCTTAATAGTCATTCTGGAGTGAGAACCTTCATTCTATGACCTTTTAATGTCTTCTGCTTTGCTATCACTCTTAAATCTTCATTCTCATTACCATCACACTGGCTTGGTTTAGGCTTTCTTCATTTCCCTCCTGGATAGCACTCAACCCCTTGAGCTCTCTCTGTGGAACATGCTATCACAATTGCGCCAAATCTTCATCCTGTTCAGTAGTTCCCTTTCTCCTAAGAAGCCTACCCACATTCATGCATGAATACAGGTTGCTTACAACAGTTTGACCTTCATTCCCATTGCACAGAACATCTTAGGTTCCACAGGTAGCATGCTATTTCACACCTCTGGTCCTTGGCAGTTGGCAGCCTCTCTGTATGACATGCCTTACCCTAAGTTTATCTGATAAACTCCAACTCATCTTTAAACACACAGCTCAAGAGTCATCTCCTCTGAGAAACCCATCATTACCTTTCCATGCTCTAGTCTTTATATCCCATATGATTCTGTTTATTAAGAAATCTGTCACACTAAATGACTTATATTTGTTTACATGTTTATTTCTCCAAGTAAATGCTAAGCTCTGGGAAGAATGTATATCATCCTCTACATTTTTGAATCTCCATACGGGAGAACCCCAGCGTATACCGTAGGGGCTCAGTAAATAGAACCGATTCCAGTTGTCATTATCATGGGCATCATTTTATGGTTAGTGGATGCCCACAGGAGTGTAACTTGGTAGGTGATACATTCAGTGTTTAGAGAGGTTGACAGAAAGATACCCAAACTCCTTGCTGTTTCTGATGAAAAGAAATGGGGGTCTCTCTAAAATAGGAAGGAAAGAAGAAAAGCTAGAGGAGCCTGAAATGTGTTCATTTTGTCACTTTTGGATGCCAGAGTTTGGGATTTTAGTGCAGGCCAAGCCACTTATCTTAGAAGGTTTTGACAAATTTTCTGGGAAAAAATAAAAGAAATGAATAAAACAAAAATCTGTGGTCAGAAGGTTACAGAAAGGAATGGCACACATTTCTGCTGGGGAATAGGAAGTGGTCTTGTCTCCCGCAGCAGGACTGTCTAATAAATCTGGAGAGTTTTATTGACTTCATAGGCGCAAAAATAACCACCCGGAGAAGACATCGGGTTTCACTTATTTTTTTGGAAAGTAATTTTTCACAGACGCGAGGTTAAAAGAAAGTGGTTGCACGGGCTTCGGCTGTGGTGGTGTGTCTTCTGGTATGCGTAATGCAACTGGATCTCAATTCTGGGATGATGCCCAGTTTCAGAGGTCTAAAAACCTCTGTTGAAAACCATGAGGACAGAGTGTTGCCAAAGTTTTATGTATGCAACTGTAGATCGGTTGTCTTAGTGCAAGGAGAGACTTTGATCAAGAGCGTCTGGAGGGAGGGGTTTCATTAAATGCTGTTTTCAACCCTTAATTCTACAGCTTTTATGTCTGCTTGTTCCTAAGTCTAGCACAGACCCCAAATGGCCCTGACACAGAGAAGCCCCTCCCCAAACCCACGTCTGGCTCTCCCACAACAGCAGTGAGGGGCATGGAAGGCATTCTTGGGTAGAAAAGATACACAGTTTGGAAGGTTTTGCTCCTTATTCCCTGGATTTCAGTCTTGTGTTGGACCATTCAAAGGGGAAAACGTTCTCCCCCTCTAGCCTCATGTCTGTGATTCATTAGGAAACTTCCCCTACACAAAGACAAACTTTCCTAAGAAAATGCTTGATAAGACTGTACATTTGTTGACTGAGTTCTTCCTTTTAAAAACATCTGGCCAAGAAGGGAAACTTCAGCCAAACATAGAAGGTTTAAGTGTCCCTTTCTGAACTCGTTTCTATTGTCCTCGCAGTCATGGAAGAGATGGCAACTTGGTAATATTTTTAACCAACCTTCATGATCATTTCTTATGGTGAACCTGCAGGGACCTTCTCCCACAAGGCAAGTAAAACCATTTTTTCCATACATTGGCATTTCTTCTATGAATCAATAGGGATGCAGATAGAGGAGATGTGATCTTAGCTGGTTGGTTCATGAGTGAAACCACCTGGTGTGCGGGAGGCCAATCATTCTCAGCGCCTCCAGCAGTCTCCATGAAAGTGGACCAGGTCTTAGAATAGGATCATTGGATTAGAACTTGGGAAATAAAATTTAACACTACTCCATCTGAAAGAGTGACCTTGTGTGAAAGACTAACAAATAAATGGGTGGTTTCAAACTGTATGTTTTAGTAGCAGAATCCATTTTCAAAGGAAAATCATATATAATAAATTAGTAAACATTTATTGAGTCTTTGGGATGTGCAGGGCACTGGGCTGACCCAGGGATCAAACCCAAGTCTCCTGCATTGCAGGCAAATTCTTTACTGTCTAAGCCACCAGGGAAGCCTTTTACATGCATCGGTTCAGTTCAGTCATTCAGTCGTGTCCAACTCTTTGCGACCCCATGAATGCAGCACGCCAGGCCTCCCTGTCCATCACCAACTCCCGGAGTTCACTCAGACTCACGTGCATCGAGTCAATGATGCCATCCAGTCATCTCATCCTCTGTCGTCCCCTTCTCCTCCTGCCCCCAATCCCTCCCAGCATCAAAGTCTTTTCCAATGAGTCAACTCTTCGCATGAGGTGGCCAAAGTACTGGAGTTTCAGCTTTAGCATCATTCCTTCCAAAGAAATCCCAGGGTTGATCTCCTTCAGAATGGACTGGTTGGATCTCCTTGCAGTCCAAGGGACTCTCAAGAGTCTTCTCCAACACCACAGTTCAAAAGCATCAATTCTTCGGCGCTCAGCCTCCTTCACAGCCCAACTTTTGCATCCATACAGGACCACATTCATAGTATTATTTTATTTGAAATTCACTACTCTCAACATTCTCTACTCTCATGTCTATTTTATAGATGAGGAAAGGAAGGGATTGGCTTGCTCCAGATAACATGCTGTATAACCAACCATATGAAGCAGATCAAAGTGGGGCTCCTGTGGAATTAGGGTTAGAATACCACGAACCTTTAAGACCTTCCACCTTACTCCTCTGTCAACTTGTGTCTCCCGGAAGCAACATCAAGGCTTTGTAGAGCTAGAGTTTCAAAATCTGTTGACTGGATAAATCCTGACGTTTCCTCCCAGTCTAGTGCCCAGTGGTCCTAATTCTGGACACATAAACCATAGTAATCCTCAAAATGAGCTCCTTTAGATTGGATGTTGGCAAATGGAGCTCTTCTTAAATGGGCTGACTCAGAGTCACTTAACACATACCTTTAAAGAATAGATTCTTCAAATGACTTTGCTCCACTAAACATTGGAGTGAATTCCAGGAATTGTGCAGAGGTAAGTATTCTGATACTATAAGATTAAATGTGCTGTTTACATTAAAACAGTTCTGCCCAAGTCAAGACTGCTCTTTATATTTCTTTCATGATTAAGTTATTAAGTATTATAGAACTAACACATTTCCTTATATATTCACTGTGAATCATCTCTAATCCAGCTAGGCACAAGGATCAGGTGTTAGAATTTTTGCTTCTCATCTTAGCTAGATGTCTGTCTGGGTATTGGCTCACTGAGAGCAGAGGGCTCATCAAGGAAAGGGGGAGACTTTTGATGTCTTTGTTAGCGGTTCACAAAGGGAGAAAACTCCGCAGGCTGAATCTCTTAACTCCTAACTCACATCAGACATCCCTAAATTGCCCGATTTTAGTGTTGCTAAGGGAGGGGGGGCAGGCTCCTCCTTACAGTGTAGTTTGGGGTGTAAATTGGTATAAAATTATTGGAGGGCAATTTGGCAATAGCTATTAAAAATGAAGTGCTCATACCCTTTGACCTGATAATAATTCACCCTCTGGGAATTCATCATAGAGAAACACTCCTACAACTGCTCAAAGATGTAAGTGTAAAATGATGTTTGCAAGAATCTGTGTTACAGAGAAAACTGGAAAGGGCCCAAATGTGCATTAACAGGCAATTGGTTAAGGAAAGTTTGGTTCAGCCGCACAATACAATACCATGGAGCCATTAAAAGGAAGATTAAAAGGAAGATCACTCTTTGCAGACTAGCAGGGAAATATGTCTAAGACATATTGCTAGGTGGAAAATAGCATGCTTCAAAGTTGAGAATATAATCCCAGTTTTGTAAAATAATAAATAAAATGTTAATATATGCCTTGAAAAAAATGTTAACTGGTTTTCTCAGCTGTGTGGGATTAGGAAAGATTTTCACTTTCTGTGCTATATATTACAATGTTTCAAGTTATTTATGGATGTATATTATATACATGCTGTTACTTTTGTAATCAGAAAAAAAAGTAAATGTTTCTGTGGCTTGGTCTCTTGAGCCAAGAGAGCCTGTTGAGAAAGTGTGGAAGCCTAGTCCACATCCTTCAACTTGAACAGAAAACAAAACTTAGCTGATGTTGGAACAGTGATGCAGCTTAACCAAAAGGAGGACCACGCATGGAAAATCTTCTGGCCTTTAGAGTCTGTAAGCCATTGCAATAATTAGCCCACAGTGGAGGGTTATTTCACGAAGGAGTTAAAGAGAATAAGCTTAAATGGTAGTCGGATTTTGAACCACTACTGTGGCTGAGAGGACAAGTGAGGACCAGAGGCTCAAACCAAGAGGCTTCAGGGTCAATAGTGACTTGCCAGAGGTAAAGAATAGCCATAGAAGATGAAGAGGACTTTGTGTTTAATTTTCACACTCATATCAAGTGAAGATTTGATGCTATTTGTAAGGACAGGGGAAGGGTCTACAGCTTATTGATTAAGGGGACTCAACAAAAAAGAATGCAAAATTACAAATACAAAGTTAAGTACAGGGTTTTGGAGCAGGGCGGGGGCGGGCTGAGAAAGAGGGGTTCCCTGGTGGCTCAGTTAGTAAAGAATCCACCCCCCAGTGCAGGTGACCCAGGTTCAAGACCCTGGATCAGGAAGATCCCCTAGAGGAGGAAATGACAATCCATTCCAGTATCCCTGCCTGGAAAATTCCATGGCCAGAGGAGCCTGGTGGGCTACAGTGCAGGAACTGGACACAACTTAGCGACTGAATCACCACCACCTGAGAAAGAGGGACCCCTAAGCTATTCTTCACCCGTTTCTCAGCAGTTGGGTCTGCTCTGGCTTAGAGTTTTTAAACTAAGGTAACGTGAAGAGTGATACATACTTCCTTTTCTTTAAGAATTATCCTACCAGAGAAGTATTTCCATTTCATACCTGGTGAAAGCCTAGAGGTGGCACCTGAGCCCTGGGAGACTGTGCTCCCAGGTTTTTGGTATATTTGCATTTCTGGGGATGGAGAAGCTCTGGAGAAGCTCTGTTTGTTGACTATGGCAGATACCCAGTTCTTGATGCTCATAAAATTGTGGCAGTCAGAGTTGGAAAAGTCCTATTAGGTCATCAATTTAGACTCGTGTCCAAGGCAGGATGATTCCCTATTGTAGTTGGTCCAAGCCTTCCTCCAGGCAGTTTGGAAATATCTCGAGGGCCTAACTCTTCTGAAGGCTGTTCCTCTTCTGGTTCCTGGGAAAACGCTGAGGCATTTGATGGGGGCGGCAGGGGTGGGGTGGGAGGGCGGGCGGGAGGAAAGCATTTTAGAGCCACACAACTACTTAATTATATCCATTCACCTAGATTCCTATCGATGTTTTCCACAGGAAGAAAACAATTCCGTGTAAAGAAACTCTAGTATCTCTGGCATAAAGTTGCCATCAGGGAACAAATCACTGATTTTTTCTGGTTCCTTGTATTTCAACTTCGGTGGTGAGTTTCTTTTTAGCTTTAGGAAAAGAGCAAACTTGTTTGAATTCTCCATAGCCAGGGTTATCAAGAATGAGTAATATTTAATTATTTAGCAGCTTTCTAAACACTTATTTTGAGACTGTTTACTTCTGTTTTTGCTCAGCTTGATGTGTTCCCCATTTTTATTTTAGGCTTCCAGGAGGCTATAAAAATGGGGAGTCTGAAAGCTACAGTTTTAATTTCCCCATGGTTCCTTGTAATTCTAAGCTGATAATGAACCTAATCACCTCCAAAATTTTGGTAGCTATTTTTTTTAATGTATTTTGTAGAAGTATAGTTGATTCACAACATTGTGTTAATTTCTGCTGTTCAGCAAGGTGATTCAGATGACACGCATATACCCACACATTCTTTTCATATTCTTGTCCATTACAGTTTATCACAGAGTATTGAATATAGTTCCCTGAGTATACAATAGGATCGTGTTTATCCATTCTATAAATAGCAGTTTGTGTCTACTAACTCCCAAATCCCAATCCATCTCTCCCCATTAGTGGCTACATTTTTGTACAGAAGGAGAATTATCCTAGAAGAGTGGGCTTGAATTGTTATTGACTGATTAATGTATATGTCCTCAGTATAATCTCTTATTCCCTATGTGGTTGTGGTTGTGGGTTTTTTGACTTGAAAATACTCAAAGTCTCTTTTTGATAAGTAATGCTACTAGCAAATATAAAATACTCAGAATAATGTATTAGTTGGATACTTGCATTTGAAAGTTTGTCTTTTTAAATCAACACAAGCAGGCATTTGTTTATTGATGCTAGTGACATCAGTATTAGAACTTTTATCAACATGCAACATTCACCAACCTTTTTTTCTTAGAATTCCTAAAGATGGGCTCCCAGTTAATCAGCTATTAAAATACTATCTGTTAAAGCTGAGTTAAACTTAGCTGAGTTTAATTAAATTTTAAAAGTTGACTGGGAATTCATCCAAAATGTGCTCATCAAAAGACAAAGGTATTTGAAAGTAGAGGTAAGAGATAGGATTATGGGAGAAAATTAATTTTAAACCTCTTGAACTGGAAAAATGGTTTAGTGATAGAAAAGCTGAAGATGAAAAGATTTTACTTTAAAAATAGTTCAGTACTGTATATATGTCCCTAGGATTTTCTGCGGCACGCTCCTTTCAGAAATGTGCTTGCCCACATTAAAAAATTACTAAGGATGATACAAAGTGAAAATTGCTGAAATGTACAAATTACGAAAGGTACAACATCGTTTGGAAATAACTATATTTTCCCAACCTAAAAACTCCAAAAGATTTTTTTATGATCTGTGAATGTACTTAAATGTAATCTCATAGACAAGTTAAAGTATTTTAGCTGTGCATTAAACAAATTCTCTTTAGGAAGAATAATGAAATTACATGAATTTAGCACTGTCTGGAAAAATATGGACTACAAAATGAAAAGTTAATCCTGCTGGTAATCTCATTAATGTGGGTTACACTGAACTCCTTACAGGCAAATAAATTGTTAGCTCTTACATAGATGGATATCTGTCCTGAGTAGAATGTTTGAGACATGTTTGGCTCAGTAATTATCAGTGGAACAAATAAGCATGCTTTGTTCAGATAGATCTCAGATTGTTCACTGTTTGACATATAGTTATGTTTGATTTAAATAATAATGAAATGACAGCAATTTTATGTATTTACAATCCTATCTGTGCTCTGAAAATTAACATGTCTATATTGGTCAAGCCAACTCATTAGAAAAGATCCTGATGCTGGGAAAGATTGAGGGCAGGAAGAGAAGGGGGCAACAGAGGATGAGATGGTTGGATGACATCATTGACTCAATGGACATGAGTTTGAGCAAACTCTGGGAGATAGTGAGGAACAGGGAAGCCTGGAATGCTGCAGTTCATGGGGTCACAAAGAATCAGACACAACTGAGTAACTGAACAACAACTGGTTAAGAACTTGGTTTAGAAAGAAAAGAAATTAATTTGTTCATAGAATTTTAAAAATTCAATAGTAGAATAGATTCAGCTTCTCAAATAACACTGTCTGGATTCTGACTCTCTTCTTTCTGTTTCTGCATCCCGATTTTACCACTTTCTATGCTGTTCTCCTTCTTTGGCAAGTATTCTGGCAAAGACTGAACCACTTAGCAACCTTTAGTAGGAGTATATTTCTTTTACAATAGGAGCTGACCTCCCATTGTCTTAGCATGGGTTACATGCCCATCACTGAACCATATAATAGTGCTGCAGTGGTTTGATGGTACCTTAGCTTCCTGTGGCAGCCAAAAGAAATGACCACAAACTGTGTGGCTTAAAAAAGAGGAATTTACTTTCTCATTTTTGGAGGTCAGTAATCAGAGGTTAAAGCGTCTGCCTCCAATGCAGGAGACCTAGGTTTGATCCCTGGGTAGGGAAGACCCCCTGGAGAAGGAAAGAGTCGGACATGACTGAGGGACTTCACTTACTTAATCCAAAAATCACAGAGAAGGCAATGGCAACCCACTCCAGTACTCTTGTCTGGCAAATCCCATGGATAGAGGAGCCTGGTGGGCTGCAGTCCATGGGGTCTCAAAGAGCCGGACACAACTGGGCGACTTCACTTTCACTTTTCACTTTCATGCATTGGAGAAGGAAATGGCAACCCACTTCAGTGTTCTTGCCTGGAGAATCCCAGGGATGGGGGAGCCTGCCGTCTATGGGGTCGCACAGAGTCGGACACGACTGAAGCGACTTAGCAGCAGCAGCAGCAATCCAAAATCAAGATGTCACCAGGTCTGTTCTCCCTTCAGAGATTCTAGTAGAGATTCTGTTTCTTTTCTCTTCCAGCTTCTGGTAGCTCCAGGCTTCCTTGGCTTGTAGCAGCTTTACCCAGATCTCTGCTTCAATGACCATTTTGCCTCCTCCTCAGATCTGTGTATCTCCTCTGTGCTTTTGTGTTCATCTCCCTCCAAGTAAGAACACATGTGATTATATTTAGTGCCTTGTGGGATCATCTAGGATGATCTCATGTCAAGAACCTTAATTTCACCTGCAGAGTCCTACTCCAAATAAGATCATATTCACAACTTCCTGGGACTAAGATGTAGACATAACTGTTGCCGGGACACCATTCAACCCACTCTAGCTGGTAAATGTTTAACAATCTCCTTGACAAAAAGGAAAAACCCTTATATACAGTATTTGCCTACCTCTGTGGTGTAAATATTGCCACCACGTCCACTTTCAAGCTGTCAACTGGAAGTCACTGAACTTGAAGTTGGGAAAAGATGCACAGTCTGTAGGACTTCCACCATCCAGATTCAATAGATGTAAAAAGCCTTAAGAGCATAGATAATAGAGTAATGAATTCAAATGATTAGAAAGTAGTGAGTTTTGAGGACCTATTCACTTTGTTTTAAATATAATTTATTAATTATATATTCGTATACTTTAATTTTCAATGGTGATGATGTTTAACAACTGGCTCACAAAATTCCTGAAAATTTACCGGTGGGTTCAGAAGAGCTGATGTGATTCAGCACCAATACCACTAGGTAGAATCTGCTACCTGATCAGGTTGGAGTCGTAAAGCCTAAAACATAGGGTCAGCAACATGCAAACCACCCAGACTGCAAATGAGGTTGGTGGTTCCTTAAGAGAACGCTGGGGTGCTATTAAGAAAGAGAAAATAATACGGAGAAGACAAAAAAGACAAAGCCACTTCCCATCATTGTTTACAGAGATATTAATGATTTCAGGCTTAGGAAAAAAATTTAGCAGTTTGAAACTTACAGGTATTGTGGCTACGTGTAGTTCTTCAAATTAGTCTCTCTACCTGAGATAAAAATCAGTTTTCACATTCTCTTTTCTTGGTTCATACAATCTGTTTTTAAGCCTAGACGTATCTATCCCAAGGCTTCCCTGCTGGCTCAGATGGTAAAGAATCCACTTGCAATGCAGGAGACCTGGGTTCAATCCATGGGTTGGGAAGATCCCCTGGATTTTCTACCCACTCCAATATTCTTGTCTGGAGAATCCCATGGACAGAGAAGCCTGGTGGGCTACAGTCCATGGGGTGGCAAATAGTCAGACAAGACTGAGCAACTAACACTTTCATATCTATCCCAAGGCAATAAACTTCAGAAAAAGACATAACCAATGGTCTTTTTTAGAGTATCTTAAAAAAATTTTTTTAAACCTTTATTGAGATACAATTTATACATCATGCAATTTACCCATTTAAAGTGAGAAATTCACTGTTTTTTGGCATATTCTCAGAGTTGTTCAACCTTCACCACAATTAACTGTAGAACATTTCCATCACTCCCCCACCAGAAACTCTGAGCTACTCAACTATCATCTTCCAATGCCTGCACTCTGACCTATTCCCCTCGGTGACCGCTAGTTATTTTCTTCTCTCTAGATTTGCCTAGTCTAAGAATTTCATACGAATAGAATCATATAATAATTGTTCCTTTGTGACTGGCTTTTTCAATTAACATAATGTTTTAAAGGCTCATCCATATTTTAATATGTGTCAATATTTCATTTCTTCTTATTGCCAAATGGTATTCCATTGTAAGGATAAACCACAAGTTGTTTAGGCCATTCATTTAGTTGGTGGCTGTCTGAACTGTTTCTCCTTTTTGGCTATTATGAATAACGCTGCTGTGAACATTTGTGGACAAGTTTTCATGTGGACATAATTTTCATCTGTCTTAACCCAGTGGCCTTTTAAGTTAAAAATTTTTAGTGAGGTTTCTTATATTCCACATGCTGAAGGGAACTACCATTTAGGAATGAAATCAGAAATGCCACATACCGAATTCCAGTTCTCTTAGATTTTGGGTCACTACCTCAACCCCTTAAGAATCCTGGGACTGGTTCAGTCCAGAGGAGGACTCTGCTCGCCAACTCCAGGATGGAGGAGGGCGCTGTTTGTCAGAAGAATGTAGGAGGTGACTTTGGGCAAATCACCGAGTAGGTTTGATAGTATTTCCTCTCACACGCAAGGCCTGGCCTTGCCCACAGCAGGCTCATAATCATTAGTCCATCACAGTGCCATTTGGGCACTCTCCATAAGCCAAGTATAAAGAATAATAAAAATAAAATCTTAGTCTCTGACCTGGAAATAAGAGTCATGGGGTTTGGGACACTTGCAGAAAAGAGGGAAATTTTTAGCTTCTCTGATAGAGGCCAGTAGAGCGCTTCATTTTCTCCCATGAGAGATGGGAGGAGTTCTTTCCAGTTCTGTCTTGCAGACCTGGGATGGAGAGAAAAAAAAAAAAACACTCCATATTAATTTATACAGCAGCTTTCTTCCAAAAAATTCAGAGTGTCTCAAACAGTCTTTCACTCATTCCCCTGAGGGAGTTTGCATAAATGTGCATATGAAATTATTTCTTTTAAAATTTACACTCTCCAGTTAGCCAGTCCTGGGCAGAAATAGAACTGGAGAAGCAGACCTCCTGACTGAACATTCCACTATAATATTTTCAGTGAGTTTCTATAAATCAGTGCAGAGCCTTAAAAACAGGATCTCTCCATAATATGCCGGGACTTTGCTCCCTGATGACTGACATTCATTTCTCCAGGGGCAAAATTTTCCCTTCCGAATGAGACTCAACGGGCATGGCGCGCACCACGACCCTCAGGAACCTCATTCACTTACAGTCGAGGGCTTAGGCCCACCTTGAAATAGGCAGCCCAGATTCCCTCTCGCAGCTCAGCCCTCCTAACCCAGCTGGAAACCTCTCAAGAATCTTGAGACTGGCTCAGCCCAAAGGAGAAAGAGTCCTGCTCCCCAGCTGTGGGCAGAAAGCTGTGGTCCAGCCCGCCCTCTCCTGTCACTGTCCTGCCTCCATGTTGCCGGCCCAGGGAGCCGCACTGCCCTTCAGAGTCATGGGGGTCACAGCGGGGCATATACTCCGTTTGTTTCCCAGAGCCCAACTAGGTGCCTGGGAGCAAGGCTCTCGGAGAGCTTCCAGCATCAGGCATACACAGAGCCAGCCCAGCTCTCCACCCTAAACCAAACATTAATTCCTCCTGTTGGACCTCTTCTCAACATATTCTTATTTTGAGGTTCTGATCATCCAGCCCTGAAAAAGAAAAAAGTTGTGTGGTTGTTATTGATGTTGATAGAGTTACACTAGCTCATGTATTTAGAATCTCAGGGAATCACACCTGGGGAGTATCTATGCGCACTGTTCTTCCCACCCGCAGAAACCTCTGGGCTTCACAAATTCCTTCACGAGGACACTGGGGGAATGGGAAGTCATAATCTATTTAGCAACAAAAAGTTTAAACTTGTGTCCCATGCTGCATGCAGCCTCAGACATATTTTGTTTCAGCCCCTACACTCTTAATTAACCATGTTTAAATTTTATTTAAACTTCATGTTTGGATTGGTTCCATAGTTTGGGGGGTCTGGTGCAATGTGAAAATGCAAACCCCTTGTTCAACGTTGAATAATTTCACGTGACACCAAGCACCGAGGCCCTTCTGAGTACCAGTCTCATGGGACTACACAGATTGCCTGTCTGTGAAGCC
This sequence comes from Ovis canadensis, assembly GCF_042477335.2. Classification (NCBI taxonomy): domain Eukaryota; kingdom Metazoa; phylum Chordata; class Mammalia; order Artiodactyla; family Bovidae; genus Ovis; species Ovis canadensis. The sequence continues at coordinate 83,490,124 of NC_091246.1, read as the reverse complement.
ATCAGCCCTGCTGCCAACATTTAAGGAGCAAAAGACTCTTAACCTCTCTCAAAAACTAGAAAAATTTGGTGCGCTAGGTTTTCTTCCCCAAATGAAACACAAAATTGGCTGGTGCTGAGAAGCCGCTTGCATTACTTCGCTAGGGCTACCGTGACAAAGTTCACAGACTGAGTGACTTCAATGACAGTTTATCTTCTCACAATTCTCAGGGCTATGCAGCTGAGATCAAGGTGTCAGCAGGATGGCTCTTCTAAGGCCTCAATCTTGAGGTTCCCCCTCCCTATATCTTCACAGGGTCTTCCCTCTGTACTTGCCTGCGTCCTAATCTCCTCTGCTTATACAGACACCAGTCACCTTGGATGGGAGTCCACCCTACTGACCTTTTAATTGAATAATATTTTTAAAGGTTCTATCTCCAAATACAGTCAGATTCTGAGGTACTGGGAGTTAGAGCTTCAACATATAAAATTGTGGAGGGAACCCAACACAGTTCATTCAGTGCAGTATACAGTTGTTCCGGCTTCCTTGGTGGCTCAGATGGTAAAGACTCCACCTACAATGCAGGAGATCCAGGTTCGATCCCTGGATTGAGAAGATCTCTGGAAGAGGGAATACCTGCCCTCTCCAGTATTCTGGAGAATCCCCTGGACAGAGGAGCCTGGGGGCTACAGTCCACAGGGTTGCAAAGAGTCGGACACAACTGAGTGACTAACACTTTCATTTTCACACTTGCACTTTAGGGAACTGAAGGCACAGTGCTCCAGGTCAAAGCACCAGCCCTGTGCTCAGCAGCCACCATCCACCGTGTTGTGTGGGCTCTGTTTTCATCCCATTTCCTCTCAGAGAGGCAGCCTTGCTCCTCCCGGGAAGCATATGGGCTAATTACACTATCAACCCTGACTACATACTCCCTGAAGCTCTGCCTACTAAGGTCGCTACTCAAGTGATCCTTGAAAGCACTATAATCAGTTTCTTAAACACAAAAACAAAAAATGTACCCATTCTGCCATGATAAGACTTCAAGTGCAGAGCAAAAAGAATTGCCCTGGGGGTACAACTGACTGCTCAGAGACTTGATCTGCAGGTTTTAGGAGAGGAAACTCACAGCCACCACAAACCTCTTCCTGGGGCTGATCCCACTGAACATCACCTGACCATACAAGGGACGGCTCAACATGTCAGTGGAAACCCAACTCTACAGCTCCTTGGAGGCGGCACACTCCCAAACAGGCCTTTGTACCTATTTGCTGAAATGTTAGCCAGATTATAGCTGAAAATTCTGCTAATTCTCGGGAAGTTTTTGGTCTTGTGCCTGGAACTATTGAAACATACATTCACACCTACCACATGTAACACTTAGCAGCATAATTTCCAGCACAACACTTTCATACTTTATTTTTAAAAGAAACAGAACAGAGACTAAAGACCTGCACTCACTCTGCGGCTTTTTGCAGGAGGCTCCACAAAAGGTGGAGAGGATGGCTTCTGCGATGAAGGGAGGGTTGTTTTGCATTTTTAAAGGAAAGGAGCCACACAAATCTTTGCTCAGAATCAGGGAACTCAGGATGCTGAAACCTAACATTTGCACCTGCACATAAATAGAAAATAATAATAATAATAGTAATGTGCAAGGCTCTGGCAAAAGAGTAATGATTATCTCATAAATCCCAGCAAAAGTATTTTAAAACATCTTACTGTAGCCCCTTTTGTGTTAAAACTGAAAATGGGAGATTCTTAAAATGTTAAAGACTCAGACCAGCTCTGCGCTTAAATGCCGATCTTTTCTCCCAGCCAGGGCAGTTCCCACCCCACTAGGTTACTTCTAAACAGGCATTGTCCTGCCGGCCTAAATTGCATGCCAGAATTACAAAACCCGCTCACTTTACACCAACGTCTCTATTTAGACTGCAGAGTTGAGAAAGCAAAGGCTATTTCAACTTCAACTCCCTTTGCAAACAGAAGAAAAGGCATCTGACCCGCCGACTTTTCCAGCTGGTCCTTGGGTCTGGTCGCCGGTCTCCGCCGCAGCGCGCGGGCGCCGACCGCCAGTCTGCCACCAGGGGGCGCAGCATCCTTTGTCCTGACACAGGCATTGAAAGCAGGCTATGCAGCTGGCTGGGCCTCCCCGAAAATCTGACTTTCACTCCTTTCATGGTTTCTCTCTGGAACCAACCCACTCCCCGGGCCGCTTCATTCATTTTAAAACCGTTTCTTCTTCCCTGATGCTCACAGTCTCCCTCCATCTCATCTCAGATCTGGGCATGTTACTGGACTCTGGTCAAGTTTCTAAAAGGGCTTTTCAGAGGCACCAGTCCAACCCCAGCTGCTCTTCCTCTGCAAAGCTTAGGAGACCCAGGCCCTAGCTTATCATCTGCTGTCACTTGGAGGCCCCTCAGTTGAGGATGTTTCTAAAGATTCTTCCAGAATGAAGGAGCCTCAAAGACAAGACTAGCTTTCTGGAAGAATTATTACATTCATTTTCTAATAGCCCTCCCCTTCCTCTCAAGAAATAATAACAAACAAAATGAAATGACCCCCCCCCACCCAACAACCCGGCAGTGTTCAGCTTCACCACCCCTCCTGCCCCTGAACAATCTCAGGTCAGCTTTTGCAGGTAGACACCTACCCTCGGGGACCAGCTGAAGCATCCTTTCAGCCACACCTCTTACCACTCCACTGTGCACCCCAAGCAAGGCAACTGCCTCTTCCTACCCTCGACAGCTTGGCTGTATCTATTCTCCAGTAGAAAGAAATCCACCCAGATACCAAAGACTCAGAGTTGTCATCTTTCAGGGATAAAGAAACAGCCGTTTCTACTTTAAAACACACTTGTAGCCCTGCCCCTACAAACAGACAGAACACAGACAAAATGCAAACCCTTAGATCCCTAAAAATCCACTGTTCCACAGGAGTAGGGCACAGGGTTCCTATCCAGGCCTTTGAAAGGCAGCTGCTCTATTTACATGGAAAGATGTCAAGTTTACAGTGTTTTCCCTGCCTCTCATTTTAGCCTCAGAGCAACTCTCAGAGACAGGCAGCAAAGTCTCAAGCCCAAGACATCTGCTCCAGCCTTGGAGCTAGCACAGGGCAGGGGCAGCACTTTGGGGGCAGTACTCAGGTGACCGGGGTCTGAGGAGAGCTGTGGGCCCAACTGCTGTCACAGATGAGCCGCAGGATATCTGCACTGAGAGACCCATGGTTTGGTCTCCTGAAAAACTGGCGTGAGTAAGTGCCTAGATGGGGCAGGAAGAGAGGAAAGGAAGGGGTGATATTAACTCTAACGTGACCCTTCTTTTTATCTTTGGCTTTCTTCACTTCCATTTTCTCCCCACTCACCTTAGCTAATGCAGAAGGGTGGAAGTGCTGAGCCTGGGGACAGATAGCCCCAGCCAGTCCACCTAATGTGAGCTGGCTTCTCCTTCTTCATAAAGTAATGGTAAGGTCTATCCGATAGGGAAGAGAGTCACTAAAGGACGAAAAAGGTCAGTGGTATTCTGGACAGGGGGGAAGAGCAGAGTGGGAGGCTTTTACTTTCATTTTATGCCCCTTTGTATTTTGATTTATGCATATTATTACTTTCATAATTTGATTTTAAAATTTTTATTGGGGCTAATGATGCTCTTCAGAACTGCTGTAGTGATGACTTACGTAAAGTGTCTGGTGTGCACGTGTTCTGGCACGGAGTTGATGCTTCCTGAACAGTAGTTTACTTTAGCAATCACAAGACCCTCAAAACTGAGCAAACGGAATGCAAAATCAAGAATCTTGGAGTATAGTGCAGACTCCGCTCTCAGCTCACTGTGTCCTCTGAGGAAGTCAACTACCTTCTCTGAGCCTTTGTTTCCTCATCTGTAAAATTATGAGGTGCAGGCCAGTTGATTTGAAAAACTATGGGGAGGACAGAGCAGGGCTCAACTCCCCCTCCAAAGTGACCAAGGCACCTTTTAAAACTCAGCTACACGCTTTGCAAAGGAGGTCTCTTAATCTTGAGTTCATCAGAGACCCTTCCTAAAAGTTGTCAACTAGGGTAGGCGGAAAGGGCCAGACACAGCTGAACAAGTTTTAAAATAATACAGGAATTAAATTAGGAAACAAAAATACATCAACACTGGGAAGGCCATCAACTTAAGAGGGTGGGGAAGGTGGGAAAAGATAGTTTAGGCTCTTCTCTGGGTGCAGTTGGCACCATGATGATTTCCTGATGAAAGAGTTGTCATTGGTTGGCAGAGGGGATGAAATTCAAGGCCCAGCCAGGGTCAGCCCCAGTCCAGTCTCCTAGGCTGAGAGTTTTATGTGGGCACAGGGCTGGCCTTGGAGAGACTAGACCCTCCCCTTAACACAACCATAAGGAGAGCTGCCCAGGAGAATTGGACAAAAACACCTCTGAGGTTTCTTCCAACATTACCTGAACCACCACCACTATCACCAGCACAACAAAAGTGGGGAGACTGGCTCATAGAAGGCAGAGATGCTCAGACAATAACACTTCAGCAGCTTGATTGGGGAGACCTTTTCTGGGGCAACCCAGCTCCTGAGAATCCAATGGAGGCTTGTTTCTGGAACACGCGTGGATTCACTTCCCACCCTGCTCAAAATCAAATTTTTCCTTATAGTCTCCTTTGCCAGCGCTGGGCCTTTGGGGAGAGGATGGCAGGTAGTCTGATGGGTAGGAAGGTTGAGACTCCTTTCACCCTGTGGTCTTCTTCCTATTTAAAGCAGCACCGCCTGTCACAGCAGCCTCTTGCCAATATTGGAGGCAGGAATATTTTTCTGACATTGTAAGGGGGGTGTTCAGAGCATATGGGAGGCCCTTTCCCAAGGCCACTGCAGGGTAGAAATTGGTTTTACCCGCTCCCCAGGAGGAATCTTCAGCCCCCCCCCCCCCCCCGTCCCCACTCTGGAGGTCAGACTCAAAAAATATCTACATTTCTATTTTTTTAAAAAGGAGAAAAGTGGATTTTTTTTTCGTATCTCTGAATTATCTGACCATGACTGTTACAATGATATCTCCTCCCGAAGCCCGTGTTGTCACTGCCTAAAGAGAAGGCAGTGCTTTCTGTTCTTGTGGGATCTGAAATAACGGTACCAAAGTATGGGGACACCTGAAAGACCCCTCCCTTTTTTTATGAGGCTAGCGATCTAAGAGACGGGAAGGGATGGGGGGAGAGGGTGGAGGAAGGAGTCTCCTGTAGAGAGGCATCCGCAGGTAGCAGCAGCTCTGCCTGATTTCCAGAGAAAAACTAAGTAAATACAAACTGCTCCATCAATCATCACGCTTTGACAAACCTATATTCCTCGAACTTCAGTGTCTTTCAGAGAAATACCTTCCGTTGTACATTACAAGTCAATTTCAATTGCAGTTCTGAATGTCTGGCCACTTGTTAAAATGCTTTCTGCGCTTGCTTTTCTGTGTGGTTCTTTTCTGTGCCCGTTTGTATCTCTAATAAGCAGCATTGTTTATTATCCTTGGGTCCGTGCCCCTGGGACTGAACTGAAATAGAACAGGAGTGCCGAGTTTGAGCGCTGGAAAATACTTCGGGTTTCCCAGGCCCCTGAGGGGTCTCTGGGGCAGAGGAGACAGACGCGTGGGGAAAGCCCACCCATGTGTGTGCGCCCTGCGAAGAGCAAGCTTTGCAAGAGTTGTTCCAGACTCCCTTAGGTCCTGGGCAAGGATACCGAGATGAGTCCACAGGAAGGAGGCACATGGGTATGGGAAATGCCACTAAGGTCTGGGACTAGGTGTGCGACTTAAGGGCCAAACAGTCTAATATTGCCAGGATCATAAAAAGAGACTGTGGCGCGGGAAAGATTCTGAGCTGTCTTTTAGGTTCGAAGTCTCAATACTCATCCCCGTGCAATTAATTCTCACGAATAAATTCTCTTTCTTCTACACAGCCCCTCAGTCTCTGTTGTCAAAACGAGCATCCTAAACAAGACGAGGATTACCCCCCTTCTTCCCTGCAGTTGCCTAATATTTCTCCCCATTTCGTTTTCAGCCGGGTGCTTTGTAACCAGGGGATGGAAGCGCGTGCGCCGAGAAATAAAGCTCCACTGTACCCCTAGCTTCACAGACTTTCCGCCCCTCCAACCGCCAAATCGGCCCCTCCGTAAGGCCTCTCCCAATTCCACTGCTCCCGAAACAGAGTGGGGTTCGTTATCAAAAAGCAGAAACCCGCATCGGAGATACAACCCGGCATGCCTTCCGCGTCTGGGGGAAATTTTTCCGGTTTAGCCCAGCCTGCGTTTAAACGTCCACCCCAATTTAATGTCAGGGCGGGATCTGCCGGAGAGTTTGCCGGAAAGAATGCTATGAAACCGCGTGAGCTAGACCCTGGCTGTGTGCTTCCCAAGCGAGACTTCTAGACCCAGGGCCCAGCCCGAACTGTCCTTGCCACAGGTTCCTGTGAGAGACAAGCCCCTGTCGGCAACTTCCGAAATTTCCTCCAACAGGCTGCAAAGACTGCTCAAATTGTCCTTCCTAGCTCCACTCCCTCATCCAGTTTGTTTTAAAATACAGAGATTCTGTTTGCTCGTAAGAACAGAGTGATTTCCCTCAAGCAACTCCTGCAAGAGCTTTAAGCAGCCTCTGGGTTGCAGCGCGTCCAAGCGTCTGAGGAGTTTTCCGAATTTCCAGAAGTAGTAAAGGGAATTTTGGTGCCGGAGAAAGTGCGGGGTATGCGAGTGCCGGGTGGGGGTGGGCGCCGAGGAAGCCGCCTGGAGGCTTTTTGTTTTTTAAAGTTAGACTTGCACCGAGGTGCCAGTACAAACGGCACCGCTTCGTGGTTTCCTAATTTAGAGACTCGAGCTGAGTTTGGGCCCATCGTTGAAGCCAGGGGCCCCGCTCAGCGTACTATTAACAGTTTTCCAAGAGCGAGCAGGAGCGGGCGCAGCTCACTGGGCACTGCCAGGCGCAGCTGACTTTGTCCGCTGCTCCCGGCTCTCCGCTCCTCTCCCTTCTCGTGCCAACCCCAGAGCCATCCCATCGCTGCCAGGATTGCTCCGGGGAAGTGAGGGCCGAATGTCTAGGCTGCGGAATCTCCCAACAGGTAGTTTCACCCGGAGCTGGCAAGGCTTAAATATCAAAGGTTGGGTCGCACGGGCTGCATTAAACTGGAGCACGGACGCGGTCACCAATGGAGCAAGGAGAAGAAAAGTTGCTTTCTGGGAGTCACTTTAAATAACCCCATTTTCTCTCCAATCTCCAACTTCTCTCGAAATAGCGCGAGCTGTGCCATTTGGAATGGCACTCAATGAGCCTAAATAAGCCGCTTCAGGCTGTAAACTCATATCCGATTTGAATTCTTTTCCCCCCTCAGTAGTTACTAGAGAACCCAGCTCGGCTTTGGAGCGATAGGTATTTATTTCAGAATTGGGAGATTCGCCTTCGAAACGTCGTAGGCTCCAGGGCAAAAGAGGAAAAGGCTGTGTTGCACTTGGATGATATAATTGAATTATGCCTTTCCCTGGTGTGCAGTGAGGAAAAGCAGGATGCCAGGCAGTATGTGGAATGGGCGGCGGCAGCCTCGCGCTCCAACGAGCGAGCGCACCACACTTCCTTCCCAGGGCGCGGGGAGAAGTTGGGTTGGGCCACAGTGTCCTGCCTCCAGCAAGGATGTGCACCAGCTGGAATGTCGTCCCAGCAGCACGATCCTGGCTGCGTGGCCCCCTCCCTTCGGGGGCACTCTCCCAAAGGTGCCCGCCGGAGTCCGTGGACGCACGTGGTACATGGAGACCCGGCGCGCGACTGGAAACCGCGCGTATCACCCCAAAGATCCTAGGCGCGCGCAAGGCCCTCGCCGGGTGAGGGAAGGTGGGGGACCCGGCCCTAGAGCCAGCGGATCTAATCCCGCTTTGGCAGACGAGCTCTGCGCTGTCATGGGGTAATGCTTTCCGCACGACGCAAATCGCGGAACTCCGGCTCTGCCTGGTCAGTCTCCTAGAGAAACGTTCTCAAACTTTCCCGGGGTACGGGCCCCTAGAAGCCTCTGGGGCCATAAGCGAACCTGACCCGGGAGACTTGGATCTTTAACCGCCTGAGGACCTGGGGTCCCAATAACACCCAGCCGGCTCCCGCATGCCTTCCCCAGTACGGCTTGCTTGCCCTGCGCCTCCACCGCTAACCACGCTACCCAAACTTTCCAAAGTTTTCTACAGCTTCACCACCTCCAGTTCGCCTCGGCTGCAGCGGGCGAGAGGAGAAAAAGACCCCCCCACACACACCCGCCCTCCACCTCTCTTTCTCGCCTCTCCCTCCCACCTTCGGCCTCCCGTGTGAGTCCAAACCTTGCAAGTCGGAGCGTGCGGCAGTGGAGCCCCCGAAGGCACCGACTCTGCAGGGGACGGATTTCGCGCCGCATCCCCCACTCTCAGAGCCTCGGCCGTTCCGCCCCCTCCTCCCCCACCTCGTTTGCGGCGCAGGGACCTGTGGGCTTGTAATTTAGTTTTGTTCAAATTTAGTTTTTTATCCCCCCTTTTCATTTTAAAGATTTTTTTTTCTTCTTTGAGATTACACTCTGTTGGAGCTCAAGAGGCTGCCTGCCTTCCAGTTTCCCTGCGCGGGGTTCGGGGGACACATCCTTCGCGCCGGGCGGGTTGTCTTGCAAGTGGGGCCAGGGGCTCCCAGGCCGCGATTTCTCCAGCTGGGTTTCGCCTCCCTGAGAGACCCTCCATCCTGGCGAGGGGGCAAATTCGTGGCGGAGTTCAGCCTCAAGGCAAGCCTCCTGGGCCGCCACCGCACCCCACCCCGCCCCCTATCCCCGCCAGAGCTACGGCTGCAGTTGGTTCCAGGGATGTTTTTATACCAGTTTAGGAGACAGAGTAGGCAGTAGAGGGGAGACCCTATTCTAACACCTTCCTGAGGTCTTCCTACACAAGGAAAATTCGAGGTAGAAAGGTTGCCTCCCTCCAGGTTCCGCAGCGATGCGCGCCCCACCAGGAGACCCCCACACAAATGCCCCAAGTTGGTTGGTTTGCGGCCTATTGTGTTTTTATTTTGTCTAGGATTAATGTGGTTGGAGATTTTTGCAGCCAGCCTTACTACCCTGGGGCTTCAACTTTCAAACCAAGTCAACGGGAACATTCCGAAGGAAACTGGATCCCCGGGTGCACCGCCCGGCCGGGTGCGGGGCAGAGAAACGTAATCCTCTGCACACCGCGCGGGGCAGACTCTTGGTCCTGGGATCATTTCTGAATCCCAGTGGATTGGGCTGGGGATCGGACTAACCCCCCTCCCCCCCACCCAACCCGAGGGTTGGGGCCAGCACTTTGCCTCGATCCTTCCACGTGCTGGGTTCCTGGTGCCGTTTGCAGACGACGCCTGCCCCGCGCGCATCCCTAGGGGCTAATGGGTTCAGCCCGGCCGCCTTAGCGTCCCCAGCATCAGACTCGAGTTTGCCAGGCACTCAAGGTTAGGCTGCCTGTTACCCCGTGTGACCACGGACATGAAAATCTACCCAAAACAAAGGTGCCCACAAATGGCTACCGGAGGGAGCAGCTGAGACCTGGCCCCTCCCCACCTCCTCCCTTTGACCTCCCTGCGCTGGGGAACACCTGCCCTGCATGCCCCACTCGTTTGGGGCTCCTTCCGGGCGCTCCTCACACAGGCCCCGCTAGGACTCGGCGGCTGCCTGGGACCGATGTCCCACCTCCTCGCCCCTTCGCCCCCCCGAAACCCCCTGCTCCCCGCACCCACCCCCGGGCTGGTCTCTGCCTCCTCCGGCCCACGTTGCCACCAAGCTTATGTGGGAGAAAACCCAGCGGAGTGTGGCCTGGGAAGGCGGGAGGTTTCCCGGCCCGTTCAAATGGCAACCCAGCAGTAACAGTAAAACCGCTTCATCTGCGGGTGAGATGCCTGTGGCGGCTTTTTAAAAGGCGTGGTGAGTGGGGATGAAGAGGGAGGCGAGAGAAGAAAAATTAAGGTAGAGGAGGAAGGCAGTGGATAAAGTTGTGGGTGTAAGCTGCCCTGATTCTTAACTTCTTATCCTGCCACCCCCGAGTCTGAGCAGTTGACAAAGCTGTCAGTCTTTTAAGCCCCAAACTTCTCAAGGGAAGGGCGGAGGAGAGGCACCCTAACCCCCCAGAGCCAGCGGTGCCCAGCCGCACTTGGCTTGGGGGCAGGAGACTCCACTGCGGTTTACTTTGAGTATAAAGGATCAGTGCATAAAGGAACCCCCACTTCCCTTTGCCATCCCCACCCCCACCTACCCTTCCATAGTCCTAGGGCTGTATTTATTTATTTTTCATCTCTGGCACCCGAGATTTCACTGGGAGATTTTAAGGCAGGAGAGGAGAGAAGGAAAGTAAGATTAAGAAAAGGGCTGGCTGAGGACTACAGAGGTATTGAAAACCCAACTTAGATGAATTTGGGAGTGTTTTAAAATTTCATTTCCTTCAGAAGCTGTCTGCTGCAGACCAAAACCTAGTTCCATTACTGGAACAGGAAACTAGAAGTCTCTCTGGAAACAAAGAAGTGAAAGGCTGGAGGGACACCCCTTTCCCCTGTCTCTCCTCAAGTGAATAGAAAGCAACTCTCTGCTCAGCGTTGTGACACCTAGCTGCCCCAGCATGTGGATGGTCACTTCCTTTCAGGAAGGCCGAGGAGGGTGTAGGGAGTGACCCAGAGCCTGATGGCTGTGCCGTTTATCTCCTGGGATGGAGCCTGGGAAAAGCTGGGTGTAACACCAAGAGGTGGGGCAGTGCCTTGGCAGTGTCACCGGAGGGATGAAGAGCCATCCTTCTTCTTCAAAGCCCCTCTCCTGATTATTTACAACTTCAGGTTTATATTTCAAATCTTGAGGCTTAGTTGCTGTTGTTTTTTTTAAGTAGAACATTTACCAATGTGTTTGGAATTATTTCTGTATGGTCCCTATTACTGTTGTTTGTAGGATTTTCTTCTCCTTTTTGTCTTTTCTTTCTCCCCTCCTGCAGTATTGGCAGCCCCATAGGAAGAGCTTTAGTGGGGAGGGTGAAACGGACCCGTTCATTCTTACTACCACAAAAAGCAGCATACACACCAACTCTCCATTCTTAATATAATCCTTTAAAAAATTAATAAAACAGTCACTTAGGCAGGAACTGGTTAGGAGTGAGAAATTGCTAATACTAGGACACTAGCTAATCCTGTCTCTTTAAGAAAAATCCATAAAGCTCTTCCATCAGCCCAGTGTCTGGGAAAGAAGCAAACTCAATACTTGGAACAAAAGAGACAAAGAGGCCAAACAACAAAACAAACAAACAACTCCCCCTATCCCCCCCTCGGAGACAACAATAGACGAGACACAGCAAGTGCAGTTACTGCCTGGCCCGCCCGCTGCTGTCCCACTGCCAAGTCTCCTGCATTTGGCTGGAGACTTTCTCTCTCACCCCACTCCCACTCGTCACCCCCCTTCCTCAGCCCTTTCCTGTCTTTCTCTGTGTGTGACTGTCTCTGTGTGTCCTTCTCTTGGGGTCTGGCTGTGTGTGTGTGTGTGTGTGTGTGTGTGTTTTGTCCCGGTCTGTCTCTGTGCTGCTTTTGTTTTCACTTGATGTTGCTCTGTCTCAGACCTTCATATTCTCTCTCCCTGTCCCCCTCTTTCACACCCCCGCCCCCAGTTTAAAGGCTCACAGCATATTAGCATACTCTGCCCTTTATATATTTACTTCCTGGCCCTTTTCTGGGCATCTCCTAACGGCCTTCTCAGAACTTGTTTCTCTGGGTCGTCAAGGTGGCTTGTTTTGTATTTTGTTGGCAGCCCTTTCTGCCAGGAGAATCCCAAAGTCCATTTGCACTTGGGTGTTTAACTGCTTCTCCTGTTCAGGTCTTTGCGCTTTTTCTATAAGGCCCCAGGCACACTTTGTCTGCCTGTCCCCGGCAGTCCTTTTTGCTCTTCTCAGCTGCTGCTCCGGCCTCTCATGCATGCCTGCCTTTGCTTTCTCTCACGGTCTTCCCCCCCACACCCCCCAATCCAGCCTTTTCCTTCCTTTCCCCTCCTCTCCACCAAACTTTAATACAATGCTATAAACATCTTTGCCTGGCGATGGCTTTTCTTTGTAAAGTGAATATAAACCGTTGGAAGGTAGGGAGTGGAGAAAAAAAGGAAGGATCAATCAATGGAGCCTGCAGACAGCAGAGGCTGAACCATGGAGCAGGCGTCCCTGCCAACAGCTCCATCCTTTTCACACTTTTCTCTCCCTAATAAACCCTTTTGTGATAGTATCTCCTCCTGAAGCATCTGTGTGAGCTCCAGGGAGACATGGGATGGGAGTGGGGGAGAACCTGGTCAGCTCTCCTCAGTTGGGGAGGGAGATACAGCCTCATGACTATGTAGCCCCCAACCCAGCCCCTCTCCCCTTCCTCTCAGGAAAACAACACAGAGGTTGTTGGCAAAAGGGGCAAGGTCTTTGATGCCTGTTTCGGAGGTGCCTCTTTAAGAGAAGTATGGGATGACTGCTTGAAAAGAAGCTTCTCCAAGGCTTCTCCAAGCTTGTCCAAGGCAAAGGGAAGATTCCAACTATTAGAAGGTTGTGGATTGAAGAGGGCTGAGCTGTTTATCTAAAGGAGATCTGAGAATTCCCAGTTGGTGGTGCAGGGCAGCAAAACAGTGGCACTCACCCCTCCCACAAAAAAGGAAAACAAATCCTGCCCAGCAGGCAACAGAACCAGGACGAATGATCTCCCTTGGCATCAACCCTTCCTCTTCTCCCCCTTTCCTCAATAATATACAGGCAAAGTCTGGTGCCGACAACATTGGAGGCCACTCTGAAGAGAGGAAAACCGATTAGCTTGAGGACATGATAAAAAACAGAAATGTAACAGGAAAGTTGTCCGCATTGTTTGGTTGCTTGGTGACAAGGGCAGTATTATGAAACACTGATGTGATAAAACACATATGCACAAGCATATACACAGGTGTATATGTATGTAGATTTAGTCCATGGAAAAGAGAGGAAACTGGAAATTAAACCTGACTTGAATATAACCTGGCCACTCATTAGCTGGGCAACTATAGCAACCTCACAGTGGTGTTCTATAGTGTCTGCAGAATTGCATGAATCAAAAAGCCAAAAGCAATGTCTGGCAAGCAGTCTGTGCTCAATAAGTGAGTCCTCCCTAACTGTGTTCCTTCCTCCCTCCCTCCTCCCTTTCCTCCCTTTCCTCCCTTCCTTGCTTCCTTCTTTCTCACTCCACTGGCTTTCTCCCTGAGCCTTCTACGGTGCAACCAAAGGGGAAACCGTCCAAATTGCCTCAGTTTCCAGACCCTGAGGGAAATTTGAGCTCTCGCTGAGTCCCAGTATTGGAACAGGGCAGACCACACCATAACTTACTCCTTCCATGCCCAAATACCACCTGGACTAATTTGTCCTTGGATGGCAGTATTTGGCTACTACTGCAGCACCTCCCTTAGAGTCTTTCTTTTCAACAGTTAGCAGGGAGAGAATCCTTTCCCAAATCCAATCTTTTACATGTTTTATTAGATACTGTGTACCCTGAGAGCCTCTGTGTGGGTGCATATATTAAAAATCACACCCTAACCAAGAAGTCTAAGAAGGGAGAAGCAGAAAAGAGTATGTTCTAATGAACTGTGATCCTGACCCAGAATTGCTCACTTGGGAAGGCTGTTTTCTTGGTATTTTGACCTTGTCAACATGACTGATTTTTTTTTCCCCCTCTAGAGGAGTCACTCTCTGGTTAAGCTGTTTCTTGGGCAGTGTTTTGGGAGGACACTTCAGTGCATCTGGAAGCATTCACTGGTTAAGGCGCCTGTCCTGACCCTCCATCAGGGACTGTTGCCAGGACGCCTTCTCTTCCTTTCTCTTTCCCCAAAGCTGAACCAGCTTGTGACAGCAGCAGGCAAGCCCATGAGCCATGCGTGGCAGGGGCCCTAACTTCGACTAGTGAGAGAGTGAATATGTGAAAAACGTTCCCACCTTGGACTTCCTTTCTCTGTGTATCTTATTGTCTTTTCTACAGATACTCCATTTCCATGTTTCTCTGGCTTCCTGTACATTTTCCTGTTTTATCTCCACCTTCCCAACCATGGAGGGCACTGATATTGGAGCGTATTCTGTGAGGGTGGAGAGCTCCTTGTAACCTCTCCCCAACACTTTCCATCATTTCTCATCTCTTCTTCTCTGCCTTCATCACCAGGCCTCTGCTACCTATAACCAGGATATGGTTGTGTCTTTGTCTCTCTCCCTCTTCAGGCACCCCTGTTTCCAGGTGGGGCCTTTCTGCGAACTGCAAATAGAACCCTCTGTCCTTCCTGAAAACACCTTTTCTCACTTCAGATTTCCACCCCCATACACCAGGTTCCCCTGGGCAGTGGACAACCTGTGCCACCATACATGGGCACTCTGAATTTCCCTCTTTGACAGGTAAGAGTGTTGTTGGGCACTTGGTCATTTAGGGATGCCCCCTGAAAATGGAAAAGACCATGAAGTGTGACGCTAGGAGGCTAGCAGCCTCTGAGACCTTCCAAAGCCTTGTCTTCTACTCTTCTTGTGCTCCTGTCCAGGAAGAAGCCTGAGATTAGGTCTCATTATTTTGTTTTTGACCTACATTCTTCTTCTACTAAGGCCTCATTGCCATACCAATGGCAGCAAGGCATTTGTTACTGCAGAGGGTACAATGAGTATTGATGTCTAAATAAACCCCTAAACACTGGTAAGTCCTCTGGCCTTTGCTTGACTTTGCTTCTAGTGGGCCAGCTTTTGTAGTAAAGGAGTCAGTCCCTTTGGGGCTACCTGAGAGCTTTAAGTTGGTACTAATGCCCATGGTTAAAGCTAAGTTTGGAAAAATTGCCCCTTGTAAATACCAGCATCAAATTAATAGATTCCAAACTACATTATTCTGAGTTGGCAATGTAATTTGCATTCTTCACATGGAAAAGGTTTGAAGAGCAGGTCAGTTTCCTGTTTAAAAGAAAGGTTTGCTCCTGATTGCTAAGTTACCATGGTTCTGTTCTGATGCCATTCTATAGAACAAGAAACTTCTCCATTTTGGAGTCTTTGGAAAAATACTTTATCCTGGGAGGTGGCTTGCAACCCTGGCTGCATTAGAATCACCTAGGGAGATTTAAAAAATTACCAGTGCCTGGTCTCTCCTCAATCCAATTAAATTCAAATCTCAAGGGGTGTGGTGTGGGCATCGGCATTTTTTAAAAGCTCCCTTGGGTGATTGTAATGTTTAGCCAAGGTTGAGAACTACTAATTTATAGGTTGAGAGCACAGTGCATCATGGTGAATAACACTCATTCCTTTAATAAGTGTGCAGAGAACTCCTACTAAAGGAGATGGTTTGCTGGGGACAAAGAGATGAAGTTGATGGACACTGCTCTGTGCATCTAGGATTTAGTGGGCAAATGCTAACAACATAGGTGTCTGAACAGAACCTCTGGGAAGCATGATCAACTTGGCTCCTGCAAAGATCATGAGACAGGAAGTTAAAACTCCCAGTTCCAATTCAGGTTCTAGCATGAGCTAGGGAAGTGACCTTAGACAAGTCTCTTTGCCTCTTTGGGTCTCAGTCTGATCATCTGTAAAAGAAAGCAGCTGAAACGCAGTCTAATATTTGTGCTGGTGTCCTCCAGCCTTACAGCGTGTTGCTAAATTCTCTGACACCCATAAGCTGAGCCAGGCAGTTACCAAATTCTTTTGGAAGCTGGCTCCTTTCACTCATACATAATGCTGACAACTGCCCTTCTGATGTTCCACCAAATCTCTTTACAAACCCTAAGTATCAGAGTGTTAATTTTTAAGTAATACTGGGCTCCCTTAATTCTCTCCCCTGCTCTCTTACAAATTAGCAGATGAAGGGAATGGAGTGGTGGTAATGTCTAGGAGCAGTGGGTAATGACTAACAGAAGTTTATCCAGTTGGATAAATGTCTTGTGGATTGCTACTGGGGTCAGTGTTAGTTCTGGTCTTAATTAACATCTTCATTAATAGTGTGGGAGAGGGAATAAACAATAGCTAATGATATTTGCAGATGGTGGTAAATTCAGAGGTGTTGCTACTACCAGTGAGAGCAACAAGAGCCATGGGGATATCAGAGATGTGAACAAGAAGTGATTATAATGATGTTTGTTCTGGAAAAGGCAGAATGAAACCTTTAGCAGGGGAAATGACACAGGAGGCTGGGAAATGCTGAAAAAAAACAACTATTGCTATATTTGTAACTGGGGTAGGCATTTGGCAAACAAGGCAGCTAATGGCCTTATGACTTTGGTTGCCTGTACTGGGGTGCTTGTCTTGAACAGCAATAATAATCATCAGGAAAATAATAACAAGAATAATATTCAACATTTATTGAGTGCTAAGAGTATGCCAGGTAAGGTTCTAAGTGATTTGTTAACACGGTTTTTAATCCCTCAAATCATGCTGCACTATCTTAAGCTCTCTAAAGATTCTGGCTGCAGTCTTGCTATGGCTCATGGACTTCTAGGTGTGAATAGACCTAGGAGGCGAAAGGGAAAAGGACAGAAATGGATCATCAAAGTGTGTCCCATGCTCTTTCCCCAGGCTTCGGAGAAAAATCTTCCACCTTTAATTTTTCCTGACCCTAACATTTCTACCATCTTTTTCTTTCATTAGAGAATTGCTGGATTAATGAGGTTAATGAGGTAGGCAGAAAAATCATGCAAAAGGAAATGATGGAAGGGAGGGAGGAGAATAGAAAGGAGGGAGAGAGAAAGAAACCCGAAATGTATTGCCCACGCACGTCCACAAGTCCTGCAGAAGGGGTAGAGCTGGGTACATTTCACAGACTTTCTGTTTAACCGTCACACATCTCATTCTCACAATGATTTTCTCTCGTAGTCACTTCTGTTAATGAAAGAAAAGACTCAGAGAGGCTGAGTCACTGGCTTTGAACACACAGCTGCTAGATTGAGTGAGGTTCACACTCCAGTTGGTTTACTCCTAAATTCATGTCCTTTCCAACCTTGAATACATGTTTTCTTTTTTTTAATTTCGCCCTGTCCAGTTAGTGACAACATACAGGCACACATAGAAAGCCATAAGGTAGAAATATTAAGAAGAGAATAAACACTGAAGAGCAGGGGGATAAAGGGAAAGTAGCCAGCACACACATCCACTGCCCAATTCAATCTGATTGAATTATTTATAATTATATTTTGAAATTAGGAAAAATGGAATTTGCAAACAAGAAAGGCTTCAAGACAATGGAACCCATAATAATGTAGATTTGACCTTGAGGGAATTTGGCAGAGAGCATTAGTGTCTGAGACGAAAGCAAACTGAAAAGAAAAACATTTGAATGCTATAAAAGCCAAGACTCTTCTTGGCAAATGTGGAAGCCCAGGGCCAGATGGATGCCAAAGGTCTTCAAAATGATATCAGAGGAGCTTCAGGAAGTTGGAAACATGTGGCCTGGGCATGCGGCTGCTCCCCACCCCAGGCCTCCCACCTCCCTCACTATGGAATGGGGGTCCAAATGCCAATTTAGGGTTAGCGCCAGGAACCGAACTTTTAAAAACGATGAGATGTACATTTCAGAGCAGCTGCATAGAAGGTATAGTTCGAAGAATAAATATAAACAACAATGTAAGCATGACCCAAGTCAAGTAAGATAGTGTTGCCTGAACCTCAGAAGTCTCTGCCTCCCTGTCATCTTCCCCTCCTGAGAGGGAATCATGGCCCTATTTTTCCTATGATCGTTGCTTTGCTTTTGTTTTTGTACTTTAGTTTTAGTGTTTATGAGGGCCTATTTTGAACTTTATATAAATAAAATCACACTGCATGTACTCTTTTATGACTTGCTTCTTTTCTTTCAATCATATGTTGTATATAAATCCACAGCAGTGTATTTAACCAACCATTCTGTCTTTGTGGGGACTTTTGGTTTGTTTCTGGTTTGCAGCATTCACGAACTGTTCTAATGTGAACTTCTTGTCCACATCACCTACTGCACACGTGCAGGACTTTCCCCAAGGAGGGGCCAGAAACCTACTGTCAGCAGGCTGAGGAGAACCCACTTCTTATTTTCTATGGTCTGTGAGCTAAGAAAAGTTTTCATGTTTTCAAATGAATGAGAGGAATAAGAGAAGAAAAACGTCTCATGATATATAAAAATAAACACTTCATTCCAATTCAGTGTTCATAAATACAGTTTAATTGAAGCACAGTTGGGCTCACTTATTACATGTCATCTATGGCCACTTTCCTCTAATGTGGACAGAGGCAAGTAGGTGCATCAGAGACTTGTACGACCTGCAAAGCCTACAATTTGGACTGACTGCAGAATATTTCATTTAAAATGAAAATTCAGAAGCTCACCTAAGGAAGAAAGCTTTCAGTAATTTCAACATGGGGACAGCAGAGTTTGCAACCAAGCACAGAACTTTTCTAAGTATGTAAGAAGGAAGATTTAGTTATTCAGTCATATCTGACTCTTTGCAACCCCATGGACTGTAGCCCACCAGGCTCCCCTGTTCATGGAATTCTCTAGGCAAGAATACTGGAATGGGTTGCCACTCCCTTTCTCCAGTGGATATTCCTGACCCAGAGATTGAACCGGGGTCTCCTGAGTTACAGGCAGATTCTTTACCATCTAAGCCACCAGGGAAGCCCTTCTATGTGTGTGGTACTATGCAAATACCTTGACCCAAGACTGGGAAATTGACCCCACCATAAACATTTGGTTCTTTACAAAAAAGGCTTTCTGATCCTGTTCCAGAGTGTATTCCTAGATGGGAAATTACAAAGATCTTAGATAAAATAAGATGCTATATGCAAAAAGCTCATCCAATGACTGATAACTTGTAGGAATTACTATGAACCGAGGCAACCTTCCCACTAATCTTTCACCTGGGCTTTCCTGCCCCCAAGAGGTCAGTCTATACAGTTTGTTTCCAAAAAAGTTCAGGTTCTCAGCTGGCTGTCAGTTGCCATCATAGCAGATGATGGTTTGGTTTAATACTACAACAACAGCACACGCTTTGGGGTTCATGCATTTTTATCAAAGATCTTTGAATTAAGATGACATTTAAGCCCAAAGGACTGAAAGAATTAAAATGGACGTGTGTTATTTCCAGCTCTAAGTAAGAAGAATGTCTGTCTGAGTGTATTCAAGGTTTCTTAGAGAAAACTTGTTAACAAACAAATAAAACACTAGGAGAGTACATCAAAAGACCAACAGAAGAGTTCATCCAAAGATAATATTACAGAGAACAAATTTAGAGAACTAACACTACTTGCTTTCAAGTGTTATTATAATGCTATAGTGATTAACAGTGTGTTATTGGCCTCCAGAGAGAAAAATGGACCAGCGAAATAGAATAGGAAGTCGAGAAAATAGACCCTTACATATATGGACAATTGACTTTCAACAAAAGTATAAAGGCAATTCAGTGGAGATCAAAATAGTCTTTTCAATAAATGGTATGACACAACTCTGTATCCATACGGGAAAAAATGAACTTCAACCCATACCTTACACAATATACAAAATTTACCTCAAAGCGGACCTCCTTGTAAAGCATAAAACCACAAATTCCAAAAGAAACAAAGAGAAAAATCTTTGTGATTTTGGATTCAGCAAAATATCTGAGATATGAAACCAAAAGCAGGATCTATCATTTTGACCTCCTCACAATTTTAACATTCTACTCTTCAAAGAACACAGTTAAGAGACTGAAAAGAAAAGTGACAGTCTGGGAGAAAATATTGTGAATCAAATATCTGATAAAGGACTTGTGTCCATAATATACAGAAAGAAACTTTAGTCACTCAGCAATAATAAACAGCTCAGTTTTTTAAATGGGCAGAAGATTTTGAACAAACACTTTATGAAAGAAGATTTAAGAATAGATAGCATATTCAAAAGCAGAGACATTACTTTGCCAACTAAGGTCTGTCTAGTCAAGGCTATGGTTTTTTCCAGTGGTCATGTATGGATGTGAGAGTTGAACTGTGAAGAAGGCTGAGCGCCGAAGAATTGAAGCTTTTGAACTGCGGTGTTGGAGAAGACTCTTGAGAGTCCCTTGGACTGCAAGGAGATCTAACCAGTCCATTCTGAAGGAGATCGGTCCTGGGATTGCTTTGGAAGGAATGATGCTAAAGCTGAAACTCCAGTACTTTGGCCACCTCATGCGAAGAGTTGACTCATTGGAAAAGACTTTGATGCTGGGAGGGATTGGGGGCAGGAGGAGAAGAGGACAACAGAGGATGAGATGGCTGGATGGCATCACTGACTTGATGGACGTGAGTCTGAGTGAACTCCGGGAGTTGGTGATGGACAGGGAGGCCTGGCGTGCTGCGATTCACGGGGTCGCAAAGAGTCGGACACGACTGAGCGACTGAACTGAATGCGCACGTGGAAAGATGTTCAACACGATTTGCCATTAGAGAAACAAATGTTCAAATGACAATGGAACACACTACATACCTGTTAGAACGGTTGAGGAGAAAACAGTTGATCATACTAAACTGGTAAGGACAAGGAGAAAACTGGAACTCTCACACATTGCTGATGGAATTGTAAATGGTACAGCCACTATGGGTGACAGTTCGACAGTTCCTTAAAAAGTTGACCCTTTAAAGAGATACCTACCACATGCCCTCAAATTTCTTTTCTAGTTATTAACCTGAGAGAAATAGAAGTCTATGTCCATACAAAGACTAGTATACAAACGTACATCGTAGCACTGCTTGTAATACCCCCAAACTGGAAGCATTCTAATTGCGCATCAGCAGGTAATGGATAAGTTGTGGTATAACACACAAGAGCACACCGCTCAGTAAAAAGAGATGAATTGTTGATACACGTAACAATATGAGTAAATGTCAAAGTACAGTGAATGAAAGAAGTCAGGTGAGAAAGAGCACAAGCTGAGTGATTTTATTTGCATAAAAATCTAGACCATACAAACCGAGTTATAATGACAGAAGCAGATCAATCCTTTCAAGACATGGGAAGCAAGAGAGAGGAATTATCATGAGGCATAGAAAACCTTTTGGAGGTGAATAAAATTATTCCTATCTTGTATGTGGTGTAATTTCAGGAATTTACACCCATGTTAAAACTCATTAAATTGTACCCTTCAAATATGTTTCAGTTTATTATATGGACATTAATCCTTTATATATATATTTTAAAACTCACAAAGATATTGTTAAATGAGCAAAATTGTAAGTGGAAAGATAATTTGCAACAGACAAAACTGGCAGAGGTCTCATGTCCAGAATGTGTAAAGAACTCCAAATTAGAAAAGAAAAAAGGAGAGCCCAGCTAAAAATGGATGAAATATTTGAACAGACATTTCACAAAAGAGACTATCCAAATGGTCAGTAAGCAGGTAAAAAGCAGCTTAATCTCATTAATCAACTGCCAAGTACAAATTCAAACCACATTGAGAGGGACTTCTGGCGGTGAAGAATCCAGCTGCCAATGCAGGGGACACAGGTTTGATTCCTGGTTAGGGAAGATTCCACATGCCACAGGGTAATGCCACAACTACTGAGCCTGTACTCTAGAGCTGGTGAGGCGCAACCGCTGCGCCCACGTGCTGCAGCTACCAAAGCCTGAGCAGCTACAGCCCGTGCTCCGCAGCAGAAGCCAGCACAATGGGCAGCCCGTGCACCACGGCTGGAGGGTGGCCCCCACTCACTGTGACTAGAGAAAGCCCTCACGGCAGTGAAGACCCAGCACAGCCACAAATCAATAAATAATTTTAAAAGTTGAAAAAAATTTTTCAAAACCATATTCAGGTATTTCTATTCTCCAGAAATAAAAAGGAACCAATACAAAGTGTTGGTGAAAATGTGAAACAACCAAATCTCTCTTATACCTAGTAGGAGTGTAAATTAATACAATCATGTTAGAAATTTTTTGTCATTATCTACTAAAAATTTTCATAGGCTACTTCATAACCCAGAAATTCTCCTAGGTGTACACCTAAGAGAATGCATATATATATATATATATATATATATACACACACACATACCAGAAAGCATATAGAATGCTTCTATTCCTTTTATTTGTATTGGCTCCAAACTGGAAAAAAGCCGGTGGTGGTCAAGTGTACAACAGATAAATGGCGTTGTGTGCATACAATAGAATTCCATACTGCAATGTGGAAAAGCAAAACAACTTTGTTTTTTGCAACAGCGGGAAGAGCTCTCATATGAAATGTTGAACAAAATTGTTCAAACATAAAAGAGTAAATATCATATGCTTCCTTTTTATATAAAGTTCAAAAACAGAGAATACAACTTTGTATTGTTAGAGATGAGAATAGTGCTGTCTTTGGGAAAGATGGTGGGAGTAGTAATTGGCAGAGAATGGGATGTGTTTTTTTTAATTGCCAGTAATTTTCTATTTCTTAAAATGAATAGTGGTGGTATGGATTATCCACCTAACTATTAATATACACTTATGATGTGCACTTTTCTACATGCCTGTTGTAGAGAAGTGTGTTCTTTTCCTTGGTGTATAATATTCCACTGAATGATTGGATGATTGTTTATTTTTTAAAAGCTGAGAAGAGAGAGGGAGGTAGTCACTTAGGTCTCCCCCTTTAGAGATCCAAAGAATGAAGGCAAAGATGCTAAAGAGTCTTTTCTCCTTAGTGACTAAGTCTTCTTGGGCCTTTAGTGTTACTCTGTAGTTGTGCTAAGTTGTACCCACACTATGGCTGCCTGTTAGGGAGTTGTGGGACATAGAATGAGCCCTACAGGTAGAGGAGAGATTTTAAAGTTGGGCAAAAAGTCACGGTATTGTGGGGAAGGGTGTGCAGGGGAGAGGAAAACGTTTGCATGAAATTGGTGGTGAAGAGCCAAGGGCCTGGCACAGACTGCCTAAGTGCGTAACCTACCTTTGAAACTTGGAAGCTATTGACCTTGGTTAGGTAAGTTTGTTTCTCTGTACCTTAATTTTCTCATCTGTAAAATGGAAACAGTATTGTACCTGTTCTTATAGGATGGGTAAGAAGATTAAGGATTCCCTAGTGGCTCAGACCAGAGAAGGCAATGGCAACCCACTCCAGTACTCTTGCCTGGAAAATCCCATGGATGGAGGAGCCTGGTGGGCTGCAGTCCATGGGGTCGCACAGAGTCAGACATGACTGAGCGACTTCACTTTCACTTTTCACTTTCATGTATTGGAGAAGGAAATGGCAACCCACTCCAGTGTTCTTGCTTGGAGAATCCCAGGGACGGGGGAGCCTAGTGGGCTTCTGCCTATGGGGTGGCACAGAGTCGGACACGACTGACGCGACTTAGCAGCAGCAGCAGCAGCAGTGGCTCAGACAGTAAAGAATCCACCTGCAATGCAGGTGATGCAGGTTCAGTTCCTCGGTTGGGAAGATCCCCTGGAGAAGGAAATAGCACCCCACTCCAGTGTTCTTGCCTGGGAAATCCCATGGACAGAGGAGCCTGGTAGGCTACAGTCCATGGGGTCACAAAGGGTTGGACATGACTTGGTGACAAAACAGCACCACAACATTAAATGAGTTAAGTGGCTAATTAAGGGTTACAGTGTGAAAATGAACATGTCATCTTGAAATGAAAAACATGGCCCTAGGTATTCAGACTTGCAGGATGCTGCAAAGGAGAACCTGCGGTGATTCTAGATCAGCTGCCAGAGCTCTACAGCCCTCAGAGGCTGCTCCTGTCTCCACCCCTTTGTGCTGCTGCTAAGTCACTTCAGTCGTGTCTGACTCTATGTGACCCCATAGACAGCAGCTCACCAGGTTCCACCGTCCCTGGGATTCTCCAGGCAAGAACACTGGAGTGGGTTGCCATTTCCTTCTCCAATGCATGAAAGTGAAAAGTGAAAGTGAAGTCGCTCAGTCGTGTCCGACCCTTAGCGACCCCATGGACTGCAGCCCACCAGGCTCCTCCATCCATGGGATTTTCCAGGCAAGAGTACTGGAGTGGGGTGCCATTGCCTTCTCTGCCACTCCTTGCTAGATACCCCTGACTGTATGTAGTAAAAAGCTTTGTACACTTCTCTTTCCTTCTTTCAGTAAACATCTTCCTTCCAGGTTTCCAGAATTCTCAGACCACCCCTTTGACCTCACAGGGAAGCCTAGCAGGTATATGAATTTGGAATACCACCACACAAACTCTCCGTTTGCTCCTTTCCCCGTTCCAAGTCTCTTTCCTCTATGCTAGCAGACTATTTGGTTTATTCACACCCTGTCTTCTGGAAATAGCAGGTGCTCTTTTGTTGCCTCAAAGTTACATCATCTCATTCAGTTGCCAAGTGACACTAAGGATATGGATGGGTTCTGGGGTATTCTCAGTGCTTCCCATTTGGGTAGCAGCATTCTATGCCTGCCACTAAGTCAGTTGTTTGGAAACTGTTCCTGAGCACAAGAGCAGTTCCGCTTGTTCCACCTTGAGCTGGAAAGGGCACTTTGTGTTGGAAAGAGCATTTGATTAATAGGTTGTTACGTTTTGTACCTTTCTAGAGATCGCCTAGGAGTAAAGTTGAGATAGAAACTGCCTCCCAGAAACTTCAACTCACATTATAGCCTCCTTTCAATCCATCTCCCTTAGCATCAGAGAGCTAGAAGCATCACTCTTGATTCTTCAAGTGTAATTGCAAATAAATGCTATATACCAGGCCCAGAGGCTCTCAGAGGGCCTCTGAAGTCCCGTCATTATCACAAACTGTTAACTTTTCTTTATTATCTCTCACCACATTGGAATAACAAGGACAGAGACAAATAATAATCTGATAGATTCAGAAAATACTTACTGAGAGAGGACTAAATTTCAGACACCTTCCTACATATTCTGACGCAGATTATTTTTAGATATTCTTTTCTCAAACAGTAATCCTGATGTGGGAATTATTTTCTTACATATTTTTTGAAGGTAAGGAAACTTTGGCTAAGAATTATTACATACCTTGCCCAGAATCGCATAGCTTTTAGGTGACTAAGTCAGGATTTGAACCCCAAACCTTGGTGCCTCTAAGTCCAAGTGTAAAGCCTCTATCCCATTACTTTCAGAACATGCTGGAGAATGAAAATCATCTTGTTACATTCCATCTCGCTTTATTTTCAACCCAAACTGGTTTACCCAGCTTGATAAGTTCTTTAGTCACTACAGGGTATTGAATGAATCATGGTCATATCCAAAACTCAAATCCACGTTCAAAGGAGGAAGATCTATCCCATTGATAATATTTTAAGAAGAATGTGCCTGGGGTTCTAAAGGCAATTTCAAAAGAAGAGTGATAAAAATGTATTAAGGAATACTTGTAAAACATCCCAAGGCAAACTCCTGTGATGCTGCCACGCTCACCTAGGTGGCTACAGTCTAGCCCTTGTTCTTGCTGCAAGTACTGGTCTGTTATAGCCACAGGCTTTGGAATTAGAAGCCCTGAGATTAGGAACACCCTGACCTTCCATTGGTGACATAATCTCTCCTTGCCTCAGGTTCCACATCTTTAAAAGGGCTGAAATAATATATATGACATTCAGAGCAGAGAGCACAGCCATAGTTAGGCTTCAGTAAGTGGTAATTATTATCACTTGTCATGACTTTCATTTTAACCTAACGGGAAAAACTATCGCCCTAGGGGAGACCTCCCTTAATTGAGGTGCTGCGGTTGGTCACAGCAAAGGAGAGGATTCAGTTTGCAGATACTTATTTAAAATAATACAGAAGAATAGCGCCTATCTGGTCCTCAGGGAAAGGGAAAATGGGCCCAGAGAGTCTGGCCTCCTTATTGATGTTCAACTAAGAGGCTGCTTTGGCCAGAATAAGAGCCGTGAACACTGCTGCTGATTTATCCCTCCCTCCCCCATCTTTCCCCTCTGGTATAAATTAAAAGGTTAGGATTAACATATACACACTACCATAAAAAATAACCAGGAAGGAACTATTGTAGAGCATAAGGAACTCTACTCAGTACTCTGTAGTAACCTATATGGGAAAAGAATCTGAAAAAGAATAGGTATATATGTATACCGGAATCACTTTGCTGTATACCTGAAGCTAACACAATGCTATAAAAAAACTATACTTCAATATAAAATAAAAATTTTCAAAAAAGACCATTTCTGTGAATGAGCCTAGAGCCTGATTGAATACAGATCACTTTCGTGTCTGCCAGAAAGTAATTGTAGATTCAATAAGTACATAATAGATGAGCTTCTCAATTATTTACTATTTGCATGTGACTCCATGACGTTGTCTGCATGTTCTTAGGTCCTTCTCCCATTGGGAGCAAAGCCTAGAGAGTAGGTGTTCTGTCTGGAGGTCAAAGCACTACCAGCAAGTGCAAACTGCATGGGACACTTAAAGGCAGTGAGGACACTGCAGTTCGTCTTTCAAGTCCCTCTTTCTAGGCAAATTCCTAAGAACTGTCCACACAGAAATAGACACTGGGCATTCTTCAATGGTCTACATTTTTATTATTTTTCATAAAGCCCATTTATTAAACCACAGCTAGCAATGATTCATTTTCTAAAACGTTTATAAAACTTTCCAAAATCTTAAACTCACACACACACACACACACACACACACACACACACACACAGGTTCTTGGTTGAACCATGCGTCCTGGTTAACAGTCTAAAAATAGTCTCTGTACAGATACAGGAGTTTTATATTTTCTAGGAAGTGGTGGTTTGCTAGGGTATTGGTACTTCATCACACCTCTATGAGATAGGTCTGATAAGAATATCATAAAGTTTTTTACTTTTTCATTAGGTAACACTTTTATTAACAGTATTAATAGCAGATTGAATGTTACCTCTGTAAGTGATCAGCTTCCTGTGCTTGCATTCTGATATTTTGTTTTTAATAAGAGAAAGAACAGGAGTCCCTGTGAGCAGGGCCAGGACTTATGGAGATGCAGATGTCCGGCTTGTGCACATCAAATGTTAATTGTGACTTGGAGCGAACAGGTGGCAGGTGGCTGACCTGGGACATTTCAGTCTGTAAAGGAGGTTGTGGCCAAGGAAGTTCTGGTGAGGTTTTCGGAGTGGCACCCAGAATCCCACTTCCCCACATGCTTGGGAATGAGTGTGAATACACAGGATGCTTCTTTTAGAGTCAGGAGGTCTCTTTTACAATGTGAGCAATGCTACTCATTAGCTTTGTAACCCTGAGCAAGTCACTTTTACCTCTCTGAAACTCCTTTTCCAGTTTTCAACTGTAGGAAGAGCATTTGTCTGAGATCAAAGGTTGTAGAAGAGGGGGAGGAAGAGGCGCGTTGGTAACTAGCATAAGGGGGCAGGGAGTGGTGGGGGCTGTGGGGACCATGTGCCATCTAACAGGGATGGGAGTGGCGGGGCAGCAGTGGCTGCTTTGCTCCAACCTGTGTGCAACATTCCTCCCCAGACTGTCTCTTCTCCTTCCCACTTTTTCAAGGGCAGGAGGATATTTGGATTTTCAAGTAAGACATCGCAACTTTAAAATATTGACAGTGACATCCAGCATTAAAAATATGAGAGGGCAATATGCAAGATGTTGCTGGTTTCATTTTTCTGTCTCTCGCCTGGAAGCCCCAAAAGTGTCTTCTAGTTTTAATATTTTAAGTTTTGTGTTTCACTAATGTCAATGATAGAGATAAGTGGAAAAGTTAAAAGACAAAATTCTATCCACCTTAATATTATAACCATGCACATAGAGTATGTGCATGGAAGCAAAGCAAACACTAGATTGGAATACGTACAAATGAAACAAATTTATAGGTGATGAGACTGTAGGGGGATGTCATTTGTATTTGCTAAAATATCTCTGCTCTTTCCTTGCTTGTACAACAAAAAAGAAAAACATAATAAAATAAATATTGAGTGGGTAAGAATGGTACCAGACAAAGGAGAAAAAGGGAGAGTGACTGATGTTAAATTATGTTCTTAAAACTTATATTTCTGTCCTGATCTCTGTATTTGCTTGTCAACATTCTTAACCAATAAAAGCAGACAGTGTTCAGTTGCATGTAGGCAAACTCCATGTGCCTGAAATTTCCCACCTAATTAGTACTATTCTTCCTCCCCTCCCCCCAACCTGGTTATTTATAAAAATACTTCCCACATCATGAATTAAGAGTGGTATCAAAAGTTTCACAGAATTATTAGTTTGGCTTCTGAATATAATATACAAGGTTTTTTTGTGTGTGGTTTTTTTTTTTTTTTTTTTTTGTGCTTTTACTGGGTGGTAGGATGGAAAGGGTAATTTATTGTCCCTAATTACATTTTCCTTTGCTTTCTATCAACACTGTTTTCATTCTATAAATCCACATCAACTACCCATAAAGTGAGCAGAAAACCAAAGGTTGTTATTTAATGTGTTTATTTGAAGGCTTTCAAGATGCCCTGGGGGAAAGTTACTTTGTTATAAACAAATTTAGAGGAGAATATTAGCACAAAGGAATAGAAGGTCTTTTTATCACAAATGCAGAAATTCTCAAAAATCTATCCATCTTTGCAGGGTAGTATCCAACCCCATACTAAATATGCGATGCATGTCTATAGAAAGTTGGAATTTTTCCTCTACTCCCTGGCCTGCATCTAGACTTTCTTAGCTGGGGAATAAATCCACAAAAATGTGGTTATTGATCTTCTTTAGTAGTGGGAAAGTGAAAATAATCCCACCACGTTCTAGATACATCAAGAAGTGTCTTTTGACACTGAGGACAATCAGCCCCAGGATGTGGATGCAGGGGACTTGACTTTCACTTTCTCATTGAAAATGGTCCACTGAGCAAAAAGCAGGATGGTCCTCTGCCAGCACTGTAGAGAAGGACCAGTATACTGTCTAGCGCTTTCTTGCGTCCTGTTGCCTCACTGATTTCTGGATTGCCAGATGCTTCTGTTTTTTGAAAATGGTTTAAAAAAATACCTTAGGGATTCTGTTGTTTCAGAAACCTTACATATGGCACAAAATATCCTAAAAATTTTTTGAGAAAACATTTGCTTTTTCTTTGCTTAATGTAATCATTGCTGAAGCCCAAATTCATTCAAATTTATTGTTTTCTTTTCATGGACATTTTGATGGTTGAAATTCTAAAGTTAAATAAAAGTGTGAGTAAGCAAGTTGTGAAGATTTAATTGCTCATTTTTTTAAAGTAAGTCTTAAAACCATAAGTCGGCTAAGAGAGGTTGAGAATTTAACCTTGAAATTGAGAATTCATAACAACTGAGATAAAAATGATTTTTTTGAAGCTGGAAGATAGCCTTGATTTATCCCCATTGAATCAGAGAGCCGCTTTTTCACACATTGAGTCATAACTAGAGGCTGGTTTTTTTTTTTCCCCCTTTTGGTAAACCACCTTAACCCACTCTTGAAAACCTCTGGTTCATGTACAGAATGAGTCTGAGTCTGCCTCTATTTAGCCTGTGAAATTTAACAAGACCAGAGCCTGGGGTTGGTGAGGCTGTGAGCCACACCACCATCTCAGATTTTTGATGACACCACAAACCACTTGAGATTTATTATGTTAGCAGATGTCATCAGATATATGTGTGCACAGGTGCAGCATGCAGCTAGTGAAAGAAGAAACACCGCATGTGTATATTTATTTTTGTACCCATACTCTCAGTAGTTAGAAAGTGACCTGGTGTGCCTGTCCTGGGCAGTGTGGTGTTTTGACTCCATTGCAAGCCCTTATCTGATAATCTCTTGAAGTCTTTGCCACAGATATATCTCCATATGATGAGCAACTATGTCTGTGGCAAAGACACTGTTTATTTTCCCAGTCAATAGCTAAAGATTGTTATAATTACTGAAAAATAAAAAGTGTCACCAGAGGTGGTTATTTATACTTGGGGATCCTTCTTATACAATAATATATTAGATATCCATTCTTTTCTACTTTTCAAAGTTGCATGGGGTAGCTCTCAGCTATGGAACCCAAAAAAATGCCAGAAGTTGGCACTTTATAAATGTCCTAATTTAAGCCTCTCTACTATGTTTAAAATAATTAAGAAGTAATTGAAACTATTTTCTGGGGGTAATATGAAATATGAATGTTTACACAGGTTTATACCTTTTGCATTGTTAATTCTAAAATGTAATCATTCAATTCTTTTAAAAGATGGTATTATGTTTTATTTAGTATTGAACTGTAAATATTCCACTATATTATATACATTAAATTTGCACATTTGCTAGTATAATAGACTAAATATAATAATCTAATAAATTAGTGTGTACCCTTTAATAGTAAAAATAATAGAAATAAAAACACACTTCCTACATTTTTTAGAAATAGGTAAGTAAGATAAAATAAACACCTTTGGAGTAATGACTGAAAATTACTGGTTTAGATGGGGTAGAGGAATTACTTCAATTATGACATAAAGCATTATAATAATGCATGCCTTTTGGAAATAATTATATAGTGATTATTCTCAGATAAACACACGCAGATGTTGCTTGTAGACTAAAAAAATTCTTAATTCGAAAAAAATACAGAAATTGCTTTACCAGTTAATTGGCTTTAGGAAAAAATAGAAAATCTAAAGTTTCAGTGTAGTGGAGACTCTTCTATTAAGTTCTAAGGAATGAACCATGCCTCTAACGAAAGGAAGGGAAAAAACAAAAAGCTTTTCTACTGGAATCACTTCAGTTAGATGTGTCAGAAGGTTAAAACACCTAAGTAATGTTAGATACTCCTGATTTTTTAATGAATAATTAATTATAACTTATAAAAAGTTAAATATAAAAAGACACTGGACCTTAAGTATATTAGGAAAGACTTCTAAGCAAGGTAGTTTTAATTTAAGAAGTATCTATATTCAAACGCTCCGATTTCTACATATTTATTTATATCAGAAAGTGTAAAAACTGGAAGATCAATCAGTGTTGAAGATTAGAAGACCACAATCATTAGGCCATTGAAAGATTTAGGAGGAACAACCTGCTGAAGTGACTACAAATTAGTGAGACCAATTTCTATAGGACATTTAATCTCCTTAGTTTATAAATCTTAGATATCATTTAATTATAATATATGTACATATTTGACAGACAGAAGAGTGATTGGTATAGGAGTAAGTACTCTCGCGAGTTTCACATGTCAAAAGAAACAAATGACATGCAAATAGAAAGAGAAAATCTATAATCCTGAACATGACATGCAATGATACATTCTATTACTAAATAATATGCTTAGGAAGAAATTCTCTGATGGGTGACACTAAATCTAGATTCATTCAAGTCATCACCAGGAGCAGAGGAAATCCTTCCCTTTCCCCTTTCCTGTTCCTTTTCCCATTTTGTGTCTTGCGATATTTCCTAAAGAAAACTGGATTCTCTCTGTAACATCTTTTCTTCTTTGCATGAAATAGACGTGGGGAAATTTTGGTAATTCTGGTATGGACTTCAAATAATTACAATAGAGAAGCTTTCTCAGGCACATATAAAAGTCTTATAATTTGATAGCACTGCTCATTTAAACACTCCTTCCACCACCCTAAATAATATATTTTAATTGAGCTGCACTGAAATTTAATATTTTATATTTGATTCCTTATTGCTAAATGTGATTTTATGAACCATGAAACTACTATTAGGAAATCCTAGGATGGAAACAGATCTGCTTGTGCCTGGGTAGGCTGAATTTTAGCTATACTACTCGAGTGGTTAAAATTAGCTAACTTGGAACAAGATAGATGTTAATAATTAATTTTCCTTGGGAAGTTATAGCTAAATGGGGAGTTACATACACGTGTGTTTCCCTCATCTCTCTCCCAAAGCTGTAAGATATACTGTGTTGCTTTTTTTCTGAAGGAAAACGGGGAAATGGTAATAACCCACTTTAAAGTTTGGCATTTTCCAAAGTTCACCTGGGTCAATCTGGTTTAGTTTTGTACTTATTGAAATTAAACATGTACACTATTCACAAAGATATATGTAACATGTACATACTATATGTATGTAATATATGCATGTATATATGTGTGTATGACCGTGCTGGAACAGGGAGGAAAAAAAGAAAAACTTTTTTTGGATAATGAGGCCAAAATGTCTCTGTTTTATAATGTGTATTGTAGGAACAAAGAACCTGAACAATATTGTTTAAGTTGTCTTGGACTTTGAGGATAAATATAATTGGGATTAAAACACTGACGTGCTCACATTTAGTAGAAAGATAAGAACAATTCATTGGGAGCTATTCCGGTCCCACTAGTAATCACATAATTGAGTAGGGTTTTTAGAGGATATTTGAAGCTATTGCTGTCTGTTGTGCTTACATAATTACTCAGGATCTCTGTAATAAAATCCTTCTCAACACAGGTGGGTTAGTATTAAGTAAATTTAGGGCGAGTGTTATGTTTTTACTTTCAATACTTCAGTTTTAGATCAGAATTATAGAACTTGATTTAACCGTTAAGCATTGTTATACCACATTACAGATGCTTAAAATGCAAAATAACTGGATTACTTGAAAATTAAGCAAAAATTACATAAAGTTTAAAAAACACTCATTCAAACAGCTTTATGAACATGAACCCGCCAGCACATCTCACCTAGAGTGTTTACTTTTGGGTTGCATATTTCTCTGGGGTTATTTCTTCAGTGAACAGTGTGAAAGTCGCTCAGTCGTGTCCGACTCTGCGACCCCATGAACTACAGTCCATGGAATTCTCTAGGCCAGAATACTGGAGTGGGCAGCCATTTCTTTCTCCAAATTATTTCTTCAACCTACCCCTGAATTGTTGATATTTACCTGCATGCCTATAAATAGTAGAGTTCTGGTTGTTTTGCTTTAATGATAAGGCTACGCAGCGAGGAACATTTCAGAATTCCTTTTACAACGAAACAAACGTGGCCTGGCAAACCGGACCCAGCAACCCGGCGTCAAGTAGGGAAGAGCACCAATCCCGTCTCATTATTATTTGGTGACGCGTCTCCCGCGGCCGCTCGGCCGGGCTCGGCTCTGGCGCACGCCCGCGGGGAGGCCCCAGAGCGCGGGAGCACAAAGGCACGCGGAGCCTGGCGGCCCCGCAGACTGGCGGCACCGCCCTCCTCGCCCGCCCTCGCCGCGCTCCGGCCCCGCCCGGCGGCACAAAGAGCTGAGCCGCCACTCGTGAGAGGCCCCCGCGCAGCGCAGCCCGCCACACCCACTCGGGCCCGCTCCCGCCTCCGCTGCCGCGGGCGCCCTAATGAATATGCATCACCGCGCCCCCGCCCCCGGCTCCTCCTTTCGGTTTCCTTCCCGCCGCCAGGCGGAAGCGAAGAGCCACGCTTCCCGCGCGCTGAGCCGGCCTGGGTGGGGCGGGGCCGGGCTGCTGGTTCGGAGAAAGAGAAAGCCGGGGAGGCGGCGGCCGCAGAGCGCGGGCCGGGCCGGGCGCGGAAAGGGTGCGCGGATGGCCGGCGGTTCCGGGGTAGCGCCGCCGCCGGCCCTGAGGATTCCAGGGCGGGGAAGAGGAGAGCGCGCAACCTCCCGGCCGTGCCGGGTGCATCAGCCTTAGCGCGCTCCGAGCCCGGGCGGGGAGGCAGCCCTCACCCCGGAGCAGCCCTGCTAAAACAACAATAAAACCCACCAAGCACACACGCGCACGCACGTACACACGCACACAAATACAGACGCGGCACTCTGGACGGCTTTCAAGTCAAGCTCACGTCTTCTCCAAGTGAGAGGAAGCAAACTGGAAATCCAGACAGGCTGAGGGGTTGCCTGTTTTTAGACTTGACTTTTACCGCCTTTTCTTCTTCGGGCCAGGAATTGTGGCATTGCAGAAATTATCATTAAAAACAAAAGTAAGAGCCTACTCCTGGGTTGCGCTCTTAAAAAAAATACAAAAGCGACACTAAAACAACTGGAGAAAAATCCACAAATCTGTACCTGAGATACGTGAAGTCAGCGGGCCAGGGTTCTGTTATAAACTCAACATCTCTTATTTATTGCAATAAGCAGTGGTATGTAGCTTTGAAATGAAGAATTTTATTTGCTTATTTGTCTCTTGCATCCCCTTCTATTCCCAGACAGATTTTTTTCCCCTTTGTACATTGTAAAGAGAACCTAAATGTCATTTCTGCTTTACAGGTTGAGCCATATGTTGGGTTTTCAGACCTAATGTTTAAAAAAACCACAACTTTGTCAACTTTAGTGTACATGCCACACTTTTATGATAGGAATCCGTGGATAACATTGTAAGTCCAAAACTGAAATGTAGCATTTTTTCTGCTTCATCTCCCTAACCCCTTCCCCATGATGGAAAAAATTACTGTACAAATGATACTTTAGTTGTGCCTTGTAGTCCATTCTTTTCGGAGCAGTTTTTTCTTCCCTGCACAGATTTGTTACATATTCTCACTTAAAAGTGTATTTATTTAGCTCTGATTAGTGTATTGGCGTTTTTAAAATCATTCTTCATTCCAAAGTGTAGTTACCCCCACTCCCTTGTTCCTGAAGTGGCAGGATAGAATTGTTAGCCCTCTCCCACTCTTCCCTCTACTTAAAGAAAAAGAAAAAGATTATGATGTATTTCTTCCCGCTCCTGTTTTTTTTTCCTGCCCTGCTGTTTTCACTCTAGTATTTTTTCTCCCCTGCCTAACAAAGTGTGTGTGTGTGCGCGTGTATGTGTCTGTCTGTCTCCCTCTTCCCTTGTCTTCTCTTTGCCAGTATGTCTGGGACATATTTTAATGCACGATATCCCATCCATTAAGTTGTGGTTGAATGCAGAGTGTGTGAGGACTTGGCAGCTTTCAGGTTGAAGAGGGGGCGGGGAAGCCCGTTTCGACTTTGACACAAGATGCCGAAGTGGCGTGATTGGAATTATTATTAGTGCTGTGAACATGGCCATCTTCTCCTCTGGTTAGAAGAACTGCCATTGAACTTGAGACAGGACAGACAAGATCTCCAACCCCCAACTCCCCCCTGCCCCCCCAACCAAGTACAGTAGCTGGCAGGGAAAAGGCGCCAAAATACACAAGATTAACTCTAACTTTCTTTGACAGGATCCTATAACACCATCCTTTGTAATTTTAACTTTCCATCGGGTGGGAAAAAGTTAACTTGTGAACCCATACTTGAACAGACATTTAAATCAGCCCTAAAATGGAATAAATCCAGAAAGTCATACACGCATGCTTATGTGGTTAGGAAAGAATGCACATGTAAATAAGCAGGGTGCATGTGTGTATCTGGGGAGTTCAAGATTTAATCAAAATCAGAATGAGTGTGACTTTTGAGTACATTTACTCTATGGGGCAGAGCACGGTGAGGCAAAGAAGCTGACCTTTAAGCAATCTAAGTAAAAACTGCAAAGAGTTGTGAAACACAAAACGTTGTGGTTTCCAGTTTTACATTTGAGGTTTGATGTTTTCATTTAATGGTATGAGAGATGGAGAAAGCACCAGTGCTGAAAAGTCCCTATTAAATCATATGTGGGCAAAGGTCAAGCACTCCAATTCACTGATACAATATACTGCAGATTCCTGCCTCACTGATGGGGAGCACAGGAAAAAGCGCTTGGGCAATAAAAGTATTAGAAGGGTAATTATTGTACGTGGTTGGGGCTGCATTCTTGTGCACTGGGAAGAGGTTTTTACTGGCCCTGATGAATTTTAAAGCTGAGTATTGTTGAAAGCTGTTTTAATAGGAAATTGATTAGCTGAGTGTTTCATACAATAAATGGTGACAGTTTCATTGTTTGATGTCCAAAATAAATTCTTTTTATTCTTTGGTAGACAGAGTCATCCGTTTAAGATGGTCAGACAGCAGCAACATAATTATGAGTGAATGTGATGTCATGAACATCTGTATCTTTGCTTTTGGAGCTTGTGACATCACACAATTTGACAATATTATTGCTTTGGAAGTTATTAACTTACTGTGTGTTGTAAAATATTTTCAGATGTATCTCAGAGACAAAGTTTACTTAAAATATTAATATGCATTTTGTATAGGCCCAGCAGTTTGTTTTCTATCATTGTAATTATGTAATTGTTGGCTAAATTTTATTTTGAAAGTTAGAATGAACAGTCTTATTATTATGATTGTTTTGGTTTTGAAACAGAAACGCAGTTTTCAAGAACAGATTTACAGAAAGGGATGCAGAAAGTTTACGTTGGTTTGCAGTGCACTTTCTACCTTTCTTCATGAACAATATAAAGACAACTTAGCCATGTTGCATAAAAGCTTTCTCAACAGCTCATTAAAGCCAATTTTTTTTTTCATGTCACAAAGGTGCATGTAGATAGGAAACAAAAACCAACTTACATGTAGAAATAAAATGATGGTATAGTTTTAAGTGTTAGCGATTTTGAAAAAGGACAATAGCTACAACTCTCACAGGCTCAGCAAAGAAGTCTGTGTGTGAAGGTGCCTGTAAGTTTTGAAGTATTGTTAGTGAACCAAGACAATTATTACTGTGATTTTCAAAGTTTAAAATCATACAAAAATTACAGGGCAAATGCTGACTTTGTAATCCCAGAAAGCAATGTCTTTAGAAGCTGGGAATCTCCGTTGATGAACTAGCCTCATTTCTGTACAGAAGTGAAAACCAGCTAAACTTAATGCTGGCCAGTCTACATACAGATTCAGTGGTGGTTTGAAAATGTGCCCGAAATGTAGGCACACTTAGCAGGACGGTATTTTTTTTTCTAAACAGTCGAGTACAGGCATTTCAGCAGTGACATTATTAACAGCGTCATTTTTCTCATTTAGTTTTGTCCTCAGGGGACACCGAACAGCTCCCCGAGGATGGGGAAAGAAAAAATCCACAGTTATTTATTCATTTCAGTGAAAGGCAAAGCGCTGGCAATGGGGGTGGGGAAGCTAACCCGTTGGGATTTTGTAGTAGGGAAAAATTGCTACCCTAATTTGACAGTAGTACTTTAAGGGCTGATAGAGCTGGGCATGATTTTGCAATTCCCATCAAGTACAGGCAATTTCAGTACTTGTTGGTTGTTTATACATGTGTTGTTGAGTGGATTTTTGATGTTCTTGCTTGTGGATATAAAATCGTGTTTTCCAGGCTACACATGTATGATTTTTGTGGTTCATTTGGAAGAAGAAAAGGTCCCTGGGCATGGTGTAGTGGATACTTGCAGTCTTGCAGGCCTGTTTCCTGGGGTCAGGAGGTCATCTGTCTCTTTTGTATTTAGTTTTAAAATATTGATATTGGCCATGCAGCCAGGGTGTGTGGAATTGTTGAGCCACCCCTCTAGTCACATGCAAGAGCTAAAAAAAAAAAAAAAAAAAAAGAGTCATCGAGTGTATTGAAAATGACAGCTTTGTTAAGCTCCAAGAACTTTTCCCTAAACTACTCGAGATTTACACCCTGTCACTGAATTTCTTTAGAAAGGAGAAGACTAAAAGGAAATCAATATTGGAAGACCCTTGAGATGTTATGCTCCTCTCTGGAGGTCAGTGAAAGGCTCCAATTGGGTAATACTGCTTACTTTTTCAAATATACAACTGAGTTTTGAAAAATCCAGTCACCTGAAGAACAGACACTCCAGCACTTCTTGAAATTAAACTGTCAGAAAAAAAACAAAAAACAAAAACTTTCCTCCTCTATAAGACGGCAGGGAATAGGTGATCTAGGGAGGAGGTCTTTAGGGATTCTGAAATATCAGATTTTCCTGTTGCTACAGAAGGTTTTCACTTCTTTCTTCCAGCCAGATTTTGGGGTGAATGAAATTAGTTTAACTCTTTCAGTGAGTGTGAGAGAGAGAAGTTTAGGAGAGGTAAGTACCAGTCTCAAAAGTGTTTCGCCCACTTTGATAGCATCAGAAGCTTTTCAGAGATACTTTCAAACCACCCTTAATGCCATGGCACAGAAATGCTGGGTAAAAGGGAAAATGGCTAAAATACCATATGTACCTTCTCACTTCCTCCTTTTTTTTTTCCTACCTGGTGTTTGAAAGATTGGCATTTCTGAAACCACAGACAGTGAAGTGTCCTGCTGAGAGAAGTCACGGTCTACCCCCTTCCCCCACCCCAGTCCCTCTTTACAAAAGGCTATCTTAAGAGTTCATCTTGAGAACACTTGCAGTGTCCCTGGTATTGGCTGCACAAGAAGCAGAGTTCTGGGTGGGGTGAGGTTGGGGGGATGTCAGCCATTTCACCCATGGTTCCAAGGCCTAAGAAGACAGTCAAAGCCAAATCCACTGAGTACCCCATGTCTCTGTTGCTCATTTTTTCCTCCCTTTGAGTTTCCCCTTCCTTTCTTATTTTCCTTTTTCTTGGAAACAAATCAAAACCCCCACCACCAAGTATCCTCCATGCTCATCCGTAAGTGCCCTACAGACAGGGAGAGGTTTGAACCTCTAAGTGATAGGCCTGGGAGGCCCCAGACATCTTTAGGTCTCGGGGGTCTTACCTGGGTCTGTTGCTGCTTCATCACCCCTGGTGCTGCTGTAGCTTTTGTGGGCTCTTCTGTGTTAAGAGTTGTCTTTCATTCTTCTTTTCTAAGCTCGTGAGAAACTTTTGGAGGCGACCTAGTTTGGGTGGCAAAAGGAAAGGGTTTCTGTTGGTAAGGGAAACTAGTAAGGGAGGAGGGGTGGCGATGTCTGCAGACACTTGCCCAGGGCTCAGCACTGGGCCTCTTCTGCCAGGGGACAGCGGCTGGTTCTGGGATCTCTGGCTGAAACGGAGCACTTGCAGGGTGCCAAGATTTCACTGGGGGTGGTGTGGTGAGGAGGGAGGGAAGAAGGGAGGGAGGGAGAGAAAGAGAGATGGGAGCTTGATTTTTAAAGAGACCCCGAAA
Source organism: Ovis canadensis (assembly GCF_042477335.2). Lineage (NCBI taxonomy): Eukaryota > Metazoa > Chordata > Mammalia > Artiodactyla > Bovidae > Ovis > Ovis canadensis. The sequence continues at coordinate 83,451,494 of NC_091246.1, read as the reverse complement.
TAATGGCTTCTGTAAGAGTCCAGGCATTCAAAGAGGTGTGTTCAAGGACAGGAGAGTATTCGTGCCAACGGGAATGTCTTTTATGGTAAATTAACCCCGGTTAAATGGAATATTTGTTCAAAGGGAAACTCCAGTAGTTAAAGCTGGTATTATCAGTAGCGCTTCCACGCACCCACCCCCCACCCTTCAGACCTTGTAAGAGGGTGAGAAAAGGGCTGCAGCAGAATGTGCAACACAAAGTGATGTTTTGGGCTTTCTTCTTTTTTTAAATCTAGGATGAGATTGCTTAAACATTTCTGAGAGAAATTAGTATTTCTTCGGATTAACCCGTACTGTCACTTCATTTCTTTTATCTATAAAGACTGTCAACTTTATTCTGGCTTTTCAAAAGGAAGAAATGACCCACACAAAGGAAATTAACGTTGTCAGAACCCGGACTAGAGGATTCCGCTCCCAGTGGGGTGTGCCCTAAAGGGTTAACTTCGGGGGGTTTTCTAAATTTCCCCGACTTTACCTGTCTTCCCAGAACCAAAGCTCCCCCCTCCAACCCTGGCCTCCTCGACTCCCCCTCCTTCCCCACCGCCTTTCTTCTTTAGGCTCTTGCTTTACGGGGGCTGCAGCTGGTGGACTTGGCAGGCTCGCCTCATTAAGAGCGCTCTTTGAAAACGGACTGTGTTTGAGCATTTCCCTAATGAGGACAGGACGGGGTTAAAAAGTGACCATTTCATGGTTGACTTGAACCTGCCTACTTTTCTTGATGTGTCGTTGTGAAATGCTTGATGTGGATAACTCCCACTCGGTGAAGGAAAAAGTCACTAGTTCCTTCAAGTCCGCTGGTGGTGGTGGTGGTGGGGGGCGCGTGAGGAAGGGGTGGGAAGAGCGGAGAGAAAGAGATAGGAGAAAGTTGAGGGGAAAAAATCGAGAGGAAGCAAGCGAGAGAGAGGAAAGGGGAATCAGGAGAACCTCCAAACGGCTCCAGAGCACAGCTGGAAGTGGGGGCGGCCCCGCCCCCGGGCTGGGGCCTTCGAGTGCCCTCCGGGGCCCCCGAGCTAGGTAGACGCGTAGCCCCTGGCACTCACTTTTCCTCTCTCCATTGTCTGCACAGCCTTTGCTTCCACCTCTTCCCCACCCACCCCTGGCCGAAAACCGGAATTTGGGGGGCGGAGTGTGTGTGTGTGTGTGTGTGTGTGTGTGTGTGTGTGTGTATGTATATGTGTGCGCGCGCGCGCAGAAAGAGTGCGAGGCAAAGCGCCGGCCTCCACATCTCCGAAATCAAGTTCATTCACTCGGGGCCCGCGGCTCGCGGCGGGGTGAGGGCGGGGCCTCGCGCGGGAGCGAGGCGGGCGCGGCGGCCTCTGCAGGGCTCTAGAGACACACGCACCCCGCTAGCGCGCGCGCCCGCCCGCCCCGCAGCCCCAGGCGCGCTGCGGCCCCGCCCTGCCTGCACCCCGGCGGCGCGGGAGCGGCTTTCCGCCGGCGCCCGGGGCCCCGGGGAGGGGTGGGGATTGGGAGTGAGCCAGAAGAGTCGCGGGAGGAGGAGGACTAGAAGGAGGAGGGCGCAGGAGGCGGCGGCGCGGCCCGATCCTCCGGCTCCGAGCGAGGCCACGTGCACCGGGCACCCCCAAGGGAGGGCGGCAAACCGCGGCGAGGCGCGCCACTTGTGCGGAGCTGCCCCGGGATGCGGGCCCGTGCTTGGGAGACCCCGGATGGGCCCCGTTCCCACCCGCGCCGGCGTGCCCCAACTATTTAAGTCCAAGTTCGTTCAGCCATCCCCCCTCCGTCTCCCCCTCCTCCTTTCAGCCGGCGGAATCGGCGGACCGCGCCTGCCCCGGGTGCGAGAGTCGGCGCCCCAGTCTGGGCCCCGGGGCGGCCTGGGTGTGAGGGAATTTTCCATTCGTTCCTTTCTCGGGCCCAGTTCGGCTCAGGGCTTCTCTTAACTCGGAGGTTCCCGCGGTTTAAAGAGTCCGCAGCGAACACCGGAATACCTTTTTACAGGGCGGGTTTTCGGGGTGTGTACGTGTTGGGGGAAGGGCGCGGGACTTGCCCAAAGGGCGGAATGATCATTTATTTAAAATTTAAAAAAAAGTTGTGGTTCTATTGCAGTGGTATGAGAGCTTTAACAAATGAGTGAGAGAGAGGGAGAGAAGCAAGAGGAGGAGGAGGAAGGTGGGGGGCGGGGGGTGTGGAGAGGCTGGTGCAAAAGGAATGCGCGTTTGCAGGAGGAGGAGTAAAGCGATGATTGTGTAATTAAATAATAAAACAATCCTTAAGTCTGATTTGGAGAGAGCTCGAGCGGGGTCCAGAGGGTGGAACCGGTGAATTTTTCAACTTCCAAGTTTTGCAACGAAAGAAAGCGAGAGAGGGAGGGGAAAAAAAAGAGCCCAGAGCAGAAAGAGAGGAGTTTGGAGCCGAGCGGGAGAGCGGGATTTATCGTTTGGGATTTTTCAGGAGCGCGTTCCGATACCCCCGGGCTCTGGGCAGCCGCGGCAGCAGCAGCAGCAGCCTCCTCGCTCGGCCGGGTCAGACGCGGGGCGAGGCGGGCGGCGGGCGGGCAGCCGGGCGTGGAGGAGTCGGCGCGGGCGGCGGCCGCTGCAGCCGGGGACCGCGCGCCGCGAACCTCTTCCGCCCGGGAGACCTGCGCTCGCGCCCCCTCCCTCACCCCGGCCTCTGCCGGCTCCCCCACCCACCCCGCCCCCACCCCGGCCCTCTCCCGCGCGCGCCCCGCCACCCGCGCGCACTCGCTCACGCTCCCCCCTCGCGCACACACATGGTCGGCTCGCGGCAAAGTTTCGCCTGCGATCGCCACTCCGGGATCCTGCCGCAGTGCTTGGGGCTGTAACCTTGAACTTTCCCAGCGCGGTGACACATTCTCCTCGCTCTCCCTCCCGCCCTCTCTCCTGCGCCCCCCTCCCCGCCTTTTTTAAAAAAGCATTTCACCACCAACCACCACCCCAATCCGACCCACACCGAACCTTCGCGCACCCCCTAGCCCCCAACAACAACAACAACAACAACAACTGCAAAACAGAAAACAAACCCCAAACCCAGGCGAAAAGCAGCCAGCACCGGCGGCGGCGGCGGCGGCGGCCTCGGCGAGCACGGCCAGCGCGCTCGGACTGCAGGAGGGTTAAAAGTGTAGATTGGATTTCACCCCGGGAAATCTAGCACGCCGAGTGAACTTGAATCTTTGGCTATTTAAGGAGGACTGGGTTTGTTGTGAAGTTGCGGTGATCCAGCGCAGAGCCCTGTCCTGATTGATCGCATCGCGGGGCTCAGATGACTGTAAAATGAATAGATGAAATTCTTGCTTCTCGAAGATTTTCTTGGGCATCTCCGGGAAAGTGCGTTTTAAGGCGAAGTCATGATGTATTCTCCCATCTGTCTCACTCAGGTACATGTCTCAGTCGCTCTCTCGAGCTTTCTCTTTAGCCCGAAATGCCTTTGTTTTGTTGCTCTCGTCCGCGGACAACTAATGGTTTTAGTTAACCTCCGCACACCCTGGTAACCCAGCAGCAGAAGTGGTCCGGAGTTGCGGCGGGGTTTGCAGGGCGGCACCACAGCCGGCGAGCGGCCCCTAGCTCACAATCACCATGCGCGCCCAGCCCGGCACGCTGGGCACGGAGAGCGGGTGCCCGCGTGCTGCCAGAGCGGCTGGGCCGGGCGAGGCCGCCAGGGATGGGCAGGGCCCGGGCCCGCGAGAGCTAGCCCGCCTGCAGCCCCTGGAGTGCTTGCTGCGCCCCTGCCCAGGGTGTCTGCTGCCTCTTTTGGTTGCTTGCGCGCTGAGGTGGACTCCGGCTTTAGAGAAGCTTTGAGGGGCGGGGGGGGGAACTGAGCCTTAATAAACAAGCAGTGAACTTGGGCGAAGGGACTCCAGTAGGAGTCCTTGTGGGCGCCTCTGGACTCCGCTGTAGGCAGTGGGCGGGAGACGAAGCAAGTCGAAGGTTGTGGTCCGGGGACTATTCCTTTGCTTAATTTGGGGATCTGAAACTCTAGTCCATCGCGATCCGCACTTTGAGGTTTACCAGTGATCATGCCACAAAGGCGATCTAGACGTGGACTCTAGTTAGTTGGTCGGGATGAAAGTTAAAGGACTTTTAAAACATGTTCATTTTGTGGAGACCTGTTCATTTGACGATATTGGGGCGTAGGTTAGAAAGTAATGCTGGAAAAGTAAGGTCATTTTCAAAAATTCACTTTGAAAATTGTCCTAAGATTTCAGGTACAGTGTTATGAAATAAAATATTGGCTTTATACTTTTACAGGAACACAATTTACATAATTTTAAACCGATCGGTCAAATGGAAAAGTGGAGAGACGGAACAGACTTACCTGGGGGCGGCTTTCATCGCTGCCCGGCTAACTAAGCAACTGACGAACTAACTAAATATCTTAGCCTAGAGTTGTTATTTGAAGCAGTATTTTAAACCTCTAAAGGTGTGGGAGAGTTGACTGCAGCTTTTAGGAGGCTATGCCACGATTAGTAATTGATAACCATTTTCTTTGACATTGGCTTAAAAACTATAAATAGCTCAAGAAGTGTCCCCTAGTTTTAGGTGTGTTACAAGTTTTAAAAAATCCAGTATCATGATGATGCGTTTTTGTAATGGACAAATGATTAAGATTTCAATTGTATGACAATTAGAAGCCATTGTGATTCAAAAGGACTGAGGCATTCATAAATTGTGAATGAAGATGAAAACAATGATAAGGCTTATTCAGTGATTGGATACAGTCCTGTAGCTTTTTGGCTGACACATTTTTTATTGTTTATATTTTGTTTGGCATCTGAGTGTGATTAACTTAGATATGGCTATTTTCAGCAAATAAACATGCACTTTAATTTAACAAAACTGGAAAAGATGAGTTGCTGACCTATTTGTATTTTTAAGGCTGTGAATAATGGCCAGTAAATATGGTGATGAAACTGTTTCAGGTATAACGAATTGCCTTCAGTTGCAAAAGTTACCTTTCATATTACCCATCAGCAGGATTTTTTCCTCTTTCTGGTAAACCACATCCATTTGATATTATTTTTACATTATTGAAGCATAGTTCAAATAAAACAAATTGAGGTAAGCTTTTCACATGCAAAGTGCTGCACTACTTGCTCTCACCTGTGAATGATTGTTTTTCTGTATTGGTTCATATTGCCAGCATCGACTTTTCAGAAACATTGCTAGCGATTACATTGCATGTTTGGTTTCCTCTAGATATGAATCGAAAAGTCACTAGCTTTATCTAAATTTGTGTAAGTTAAAAATAATATTGTAGCATCGTGACATATGGGATATTAGGAGCATGTACAGTGTAGTCATTCGACTGTCCTATTAGTATTCAGGGATACATACTTACCAACACTAATTCATGATGACTGATATTCTCTACTGTTTTAATAATGTAAATCTAGGTTGACATATTGAAACTGTTTTGGGGATTTAAGGCCTAGATTAGAAGAAAAATTTTAGCTTTAAAATTCTCCCTTTAATATCTGTGTGACTTTATAGATAGTGTAAGGTGTTGCAGAAGTAGTATTAACAATGCTATTTTGATATCAGACCAGTAGTTTAGTTTTGTATTACAGGAACTTAATAAAAATAGCTGTAGCAAAACATTTTTTAGGATTATGTAAATACAAAATAGAGAAACATTCTTAATTGATTGAAAACTTTGCAAAGTGCTTTCGTTGTTGCTATAAGATATCTAGGCTTTAGAAAGAAGTTTCAAAAGAGGCTATGGTTGATATTTATCAAAGTGTTATTCAAAATTATCAGTATATGGATATAAATCTGTATTTTTACATCAGTATGAATCAGATGTAAAAAGAAAATTAAGCATCATATAGGATTTTGTATTTGCTTTTGCTAAAAATAATGTAAACCCTTAATAATGTAACTTTCACTTGGAATGATTGTATTGAATTTTTTTTATTTCACTATTTTTCAGGTTCTGAAGGTACATTTATAAAAATGGTTTATTGTTAAATAGCAGTGCTCCAAGAACATCTAGTATTTACTCTTCTACCTCTATATTGGTCTAATTTTCCATCCCTTTCATGGAGACCACTGTTTTGTGAAGAAAAATAAATATTTCCAGTGGAATTATGACTATTTACTTTTATATTTGAAATTTGTAACTAGGTTGTTTATTTTATCAGTTTAGTTTAATAAAGGAAGTTTGAAAAGAGAAAGAATTACTGAATGCCAATGTGTTTTAATAAAAATTCTGCAAGAGCAAGGTGGCCTATTACCTTAGCATAGAGACATTAGATATTAGCTTATTTAAATGCTTTGCTTTCTTAAAAAAACAATTTTCATAGTTGTTTATAGTGTTATTGTGATAACCTATTAATTAGGACATTTGAATACCTTAATCATTTTTTTGATGAAGACAAGTTACTATGCTTCATATAGATGCCATTCAGAATCACTACAGATATACTACAACTCAGCGTTAGAAAACAATCATACTTGGGAGATGGTACTTTAGTCATGTTAATACAAAAATACATGTGACTTATTGAAAAACTCTACTTACCATTTTTTGAGGATATCTTCGTGTCAGAAGTAAGCGTTTTACTTGAAAGGAATTCGCATAATAGTAAAGCCCTGAAAGATATTTGTAAGGCAACTGTGGACTCAGAAAGTTTGCTGCTTCTATTTATCAAAAGAAAAAAACTATGTTTTAAAACATTACTTGGCAGCATTGGCAACAAGCTAAAGGCAACCTTAAAAAAGCAGTGTTTTATGTGCGTTTGCTAAGAAATTCTAAATTTAAGCCCTCGGTGTTGCATTTTGATTGTTTAAAATAAGTTGTTAAGATTTTGAAATCTATTACATGATAGACGATTAGAAACTCAAACAAATGTAATCAAAGTTATATTTGAAGTCTTTATAAGAAAATGAAATGTTACTGAACATAGTACTTAAGGATAAAAGTACTTGAGAGTTACCACGTTGCTTAATATCTGTTAAAATAATACTGCATTTTAAAATAAAATAAATAAAATAATACTGCAAGGGTAAAGTGAGTGAGACAAAGCTCTTCCCATCGCATGTACTCTTTATGATTTCAAGGTTTTAGTTTGTGAGTATATATGTGGGTTTTTAAATCATATCAATAAATCATAGGAGAAGTTAGATTATAGGAAGTGAGTTCCCAAAGCATGAGTCCACATTTCCTCGAGCAGGGTTTCCTCTTGCATATATTTCTAAGGGAGATAAACAAAGTTTTTGTAGTTACAGTGAACGCTGAAAGCATGGCATCAGAAAGTGTATGGAGATAGGGAGGTCTTATCATGGGCTGTGGTTGCTGTGAGCAGGGCTGCCTTCCCACACAAAGAACAGATTGTGGTTTAACTCTTTCCATGGCCTAGTTTAATGTGCTCGCATAGTAACTGAATTGTTCAAGTCTCTGCTGGAAACTACTGATCGGTTTAATGATTTCCTCTATGGCATTTGGTTATGCCTCATGCTGTGATGTAATCATCCACATTCTGTATTGTTATAAAATTTTGATTTAGGCTGATCCTGCTCTCTGAACATTTCACGGCAATATGTTAAAACACTTGAAAATTGCATTATTGATCGGATGGGATGTATAACTCTTCTGGATCCGAACTATAGACTGCGAACATGCCGCAATCTTTAACATTGAAACTGAATATGATCTTGAAAATGAATTCGTAACTCTATGGGAGTTTGGGGGCATCTTCTTTGTTAGAGTCATTCATGATACTTTCATCATTTTTACCTGATGGAATTCATCAGACTGCTGATTAGATAGAATTTATTCCATATAGTTCAGGGTGACCAGTACTAGGCTGTCAATTCTAACTTGGGATATAAGTCATTAGAGAAAGTTATTTTGCGGTTGAGGTGACGATACAGTCACGAGAAAAGTGGCCGTGGTGGAAGTTCTCATTTGTTTCAGATCTGGCCTCACTGCCCACTTACAGTGTGCACGCCCTGGATGTTAAGCTCTTTCTCGGAACAGTAATAGGCCGGAGCTTAGGAGACAGGTTCTACCTATGGCAGGAAGTAATGAAACACTGACTGCTTTGGGAAGTAGCTTGAAATAACTGTAGGTGCAGATTATCTGCCACTCCTAGCTGCCTGTCTGCCTTACAAAAGGCTTGGATGAAACAGGCAGGAAAGACGCAGGAGCCTAAGGTGAACCACTTAATTCACTGGACGGGATCTCTCCACGTGCAGATTCACAAGCCCATGCATATGTGCACCCACAGCCCTGTCCGAGAATTCAGAAGTGTAGCAAATGAATTGTATTGATTCCACAAAAGCAGGGAGTGACCTGCAGTGCACTCCTGGTGTCACCCTGCCACCGCATGCAGAGACACAAAGAATGTAAAGTTGGTGCCAAGTTGCCATTTTTCATTGTTCACCTCAGATTGATTTTTAAGGGTTTTAGAATAATTGCCATACTCATGTGATCGGTTAAACAAATTAACTGACTCAGTGGGGCTTCAGATTCTATAGGAAGAGCTGCTGGAAGAACATCTGAGTCAATTCTGTTTTAAACTTTAGAAACTTTTATTTAAAAATGCAAGAGTGTGTCTGTGGATCTGTGAGAGAGTAAGAGCATGCATGCGTGTATTTTTTTTTGTGTGTGTGTATGTGTGTGTTGGGGGCTAGTGTTGCTGGTGGAGGGAGGGAATATGCTGCTCCAAGTATGGAAACCTTCTGTTCAGGACACCGATACGACAAGCTGTGTCCTTTGCCCACTTTCCCTCACTGTATACCAGTTTCTCTAGTTACCACTCCTGGAATGGTGCTGTTTCAGTGTTGGAATGTTGGACGTTTGATAAGAAAATGGATCAAGTTTAATGGCGCATGCTCTTTGTGCCACCAGCAGCCTCTTGCTGAGAGCATGCTCCAAAAGCGGGAACTGTGTGGCATTACACTGAGCATCTATATGCTTTGTGTTTCTGTGCCACAGAGAAGAGAAATGAACTGTGCCATCGCTCCTGCCTTCTGAACAGCTCTGCTCCGATTAAAAAAAAAAAACTCACTGTGTTCTTTGTAAAATGGTACTGCTTAGTGTTAGTTGGTCAAGTAAATATTTAAATATTGAATTAGGTGCCAAGCACCTTGGTTGCTTACGTTTTAAAGAATATAGGATGCATGGTGGGAATGAGGGGGATGGGGCCAGAGTGGAAATACAAACATGAATCTTTATTCCTTTTTTTTTTTTTTTTTTTAGGAGGGAGAATCAACCTGTGAGTCTTGGTGGAAAAGGGGCAGCTTGGCATACTTTATTTTCTTCTGGTCCTGCTATTTTGATAATTTTAAATAAGAAAAGAATGTTATTTTTATGTGTAACTTCTGGTACTGAATTGGGAATGGGTTGTGGTCTGATGGTTTGGAGCCTTTACCAAACTAAACTGACCGTGTATGTCTTGTTTTTCCCCCTCATCTTCCACAGGATGAATTTCACCCATTCATCGAGGCACTACTTCCACACGTCCGTGCAATCGCCTATACTTGGTTCAACCTGCAGGCTCGGAAACGCAAGTACTTTAAAAAGCACGAGAAGCGAATGTCAAAAGATGAAGAAAGAGCAGTCAAAGATGAGCTTCTCAGCGAAAAGCCTGAAATCAAACAGAAGTGGGCATCCAGGCTCCTGGCCAAACTGCGCAAAGATATCCGCCAGGAGTACCGAGAGGACTTTGTGCTCACCGTGACTGGCAAGAAGCACCCGTGCTGTGTCTTATCCAATCCTGACCAGAAGGGTAAGATTAGGAGAATCGACTGCCTGCGACAGGCAGACAAAGTCTGGCGTCTGGATCTAGTCATGGTGATCCTGTTCAAAGGCATCCCCTTGGAAAGTACCGATGGAGAGCGGCTCATGAAATCCCCACATTGCACAAACCCAGCACTTTGTGTCCAGCCACATCATATCACAGTATCAGTTAAGGAGCTTGATTTGTTTTTGGCATACTACGTGCAGGAGCAAGGTAGGAGCAGATTGTTCTTTCTTCTAGCCCGGCACACATTGCCCGCAGACCCCACGCACAGAGCACCTGGCTTGGGTTAGATGGTCCTGGAGGCCCCTAGGTCTCTTGTTCACCTGATCTGGGGAGAGTGGCATGCCCCTGTTCCTCCACTCGCTTGTCCACTGCCATGTGCAAGCCATGGAAATACACATGGAGCTTTCCTACCTGGATAGGCGTGGATATTTAAAGACCACAAAGAGATGCGTTTTCAGATGTCTTTGAAATAATACACCTTTTCAAAGACACAGAATAATCTGAAGACTATAGTTGATTACACTTTGCTCTTTGTCCTCGGCTACATTCTTTACATCTAGTCATCTTTTGCCAGTTTGAAAATGTAACTTGGTTTATGAATAGTCAAACTGTTCTTTAACAGTCTTTGTATTAGCTTCCTAACGAGGTAGATGAACTTTGTTCACGAATCTAGTGCTACTGCACTGAAAAATAGAATGAACATTTCCTATTACAGAATGCTTAAGATAGCCAGTATCAGAAAGTATATCTTATGCAGACTTAGATTTATTTAATTTAAATATTTCTGTCAACACCTACTTTTGATTGTGTAATATTCGCTGTAGATTAAACGGATTATAGGTCTTGTTTAAATAATTTATGTTCTAATATTCTCCCAGAGTGATTTGGGAACACTTAATACTGTCCGTTTACTTGAATGTAAATTCATGAAACTTACCAAGGAGAGAAGTCGCAGCTCTCCTTAGAGAACAAAAACAGAAAGTAGACTGGTTACGCTGGTTTAAAATAAATCTCAAAAAGAATGTAGAAACCGCATTCCATACCTATTTTAAAAAATCCTTGATAAAGAGAGTGGGGTGAATGTTGCCTGAATAATTTAAAAATAGGTGATATTTTTTGCTGAGTGTTTTCTGGGTTCATGAAATATGTTTATTATTTTTATTTTTCTTAATACATTTTCTTTAAGGAGGTGAGAATTTCTTTACTTCAAATAAATTTATCGATATTTATTGATGTGCTTGTATTAGCAACAGTCCATAGTAAAACATTAAAAAAAAATCTACTGAAAGTGGACTGTAGTTTAATCTACCATAGTTGGTGGTACATTTCTTAACTTGGCCAGGTGGTAGGGAAAGTGGCCTGCAGATAGCCAGGTGGCAGATGGTTATCTGATGTTTGTTATGTAAGTGTGGGATATAGTCAATTGTATGAACTTCATCATCCCAAAATATAAAATATCAGAGTTACTTTTGACTCAGAAATCTAGGTATTATTATGTGTTTTTTTTCTTTACATTTCCTTGGTATAGTTTTAGAGATATGCTTAAAAGTTAGCTAAACATTTCTAGTTTGATTTTAAATAATGGTGCTTGAGATCATATATTTGGAAATATTCTTTTTTTAAATAAAAGACTGCATATACTATTTCTATATGTTTAAAAGGTAAAGTTGAAGTAATGATGGTTTGGGGAAAAAAGTGTTTTTTCCCTGTGTGTCCTAAAATAAAAACTCATTAGCACATGACACTTAATTTGATTGACAGCTGTCTAAGAGGTGACATTATAAGGTGGGCCGTATATATGTGTTGGATTGACTGTAAATGTGTTGTAACTCTGTCATGAAAGTCAAGGCTGGAAGTAAAGTTTTAGAAAGTGGGTTATGTAACTTTTTAGTGCAGGGAGAGAAGATTTGCAGGCACCTCACTGCTGCTTGCATTTTAACTTGCTTGAAGGCTGTTCCTTGAGGTGTGCACACATGTACACTCACTCCTGGGGCAGGCGGCCAACTGTCTTAGTTGATGAACTGACAATAAAGAACATATCCTTTGGATCTGGGAAGATAGATTGAAGAAAGAAAAAATGCATAAATGCCTTCTGCATTAAACCATCGGTCGTGATAGTCATAAAGTTTTAAGTAACTCTTGGAGACCACATTTTCAGATAAAAAATTCATTTTGTTGTTGTTTTGAGTCTCATTTTGAAAACCTTTCATTATCTTACACTGCGCACCTAATTTATATCTTCTGTTACTTGTGAATACATCATATCTTTATAATATCTGATGGCGCATTCTTTGAAAAAGTCACATCAAGATGCTTCTGTGTTTTCCCTTTTAAAAAATTTTTCCTTTGGTCAAATGTAGATTAATTACATATTTTTGTGGTGCGGTTGGTTGAAGAGGGCATTTAAAAAAACTAATCTGTAGTCAATCAGAGAGCTGCATATCTCCCATCGTGACTTTTTACTTCTCCTCTAAGTGCATGGAAACCCACTTAAGTCTATTTTATTAATCAGGTAAAGAAGTATAAAGAAAAACACAAGAGAAAATTCAGAAAGGAAAAATGTAATGTTTGCAAAGAATGAGCAACAGAATTACCTTTCCCCCCTTTTTTCTTTCTTTCCCCACTTCTAAACGACTGGGAGGAAAACATGAGAAGGAACAGAGAGAATGCCAAAGATGGTTGCCACTGGCACCAGGATTGGCATCGGACCCTCTTTGTTTAGCTCAGGATGCCTGTGATTTGTTAGTTGGCATCCGCATTGCAGTGTGGAGTGATGTTACAATATATTGACAATTTCCAGATCTAGAAATGTCAATAGTCCTCTTGGTTATTTACACAAGATCACAAACTGCATATCTTCTGGAGAATGAAATAAAGACCAGCAAATAATAAAGTTCATTGTTGACCAACTTCCTGTGCTTTTTCCCTCTTTCTCTTTTGGTTCAACCCACACTTTTATTTATTTTTTTTTCATGCCCAGCAGCTTCAGCCTCATCTTTTTTTTTGAAATGTGGAAAGAGTTACTAGAGCTTTGACACAAGCTATAGTGCTACATCTGCATCTGATACAGTTTTGGGGAGAATGTATGCATTTTGAAATCATTTCTGATATATAGTTCATTAGACTTTTGCATCCCATGGCCGCAAGGCAGGATTTCCTTTAAAGCGAAATCTCTTTGTTATTCAGCCTCTCCTGTGCCTAGAGTCTGGTTGACCGCAATTTAGTCCATTTTTCTATTGCTCTATGTTTAGGAAAGAGTCATATTCAATATAGTCATTTATTAAATGATGCTACCCCCACTTTACCTAAAATACACACATCATGTGGGAGTCCCTGCATTTAAATCCATAAAATCATTTGACGGTATTGATTCAGAGGGCTGCGCTTCGGCTGTTTCGTTGCTACAAGAACCGCCATTTTGTTTGTGAAGTGCCAGGCGAGGGGGAAAAAAAAGGCAGACACTGTGCTGGATGCCAATAACGGTTGCCAGTGGCACCGAGGTTGGCATCAGACCCTCTTTGTCTAGTTGCTGAATGCCTTTGATTCGTTGGTTGGCATCCGCATTGCAGTGGGCACACTGGAAAGTTTTTGACAATCCCTGAATGAAAGCTGCTTGCTTGTTTGCTGCAGCAAACCTTAGCTGATAGAAAACCCTTCCTTTTATTTTTATTTTTTTCGGTTTCCTTTTTTTCTTTTTAAGATGATGACCGATGAAAGGAAAAAAGCTCTAACGTGTCCTCTGTTTTTCCCAAGATATTAAAGATGTCCAGTGATTCTTGGGCAGGTGCTACCTATTCCCCATATTGTCTTTGTTATTGCCTTCTTGAAAGCAAAGCAAAAAAAACAACAACCAAAAAAAAAACCAAAAACCAGGCAGGCCTTGCACAGGACACCTTCTCGGGACAGAAGTGTACTGTAGGATGCCCTGTGTGCTCTGGGAAGGGTGTGGAGGGCTAGCTGGCTGCAGTGACATGGAATGCACTTGCTAGGAGTGACTGTGGCAGTCACATCACTGCTTATTTCTTAGGCAATTTCTAGTTCCTTCAGTTTCTACACTTCCAAATTTTATCGTAAGCCATTGAGAGGACATTTGTTTTTTTTTCTAGTTATGTGTAGTAAGTAGTAATGTGTAACAGTGTAAATGCTAAAAAAAAAAAAAAAAATAAGAAATGAGAGAACCTTCGTGAGGAAACATGACACCAGGAAGACCAACAAAAAGGCCAAAATAATTTTGGTTGAAGTTTCCCGGATAGTTTGCCTGAACATTGGTTTCCAGTTAACCATATTTATCTCATTAATTAATCAGAAGGATTAGCAGGCTGCACAGAAGGAAGTCTGGCCTGTGGAAGCCTTGAGTAGCCAGTCTGTGTCCTGTCTGAAGGGGAAAAAGGCAGGGAGGGGTGGGCAAGGTGGGCTGGGCTTTCTCTGAGGGAAGAGCTTTGAAGAAAGAAGTTTCGAGATCTCAAGAGAGAGTAACTGTTGTCATGAATTTGCCAGATTCGAGTTGCAACTCAGCCTGACTAATTTTTGAACTGTACTTTGCACTCCTGTTAAACATGTTTTGGAGTGCTAGAGAGGTGCCCGGAACCTTATGGCTCTCATGAGAGAAGAGTTTCTGTTTTAGCTTGGTGGAATCCTTAAAATTGTGGATGGCAACTTCTGTTGTTTTATTGGTAAATGATATGATAATCAACGTACATTTTGAAGTTGTGAAAAAATGTGACTTGTTTACAGGGGGAGTTGTAATCATTATTATTGTGTTTGAAATAGAATCCTTCCGGGTTGTCACATATTATTAGAGAGGAAGCTAATGCTAACAATTGTCTTCCTCCCTCAGTTACTGACTTTTAGAATTCTTTGGGGTAACAATTGTTATTTTTTAAATGAAAAGCTTAAGTAGGTAATTGCTTGCAAGTTGACAGCATATTTTACCATTTTAATAAATTTTGCTTCATTTGCAGATATTTCCCACTACAGGGAAAATGAAGCTTTCATAATTTGTTAACATGAGGCTGCTCTCCAGGATGATTCGGTGTGCTTACATTGTGAAATGCTCAGAAAGCATGACGTTTGTATGCATGTTTGATTTAGGGGAACCCTGTTAAGTTTTCGCATCTAGAATCCTGTCCTTGACTGAACTCATGAACTCTGTGCACGTTTGTTTGCATTCTGGCTCTCGCACAATTCGCCAGATAAAGAAGGGCTCTTACTGGCATGTCTTGCTCCTAGGCTTAATGAGACCTTTGTGGGAACACATATTGTAAGATAAGATACTTAGCAATTTTCTCGCTGATAAGGCGAAAACACAATCCGAGAGGCCAGAAGTTCGCCCTCTTGGCCATGATGTTCCCACCCTAAGACAGTTTTGCTGGACAGTTCAAGAGTTAAACTCTGAGGCCCCAGTTGCCAGCTGGGAAAGCTTGGCATCTGTGTTCTGATGTGGCAAACTAAGCTCTTGCATTGCTGTTCATATGATCTCACTTTTCAAAGGGAAAGGGGAGAGAGAGAGAAATAGAGAAAGAAATGGAGGGAGGGAGAGAGAGGTATGATATTTGTTGTATAAATTATGATTTTCAGGTATTTAAAAAGTAGATGACCATCCAGTTTCTGGAGGCAGCAAAGATCAATAAAATACCCTGTTGACAGCTTTAGGTGTCTCTCCCCACCTTATTCCTTCTCACCATATACACAGCACTGCATATCTTGTAATAAAAAAAAAAAATATTCAACTAGATTATGTGTTTAGATTTTTAGATTTAGTGCACTCTGCTTCTTGGGTGGGAAAATAACTCCATATGCAAAGGAACCAAAATGATGTTCATTTTTCAGGAATACTGGTTATTTGAAACAGTGCAATAACAGGAGATGATGGTTAGGTCTTCCAGAGGGTGCTCCCTAACAGATAAAGAATGAGTGCCTATGGGCCCAGCTGGGCAGGAGCCACTGAAGGAAACCTTGGCTTCAGGCTTCAGTTCTTGAAAGTTTCTGTTTTATAAGTGGTGTCTGAGAGGTCTGTCCACCCATAGGTGTACTATAGATTTCATAGGGTTTTTTATTTACTTTCTCATTCTTCCCTAAATTTGGAATTTACGAGGGAACTGCCAAAAGGAAATTAAAGTTTTAATCCACCATTAACTTTTTCCTCTTAAGTTTGGCACTATAATTTGGAACAACAATCCAAGATATCTACCTAGTAATGTCTGTCTCCTCATAAACTTTCATTCTGCTCGATTGAACTGAAAAACTAGACCAATGGGCTTAAGAAACTGTTTTTATGACACTCTGACTCTTGCCATCCCTGCCGACCAGTTGGAATTTCAGCCCCTGAAGAGGGAGGGACTCAATGAGAAGATGAGCCAGAATTATCTGGAGCTGTTAAAAGTTGAGATAAGTTTTCTGTCATCTCAGTGGCTTACATGCTAACCGACTTTATAATCTGAGGGCTCATTACTGCTTTGTTGGAAGGTTAAGGTTTTTAGAGAGTGGAAATAGCCTATGAGATGCTCCTTAAAATAGGGAATTCCTACATACCTGAAAAAGATAGGCAAAGGCAAGGGTGATCCCTGGGTCTGAAACTGACTTTGGGTGGAAGCGTCTCTTCAGCTGATGAAAGAGTGGATTTTCTAGTTTGAAGTTGAGGAAAGTTTGACTTGTGACACTCGAGGAGTCTGTTAGTCTGTTTGCTGTGACAGAGAAAATGATCAGTTGATGTTGTGTTCAATGCAAAGTTTTCCAGCCTTTCTTCCTTCCATCCTTGTGTCAGAGGAATAATTTTAGAAATCTCAGAGAACTAGTGGTTGTGTGATGGGAAACGCGCGTTCGGTAGCACTCCTCTACGCCAAGCAGAGCCAGAGGGGAGCTTCCTCTTCAAGCTCACTTTTTCTCCGGCAATGTGGTGTGTCATCTCATTTTAAAATACATTCTTGGGTCCTTGAACTCTAATGATGTGATGTGGTTAATTTCACTGAATTCTGTTGTTGGGATTTAGCATAGAGAATAAATCACTGCCCTGCAGAGAACTTGCGAACGCTAAGTGCGTGTCTTGGAGGAAGGAGTCTGTGGGATTAGTTTGTGTTAGACTGGATGTTACAGGATGTGAGGCTAATGGGACTTGAATGCTTGGGCATTTTGGTTGTTATATTATTCAGAAAATTGGAATAAATGACCACCAGTTAACCAATGAGGTGAAAAGACCTTGAGGCTGAATTGAAGGCCACACATACAAGAAAAAAAAATCTTCAGAAATTTATATCAAGCAATGTTCTAAGAGTGGAATGCAAATTATTCTTGCACATAAATATATTGTATATAATAAAACAGTTAGATACACATATTCTCACTGTTTATGATGATAGTTTAAACAGGATAGCATTGATGAATCACAGATGAATTAAAGAACTCTGAATAAAGACTATATAATTGAAAATATGGGGTGATGGATGAAGTAATTTTACTAGCTGAGAGTTGCCTGGAGGTTGTTTATTTTCAGAATCCCATTTTAAGGCAGTTCAGAGCATGTAGTAAGTTATGGATGAAGAACAAATCAGTTGAAAATGGGATTTGTTTAAACAAGCACAAAAAAGGAAAATAAGAATTGCCTTTGAGAAAAAATTCCTTAAATATATTGGAATTTTTAAAATTCAGGTTAGCTTCAACTCCATGTCTCAAAGTAGAAAATTCAGTAAATAGTATTGAGTTGAATTATATAATACCTGTGTCTCCAACAAAACTGCACAAAAGCATTTAATAACCATCAGTTCATGTTGTGACACTACTATACTGATGCAGCATGAAGCTGAAGACTTTTTATTTTAAGCTTCAGTTTTTCAAAACTCATATTGTAAAAAAGTACATGGAGAAAGTTACTGTTGTTAACAGGGAATGGTAGAGCTTAGGACAAAAATCTGATCATGGGCACAGATGTTAGGATGGTTATTTGAAATAGGGTATATTCTGTAATTCATGTGAGTAGGGGATTACATTTATGTCCATGTTAATAACACGAGTATGTCAGTATGAAGTCTATGCCCCTCTATTAGTGAATTCTAAAGTGTGAAAAATGTTCCTGCTTAGGACAACTTGTATTTTATTATTCTGACATCTGCAGTTTCTGGATGGATTACCTTAAATTTGCTATGCTATGTTAAAAGCCTTGTTTTATGAGGTCGGTCTCAGCTTCTGGCCTTGGTGTCAGGAACCCTGCTACGTGATGCAACTTGCCTTGTTAGGTTTAATTGACCAAAGCTGATGTGTTAAAACAATTCATTTGTGCTGTAACTTATGCCCTGGCTAAGTTGCTACCTGAATCCTTTGACCTTGACTTGTCTGGGTCATGAAATGGCTGCAAGCTGTTTGACCTTTCTATTGTGTAGTAATGTCACTGTTTCCTCTTATTCTTTTATGGTAATAGCTGACAAAAAGCCCCAGCCCTGACTTTACACCCCAGTGGATTCCAGGCGTCCCTCCGCAGCAGCCACGTCTTCTGTTTGACATGGTCTAGCTGTAGAAGTGACTTTCTTTTGTCTGCTGAGAGCGATGGGAACAAATTTGCAGCCCTCATTGCTCCAGGAAGTGGGGGATCTTTGGGCATTTAGAGAAATTTGAATTCCTTCTGCTTAGATGTTCAGTTTTCGTGTTTTATGATTATTCATATCACCATTTACCTACCCCCTCTCTTCCGAGGTTGGCTTTTCAGCTTTTTATATTTATGGTTTCCTTAATAATTACTTTTCAACATTTTCAGCTGTTACAATAAAAATACTTTATTGTCACTATATAGGGTAAAACTGGTAAACTTAGTCATGCTTTGGGTTAGTGTAGGTCCTAAAATGACTGACTTTGAAACTTCACCTCTTAAACTTGTCTGGCATTGGAAAAAGCTGTATGCTAAACATGTAGGATTAGAACAAATTTTTAAGAACTGAGAGTCATGTTTTAACTTTATATAGTCCATCTTATAGTTTTAGGGGAGACCTATTCTTATGACTTAGATGGCTATATTTCAAAACATTAGTGAACCATTAGTAAATTTGAAGTTTTTCTTTCTTTGGGGACATTTGCCAGCATGTGAAATTCAATGTTTATTTCAACGAATATTAAATTTTTTTCCCCGTCTTTATGAAACCCTCCTATGCAAAAATAGAGAATTTTACCTCTGTTCTCTTCCGAAGCAGTGAAATAATTTTATTTTTAAAATATTGGAAATGCCTTCTAAAATGTTAAAACACAGATATTTTTATCCTACCAAATTTTTCTTTGCCAAATATGACATTGTAGTTCATGATTTTTTTCCCTATATTTGCCAGATTAAATATTTAAAATCCAAGCTGTTACATCTTATTTTTAAATTATTAGAGGAAGAGAGGAAGTTTAAGTTAGAATGTGCATTTCCTTACTCGTGTGTCCCATACTGTTTATCCATGTGTGTGGAGACACTGGCAGATGGGAGACAGTGTGGCCCAGGCACTAGAACCTTGGGAAAAGGCGTGTGATTTTTCTATTCCCATTTTTAAAATATCTGAAATGGCAGGTGAGAAGGTTTTTCTTTTTCTTGAGTCTTGCTATTTTAAATGATTTTTTTTTCCCCCAGGAATGTTCACAGAATCAAGGAATTTAAATGCTTTTCAGCATTGTGTTGATAATCCAGCATCCTCAGACCCAAGGAAGGAGGGTGAATGAAAAAACCTGGTTTTAGTCAAGAGCCTCAGTTTCTCTCTCCTGTCCCATAAAATCTAATCTAGACTTGAAAGCACCTCTCAGACCTTTCTGCTCATTCAGTGGTGTCTCATCAGTAGAGCCAAAATAGAATTGAGTTGGGATGTGGTTAGTGGGCTAATCGGTCATATGCAGTGGGACTGTGGTACAAGAACAGCGGACCAGCCCCCAAGGGTTTAAAAAATGTCTGCGATTTCTTCCAGAAATCTGCCTCAGTTCCTCCACTGAAATGATTTATAACAGATCTCAGCTGCTGAGCTAAAGAGAGGAAGTTCCTGGATCTTGGGTAATTGATGTGTGTGTGTGTGTGTGTGTGTGTTTGTGTCTCGCAGAGTTGAAGTGAATGCAGAGGGAAAAAAAAGGACAGCTCAGATCTTGCAGGAATTACTTCAAGAAGGATGGTTCATTCATAGGTTGAAGGGTAAATAACATACCATTTAAAATATTCGGTTAGCTTTAGAATTTGGATTCCTTCAGAGTTGAGCATATCTCCCTTCTTCCTGGCTTTTAGTTTTCATAAAGCACAGGAAAATAAGTGCATTAATCAGACATTTCATTCTGGTTTTGATTTTACTCTTCATCAGCTTTAGTGACCTTGGCTAAGTCACTCAAGCTCCATGTGCCTTGGTTTTCTGTTTTGTAAAATGGGGTTAGGATGCCTACTTCACAGGACTGTTTCAGGGTTACATGAAGTAATTCACATAAGTAAAAGCTATAATGTTAGTAAGAGTAATGATTGCTCTATATAAAGCAACATGGCATAAGGTAGACACCTAGAGAAAATACCCAGCAGTGAAGAGAATGGGTTAGGCGTCGCTGCATGGGCTTGTCAGTTAGTTTGGGTGTATCTCAGGTGATAAGACATTCCAAGGAGAAAATGAAAGTCCTGAGTACAGTGGTGTGGATAGATATTTGTTAGTAGGTGCATGAGATTAACTAGTTGTGTGTGGGTTTTAGATTAGTTTAAATTAGAATTACTGTGTCAGAAAAGGCGATGGCACCCCACTCCAGTACTCTTGCCTGGAAAATCCATGGACGGAGGAGCCTGGTGGGCTGCAGTCCATGGGGTCACGAAGAGTTGGACACGACTGAGCGACTTCCCTTTCACTTTTCCCTTTCATGCATTGGAGAAGGAAATGGCAACCCACTCCAATGTTCTTGCCTGGAGAATCCCAGGGACGGGGGAGCCTGGTGGGCTGCCGTCTATGGGGTCACACAGAGTTGGACACAACTGAAGTGACTTAGCAGTAGCAGCAGCAGAATTAGTGTATAGTTTTAGCAATCTTTTATGTCAGACTTACCAGACAGTTAATTTCTTGATCAATCTAGGAATCATTGAAAGGAAGGAGTTATTTTATTAGTAGCTCTTGGAGTAAATAACTTTGTGTCAGATGAAGGGTATCCTAGGAAGTTCTTGTATTGATAATTCATTGCACTCCAGTGAAAACGTAAGACTTTTGTGTGTGTGTGTGTATATATATATATATATATATGTATATATATATATATATATATATATATATAATGAAATGGGCACCAGCTGGGAGAACTCCACTTATGTTTTACAATTGGTGGGACAGAAGTGGTGATGATATGGACTGGGTTGTTCTTGAGGAAGAAGCTGCTGGTTTTTTGGACTGTTAGGTCTGAGACTGTCTTATTTAGAAATGATATCCACTTGGGTCAAAATTCACAATGCTTCATTAGTTACATGAATTGTTTTGACTTTCTTGCCACTGAAAATCTTCCTCCTTAAGTCAGTCTTTCTCACTCATCCTTTTTAGGGTGTTAAGAACATTAATTAAATAATCTTAAGGGGAAAAAAAGGTAATATTTCTTACTTAAAATGATGTCGCTTTTTCTGAGAACATCTGAAAGCCATGTGGGAAGTGGTTGAAACATTCTCTTCTTCTCAGATTTGGGATTAGCCTTTGAGTATTGTGGTTCTGGTTGGTTGGATCTGGGTGGTCCTGAAATCTCTTTGATGGGCCAGATTTTTCTTGGGAACCAGTCATGGTGCTTCTTTTCCATGGACTGTGGATTGCTTTCCTCAGTCACTTTGTACAGCAGGTTTGGAAAGTGGACAGTTTGCCCTTACCCGTAGTCTGAGCTACCAGGGAAATACCTTAAATCACATGTCACACTGACGCAGTGCAAAAACTGATTCATATTTTTCTGTGAAGCATTTTATAATAATACTGAGGAGTTCTGACCAGGAGTTAATAGGAGAAGTTCCCTCTCTGTTTGTTCGTCTGTTAAACAGTAACTGGGGTATGCAGAAAGTAGAATAAAAACATTGATTATCAGCTGGCTTAGATCCTGGCACATCATTTTTAATAATCTGTGTCCTGCCTCTTCTTTTTGAGAACTTACCTGGTATTCAGTTGCACTTCTGTTCAAAATCAAGAAGCGTGTATTTTAGTACATGACAAATGTACAACTCCAATTTTTTGACATATGTAAACTGGATTGCTGTTGATGGCAGAAGGATTTGGTATTTTGTCTTTCTACTTTGAAAAGCTTTGTTTGCACTTAGGATTTAAAGTTAATATGGACCTGAAATGGGAATGCATATATGATTCTTAAATATTGGTTGCCTTTTTTTAGCCTCATGGAGATGCTAACATGTTTCTTTAAATTTCCTGACGGTAAAGCATTAGTATTTTTGGTTAGACGTATAGTTATCATGTAACAGTGTCTGTTCTATTTGCAGTGTCCAAGTAAAGGAAAAGCTGCTTATAGTAATATGAGGATCACTGGTCTTACAATAATTAAATAGACTTGTTAGACTACATTAATCCCTTTTAGAACATTTGGAATGACTTCTTAGTACTAACAACACAGTATTAGGGCCTACAATTAATCTGCTTTTTGTATCCAACATTTGTATAATATAAAACATGTGTATAGAGAAATATATTTTGACTTTAAAATGAGTTCATAGGAGGGCAAAATGAAATTATATTGAACTGTGAAGGAAGATGAATATGATTCTAAGTACTGATAAAATATGGAATTCATTTCAAGTTAGCATAGATTAATTTTTTGGTTTTTTTTTTTTTTTTTTGGTGAAGACCTTTTTTGGGCTCTCAGAATCACTTTCCCTGTGAGTTCCAAGCTTTGTACATGACACATCAGATATGTACAACATGAAATGGAAGCATTTGTTCAACCTAATATCCAGGAGATATGTTAACTCTTTGTGAGTTGGTGTTTCTTGCTTGGTCTTTGCATTGATACAGCTATTTATTAACTCTGGAGAAAGTGAAGCAGACTCGATTTTAAAGTCTGGTCCAATCTTGTTCTGTGTTTCATAGAAATGGTTTAAGTCAAGGACAGACTCTGTACTCAGTATTCAAACGGCATTATTACGGATTGGTTAAAGGACTTATGAATTAGGATTGTGTTCACATCTTCTGTTGTGGAGGTCTCAGGAGGTATAATTTCCTCCTCGATGTGGGTTCTCTTTTTGTTATGGAGTCTTTCACACCTAGGGATGTGAATTCAGCCTTGGGTATTGCAGTTACTGGGAAAAGATTTCTTGAAGGATGCAGTATTAGTTCAATTCTGGGGCAGATTGCAGGCGTGTGTACAGAGTACTATGGAAGCGCTGGAATTATTGAGTGGTTTGTAGCCATTTCAGACCATGTGCCTGGGACCAGCTAACACATTGTCAGGGAAAAACATGATGTAGCAACAATATTAGATCATGCAAATGAGACTACTGAATAGTAATAGTTATGGGCAATATTTTGGAAAACACTGATTAGTGACAGTTTTATTACAGCAAATGTATGTATCAAGTCCCCAGATTTCATTGTAATGCACTGAAAACAGATGTCAAAGTGTCCCAAACAGAATTTCATGGTTAATCTACATATTGCATGGAAAGTGCAAACAAACCATTTAGAATTCTGTTATTTAATCCTTTTAGAAGGAATCAAAATATACAATTTAGATTTACTCCATTCTTTCTTTTAATTTCAGATTTTTTTTTCCTAGGGGCTGATGATAAATTATTTCTTTTCTTTGCTGTTTTCTTAAGATGCGTATGGGAGAAGACATATCTGCATATGGACTTGGTTTTACTTAATGTACTTTGAACTGTAGGTTTCTGAACATACGGTCTTTGCATTAAAAAAAAAAATTAGGCTCTAAATTATTTAGTGACCTGGTAATGAAATTACCTTCTTCTGTTCCTTTGTGTACTGATGTAGAGTTTCACTCTGTGCTACTTAGTGATTGAAGCAGACACTGAAGCCAAAGAAAAGAAAATGGGTAGCCCTCCTTCCTGCAAGTACCTGGGGGATCTGGCACCTCTTCTTGACTTGGTTTCTCTGTCCATCAAGTGAGAGAGTTGGCCAGAAGGTTTTCACTGTCCCTCTTAGCACCGGAATCTGAGGAATTTGACTTCTGGTTACCCTGGCAGGGGAAGATCCCCTTCACATTAAGCAATATTTAATGAAGTTTAGCACACTCTTGTTAAATCTAGGATTTTAATACACTTTATTTATTAAAGAGAAATAGAAAATGTATAACTTGACTCTTGAGTAACACTTTCATGTTGCTCAATTCAAAGTCCAATAGTCAAATCATTTGGTTCAAGCTAGATAAAAAGCTTGCTTTTTAAAGAAAGCGGTCTTTAACTCATAGATTTTTAGAGCTGGAAGGATCCCTAGGGACCGTCTCACTTTACAGCTGCGGGTACTGAATCTGAGAGAGACTCAAAGCCACTTCGGCTGCTTGTGTTAGTTTTACTGTTATAAGAGCATAAATAAGGATAAATAAAGAAAAGTGTTATTTTGTGAACTTAGCATTTTTTTTTTTTAGGTACAAAGAGAAAATTTGTGATTGAAAGACATACGTTATCATTTTTAATTTATTTAAATCAATTGTTTCAAGAGTTTGGCTGTTTTCTTTTATAGCTTTTCATAGGATATATTCTATTGAAGTCACTCTGTAGCTGGGGTTTTCATGAGAATTACTGTATTTATCTTTTCAGTGGGTGAAGAAAAATTGTTTAAGTTATGGTCAACTAATATGGGTTTGATTGTAGTTAGAAAACAGAAAGGATCCATTAAAAATGTGCTGCCAGATTTCCAGTAACCATTAAAGGTCATGTTTGAGCCTGGTTGTAAGAAGAAATTTTTTTTGAAAGTCAGGTATTGGAAGAAAACTTGGGAGCTGGTTATGAGGAACTGGTTTAAGTTCTGCTTCCTGGATGTCTACAATTTTCAGATTAGCTTGATAATTACCACGTCTCCATTTTCCTTTGTGTGGTATATGTCTCTCGTCCTAGTTTAAAAAAATTGCTTTTCTCCAGTTTAAAGCAAACATCCATATGCCTTCTTTTATTTAAGAGATGTTTCTAAGCATTTTTTCTTAGTTTAATTTTAGAAACCAAAATAAATTCACAAGGGGATTCAGTGAATCCTTTTGCTATGGTGAGAATTCTTTTATGACATGAAAGATTTATCTGTCAATTGTGTTATATGAGTGTCCTGTAATATGCTTATGTATATCAAGTCACCTCTGAATATAGCAGATGATAACTTTTAGAGAAGAGATATTAGCAGTGTTAGAAAAAGTTTCATGTCAGCTACTTTTAGTAGCTTTTAGTTTGAAAGTTTATGAGGAAGGCTTGAAAGCATGTCTTAAAGGCACGATTGTAGACAGAAAAACAGATGAATAAAAGATGGATGTTATGTAAGTTCACGTCAAAATCATTGGAAATGGCATGGGAGCACATTATAAAACTGATAATAAGTATTTGTGGAATGAATGAAAATAAACTACTTAAAACAGTGTACAAATATTAGGGGCAAATCAGAGAACTGTTGCAGTTGTAATTTAAGGGAAGTTGCTGAAACTGGAGAGATCTGATTTTTCCCGAGACTTGTGTTCTGTTTCCACTAGTGACTGGTGACTGTATAAGAAGTATTATCTGTACCTTATTTGTGCTTTCAGTTTCAGGAGTGATTAGAATAAAACCATATGAAGTGTAGTGTCTGTATTAGCAATAGAACATATTTTAGAATCAAGCTGCGGCTTTAAATGTTTGTTTTGCTATTATTCATTATATGGTTGGGCAAATTAGGTATATTTCCTGAGATTCAGGTTTTTGAGCTCTGCAGTGGGTGGCAAGGGTGAAATGAGAAAATGCTTGTGAGATGCTTGACACCATGCCAATCACATTGTAGGCTCTCAATAAGATGTTTGCAGTTATTGCTATGTCTTGTAGTCAGCAACCAGTATGGTGCCTGCTCATAGTATGTACTAAGTACTTATTTGGTCGATGAATGAATGCTTACCACCTATTCTAAGGAATGTGAAAGACTTGATCTCTCTTTTGTGGGACAGGGCATTAAATTAGGGATAGTATTCTACCAAAAGACGGAGAAGGCAATGGCACCCCACTCCAGTACTCTTGCCTGGAAAATCCCATGGACAGAGGAGCCTGGAGGGCTGCAGTCCGTGGAGTCGCAAAGAGTCAGACACGACTGAGCAACTTCACTTTCACTGTTCACTTTCATGCATTGGAGAAGGAAATGGCAACCCACTCCAGTGTTCTTGCCTGGAGAATCCCAGGGACGGGGAGCCTGGTGGGCTGCCATCTATGGGGTGGCACAGAGTCAGACACGACTGAAGCGACTTAGCAGCATTCTACTAAAAGAAGGAAGAAACATATTAAGAAAGCAAAAATTAAACTATTTTAGTTGCTATGTAATGTCTCAAAATTGATCTATAAAGAAATGAATGATACAGAACCACCTACGAATCACCATGCTCATTTCAGTATCTGTAGGTGACTGAAAGATAATAGCCTTTCCCAGGAGCAATTGCTGCTTAGAATCCAGTATACTTTACACTATCCATTTTTCATAAGGCGTTTTCCTGGGGTATAAGAAAGACTTAGACATAAACATAATCAGAAAAAAACACAACATATCTGTAACTGTTGCCTAGCCAAGACTACCTGAGGCATTGGGATTTTGTGCAGGAAACCAAGACTTTAAAATCCCAAATCTTTCATGGGCTTGAATGGTAAATACTTTTTCTCCTTTTTGTCTCTGATAGCACTGAATTATAGTCCCACAAAAAGTTTAGATGAGAGATTCTTAGTCTTTCAGGTAAGATTATTTTCTGAAGAATAATTTTGACTGTTGTGTCTTAATCATTAAAAATGCATTACATATTTTAAAACCCATTTCACTAATGATATAATTTAAGTGTCTAAAAAATTTTGGTGTTGGCAACTTTTCCTCAGTAGTCACTGGGTAATAATCGTTACCCCATTACTATTCATTTGATCAGTCATTATTCGGTTTTCCTGAAGAGAGTGCCTGTGTGTATGCATGCTGTGTGCTCCGCTTAGTCGCTCAGTCATGTCCGACTCTTTGCGACCCCATGGAATGCATCCCACTGGGCTCTCTGTCCATGGGGATTCTCCAGGCAAGACTACTTGGGTTGCCATGCCCTCCTCCAGGGGATCTTCCCAATCCAGGGATCAAACCCAGGTCACCTGCATTGCAGGCAGATTCTTTACCGCTGAGCCACCAGGGAAGCCCAAGTGTGTATATAGGCATATATATGGAACATTAATTCTTTTTATTTGGTATGTGATTTATATGATTCTGCATATATCATACAGTCAAATAAGTGGGCATGTATGGATTTATTAAAATGTATCTTTCAAAAAAATATAAAACACCTGGTATACAGGTGAAAAGTGGTTGAGAAATACATTTATTGAGTGGGAACTCTGTACTAAGCATTTCAGCATTTTAAGGAGTTAGGAAAGAATGGTGAAAATATGGGTGACCTTTCCCAAGTAATTTATAACTAGAAAAGAGAAGATAATGGTCACTTACAGTGAGAAAGAAAAAGACAGTGGAATAGGTATACAGCCAACTAAAGTCTTACCAGCTACTATATGTAGTTGGATTTACTGAGCTCTCTGAGCGGACACCCTGTGGGACTGCCCTGGAAAGGTCACAGAGAGGAGGTGGATCTCAAGCAGAGTTTTCTCAGGGGTCATATCATAAAAACAAAACAAAACGAGACAGGTAACCAAGCATCTACCTCTTATGTAAATGATTTCTATTTGGCAATATTGTATGAGAATTATATATTTTATTATTGTGGTAACAGATTTGGTGTTTTTAATAATTTGTTAATAAAGGAAAAGTCTAATAGTAAGCTGTAACCCAGATGCCAACATACTCAATATTAAATGGCTTGAATTGATTAATCTCTTTTTTAGGGTAGGTAATAATATTCTAGTAATTCTAAACAACATTATTCTTATATGCAGCCTAGCTCTTAGAATTCAGTGTAATCCTGTATACATGATTTAAAAATGTTTTAATATCTTTTAAATTTAGTTTAGTATTTTTTATTATTTATAATTCTGAATGGAAAATGTGAATACATATTTGTTAAGTGTCATATATCTAATAATTTGTTTTAAACATTTTAAAACTGAGATGATAATTCTGTAGGCAGTTAAAAAATCTGGAAACCAGAGGACATGCTGCAGAAATATTTTATTTAAAATATACTCTAAAGATAGCTGAATTTAGTTTCGTGTCCAGTTTATATCACTATTATTATTTTAAAAATCAAGTGAGGCTCTCCAGTTCAGTAGAAAAAAAGAATTGTTTCAGTGTGATGAGATGTCAGGCTGAATTTCTGATTTGAAGCAAATTTATACTTTCTTTTTTCAATAAGAGCAATGGACCTGTACAGTGACACACACAACAATAAAATAAGCCCCAGCTTTACATATTGAATTTTTCTAATATATTTTGCTTTCTGTAAATGATACCTATTCTATACCTAATGTTTGCATATAGAAATAAGAGAAAAAATATAAATGAAAACCTTGGTAATCCTTTGGCCTTAGCTATGACATAGGTAACTTCTTTAGATTAGCTTTCAAGCATTAAAGGTTAGCAGCCTTAACACCCGAAGAAAGAATTGAATCCAGTGTGTGAAATCTCTGTTCCTCTATACTTCCTCAGACAAATAAGATGTGAATATAAGTTCTTAAAGGGCAGTGATCAAGTTTTCTCTTTTTTCATGCTTCTCTTCCCCTATTCATCAACATATATATACATACATACATATATATATACACACACACACATATGTTTACACTGTGTTGATTCTCAAGCTGAATGTTGATTATGATATGCAGATACAGTGAAATTAGGAAATGTCTCAATTTTTCATTTTACGATGGCATTTTAAAGCCAGCCTATCTACAAACAAGTTGCTTAGTCATTCAGCAAATATTCACTGAGTACCGGCTTGTGAATCAGGCACTGTGCCGAACACTGGGATTTCAATATAGAGAAAATGGACATTGTGCTAACTTTTTAGTAGGGAACGACAATTTAAGAGGAATTATCCAGTATTTATAACTATTTTTTCTTAACTGAGAAATGTTACTATTAGCTTCTTGATAAACACTTTGTGGAAAGAGTAATGTTAGTGAGTATCATCTGAAGGAAATGACTTAGGAAAGCTTGTGACAATTTCTGAGAAAAAAGTGAGATGGTGAGAACAGATAATTTCAAAGAACAATTTTTCATCCATATGACAAATAATAGTTTTGACGGGTGCACATGGTAATTTCCAGGTGGCTCAGTGGGAGCCAGTGCCTGCAGTGCAGGGGACTCGGGTTTGATCCGTGGGTTGGAAAGATCCCCTGGAGAAGGGCGTGGCAACCCGCTCCAGTATTCTTGCCTGGGAAATCCCATGGACAGAAGAGCCTGGCGGGTTATAATCCATTGGGTCACAAAGATTTGGACACAACTTCAGTGACTAAGCGCGCACACTCATGGTAATATGAGCATGTTCTGGGACATCTAGTCGTGGGTAGCTTTTCTTGCAGGAAACTGGAAACATGTCAGGATGCCTTTCTGAACTCTGGCCTTGCTCCTAACTGGAGCCGTCGCACTGGACTCTGAGTGGCATTAGCACCATACCATTCAGAGGTGAGAGAATCAGGAACCGTAGTGAGGCCTGGGGAAGAGTGAGTACTTGCTGGGCTCTGAGCTGATGATGGTAATTAATAGAAGAAACAGAATAGACGTGTAGCATTGGAGGGACACTCAACAGAGTTCCTTGGATGTCAGCAGATCTGTTGTAGATTTTGAAGCTAATGTGTCAGTCTGATGGATGACTAGGGCAAGTGACTAGAAGCACGGGGGGTGGGAACTTGCTGGAAGGAGCCATGAAAACAGTGTCATGGATTTAGAATCAGGAATACTGAGTCTAAAACTCTTGTTTTGATCATTTTTACCTGTATGACTGTCAGCCAGTTTTAAAATTCCTGATGCTCCATTTCTTCTGTGTAAAGTGGGGATAATAATAATCTTAAAAGCTCTGAGTAGGGCTACATGAATTAATGACTTGAAAAGGCCTTGCCTAGTGAGTAGAGGGTCTCATACGAAAGCACACTAGGATAAGAGGAAATGACAAATGAGAATGACTGCATAGTTTAGCAGAAAAGATTAGGATTTTCTCGGCTGTGGCAAAGTTCCACTATGCTTTTTGGTACGTAGTTGTTCAGCTAACATTTTGTGAGCACTTACTGTGTGATGAAGCATCCTTTGCAGAGTTTTATCCATGTGACTTGTTGCTTCCTCCTTAACCACGTGAGGTCGATACGTTACTGTCCTTCCACACATGAGAACTCCGTGGCCTAGTCTAGTGACTGAACTCAAATTGGAACCCACGTAGTTTGTCTCTAGGTCGTCCCTGGTGGCTCAGACGATAAAGAATCTGCCTGCAACGTGAGAGACCTGGGTTCAGTCCCTCGGCTGGGAAGATCCCCTGGAGAAGGGAATGGCTACCACTCCAGCATTCTAGCCTAGAGAATTCCATGGAGTTCCTTCTTAATCCTACTTCTAGATGGTGAAGTTACTCCATCCACAGCAGGGCAGAAGGGACAAAATGTTACCAAGTGAGGGATAATTGAAGTGAAAAAGATAAGCTTATTTTGACTTAGTCACACACACATTTTTAAAAGGATTGACGTCATCATTTGTTTTACCTTTGACTTGTAAGTTGTTTATTTCAATTTTGAGTAATTCTGATACGGAAAGTAAAAGTTGTAGTGATTGCCAAGCTAATCTTTTCTCCTAAACGATGCAGTCTTTCTCATTTTGTTGCTTCCCCTTGTTCTCGTGTGCTTTCATATGAGACCCTGAAATTGGATGTGTTTATTGTGTAGACCACAAAGGATCCATAGGGAAGATAAAACAGCCTTAAAGAGAGGATTAAGCGAGTCAAGAGCCATACATGGTAATCCAGCTCTTCAAGAATAGGCATCATGGCCTTTATGATTGGTTTATGATAAAAAAACCTTGCCTGTTTCACTCACACCATGCTAAATTAATGGTTTTCCTGGCAAGTCTCAGAACAGTTTTTCTTCTTCTGTCCTTCTTATTTGTTAGAAGAGCTGGGACATTTTTCTCAGGTTTACTGACATCTGCTTACTTTTCAGTAAATGTACTCTGGCATCATTCTGCAATGAGAGCTTTTGGAAGGAAACAAGCACTTGAATGAAGGACAGGTATTTTGGTTTCCATAATAATTTCTTTGTTCAGTTTTTCTAAACAAACTATTTTTGAATTTTAAGTGCCTGCTTTGTGGATTATTTAGGTCAGGGATCATGAGATTTATAAATCATCCTAGAGTTCACAGAGCAACACTGCTTCATCCCCGAATCCTCTATGTTTCATTGACCTTTCGGTTTAGTAGATTGATTTCCTTTTTTGATAAGAGAGTGAGACTTAGAAGGATAATGTGATGAGAAGATGCAGACATGGCTCTTCTTTCTTTTCAGAAAAGACAGGGATCCATCTTATTATTGCTGCTTTATTATGGTAGTAATAATTGGTATTGATAGCAGCAATATCAAAAATAATTGCAGGGTGTTGAGAATGTCCTGTGTGTCCCACGAATTACTTGTTGTTCAGTTGCTAAGTTGTGTCTGACTCTTTGTGACCCTATGGACTGCAGCACGTCACGCCTCCCTGTCCCTCACCATTTCCCGGAGTTCACCGAAGTTTATGTCCAATCGGTGATGCCACCCAGCCATCTCATTTTCTGCTGCCCTCTTCTCCATTTGCCTTTAATCTTTTCTAGCATCAGGGTCTTTTCCCGTGAGTTGTCTGTTTGCATCAGGTGGCCAAAGTATTGAATGAATTATTCATGAATTCATATTATTAATTATTTACTGTAATCATTATAGTTATTCAAAGAAGTAGGTGCATCCTTTAATAGATGAAGAAGTTGGGGTTGAATGCATCGATTAACTCTCCAGTCAAACAGGAAGTCAGCGACAGAGCTAAGATTTGAACCCATGACTGCCTCCTTCCCATCTCATATTCCAACTTCACTACTCCTACTTCGCCATTTACAAAGCTTGTCCTTCAACCATCTCCAGGCAGAATAATTATTTTTATTTTTTTAATTCTTCACTTTCAGGGGATGTTATTTGCATTTTACAATCATATATGCCTATTAGTTAAGGAACTGTCACCAAATCTCAGTGTGGTTCTTCCCATCTAGAGTAAGAAATAATTACATTTATTTTTTCTGTCCAATGTAAATATTTCTTTTTTAGCTGCCTGGATGTACACTGGTTTGTTCCCCCAGACACTGCTGTTCTGTCCCTCAGTGAGCAGCAAGTGACAGGAAACTTTCCAGTGTTCCTGGATGTTGGCAGAAAGCGTTAAAAAATGTTGGCTTTATATATTCGTCCCAAAACATGAGTGTGGGTTCTTTCCTCTTTCCGTTCCTTTGGTTTCCTTTCAGAGATGCTTTATGTAAAGACCAGGGAAGGCCCAGGCTGAATCCACTCGAGTTCGTGCAGCCCTCAACACCATCAGGATCACTCTTGCCCTGAATGAGGAGTTCATTGTGCTCCAAGACATTATGTTGAAGCCCTTAACTGTGAACTCTCAGTCAAGATGCTAGACTTGCCAGTTAGTTACACAGAAACTATTCTGTCTGGGCTGGAATGTGGCAGTTAAGGCAGAGGAACTTTGATCTTCAAGATAAAGTGGATACAGACACTAACGCACTGTTGCCATTTTACCCCAGTTTTAATTTGTATGGTTTTTTTCTCACTTTAATCTAAATTCATTAAACCTCTATCTAGTGAATGGTGGGATGACACATATCAATGAGTATTTTGTTAGGAAATATTTAAGGACAGCCAGTGCAGTCATTCCCCAAGACCTGCCCTCGCCCACCCCCCCACCCCAGTCAAGAATTACAGGGATGTTTAGTTACGTCAGTTAGTTTCCTTTTAGAATGTGTGCCAGACTTTAATCTCTGGGTTTGATATTTATGTGGTTATTTATTTAATCTTTTAACCCTGTCCAAGTTGTCTTAGCCAGCTCTAAGATGGCAGTAACCATAACAAAGTCACAGCATCTATATTTATTAAGCTCTTACTATATTCCCGGCAGTGTGTTTAAGGACTCTGCTTACTGTATCTCAATTAATCCTCACTAGTACCTGATGTGGAAGCCATCACTCTTAGCATCATCTTCTTCCTGGTAGAAGTAAAAATAATCAGGTGGGCAGAGATTCAGCCATGACCCGAATTTGTACAGTAGTGGGTAAGAGAAAGCACAGGGCTTTGAACCTGGGTATTTGGACTTGGGAGCCCTGTTCATTTGGCTGCCTGGCTCCTCGTTTGTTCTGTGGTTTGGGGCAAGTAAGCCCACCTTCAGGAGCTTGTTCCTGATCTGTGGGAAAAAAATGTACTCTTGCATTTCAGCTTATTAAGGAGACCAAATTAGCATTTGTAAAAAAAATAAAAACAAACAAATCCCTGTACACTTTTTAAGAAATATGCAAGTAGATGAGATGATTTTCATGGCATCAACACCTTCTAAAGATTATGTTTCTATATTGCCAGTTCTATGAATAATCTCAGAAAATAGATTACCTCACTTATAAACAGGACCTCTGCAATGGGCCATCAATGTAATGTTATTGTGATTTTTGCATTTATGTTGTTGCTGATGGTAAACCATATTATGCTTTAGGGTGAAGGTCACTGAAAACAATTCTGTGTTTTATTCCAGAGTACCACCCTTACATATTGATTGAATGTTCAGGATTCCCAGGTGGTTCAGTGGGAAAGAATCCACCTCCAATGCAAGAGACACAGGTTTGATAGCTGGGTTGAGAAGATCTCCTGGAGAGGGAAATGGCAGCCCACTTCAGTATTCTTGCCTGGGAAATCCCATGGACAGAGGAGCATGGTGGGCTACAGCCCATGGGGTCACAAAGAATCAGACACGACAGGAATGACTAAACAACAACAATTGGGTGTTTATTGTCCTCTTGTGCCCATTAATACCCTTTGCTGGGGGAGGGAAGACTGACAATTATAAAAACAAAAGAAATGGATGTAATAGTTCTGCTTGTAGCCAATGAAATGAGGTAAATAGTTGGATCATTGTTACAAAAATGTTATCAGCGTGAGTAGATAGATTTAGCATTTACAAAATTACTCTCCAAAAAAGGCAACCTAAACCCTGCTTATACAGTAGCAGAAGTTTTGATACTGGATCAAATTGCCTCAATCCTTCTTTTCCTCTGAGTAGACAGAGCTGCAAAATAGAATATTTTTAGAGGGAACACTTACCACAAAATGTTTCTTCTAAAATTTAATTTGGCTTCTTAAAATATAATACCGATTTATAAAAAGCACAGATATTTGACCCATGCAGTGCGTATTTTGTACTCCTTTGGGTATTTATGAACACATGATTTAGTAGTTTTTGTGTTCACTTAATTTGTTTCCTTAAGAAAGACAGGTGTGGAACATGCACCTGTTTGTGTGTGTGTGCGTGTGTGCATCTGAATGTGTGAAAATGCAGCTTAGGGATTACAGCAATTTAGTGAAGGTCATAAGTGACCTGCCGTGCCCTTGAACATGCTGTTTATAATTGCTGTGGTTAGTTTTTCTTCTCACTGTTTTTACCTATAATGTCAAAACACAATTATATGGAGTTGGTATGTTCACTAATAGCAGTTTATCTCTGCATGGTTTATAGACAGAGTCAAAAGCCAACAACTATAATTACATCCATGTTTCTAACTTAGCAGCAAGCTAGAGAAGTGTGGTTGAAGTATGCTGTGGGTATAGTGCAGCCAGTAGGAATTATAGGGTAAAGTCATTGCTTTGCATTCTTTTGGTTTTACAATAATTGTTACTTAAATTTTGTTTTCTGGATTTTACCACTGTCTGTTGTGTTTATATGACCACATAAAGAGTAGTTGAGTTATGTGTCTCTCCACTCTATTTTTCTACTGCTTGCCTTCCTCTATAAATGGACTGGTTCTCCTTTCACTTTCTTCTGACTCAGCAAACAGTACATTACAGTTAATAGTTTTCTGAAGCAGCCTGATATTCATGCTCTATGGAACCCATAAGACTTCTCCTATTTGCATTTTATGTTTAATTGGATAATTGTGGGAACTATGTTGAACTGTTAACAACTGTCAAGCCTTTGATTAATCTTTTGAATGTTCATTGGCATGGTTCAAGTTAGCAACTGCAATGCAGATTTTTGTTTGGGCTTTTTGTTTTGTTTTTGTTGCTGTTCTCATGATTATTTGAGGGTGTTAAAAGGATTTATCTGGAAAAATATATGTAATTTCCCATTTTGGCTCACCTTACATATTGTAGCAAAGAAGAAGCAATGCAGTTTTTGGATCACTAATTTATTTGCATGTGAGATATTGCAATCTAGGAAATCTCCAGAAAAATTACTACAAGAAACAATCTTATATTTTGAATGACCTCAGTGATATGAAATACAAAGGAGAGTCTTTATTTCGAAACAGTACTGAGTTGAGTCCATAGTTTGGAAGCAGTAATTAAAAGAGAACCTTCATAAATTTGAAGAATATTTGGTATTGAATCATAGAACTAGAGATGAATTATATAGAAAATAATTTGTTTACTTGTGTTTGTTCACTTCATATGGGTCTTATATGATATGAAATGAACTTCAGAATTAACAGAGCAGAAAGTTCTATTCAAACATAAATAACTCTCAAGCACCCCTAATTTTTTTTGTCTATTTCACTTTCAGTGCATGTCAGCATGCTTGTGGAACAATAAAATGTTTGCTTTTCTTTTAGTACCCTGTAGGTATTTAAGATATCTGGCCTAACATTATACAGTTTTGGGAGTTTGTGTGCATGTATTTTGGTATTGGATAGAGAAAACAGATGCATAGTGGGAAAGTTAGAACGAATAAATGAATATTTACAAATAAATCCTAAAGACTTTCCGTGAATGCCATAAAGACTTATAGGGGCTTGATACTGTTTGATTAGTCTCTGTATTTTCCTTATGTTGATTGAAACTCACTCTTACTAGAATGTGTACTAAGAAATGTAAGACTTTGTTTTATGTCACAAATTTTAGAGTAGAACTTTGGATAGCACTATGTCCAGGCTTTAAAATATTATTTTTAATTGTGCTTTGTTGTTTAGTTGCTAAGATGTGTTTGACTCTTTGAGATCCCGAGGACTGTGCCCTGCCAGTCTTCACTGTCCATGGGATTTTCCAGGCAAGAGTACTGGAATGAGTTGCCT
This sequence comes from Ovis canadensis, assembly GCF_042477335.2. Lineage (NCBI taxonomy): Eukaryota > Metazoa > Chordata > Mammalia > Artiodactyla > Bovidae > Ovis > Ovis canadensis. The sequence continues at coordinate 83,415,373 of NC_091246.1, read as the reverse complement.
TTTCCTTCTGCAGGGGATCTTCCTAACTCAGGGATCGAACCTGCATCTCTTGCCTCGGTAGACAGATTCTTTACTGCTAAGCCACGAGGGAAGCCTTTCAGTTGTATAGTGACACTCAAATAGTTTCTCATTGTCAGAGCTGGAGTAAATACAGCTAACATTCCTCCAACCAATTTCTGCTCCTGTCCAAGGAAACCACTGTTACCAGTTGGATCTGTCTGGGCTTTCTCCTATATCTCAGGAATTACTTTGTTCTTGTTTTGCTATGTGTCATGGAGAGTGTTCTGTTGGTCACAAAAGAGATGTATCCTCCAAGGAGCCACAGATCTCACCTGGGTTTCCATCCTGAGCTGTCTTCTAGGTTCTCCGTTTCCTGACAGTGTCTGGTGCAGGAATGAAATTCTTTGTGAACTGGTTGCTATAGGAGGAGACTAGCCAATGAGATGCCTCATTTTTAAAGGCATGTTGGAAGATCTCCTGGAGAAGGGAATGGCTACCCACTCCAGTGTTCTTGCCTAGAGAATCTCATGGACAGAGGACCCTGGCGGGCTGCAGTCCATGGGGTTGCAAAGAGTTGGACGCAACTGAGTGACTAATACTTTCACTTTCATAAATTGAATACTAAACATAGGAGCATTGATCTTATAGGAAATACATCTAGTTTTAAAATCAATAAAATCAGGTTGCCAGGGTAGGAAAGATTGAAGTGTTAAAATTGGTAGGGATAGATCTTCCGGAGTAAAGATTTGATGCTGGTGGATAAATAGCAGCATTCTTTTTAAACTCTTGAGTTTGTCATTGTGAGTTTATGTGTTTATGTGTGTATGCACGTGTACGTATCCAGCTATTTCTTACATCAGCCCTGTGAAGCAAGCTCTGTTATTATCTGTATTTTTTTTTTTGTATATATTTGAAGAAACCAAGGAACAAAAAGGTTAAGTCATCTGTCCAAGGTCACAGAACTAGTAAGTGGTGGAATTAGGATTTGGACATAGGCAATTTTGTTAATCTATTATTTTAGATCAGATCTTAAGCTGGCTTAGTGAAGCTAATCCAGGATAGGAATAACCTCTTTAGCAGACTTTGTACTAAACTAGATATACAGAGCTCAAGATTAATTTCTCTTCCTTGGAAATAAAATACTGGATTCTACCTGTCATTTCCAGAGTGTGTTGTTTTGAAGTACCATCTTGGATCAAGTTAATAGGTTGGAATGGGCACTTCAGCTGCTTGTAAAGCAATCCTGCTACTTATGTTGAAAGTGTATTTTGGTGCTTTAGTCAAATGCACACAAGACGTGGGGGAAGGAGGATTATTTTAGATGAAGAATATGCAAGAGGAATCTAACACCAATTCTCACCTCTTGAGTTTGCATGATTTTTATAAGACCATTGTTGGGAGCTTGGGAGCTTTATGGTAATTGAACCTTCTGCTGAGGCTCAGGACGTGCTCTTCAGCCACCTCCTAATAGGATAACTGGAGAGAAGGAGTGAGGAAGGAGTGTGTAGAAGGAGCAAATTCAGACTAGAAGCAGCACATGGTAAGGCCTGCAAATGTTCATCCAGGAAAATGTTTTAGGTGCATTGAGTTGTAGATGAGCAACTTACATCCAGCTTGATTTGTACTTTGTTTCCTGAAGTATGTTATTTCAATTCCTCCTGCCTCATAACCTTTTCCTTGTAGTGTCCTTAGAGCTCTTCCACTTGCCATCTCTGAGGAGACAGTCTGATGACTGTTAGCCTCAGCTTCCCTATTTGGGTTTTCCATAAGCTCTCAAGCTTAGCTGTCTTAGGTAAAATGTTTGTGTGAAAGGTAATGGAAAGGGGATATAACTTTGAGAATATATTTATTAATAATGAAAACAGGATGCACAGCTTTCAGGCCTGATAGACTTCTTTCATTCATGGAGATCCATAGACATAATATTCTGTTATTATTGCATAGTATAGAAGAAGGCGCTTCCCTGGTGGCTCAGACGATAAAGAATCTGCCTGCAATGCAGGATGCCCAGGTTCGATCCCTTGGTGGGGAAGATCCCCTGGAGAAGGAAATGGCAACCCGCTCCATTATTCTTGCCTGGAGAATTCCATGGATAAAAGAGCCTGGCAGGCTACTGTCCATGGGGTCTCAAAAAGTCAGACACAAATGCATGACTAACACTTTCACTTTCACTTTTAAGGGCTCTGCTAGGAGCCTTTTGTTTCCATTACCAGTTATGGATACTAAAGCTTCAGTTTCGCCATCTGTACAATGGTGTTAGTAATAATTCCAGAGGATAATTTTGATAATATGCATGGAAGGGCTTTGTGAACTGTAATTGGGTGCTCCTCCTCATGTGTATGTGTGTGTGTAAACAGGTGGTGGTTTCGTCTCTAAGTTGTGCTCAACTCCTGTGACCGTATGAACTGTAGTCTGCCAGGCTCCTCTGTCTATGGGACTTTCCAGGCAAGAACACTGGAGCGGGTTGCCATTTCCTTCTCTAGGGGCTCTTCCCAATCCAGGGATTGAACCCTTGTCTCCTGCCTTGCAGGCGGATTCTTCACTGTCTGTGCCACCAGGGAAGCCGTCCGTGCAGATATATAGACATCTTTTTGTTTACTTTCTCTCTCTGCGCTAATGAAAAATGCCTGAGACTATGAACTTTGACTTATTCTTGACACCTTGCTTAATATGTAGTACTGGTAATCTTTTTGTATTGAGCCTGTTTTGGATTTTTAGCCTCTCTTAGATAGCTTACTGAAAATCTAAAGTTAATCCATACATTTTTTTTTTTTTCACTCAGTGTTCCTATAGTTGATAGATGGAGCAGACTTGTACTGCTGGGAAATGTAAGGGACACAGGACAAGGTTTTAGCCTCAGGCCCTGACTGGTGATATTTTCTCGCAGTCCTAGTTTTTCACTTTCTCCAGAGAAAGTCACCGCTTATGAATCATGCTGAGGGTAAAGGCCTAAATTCCCTCTGTACAGTCCAAACGTTACACCTCAGTAATGCTTCTTCCAGGGTCCTGCCCCATTCCCTGGCTCACCTTTATTTTTCACGTTTTGTTCTCTAACCTCCACATCTGAATGTTCTAGGCTGTGCTTGCTCATAGCTTTACGTATTTTCTTTCCTGATGTCTGAGACGACTGGAGGAGATACACTGGTCTTCCTTTTCCATACGGTTGTTTGTTGATTTCTGTGGATGTTTCAGACCATTGAACTGTCCAGGTTTGGAGATCCAAAGAAAGACTTCGATTGAACATATGTGTCTTGTTAGCAGTGTTATGACAAATAGCAGCAGCTGTATAAACTAATCTTTCTATAGCTTCACACAGGGGACTCAATTAACAATGGACCACTGTCAGCATTTAATCCTTTCTACCTCTTGGTTCTTGTGGACTTTTCTATTAGGTATCAGGATTATTCTTACCCACAAACAGAAGAAAATGTCAAAATTTACAAATCAATTGAATGTCCCTTGGTGTTCTCTAAGGTGACCTGGAGAACAGAAGACAATTATAATGATCATTTTATTCGTCCTAATTAGAAACATACTGGTCATGAGGATGGTTGTGACAGGATTTATGGATCACTTTGCTTTGGAATTGTTTTTGAACTTAGCACTGGAGTCTGGTCTTGACTGCTAAACCTCTGAAGTTTAGAATGACTATGGCATAAACAAGGCAGCAAGGAGCTTCTCCCAGATATACTCATAGAGACAGACACTTCTTTGTGAGCTCTTTGTCATGTAGAAGTTGACTTTTGCGTATGATAATCTGAAGACATGAGAAATAACAATCTCAAGTGATCTTTTACCACATTAGGTAATTTTTATCTTTGTTTCTTTGTCAGAAAAAAAAGAAGGCACACTGGATGTTCAAGTACAGTGGGGAATTTGGAAAAGCAGAGTTATAGCTTTATGATAACAATGAACAAAAGTTCAGGTTCAAGTTTAAGTATACTTGACATTTGAACTTGTTTGAAGCCCTTACTTTGGGTCTGTCTGCAGAGGACATCTGAAATTCCTTTGGCTTCTGATCTGTGGCAAGTGAACAAGAATGGATGACAAAGGGATATAAAGATAGAGCTCAAACAAGTTGTTGTTAATTCTTTCTTTCACCTAAGAGGACTAATGAAAAGCTTAAATTACTAAATTCAGACTAGACCATTGCTGCTACTTGCCAAGCAGTACATGCTTGTGCGTCTGTCTAATCCATATTTGAAAGCCACAAACAGAAGCACATAATTTGGCAAAACACCAAAAACATGCCTCGGCACACTTCTAGAGAGTCTTCCAAATGACTTATTGATTCAAAAATTTTAGAGTGTGTCTGTGTGTGTGCATGCAAGTACGCATATATTCATATTGCTGAGATGCTTCAAGTAAGTTCTGCCAGCAAACCGTGTGTGTTATACTTGTTTCAGGAGCGGGGGGAGTTGAGGACTTTCTTTCAAAATTCTGAATTATAGAAAGCAAAAAATAAAGCTGATTATTGGGCAGTTACTTTCTCTTTTACTTTCAGTATAAGTGCAAACTTATTACTTAAAAATGCTCCTCAAAGCACAACATATAAAGCAGTTTATCTTTAAAGAAGGTTAAGATATCCAGTTTGTTTTTAAAATGTATTTTGAGGTTTTGTTTTGTACAAATGGGTCACAAGTAGTAACTCATTATAAGAAAAGAAATCTTCATAGCACCATGAATAAATTTCTCACATTGATAAATTATTCTTTTACCAAAGTATTGTTCCTTTGCAAGGTTTCTGTTTGATGTAGAAAGGATACAGTTTTTAAAAGCCCATAATCTGAATTTAATCCAGAATACTTGAAGATATTTAGAAAGTAACTACATGAAGTTATATTAACAAGACAGATGTGGAAGACAGATGGTCCATAAGAAATTTCTGGTGTGGTCTACTTCCCCTTGCATGAATATTATTTTTTAAAGTCAAGGGCTTTTCTGTGTAGCATTTTATTTAAACACTGCAAGCTTCCCTTAGACATTATTATTCCTTCTTTGTTGTTGTTTAGTCACTAAGTCGTGTTTGACTCTTTGTGACCCTGTGGACTGTAGCCTCCAGGCTCTTATGTTCCTGGGATTCTCCAGGCAAGAATATGGAGTGGGTAGCTATTTCCTTCTCCAGAGGACCTTCCCGTCCCAGGGATAGAACCCACATCTCCTGTCTCCTGAGTTGGCAGGCAGATTCTTTACCACTGGGCCACCTGGGAAGCCCATTCCTCATTTAAGGAAGAGGAAATCAGAGCTCAAAGAGTTTAAAATAAGCTGCCCAAAGTCACATAGCAAGGAAGTAGCAAAGGTAGGATCTCTCTGAAGCCTGCCTGAGTCCACAAATTAGGCCCTGGACCCTCCACCTCTCAGCCTTCTCAGATCCATGCCTTTGAATTGCAAGCCATACTGCTGTGAAGGTAATTGCACGTGGAGTATTTTAATGTATTTCCTTTTGTCTTTTATTTACACCATCTCATTTAATATTCATCTTAGTTTGACGAGATAGATATTGTCCCCATTTTACAACTGAGAACCATTAAATCCTCACCCAACAGGTAGTCAAGAGCTGAGCTTAAGTATGGGATCCTTCCTCAACTGTTTTTTTCTGTTGCAGTTTAAATGGCTCCAATCCACAGAAAATCAGTGCTAGGCTCTGAATCTCATACTCAAAAGTTAAGCATGATAAAGCTAGAACTTTTGGGCTTAATTAAAAAACCAAAAAAAAAAAAAAAAAAGAAACCCACAGTACCTGACCATGTAATTCTTTGTAAGCACCTTCTCACATTACAGGTGCAAATTGGTAATTGGTTGAGCTATGTGTGTGTTCAAACACATTTTGGTTATGATTGAGTTCCTTTTTTTTCCTTCCTAGTTTCAAGGAAGTTTGTGGTATTCTGGTAGGGGTTTGCCCATAACAACTTTTAGTCTTTTGGTTTCATTAGGCATAATAGGATTAGATAGATTAAGGAGACTGAATTCACACAAATGTAAAAAACAAAAAAATGGGGAGGGGAGATGGGGAACAGAGTTAGATGGGGAGAAGGAGTTAGTTGTCACTGTTTTATTTATCTATTTGCAGCACCATTTGAAAAATTTCACAGGAAGGTGTTGTCCTCCCTGCAGGCTTCATTTTATATCAGTTTCTTAGTGTCTAGGGAAGGAGAGTATCATACTCATGACCTTTCAGATATGTATTTGCGATGAGGAAATTAAAAGGCTAAAGTCTTAAGCTTGAATGTGTAATTGGGTTTTCGCTTACATACATGTTCGTTATCCCTCAAGGTAATGCTGGTGGTTGGGCTGACTCAGGAGGTAGCCTTGAGAATCTTTCTGGCCTGGCAGGGTTTCGCTGCCCTGCCTCCATGTACTTTGTTCTCACTATTTATTCCAGCTGCATTTATATCCCTTTATTAATTCTCTTACTCTGACTTTGAGATTGACAATTACCAAGACCCCCAAACTTGTCAATTCAAGTGTGTTCCTTTAGAGGAGGTGAACGTTGACTGATAAAGAAGAAGCTGACATGAGATCACAAGAAAGGTAATGAAGTCTGGATATCTCATTTAAATATGTGGCACAGATGGAGAACATGCAGGCCTGAGTGCATGCTGGGAGGCAGTCTTGGCCCAATCCATGTAAACTCTCATCGCAAATTACCATCAGTGCCATCTACCATGCTGAACTGAGGTCCATCGGACAGACTGAGGCAGGGACTAGCGCTAAGAACTTTTAGCCATTGGTTATCCGCTGGATTTTATCATGTGAGTGGTCTAGGACAGTAATTTGACTTTTTCTTGAAACAGATCTACTAGAAACCTCTCTTTTATTGGTTGCTTAAACAATGTTTCCAAAAGTTAACTAACTGCCTAAGTTCAGTTGTTTTGATTTTCTCAAGAAATCAGTTAATTTCACTAAAAACCACACAGAACTCTGCCACCTCTTGTGTGGTGCTTAAACAGTGTTTTCAGAAGATGATTATCCTTCAATCAGAATGGAGGAGGTCCATTTTTTATTTTAACAAAAAGATACTGCTTACTCCCTCTTTTTGGTGAATTTTAGTCTATTTAGACTTAATTCTTATGCCTCATATTGAACATTTGTTCTAGAGAAATGTGATCCCAGGAGTGCTGGTGATGTGCTGTTCAGACGGCGCTGTGCTTTAGGTTTCTGTTCCAATCTAAGATTTCAGAAGAGTCAGTAACTGCGAATAATCTAAAAGGGGAAGAGAGAAGAATGCTTCTAACTTTCCTTTGAAATGAATAGCTCTGCTAGAGCAGCAGCTATTAGAAAAACAAAAACAACAAAGAAAAGCTGCCCAGCTCAGCACACAGAGGTAAATTTACTTACATCAGACTGAAAAATGAGGGCTGGGCTTTGAAAAGACATCCCTTCTGACTAGAGGAAAGCTTGTAATTTTGGCATGGCTGCAGCCCTCCTAAGCCCCTGAGAAATTCTGAAAAACATTACAGAAGACTGTTCTTAATATTAATGGATGTCTTCCTGTGTGTGTGTGTGTGTATGTGTGTGTCTATGTATGCACAGGGAAGGAAAATGCCAGCCAGGGAAGGGAGAAAGAATGAGAGAGAAGGATTAGGTAGAATCAAGAACTACCAGTGAAAGTGTCTCATTTCTGCAAAATCTTCTGCATCTGTCATTTTCGACTCTTCCTCCAGTAGAGTGTCTCAAGATGATTTTCAGAAGAACCCCAGCCATTTAGACACTTCAGGTTATTAGCCTTGCGATACTATGGCCCTCTTAACAAACTCTTCCTAAAATACTTTGTAGATAACATGACTCACTGATACAATCTCAAATCATGGTCTTATCTGTTACATGACATCAGAGGTGAAAAAAAGACTGTTTCTCTGTGTCTAGCTGTGGTGAGCGTCACATCATGTTGTACTGTGGTGAACAGTTTCAGGGGCACCAAGGGCCTGCAGCTCTGTCTCTTGGGAGGAGACTTTTCCTTTGCAGCTTAGCTTCAGGAAACCTGAACATTTGTGTTTTCAAGACCACATACCATTGGGAAGGAAGTAGGGGTGGAGATGCGTGCTGAGATTAAGTGGCTACGAGAATCCCTGTGCTGTGCAGAATCTGGGAACCGCTAGGGTTTCTGTAGCCCTCTTTGTGGCATGCCTTTAGAATTTGCGAAGTTCTGCTGACAACAAACACTGATACTTGCTAAGGATACTCTTTGCAGAATAACGTGTTGACTTTTCAGGCCCTTCCAGACAGACTTCTGTACAGCTTGCCTGACCAGCATGGCTGTAAATTGTTTGTGTGTGCTTGTCTCAGGAGACAGACGGATATCTGCTGCCTTAGAGTCCACCGTCATACTTCTTTGGGATACGTAACTGTTACCTATCATGGTAAAGGAATTTAATAATTGTGGGAAACAGTTGTTCAAAAGCAACTTGTAGATTATTTTCAGGAAGGAGGTGTTAACTCCTCCTAGTCCTGAGTCAATCTCTCCGTTTCGGGCACCGGCCCACGTTACCTTTAAGGACGCTGGCCTTTTCTGGCTCAACATGTGGACCAGTTATGCAGATAATAAACAGAGAGCCAAACTTCTTTTCAGGATTGACAGTGGGGGGAAAAAAAACAGAAAATGCACCCATTTAAAAAGGGTGCCTTGATTTGCTGTGGAGTTTAAAGCTGGGAACGTGTTTTCCCAGACGCGTAGCAAATAGTTCTGTAGCATCGCTGCCTAGTTAATAAGTGATCTCCCTGGCCTGTTGTGGCCAGGCGTGTTTTCCTGACTTAGGACTGACCCTCTTCTTATAATCTTAATTCATTTTTAGTCTAGGCTGACTAAATCTTCTGATTTGGCAGAGTAGAGTGTCCGGATTGCCGTTGTTATGTTTGCTCTGGATTTATATCTTAAGTTGAGGTTAAGTAACATATTTACATAAATCAACTCAGCACTAGATTCTGATACAGAATTGTTTCACTGAGAGAGAGAGAGAAAAAAATGAATTGTATTGCTTCCTGAGATTTGCTTTCATTTTATATTAAACCTCAAAGGATTTATCAATTTAACATGTTCTGTGTTAAAATGAACTCTTCTGTGGGTTTTGCTGCTTATAAAAGAGAATGAAAAGAAGTTTATTTGCCCAGAGCTGGTTATATAGCTTTTGCTACAATGGGATGACTTTTCTAGAGGTAGAATATAAAATATAGTAAGCCAATATCATTTAGTAAAAATATCAATATGCTTTTATTCGTGTTTTCTTATGGGCAGCACAAGAACTCCAAAAAATTTGAAAAGTTCTTTCAGTAATAAAGATACTGCAGAAAGGTAAAGAGGTTTTAAATTTATGGTTGCCAGTATTTAATGGGAGTACTTTTTATTGTGATTCATGCAAATGTCTTTCCAGAATTTTATTTCTTTTAAAATAATGGCAAAGAGTATGTCATGGCTGTATTGGATGGGTCATCTATTAATTCATACTCTATTTAAAACAGTTTTTACTTTTGTTAAAATATACTTGTATATATTTCTAAATCATAATGAAAACGTTCAGAATTTGGGGATAAGATATTTTAAAAGATATCTTATCATTGCAAATGCCAGAAATATATAGAATGAGCAAGAGATTGCTGGTTATTTTAAGTTTATTGAAAAACTACACTGAAAACTTGCTACTCTCAATACTATGAAATATTAGCAAAACACTACTGGCTGTGAAATATAATGTTAAATGTCTGACTTTAAATTTTAATATTTTTATGACTACTGAACAGAATTTGCCTAATTTTAACAATGATGGTTTTATGCGTTCATAAAACTAGGAAATGCTAAGTAACTTCATGACAGGTTTTTATTTTCATCTTGAATATATTTTCTTACTAGACTATTATTAGCATTGCTAAAATATCCTTCTCTACCTAGGGGAGATATTCTGTCTCCTGGGTTCTTGCAAGTGTATCTAAGATTGCCCAAGTGAAGGGGGTCGCATTAATTTTGAACAGAATAGTTTTCGTGGTGGGATGGCTTTGTATTGTGTTTTGCTTTGTTTAAAGAAATTATTATTGACTCCTTAAGTGTTCTTCTTGAGGTTCCGTATCTCCTGACTTTATCTCATTTTGCACCATTTAATGTTAGTGTGGCTGTCTGGCCAACCGCTCATCCTTTTTCATCCGTTCACTTGAGAAGATAGGATCCGTATTTCCAGTCTCTGCAAGGTGGAAGCATGTGTTTTGTCCAGCTGAGTCTCTTGGTCTGTTTTTTTTCCTGGTCCTAATACATGTTTATTCCTACATGTGACAAATCTGCAGTCATGTTTTCTTTCTGAGTTATAATGACTCAGATGTCATAATTAATTTGATGAGCAGGTGGGGGTTATTAGCCTTGTGCTTCACTTGCTAATAGCTGCACAGTTTTTCTAAAGTACTCTTTCAACTAAGGAGGCATTTCTTCACATAGAATAAACAGTATGGCACAAAAGCCTCAGTTAGATAACTATCCGTGGGCTTGAAAAGCTGCCAAGCAGATGTTGTTATTGGAGCTGGCCCAGGCGAGATTGGGCAAGGCAGATGCTCGTGGGGCGGGGTGGGGGGAGGAGAAGGGGGAGGAGATGTGAGAGAGCAGAGGTTGTGGGGTGGGGGGAAAGGGAGGTTCTACAGGACTCTTGCTTGCTCTGCAGGGGTTGGGCCAGATTTTGTTGGGGTGGGAGTCATCTTCTTGTGAGCCACCTCCATGGTGATGGCCTCCTGTTGGCCTCTTGAAATGTACATAAATGAGGATGGGGTGGGGTTGGAGGGGACCCTCTGTAAATATCCACATGGGAATGAATCCTGTGTTCATCCAGAGGGCTAAGACTTCTGGTTTGCATTAGGGCGGCTGTGTGCAATTTTTGAAGGGCCTACGGAGACTCTGCTTCATACCTACCCACATATGTAATGGACATGACTGCCCTGACATTTACCAGAACTCATAGGTTCTGCTTTATTGCTATAAATTAGGTTGTGCAAATTTAAGACAAAATACTGTTTTGTTTCCTGTCACCTCACCATATAATTTTTTTTTTCTGAGCCTTCCCCACTCTTTATTAAAATATTGTGAAGCAGCAGCATACTTTAAAAAATGAAAATCAATCTTGGAATGTGTTAGATTTGTATGAGGTAAACATGTGGCAGGTTTAATCTAAGCTGATCTTGTTTCTGTCTGTTGTCTTTTTTTCTTTCTTTCTTTCTTTCTTTTTTTTTTTTGGTGATCTAAGGCTTTTTAAAACTCATCTCTCACTCCCCTTCACTAGATTAAATTCTGTAATCTCATTTTTCTTTGAGCTGATCTCAAGCCAGTGGTCTGGGGATTTTATAGCCAAGGATAATTTTTGATAATGGGCTATTAAAACACTTGCAGCTCCTATCCTGTCTTTCAAATTAGTGTGTGCACAGATTGTCTTTCTGGGGAAAAAGTCTTTCCCTTGGCAATAAGCAACTGATTATATGTTACAACCAGCATAAAAGCTTCCTGTAATGCTTATACCAAAAACATAGGTAAATAATAAATGATAAATAACAAGGGTGACTGTACAGTGGGAACAGCAGCTCTGCCCAGGATTTTTGCTTTATCCCGTGGAGAAAAAGTCCTGTTTTCCCTATTCAGACAGATTTAGTGTGTTCTGACAACAGGGTCATCTAACAGTTTCCTTAACGATGGAAGTACAGTGGCTGGAGACAGCTGTGTAAGGTCACGTAACTTTCATTGTTGTTTATAGTATGCTTATTAATAGGTTAAAATGAATAACTCCCTGGACAGAGGTCAGGTAGCACCTGTATAAATAATGAATTTACCCTTCCAAAATATGTAATGTAAAATTAATATACATAGCTTACCACTTTTTTAAAAATTTAGTTCAGCTTCCTTTCCTTTCTTTAGTTTTCTGAAGTATGATTAAAGTAAAAATTAATGAGCCCTGAGAAGGCAAACAAAGCTGTTCCCCAATACCCTGTTTCAGTACGACTGAGATTTTGTTAGCATACAGTTAGAGCCAGTAGCCTCTCTCATTAAAAACGGTACCTGATTCTACATTGCAATCATTTGTCACAAGGAAAAATATTTTGGACATGCAGGCATATGGAACATAAAGTGATGTAAGGCCACCAGTTGTGAAACTGATGTGATGTGTGTTGTGCTGAGAGTTGGCATGAATGCTTTTCTTCTTCGTATGTAAAATTGGGGTTCAGATGTGTCTATATGTGAAATGCATAGCTGCATTGTGTGCAGATAATAAGAACACATATGTCGCAATACCATTTTTTATGCCTGTATGCTTCATTGCTCAATAGCCTGATAGATGCATATGGCTGAATTCATTCATTCTGTTGATTCCCTACTTTTGGGAATGATGTTGTGATTTGGCAAACTGGATCTTGGTTGGAGAGCAATACTGAAAGCAAAGAAGTAGCACACTTTTGATTCTGAACCTTGTACTTAAGAATTCTGAAACTTCTTCAAATATTTCTAATCTAGTAAAGGGTTTCTCTGTATCCAGGCCTTCAACTGTATAACATTGAAATCTGTTAGCTGGTAAAGTGGATGTTAATTCTGTTTCTTATCTAGTAAATGGTGGTGCTGTACCCAGGCCTTTGACTGTATAAAACTGAATCCAGAGCAGACATTATCAGTGCCTCTTTCATTGTTTTAATTATGCAAATAAGAAGTTCAAGGAACCTTTGTTAAATTCAGTAAACATAATATCTGCCTAGCAATATGCTAGTGTGCTAAATATTAGGGAACTATAAAGACCAATAAAGTATTGATCCTTGTTCTCAGGGAGTTTGTAATCTGATCTAGTAATGGAAATAGAAGCATAAAGCTAACCACCCAAATTGTATGAAACAGATGGTAGACAATGACGTACAGACAGATAAATAGTACTGTTGGAGAGGAGAGGAGGGAGTTAGTAATTTATGAGAATCCAAAGAAAGCTCCTGCAGTAATTCCCTGGTGGTGCAGTGGTTAGGACTCTGTACTTTCCCTACTGAAGGCCCAGGTTCAATCCCTGGTTAGGGAACTAAGATCCCACAAGCTGCACATGGTGGGGCCAAAACCAATGAAACAAGTCACAGAGAAGGCTCTTGTGACTTCTAGAGATGAGCTAGAAAGATGAGTACAGTTTTCTCAGACAGAAATGTGAGGGGGTGGGGCTCCTGGATGTTGGAATTAGCATAAGGAGAGGTAAGTATTGGGAGCGGGTACGGGCACACTGGTGGTTGTGGGTCACGAACAACCAGGAGGGCGGTGAGATTTTAGCTTGCGTAGGAATGGAGAGTCTCATAAGAGGCTAGACGGAAAGAGTAGGGTTGCTGGTGGTTTCAGTTGCCACATTGAATAGTTTCCAGTGGGTAACTCTTCACAAGTCTCTTGAAAGTTATAATTAGATTGTCTTATATATGACAATTTTGACAGTAAAATGAAAGATGTATTGGAGAAGGGAGAAAATGGAACTGGGAAAGGGACATTTTAGGCCAGGCTTTAAAATTTTCATGTAAAATATTTGTCTTCTCCCTGTATTTTGTATATTGCATATAAAGATTTAAAACAGAAAATATAGACTTCATATTCAATAATTTAAACAATTTTTATTGAGCACCTGCAATAAGCCAGTGATATTTCTAAGGGCTGTGGATATAATCATGAACAAGACAAATATGAGCTCTGCCCTCAGGGAGCTTGCCTTCTGTTGGGAAAGAATGATCAAGTCAAACCAACAAATTAATAAACAGGTCATTTCAGATTGTGATGGAACAGAGAGAATGTGATGATACCAGTATACAGATTAAACTGGAGATGATTATTGGGAAGTCTCTGTTAGCTAAGGTCTTATGGCAAACCCTTGTTGAGGAAATGGAATAGGAAAGGATGAGGAGTACAGTAGTATCCTAGTATGTTTGATACTAGTTTGTGACCTCCGTTATCAATGTAGCTCTGGTTAAAAGTCCCTTTCTGGCATTGGCACTTTCAGAGATGGTCTCAGGGACAGGTGATGCTTTCGTGATTGTTAGAGAGCTCTCTATAAGAAGCACGTCACGGTATTCCTGGATAGACTTCCATTTGCAGAATCCTCACTTAACTTTAGGTGGTCTTCACTGTAAACAAAATATTTAAGAAATATTTTACATGTAAAGACCCGTATATAGACGACTTTGCTTACTTTATAAAAACTGCATTTTCCTGTTACGTTGTTCATTGCCTCTCATTCAATGCGATACTATTCTATGCCTCTGAGAAGTCCAGGCAACAAATTTGTTGGCATGCCTCTTTTCATCCTATGATGAGACTTGTGTAGTCAGTGTTACGGTTGTCTTTTCCCAGTATGACCGACGGCTCAGAGCTCAAAATTCGTGTGTGTTTGTCTGTTCATCTCTGTTTGGAGTCTGTGATAGCAATTTCCATTTCCTGTCTGTCTTTATCTTTTGGATTTTCTGTTTTCATACATGAATTTTTGCAGTTTTCTGTTAAGCGAAGTGTCTTGTCATTTGTAATAATAATAAAGATTAATCTTCAGATTTGATGCTTGGGATCTGACTGAGTACAGAATCAGCAGGAATGACCGGATTCTGGAGGTATTGATGAAATGGAGTGTGATGATAGATGGACATGAAGGGTAAGGGGCGGGGGAGGAGGAGGAGATGGCTATACCATGGGGAGAAGCCTAGGGCAGCTTGCAAACACAGGCAATCCAAGAGCAAGAGCAAATCTGAGGAAGGGATACTCAGGTTTTAGTCAAACTGTTGGTCATATGCCCTGCTGAAATGAACTGTCTATTAAAAAGAGTGCTAGAGTAGAAAAGGAGGGTTCTGGTTAGGAATCCAGAATTGAGTGTCATTGAAAGCTTGGAAGTAAATGGAGCTATTAAGGGAGGGATTGTTTCTAGAGAAGATCTGAGGGCTGTGAATGGACCCCTGAGGGAGGTCTACACTGAGTGTCTAAGGGAGAGGCCCTCACATCTCCCACCCTCTGCGTGTGTGTACACTGTCCTCCCACTAAGATGACATATTTTATCCTCCATCCTGCCTCTGACTAGTTCTTGTTCATCCCTCAAGGCCCATCTGAGACATTGCAATACGTGACCCCCCTTGTCTGAGATGGTGGCTTGTCCTTTGGGCTCTTACAGTACTTTGTACTTGTCAGTAGTAGGACTTACCACGTATTGTTAGAACTGTTCGGTTCGTTCTTTTTCTCCCCACTGCCCTGTAAACTCTCCGAGATATCTTGCATGTAGCTGAATGCCTGCTGCATAGCTGACGCTCAAGACACATTTGAGGGGTAAATAAATAAACTAGAAGAGTCATCCTAAACATGAGAGGAATGCTGTCTCAGAGATGTCAGGGAAGACAGATGAGTGTCCAAAGAGAAGGACACATAGTCAGCATCAGGGTGCTCATGATATGCCTCCTGTCTCAGTCACCGTGGCTGCCATCGTCAAATACTGTAGACTGGGCAGCTTAACCATTGTTTCCCATAGCTCTAGAAGCCAAGAAGTTTCTGATGCCTCTTTTCACGGTTCGTAGGTGACTACCTTCTCATGGCGTCCTTATATGGCCGAGAGAGAACAAGCAAGATCTCTGGTGTCTTTTTATAAAGACTAATCTTATTGGATCTTATTAGACTTCCCTGTAGCTCAAACAGTAAAGAATCTGCCTGCGGGTTGGGAAGTTCCTCTGGAGAAGGGAATGGCGATCCACTCCAGTATTCTTGCCTGGACAATTCCATGGACAGAGAAGCCTGGCAGGCTACAGTCTGAGGGGTCTCAAAGAGGCAGATAGGACTGAGTGACTAACACACACACACACTCACAATCTTATTGGATCAAGGTCACAAGGGTGGGTTTGGGACTTCAATATATGAATTTGGGGCATGCACACAAATTTTAAGTCCATAATACCTCCCTCAAAGCTGGGTACTGTTTGTAGTTTATACATAGATAGATAGATAGATAGATTAGTAGATATTCCTAGTTGAAAGTATGATATAACATCGGATCCATAGTGGAAAGTGTGTACCTTTGCTCTGAATTCTGATCCAAAGGACTTTGCTGGGACAACCCTAGTTGCAGTAAATCAGTTCTGATCCAGTAATTTTTATGACTGATCCTGCAGAGTTTCTCGTGATATCCACTATATGTGTCTTTTTATTCACTTGGTGATGACTGAATGTGCTTAGACTGTAGCTTGAAAGGAATTTCATGAGTAGAAGGGTGTTAGGCTCAGGAATTTAGGGAGGGAATTTATGGAGCCTGATTTATTTTAAAATTAGATGATTATCTGCTTAGGTTGCTCTAGGTGTGGCTTTGCCTTAGGTGTGGGGATAGCCCAGATTTCCTTTTAAGTTTCTTACTGGCTTTCACATCCTCTGATTGGAATTTAAAAATTCATATTTTTCAGAACTATTTGAAATTCTTGTCTTCTCCATCTCCTAGAAATACTGTCTGTTGAAAATAAGGCATAGTCAGGAGAGAGTATCTCTATAGAGTTGTAGCAGAAGATGTAACAGAATCTTTGAATAATTAATGAAAATACTTGTCTTATTCTATAATGGATAATCCTGAGACACATAAAAACTCATCGCTGATCATTTTTATTTTTCTGAAGAAACCGATAATGTGTCTTTTATTGTCACCTAAATGCTCCTGTATACACAGACGTTAGCAGTTCCTTTGGTTTCTCTATTTTGATAATTATTTAACCTCTTGTAGTTACTTTCTTTATTCTTAAGAACGTTATTATTGGGTATACACTTTTGAGTTTTGAAAAGTCACAAGTATAGAAATAACCTTCTCTGGATATAAGAATGGCTGTTGACTGGGCAGATGGAATAAGGCTGGGGTGTGTGATGGATCATGTCTCCTAGTATCAGAGAGGGTGGAAAAAAAGCATTTGACTTTTTGTATACAACATCTATTTAGTCTTAGTAGAAAGATTTGTTGTTGTTGTTTTTTTTTTTTTTTTGGTCAATTTAAAATGGGCATTTCTATATTTCTATAATGTTTGCTGGGAAATTTGTTTCCCTAAGGCCGGAAGTCTGGGCCAGAGGCAAACCCTTTGAAGTGTGTCTCCTTTCTTCCTTTGTACATTAAAATAAATCAAAACAAAACTCTAATCCCTTTATGATACTTGACAACCATGGACTATTGTTCTGTACTGCATCAGCAAAATCACTCTTTCGCACTTGAACTGGAAGTTTTTTAGGGTTGCCTCTTTGCCGCCTGCGTGTTTTAGGGGCAGACATGACACAGAGGCAATACTGGTTTCTGGGGGGTGAGTGCTTGAGTACAGACACTGATATTTGAGCTCATAGTTTGCACTGTTCGCTTTCACTTTTCACTGAATGGGCTGCTCCGTTTGTCTAAGACTCACTTTCCCTTTTGCTCTCCCTAAGCTCTTCCACCACTGAGATCCATAATTATTCTCCATAATGAATACATAACACAGATTCTTTGGGTGACTGGAGCTGTAAATACGAGGAATCTGGGTGACCAACCTGTGTATGGCCCTCAGTGCCCATTATTGTCACCAGTGCTGAATTTCATATGTATGTATTTCTGAGGTTTCAGCCAGGCCACATGGGAAGCTGTGTCCCTCTTCTCTCTCCCTGCCCCCACCCCCATCTTTTTGGAATGAGTTTATGTTTTAACATTTTAAACACAGTTTTTTATCCATAGTCAAATACAAGTGTTGAACTTGACCTCAAAATCAGGGTATTTGCTCTTTTTTTGTCAGAGCAATGAAGGAGAGTGCTGGGAGAGAAAAATCTATCCTGGAAGAGCTTTTCTGCACAGGGAAGAACTGATGGCAACCATTTCTTCTTGCTCATCCTTGAGTCTGCAGCTTTTATGAAACAAGTCTCCTCATGCCATACAGAATGCCATCGAAACATCAAAACACTTAAATAATGTTTTAAAGGAACGGCCTACCTTGTTTAATGGTAGTTTATTTAGAGGCTGCACAAATAACAAAATCATGCTATAGGTTAAAACAAAAAGCCATGGCAATCTACCCTATCACGCCTTTCCTTTTAGGGGAAGAGGGCCAGATGTTTAAACAATATTGCAAGCGGTGTGCAGACTGTAGCTCTTGGAGGCCTTGGGAAAGAAATCATGTCTGCACCCCTAGTGTTTCACAGTTTTAGACCCCTGACCTAGAAACAGTTTAAACAGATGTTTAGTTCAAGGGATTTATGTCGACATTGAAATTTTTTTCCCCCTTGGAAATGGCTGCCTCTAAAACTGGAGCTTTTTCTTAGAAAAAGGACCAGAGAAACAAGGACATCTCACAACTTCATAGTTTCATGTTGCAAGTGTCCTGGTGCAACAGAAACAGAACAAATAGGTACCAACCACCTCATCAGCCACTGCTGTTCATGTGTATGGACATTTTTGTAGCCCCCACTTTCAGTTCTGTGTAGGTGAGCACAGACTTGGAACAGGAAGTTTGCTAAAGCAGAAAAGACATTGGAAAACCCCTTTGGCTTATGAACCAGCTGAAATTATGGCTTCTCTTCCTCACCTTATTTCTTTCCCTCTCTCCCTTCCAAATCTTCCTCTACCTCTTCTCCCAGGAATAATTCCTTTCAACTTTGATCCTGGTGTGTGGAGTTCATTCCATGACTTGGGTCAGTCAGGAACAGTGCATTGCATCATAGCTGCCTTTATGAAAGTGTTTATTTCATATCTGAAATGTTTTCATGTGCATTCGCTCTGCTTTGACTTGCAGAAGGGGAAAGAAAGTAGTTTTACTGGAGGCAAAACAGCCACCTGTGAAAACTAATTGCGTAGGTAGACGTTTGATGGTATCTCTGGGAGGGACCCAGCAGGAAGAAAGTAAATGTTCTTAATCTACAGGGAAATTACCTGCGTGCCAAGCTGACCCTCTTCATCAAAGCCAGGGTTGAAATATACCATCAAGTTGGTGGCCTCTGTTTAGGAGGCCGAGGTGGGGAGGGTGAGAAGAAGGAGGAGCCCTGGAAGGTAGGTACGATTCATTGAGATGAACTGAATAGACAGAGGAAAAATGACAAATGTGATATACTCAACTGAACCACCTCGTTAAGGGCTGACATGTGATGTGAATGTTCTATAGTCACTTTCAAACAAAAGCTTGAGATGTGGCTCCTTCTTTCTTCCCCTTCATCAAGTTTGCTGTTTAGTCTTAAGTCCTGCTGTCTTGGCTTTTTTTTTTTTTAAATCTTTCCTCTCCTTGATCCATCAGTCTAGTATACCCACGTGTCTTGCCATTGAAAGGGCAAAATGTACTGTGACGGAGAAACAGGAATCAGTGATGCAGCCTCCCTCTTGTTACTGTTTGAGTAGCTCTCTGACTGATTATACGCAAGTTTAGAAAGATCCGGTCCCATGGGGCCATACTATGTACCCACCGATAAGTGTAGGTCTCTGTGAAACTAACCAACCTGTGATTGGTCTTCCGATGGCAGGGTCTGAGCTCTCTTGTAAGAGTCTGCATTTTGCTGGTCACTCTGCTTGGCAATCAGCAGTAGTCTTGGTACTAGATGTTTTCTACCCACATACCTACATGTTGCCTTAGCTGCGTAGCCAGAAAAGTTTGACAGCACGTGTCTGCATGCTGGTTGTTGTTTGGTCACTAAGTCGTGCCTGACTCTTGGTGACCCCGTGGCCTGCAGCACACCAGGCTTCCCTGTCTTGCACCAGCTCCCAGTTTGCTCAGACTCATGTCTGTTGAGTCGGTATCTCATCCTCTGTTGCTCCCTCTTCTCTTGCCCTCAGTCTTTCCCAGCATCAGCTTCTTTTCCAATGATTGGCTCTTCGCATCAGGTGGCCAAATAATTGGAGCTTCGGCTTTAACACCAATCCTTCCAATGAATATTCAGGTTGATTTCCTTAGTGTCTTTCCGGAATGGCTGTCTTTCGTGGGAAATCAAAACTCTAGAGGAGAGGGGAAAAGTCCCTAGTGTTTGAAGCGCTGTGAGATTTAGGGAGATTTGGGGAAAAGTTAGACTATCCTTCTGCGAGATTAATAAAAAAAAAATTTTAGAGAATGACTAGGGAGTTTTACAAAAGCTCCATAAATTAAATAAGAACACGAACTAAAAGGAAAGTTACGTGATTTTTAAAAGGAAGCATTTTGTGTTTGGAAGACTTTGGACACATTCCTTACTGTGTGGGGTCCTCAGTCGGGCCCTGGGTGCAGTCACTGGGATGCTGAGCTGCCCAAGGGAGGCCAGAGTCTCTTGGAGGCTCCATTGCCTTTAGCTTTCACTGTCCGGGAGTAACTAGATCCATGCCTCTGAAGTCCGTGGGTGCTCACTTAACCCTTATGTACTTTGACTTCTTCCTACTTGTTTTCCTGGCCCAGTGTCTTATGGGTCCCTTGAGGATCCAGCGATTCAGTCTTGCACCTGTCCCTGAGAGTGCTTCCTTGGAGCCTCCCACTTCAAATTGCCATCAGAAGCTCTTCTACAAAGCTAAACACGAACCAATGTGACCCTATCTGGAGGTGATATTGGAGTCCAGTTCTCAAATTCAACCCCAGTTGATTAAAATACCTGGGATCCATAAATAACATTCGGTCAGAAGACCTTTCCAATCATAATATGTGACAGGACTCCTGGGCCCCTTTCTCTAGAGCCTCATAAGCCACTTGTGTGAGAAATTTCTCCTCCATCAAATGTAAGATAGTATCTTGTTCGGGAGACATCTACAGTTATGTCCAGTTTATTTCCATGGTGCCTAAACACTTAGAGCAATGTATAGTAGACCCTTGACACTTCTAAGAGATATTTCAAGGATGATCATGAATTTCTAAATTTACAGGCAGCCCCGTGGACTACAGTTTGTTCCCCAGGTGTCTGTATTTGGACAAGAAGCACCACTTCCATATGCCTTTTCACTTTCTCTTAACTTCTGTCACCATCACAAGTAATTGGCCTTTCTTTCAGTAGCCTTTATTTTTTAAACAAAGGAACAGTGTTATCACTTCACGAGCTTTCTGTGTAACAATGAATAGAGAGAGAACAACAAAATTGCTCCGAGATGTGACTGTGGAATAGTTGGCCGGGTTCATACAATACCTAAGTGATTCTCTTCGGTCTTGCATGCCTGTGGATCAGATTTGTCCTCAGAAAAATGACAGATTTGATTGTAGAATTTCTCTCCTTAAAGGAACTTTTATTAATAGTTCATATACTTTAGAACATGGTCTGGGGAAGCACTGATATTTTGTAGGAGCTCCTGAATGAAAGCAGATCCTAGAAAGAAGGCATCATAAAAAGAACCAGGGATAATGTGTTTGTTGTTAGTCCTGGGGTTCAATTTCAAGTTTAGCAAGTGTGTGTGTGTGTGTGATGTGAATGTAGAAAGATTCGTATGTATATATTATGGTTATAATGTTTCCATGCAATGTGCTTTAAAATGGAATGACATCCTTTCTAACCTGATGTATGAAGCCACTGTGTAAAGCTGTCTAAAAAGAGTATTACAAAATGAGGGCGTTATAGAAAAGTAAACTGCTGGAATAGTGGGACTGTTGCTCAGAGTAGTTTCCTGGTTCACATCAATGATCAGCAAACTCATTTGGCATGGTTTCCTCTATAAGACATCCAGGGGCAAACACAAAAATATTTTGCTGGTAGCTGCAGCAGAAAGAGATTTCATAAGGCTGGTAGTAGTGAGACCTCATCAGGGTTCATCCCAGGAAGTACGGGCTAGTTTTATGCCTGCTGCCTGCTCTGTGGCAGAAGAGGGCCCTGGCAAAGAAAGCAGATCTGGAAGGGCAGCACAGGTAGGTCGAATGTCTTCAGATACTTAAAACCATCCTCTTCTCACCTACCTGCAAAGCTCTTTGACCTGAAGGGCCACGTTATTCAGCATAATTCTAAAAGCACTGTTTCTTTACTAATAAGCAGGCAAGGTTAACCAGCCTGTTGGTTAAATTGTATGTTGAAATCAATTGCCCTGTTAGATCACAGCAGTTATAAAAGGAGAAGATCTGAATGAAAGTTCTCAGTCATTATAAGCGGTACCTTTGTCTCCATTGAGTTTATATTCTAACATGAGTCATCAAAGAGGCTCTTTTACAGCTTACTATGTCCGTAAAAGGGAGGGGGACATGGCAACCCACTCCAGTATTCTTGCCTGGAGAATCCCATGGACAGAGGAGCCTGGTGAGCTATGGTTCATAGGATCGCAAAGAATAGGACATGACTGAAGTGACTCAGCACGCATGCCCATAAAAGAGCACTCAGGATGCTTGACGGCAGCAGCAGCCACCACCACTAAAAATGTAAATGGAGGGGAAAAAAAGCCCACAATTTTCAGACAGTTTACTGGATTGCATTAAATAAAACCTAATCATAGGAGCTGTAAAGTGATATAAGGCTCTAAAAAAACCATTGTCCCTTTAAAAAAATCTTATCTTCCTTTAGCAGTACAACCAATAATTCTGCCTACATGTATTGATAAATTCAGACAAAGACACCGTAGAAGGTGCACTATAGGCGTCATCTCTGGAATTATCTCTTTATGACTCAAGGATTTTTGACATTTTAATCCTTGTTCATTTCACGCTGAGTGAAGCACCAGGGATGCTGGTTTTTGCTGGCCCTGCCTGGGGCATTCACTCTAACATCCAGCTCATGAGAGAGCCACCTCCAGTGTTTCACAGGCTTTGCAGCTGTGTTGTGCTAAGTCCTTTCAGTCACGTCCAACTCTTTGTGACCCTATGGATCATTGCCCACCAGGTTCCTCTTTCCATGAGATTGTCCAGGCAAGAATACTGGGGTGGGTTGCTGTGCCCTCCTCCGAGGGAACCCAGGGCTCGAACCTGTATCTTTTACATCTCCTGTATTGGCAGGCAGGTTCTTTAGCTGTGCAGTAGCTGGAATAAATTAGCACCTTGTATCCACAACGAACTTGAGACTGGCCTGTTATACATGTGTATCATCTCATTTAATGTTCACAGTAATCTCACTTTGATTCCCATTGAGGGGAGCTTGCCCAGTGGCTCAGTGGGTAAAATAATCTGCCAGCATTGCAAGAGACACAGGAGACTCGGGTTTGATCCCTGTGTCGGGAAGATCCCCTGGAGAATGAAATGGCAAGCCACTCCAGTGTTCTTGCCTGGGAAAGCCCATGGACAGAGGAGCCTGGTGGGCCTCAGTCCATGGGGTCGCAGAGTCAGACATGACTGAGGAACTAGGCCTGCACGCATGTTTAAGTGAGGAACCCGAGGCTCTGTGTGGAACTGACTTGCTCAAGGCCAAACCACTAGGAGTGGTCCCAGTCAGGTCGAACCAGGGCAGTCTGGCTTTAGAGCCCTTGTTGCTAAGCTGTTAGGCGAAACTTCTTGATCTCTACGAGTGACTAAGGTTTTGTTAGGAATTGGGCTCTTCCTCTCAGGGTTCTTTCAGATCTGCTCAGTTCTGAAGAGGCAGAATCTCCTTAGAACCGGGGTAGAGGTGAAGCCAGGTCAAACCAAGCTGTGGGGACTGACTTAGTTCCTGGTTCTGTTTAGAAGGCAAGTCCGAAAGTTAGCCTGAGAATGCTATCTGTCTCTTCAGGTTCTGAAGAGAGCCTCTGTAATCTATAAAGTGTTGGAGCAAGTCATCCTCCAACTCTGATCCCTTTTGCCCAACTGGTCTTGTCACCTTGGGTCCAATTTATGAGCTCATGACTATTAAGTAACCTTGATGCTTGTAGTTTTGTAACTGCGGCTGCCAAGCAGGCTAGTGTTTCTAAACTGTGTTAATGGTATGGCATATTCTCTTTCTTTTTGGAAGTCTGTGAAGTCAAGGCAGGAATATGAATATTATATTTCATTCCCTTCCTTCCTTCCTGTCTTTCTCTATATCTTTCTATGAGTCCTTCTCTCTCTCTTTTTTTTTTTTCTATCCCATTCTCCTGATATATTTTCTTCTTGATTTATAGCAGTGAAGTTGGGAGTGTGGATTAAAGGGACAATTTTCTTTCTTAAGGAGGGGGACTTGTCTAGTTAAAATTTTTAAGGAAATGGATTTATTTCTAAATACACAGAAAAGGAGAAGGGGGCCACAGAAGATGAGATGGTTGGATGGCATCACTGACTCAGTGGACATGAGTTTGAGCAAATTCCTGGAGATAGTGAAGGATGAGGAAGTCTGGCATGCCGCTGTTCATGGGATGCAAAAGAGTTTGACGTGACTTAGCAACTGAACAGCAACAAAGCAAAATGAGTACATGGTTAATACATTTTTTTCTTCCTGGCCACAGTGGTTCCCTCTGTAACTATGTTTTGGTGTGAGATGAAAGATGAAAAGCTAGATTGTTAAGACAAGAAATTCAAGAAGAACTCTGTTACCTTCAAACCCAACCTCTTTGGAGTTTGATCCGTACTTTTGTTGGTTTGAGGCTTCTGGAAAATGTAGGTCAAAATGACTGCCTTTGGTAAAACAGAAGCTACAGAGTACGTTTTCTTCTTAATTCTCACAACAGCCATATGGCAGCAGGTACCATTATTAGCTTCATTTTACATATAAGAGAGACATCAAGGAACTTTTCAAAATCACACAGCTAATGAGTGGTGGGTTTAGATGAGGTGCTTTGATTTCAGAATCTGTGTAGTTCACCACTTCCGTATCGGCATAACTGCGGCACAGAGGCTAAAGGAATCTAGCGATATCTTGAACAGGTAGAGTTGAGTCTGAAGTTTTGGAATGGCAATCAGAGCATCATTTGCTCATTTGTCATGTGTGACATCCTTATGGTCAGTTAAGTGCTCTATAAAGCACACCAAGACTGATCAACGAACTGAATTGTTTAAAGTTAATTTTTCATGACCTTGTATAACTTCTCTATGCTCCGCTGCTTCATCAATAAAAGTGAATCCTAATTTTTGTTACCTTTTAAAGGATGTTAGGAAGGTTAATCTGTTCCTACCCTTGAAATAGTTTATAGAAATTGAAGTACGTTTCTGTCTATATTAATTATATTAGATCCAAATCTTACCACTCCTACCTGGGCATTAGTATGACCTACACTTTTAGATCATGCTTGGTTAACATGGAGGTTATCACTCCCCACCCCCAGTCACTGAGTACATGCTCATTTAGTGGGAAGAGTTAAACAAGGCAGTTAGTTGCTCAAAGTCCCTGATATGTAATATCACTGAGATTCAGTCTGCATGTGGTTCTGCACTAAGGATGTACCCTGTATATGTTAGGGGCAGAATGGCCGCCACATTAGGTAAGACTCTTGTGCACCTGCAGAACAAAAAGTACCCAAGAGTTGACCCCTCCTCGTTCAGCCAAGTTTATTTCACATTCTAATTTGGGAACAAGATTGGTCCTTTCATATGCTAATATTTTGAGGGTTATAACTTAATAGTTTGGTCTGAAGTTCACTGAAGAGGGGTAAAAGTCATTGTTACCACTTACTCCTCTAGTCCCTGCCTGTTAAAACACATATACATATTTACACACACATGTACACAGAATGCCAACCAAACATTAAAAAAAAAAAAGGCAAAACAAACCTTATTCCGATGAAGAGATAATTCTATTCTTGGTAAGACATTAATAATCTTACCTCATAATCTAATAATATTAATCTGTGTTTAATAATCACAGACACTGTGATGGTTCACTTGTTTAGCTCAGATACCTGTGTGTTGTTATGAACACGGGCATTTTAGCAGCTAAGCTTTTGGATGAATGAAAAGCTTTTGAGTGGCTATTAGAAAACCGAGGCACTGGGGCCCAGTAAAATCAATGTACCTCATCTGTTTGCTTCCAATCAGCAGACAGTCATTAGTGTGCAAGTCCCTGAAGGTCAAGTCTCCATTCTTATAGGTTTATGTTGGGTGGAGGAGATAGATTGGCAAGTATGTGAGAACCCCTCATGTTGGTAAATAGGTGTGGAGCTACTGAGGTGTGGAGGAGGGGCTCAGCTGGTGGTTGGGGAGGAGGAAGCATCTTATGGAGAGGTTGTGTTTAGAGATTATAGTTTTACAGGATATTGAATCTAGTTCCCTGTGTTGTATTGTAGGTCCTTGTTGTTTATCTGTTTTATCTGTAGTAGTTTGTACCGCTAGTCCCAAACTCCTAATTTATCCTTCCCTTGCCCCTTTCCCCTTTCTTAACCATAAGTTTGTTGTCTGTGTCTACGAGTCTGTTTCTCTTTTGTAAATGCATTCATCTCTGTCACTTTTTTAGATTCCACAATAAGTGATACCATATGATACTTATCTTTCTCTGACTTTATGATAAGCTCTAGCCCCATCCATGTAGCTTCAGATGGCATTATTTCGTTCTTTTTTATGGCTGAGTAGTATCCACTGTTTCTGTGTGTGTGTGTGTGTGTGTGTGTGTGTGTGTGTGTACACATGCCGCATCTTCTGTATTCATACATCTGTTGATGGGCGGTTAAGTTGCTTCTGTGTCTTGGCTGTTGTAAGTAATGCTGCTATGAAATTGGGGTGCATGGATCTTTTTGAATTAGGGTTTTCTCCAGATATATGCTCCAGAGTGGGAATGCTGGATCATATGGTAGCTCTGTTTTTAGTGTTTAAAGGATCTTCTGTACTTAAGGAAGTGGCTGCATCAATTTCCCACCAACAGTGTAGGAAGATTCTCTTGTCTCTGCACCCAGAGGGGTGGTGTTTTTAATTGATCTCAAGACATGGACACGACTGAGCGACTTCACTTTCACTTTTCACTTTCATGCATTGGAGAAGGAAATGGCAACCCACTCCAGTGTTCTTGCCTGGAGAATCCCAGGGACGAGGGAGCCTT
The DNA here is from genome assembly GCF_042477335.2 of Ovis canadensis. Taxonomy (NCBI): domain Eukaryota; kingdom Metazoa; phylum Chordata; class Mammalia; order Artiodactyla; family Bovidae; genus Ovis; species Ovis canadensis. The sequence goes on along the minus strand of NC_091246.1, from coordinate 83,388,633 downwards.
GTGGGCTGCTGTCTATAGGGTCGCACAGAGTTGGACACGACTGAAGTGACTTGGTAGCAGCAGCAAGACACAGATTTTGTCAAATGTGTGGGAGGCATTCGGATCAGGTGAACCAAAGTTACCTTTTGTGCATAAACAAAAGTCAAAGGGCAGGAAAATGCAGGAGCAGTTTTGTAGTGTGGCTAGAATAAAGAACCCATGCATGGTGCAGCAGGAGCCTATGGGGAAAATGCAGTGTGGTTCCCTCCTGGGGAGCCTTGAACTTTGGCCTGAGCAATGTGTACTTACTGTACCAATTCCTCAAAAATATCTGGAGGCAGCCTCCAGGATATTACTTATTCTCAAAAGAGAATTTCAACCAACTTGACTTAAAACATCTTATTTATGTGTTATTTCTTCACTGTTAAAAGGATCAGAATTTCTCTTTCTTTTTTCCTCCTGGGACTTTTGGTTTTATTGTCCTAGCAGAGAAGAGCACGCGTGACGCGCAAACGGGCTGTTCTCTCTTTGTGCGTTTCCAGCCTTCCTTGAAACAGTCATCTTGAGAACTGTCAAATTATCCAGCTATAATCTAATTGGTGGTGACTGCTTAGTCCCTTTGCACCAAAGAACTTGTATCTAGCAAGATTCTCTTTTTCAAACATTTGTTCATTCATTAAAGATGTTATGTTAGAGGTATGCTATGATGATGCATCTGAGAAAGAAATAAAAGACCAGGACAAAAGACAAGTTGAATAGTCAAAGATGAGCTGTAACCATCAGGGAAAGCTAACTATAGCACCTGATTTTGATTGAATAACTGGTGATCACATTGGCTTTGAAGTTGTTTCCAGTCTGCTTAAACTTTTTCATGGATGGAATGAATGAAAATTATGAAGCATTGATGTAAAATAATTTTTTTGGGGGGGGGGTCTATTTTTCTTCTTTCTGTCCTAAGAATCAACTTTCCTTTTCCTTCCAGTCTCCCTTCCTCCCTCCCTCTCCAGTCTTTTCTTATCGAGCAACTTCCTTGACAGATTGACTTCTGATTGTAAACGTTTATCTGGATTTAATACAGGTGATTGTCATGGGTGCAGTCTTTTGCTGCAGGGAAAAGGAAAGGCCATCCATCCCCTCAAAAAAGCTGTGGCAGAAAGGAACATGGAAAATTCCACTAGTAAACCTTAAGATACCTTGTCCTCATAATCATCTTCTCAGTCACTTTGCTCAGAGGCTTCCCCAAGGTAATACTTAACTAAGAATGTACCCAGCAGTGAATAATATTCATTCATATATCAAACATGTATTGTCTTTTATGCTTATAGTAGAGTTAGTAGAATTATTATCTTTGTTTTTCTTTTGCCTGTTAAAACCAAACCAGTTCCTGTTTTCTTTTAAAATTGTAAATGTTTAAAACTGGCCATAATTCTTAATTAGTGCATATTTTTTCTTAATAGTTTTATGACTTTATTTACCAGCAGGGAAAAGAAAGGATGGAAAAAGCTAAATATTATGATAAAGTAGAAATTCTATGTATAATATTTTTAGCCTTTAAAATATTTTGTAAGACTTAGGCTGTTTAAAAATAAGTTTTTTTTAAAGTGAATTCATCATAAATAGGTCTCATGCTACCCTAAGAAGGAAATCATAAAGAGGAAAATTAGAAATAATTTAAGGTACTTAAAGCATTGGGAAATAAGTTCCAGAATTTGAAAGTGCAGTCCATAGGCTACAGTTGCCCTTCCTGACACTGATACTTTCTCCTGAAGAAAGGAAAGGTTAAAAAGTGGGTCTCATTTTTAATTTTCTACCTTGTGTTTTGGGGAGTGAAGTGTTCTTTTACTGAGAGCTAAGAGTTGCCACAGTTTTTAAAACTGGCTACCCCTTAGATGCAAGCACTCTTGCAAATCTTGCAACAGCTGAAAAACCTCCAGGTAGGTGTAAAAACGAATTAATGTCTTACTGACATGCAGGGAGGGCTTTCCTGGTAGCTCAGCTGGTAAAGAGTCTTCCTGTAATGCAGGAGACCCCGGTTCGATTCCTGGATTGGGAAGCTCCTCTGGAGAAGGAAATGGCAACCCACTCTGCTATTCTTGCCTGGAGAATCCCATGGACAGAGGAGCCTGGCGGGCTACAGTCCATGGGGTCGCACAGAGTCGGACACGACTGAAGCAGCTTAGCATGCATGATGGCTCAGGTGGTACAGAATCCGCCTGCAGTGTAGCTGACCTGGGTTTGATCCCTAGGTTGGAAGGACTCCCCTGGAAGAGGGCATGACAACCCGCTCCAGTATTCTTCCCTGGAGAATCCCCATGGACAGAGGAGCCTGGTGGGCTACCGCCCATGGGGACACAGAGGTGGGCACGACTGAGCGACTAAGCACAGCACAGCACAGCACCGTGCAGGGAATGTGGGCACATGTGGATAAAGCTGACTAAATCCCACAGAGTGTGTGCGGCTCGCCTGTGAAACCTCAAATAATGTCATAGGAGTGAAAGCCAAGGCCCATTTTCTGTTGTTTTCCTACCTGGCTGTTTATTTATGAAAGTCGCACCTGTCGGTTTTAGGCTCTAAGTGTCCCCGTGCAGGGAGCCTGAGTCATTGCTGGTCATGGAGTGGACTCTGGGGCATGGGACAGAGTGCAGGATCTGGGTCGCTGGGGCTGACAAACTGGAATCAGCTGCTTTTGCACAAGAGACTCCAGAGGCCCCTGGGCCCTGGTGACAGGCCCAGCACCTCCGTGTCTCTGTGACCTCTAGCAGTAAAGTGCCGGCCTAGCTCACTGATACCATTCGCAGGAACCTGAATGACTGGTTAGTCTGGTCAGAAGAAAATAGCACTGACATCATGTGATTCTGGCAAAGTAAACCACATTGGAACTTGGCCTTTGAATACCCAAGGGGCTGGCAGCGATCTCAGGGGTTGGCTGGGAGCCCCATTGAGTTCACTAGTAATCAGTTGACTGCTGAGCTGGACAAGCTGCCCTAGTTTTCCTGACAAGCTCTGTCTAAAAGAATGATGGGCAGTCTGCCATTAGGATTTTTGAGCAGAGTTGCTAAAGATTAACTCTTTAGCTACTGTCCATATATCATGGCATGCAGTTAGGTACAACTTTAGAGGGAAAGTTCAATTCCTCATTCAGGTCTCACACACGGAATTCCTGTCTTGCACACCAAATACCCATAGGCAGGGAGGACTACTGTAAAGCCCTTTATGTGTATGTTCCAAAGGAATGCCAAGTGGATGAGTTTTCCTTGAAGTTTCTAGTCTGGTTTATTTTTCAAACAAAATACTATCATTTTTAATTATGCAAAAAGTCAGATTTGCATGCTAGCCATCCCTTGGGAATGGATATTACCTAAGAGAAGCCTTTGAAAAACTGTGAACATTTAATATATTTATTTATTATGATTGATATATCCATACATAGTCTTTCTAATAAAACTTGATAATTCAGAGTTTTCGAGAAGAAAGGGACTAGTTGCAGTCAGTGTGTCCTAGGCCAGAGAGACCCGTTTTGGGGGATAAACCTGACTTCTCAAGGGTGCTTATCTGCGCATCTTTCTCTGGAAAAGGTGATGGCTTCTTATCTTTTATTCCTGTTAAATTAAAATACAGTTGGTAGCGTTAAACAGTTTGATCAAATAATTCTACATGCTGTGCTCCTGGTGACGAGTTTGGTGTGTTTAAGCTTGCTTGGGGCCTCCCTGGTGGCTCAGTGGTAAAGAATCCACCTGCCAGTGTAGAAGACATGGGTTTGATCCCTGTGTTGGGAAGATACCCTGGAGAAGGAAATGGTGACCCACTCCAGAATTTTTGCCTGGGAAATCCCATGGACAGAGGACCCTGGTGGATTGCAGTCCGTGGGGTTGCAACAGCGTTGGACACAACTTACGGACTAAATGCTTCGTGCTGGTAATTTTTCCTAAGAGGCACTCTGTTTTCCACGAGTAGCTGTGACAGTCTCAGCTGGCGACCACAAGTCCGGCCTTTACCACATCTTTCAACAGTCAGATGGCATTTGTGGTGGTGCTGCCGAGGGAGTGCGGTTCCAGTGATGTGTTGTGTATCTTGGTCCACAGCGGGAGTTTTAGTGGCAAAAACTGGCGTTCTGGACTTCTTTCTTCCTTCCGGGTCAAGTCTTTCATTCCGACGCCTCTCTGATCTTTTCTCCCAAAAAGCCATGTTTGAGGAATAGTACAGTGCCTCTCATGTTTAAGAGATTTGTGACATCAGCAACCTGGGGACATTATTGTCCACAAGAGAATTTATAGGAAGGGAGCAGAAAGATAACATAGGTACAGATATTGTTTAATGAGCTTTTTCTGGTCCCAGCACTTCCTGTCTCCCTTCCCCCAGCCCAGGAATGCTCCACAGGCCATCACTTCAAAAGAACCATTCCCCCACAGTACAGCTAAACACTGAGAGTGACAACCGGTCAGGTTAAAGGAACATTTTCAGGAGTTTTTAATTTGGCTCGTCACCCTAAGAATTACCAAGAGAAGATGCAAGTGATTCAGGGGTTTTGAATTTACAAATAGGTGAAACTTCTGAGTCTCTTTGTTCCTACCAGGTGTGGTTTGGGGGACCAGCCAGTGAAAACACACACAAGACTTTGGCATTCCTGGTGCTGTTCCTGCATGGTTCAGGGACGCATCTGTCTAGCGCTTTGTGTGGGGCAGAGTCACCACTGTCGTCAGGCCTTCTTTTATCCAAGAATGGACTTGGGAGTGGTGACGGCACGATCCAAGAGTCGTGGGTTACCCTCCCTCCTTCCTTGTTTCTCTCGCTTTCTTCTTGTCTCCTCCCTTCTCCCTCCATTCTGTTCCCTCCCTCCATCCCTTCTTCCTCTCCTTTGTTTTCTCAGCATTACTTACTGGAGCATCTGCTTTCACCAGGCGGTACACAGTGATGAGCAAAAACAGTGCTAGTCTAGCACTCAGGGAGTTCCTGGTCTCATGGGCGACAAAGATGCCTCTAATCAAATGATCATAAAAATAAGCACGGAATGAAGAATTATAGTCAGTAGTTTGATGAAGAGGCAGGTGACAGCAGGAAAACGTAAAGCAAGGGGATCTTCCTATATACCAGGAAAACTTCTGGGTAAGACCATTTCGTGGTAATACTTAAGAAAATCAAGAAATCAGATCTGAGGTTGAATCTCAGCTCCACAATTTACTATTTCAACTTGATCAATGGACTTAAGCTCTTTCAGTCCTAATTTCCATATCAGTAAAATGAGGATAATAATATCCACTCCCCAGAGTTTATATGTGGTTGGAAATACTAATTTTGAAGCATTTAGTTGACACGGAATTTAACAAAATTATCTGTTATTATTAATGCTGTAGTTCAATGAACTAAATTAAAGATACCCTGTGGGTTTATTTTTCCCTGTCATTAAAATACCACTGACAGCCTAGTTTAGCGCATCCCCATTGTTCCCACAGCCTGCTACTGAAATGTAAGAAGTGAACCAGTGTCTCCAGCTGTCTTCGCACTAATATGGACATTGCCGTGGTTTCGTTCACTAATGTAGCTAATGCTTTTGAGGTGTGTAATAACCCGTTGACATTTTCAGGCATAGTCCCTGAAAAATGCTGCCCATACTTTTGTCTCTCTTTCCTAACCTTTCTTTCTGTTTACTTCCAGGGATCCTTTTGGTCATTGAAAAGTGTCAAATTCTTGCTGGCATTCAGGCTGTATATTAATTGCAAGTGTCAGGAACTGAAGTCATGCAGACCGAAGAGAGAAAGGGGAGTTATTGGCTGATATAACTGAAAAGTTCAGCATCCTCAGGCGTAGCTTGATTCAGGTGCTCTGATGATGTAACAAGGAAGGTTCTCTGCCTTCCTCCGCTCTCCTCTTGGTTACTTTCCCTCTTGGGCAGGGTTCCCTTTCACAGTGGCTGAGCTGCAGGTTTACCTTCCATCAGCTGAGCATCTTCAGTGGGGAGGAACGTGGTCCCTTCTCAGTGGTTCCAGGAAAAGTTCCTGGGCTGGCTCTCGTTGGATCCCCATGCCAGTCACTGAATTTGCACCCTGTTGTTATCAGCAAAGCCCAACTCACCTGCCTGCTGTTGGGGCTAGTGGATGAAGGCAGGACATCCAAGGGCTGTGATCTCAGAGAGTGGGGTGAATGGCTCCCAGAGGAAGATTAGTGATATTACTACCAGGAAGTAGTAAATGTACAGAAAACACCCAGATCAAACAAACAGAGGCAGAAACCCACTTATGGATAAAAAGAAAGTTTAAACCACCCTTATTCCTACTTTTGGAGCTTCCCTGGTGACTCTGACAGTAAAGAAGCTGCCTCCAATGCAGGAGACCTGGGTTCAGCCCCTGGGGCAGGAAGATCCTCTGGAGAAGGAAATGGCAACCCACCCCAGTATTCTTGCCTGGAGAATTCCGTGGACAGAGGAGCCTGGTGGGCTGCAGTTCACGGGGTCACAAAGAGTCAGACATGACTGAACAACTTTCCCTTTTTACATTCCTGCTTTTGATGTGGGTGGGAGTGGAATTGTTGATGAGATGACATCCAGGCTTAGTACCTGCTAAGTCTTGACTGTATGCCAGGCAGCAGGCTGTGCCCTTCTGTATCTTACTTCTGATATTCACAGTAACCCTATAAGGTAAGTGTTAAAATCCTCCTTCAATAGATGAAGAAACTGACATCCAGTGAAATTGTGTAACTGGTTCAGAACTGAATAGGTAGTCAGTGGTGGATGTAGACGTTAGCCCCCAGCTTCCTACTTCAGAGCCCATGTTTCAGAGGCATAAGATCTCTGATCTTCTTGTTGCCCTGCAGTGGTGCCCGGGACATGCTAGGTAGCCCTTCAGGCCCAAGGCAGCACAGAGCCGAGCCAGTCATACCTAGATGACTGGCATATTTTCCTGTGGATATAGAATACTTTTTTCTAGGACAAGGTTTTGAAAGCCAGGACTTTAGAATTGTGTTGCGGGTTCGGGCACCGTCTCTCCCTGGATGACTCACGGAAGGCCACACATTCTCGGTGTTCTCTGTAAATCGGTGACAGAACTCTTACAGTGTTGGGAAATTAATTGATTTGCAAAATTACACGTACTGAGTGTCATCAGAGATTTGAAAAATCGGTCTCAACACTCAATCCTGGACTGCTCCAGTTATTTTGGCTAGGGTAAGTGACTTAGCTCCTACTGCTGTAACAAAATACTAGAGATTGCCTTCAACAACAGACATTTATTTTCTCACCGTTTATGGGGCTGGAAATCAGAAATCATAGTGCCCACATGGCACTATGCCTGGCTTGCAGGAGGCCACCTTCTTGCTGTGTCCTCCTGTGTCAGTGAGAGTGAGAAGCAGCTCCCTAGGGTCTCTTCTTATGAGAACGCTAATCCTATCATATAAGGGCCCCACCCCGTGACCGCATTTAACCTCAAATACCTCCATAAATTTCCTGGAGAAGGAAACAGCTACCCGCTCCAGTATTCTGGCCCAGAGAATTCCATGGACTGTATAGTGCATGAAGTCGCAAAGAGTCAGACACGACTGAGCGACTTTCACTTCACCTCCATAAAGGCCCTGTCTTTGTGTACAGTCACTTTGGAGTTTAGGGTTTCAGTGTATGCATTTTGGGGGGACCCATTCAGTCAGTAGGAAATTAGATATTAGTGGTTTTGTATGAACCACACTTCTGCATTGCTGTTTCCCTCTAACCCTTTATGTCTATTAATGGCACTGAATAAGAGGGCTTGGTAGAGGGTATTTCCTTTTTTTCTGGCTGCGCCGCATGGCATGCAGGGCCTCCTGCAGTAGAAGCATGAGGCCTTAACCACTGGACTGCCAGAGAAGTCCCTAGAGTGTTTCCTAACGTGTGGGCATGCACACGTGCTCAGATGTGTTTGACTCTTTTGTAAGCCCATGGATTGTAGCCCACCAGTTTCCTCTGTTTATGGAATTTCCCAGGCAAAAACACCAGAGTGGGTAGCCATTTCTTTTTCCAGGGAATCTTCCTGACCCAGGATTGAACCAGTGTCTCCTGCATTGGCAGGAGGATTTTTCACCACCGTACTACCTAGACTTTGTGTTCTAATACTTATTTGTTTCTTTTGGGTAAAGGGATTTACACATTGCTCATTGACATTCCCAGTTAGAGTAACAGGTTTTAGAAAATGACAAACATGTGGGCATTCACTCTACAAATCCAGATGTGCGATGTATAGAAATAGAAGTGTTAACTTAAAGAGTCTGAAAACTCAGGGTTAAAAAAATCCAGGGTCCCTGGTAGGTGCGGGGGCTGGGCGGGGGCTTCAGAAAAGTGAATCTTGGTATCACAGGATAAATGGGATTTCAAAGGGTGTAGGGCAGAGAGGCTTTCTAATGGCTGGGACACAGTCCTGTATGACAAAACCTGCTGAACCCAAGGAATGGTGTATGGAGACCAGTGGATGCTGTCTCCCAGCTAATTGAGTCAGAATTTGGAGTCCTTCAACTGCCTGCTCATCTGGATTTTATTTTAGAAACCATGGAAGGCTGTGGAAGGTCTTATGGAAAAGGGGAAGTATCATAGTTAGACCTTAGCTTCGGCCAGGCATATTTTGAAAATATATAGCTTGATTTAGAGGCTATAGGTGGAGGTCTAGCACGTGCTATTTCTGCTGTGTAGAATGCCTTTCCTACTGTTTGTCTTCCCACCAAACTACCATTTGCCTTCAAAACATTGTTCTGGAGCAGTGTCCACAGTAAAGGTATTCCTGACCTGTCCAAACAGGATAGTCTCTCTGTCCTGTGTCCTTCTCCTATAGGTTATGGGGGCCTATTATAACAGGCTTGTATAACACATAATACTGTATCATTGTGTGTTTACAGATCTCTCCCACTTCTTGAGATGAAGGACCTTGAGAGAAGGACTTGCATCTGTTTTGTTTTGCATTCAGAGTGGACAGGGCTTGGCACACCGTAGATGTGCTTGACTGTCTTCCACATCATATTTGTTGAACACGACGAAGCTGCACTAAGGCTGCTGTGAAAATCAGGAGAGTAGCAAGAAAATGAAAAAGGCTGCATTGTTAGGAATAGGAAGCAGAGACATACTGAGGGTCAGAAGACGAGCTGGGGATGATTCTGGACGTTTCTAACTTGGTCATCTGGGTAAATGTCAGTTCCAATGGAGATGTGTGTGCTAAGTCGCTTTAGTAAGTGTCTGACTCTTTAAGACCTTATGGACTGTAACCCTCGAGGCTCTTCTGTCCATGGGATTAAAGAGCATGAAAAAAGTTTGGAGGTGAGAGAATGAGTTTGGTTTTTTCTTTTTGTTACTTAGGAACATTCTAAGTGGTGATGTCTGGTAGACAAATGAAAATACAGGTCTGAATTTAGCTTGGTCGTTATCTCAAACCTTTGAAGCCAAGGGTTTGATATTGCAGACAGTGAGAAAGTGGGCCAAGAATGTGGCTTTACAGAACGTTGACTTTTAAGGAAATGGAAGAAACTTTGGGATGAACAAAGGAGAATGGAAGTGAGAAGTCCCAGAAGTAGGAGGAGAATCAGGACAGCTCAGTGTCATAGAATTAAAGAGATGAGAAATGGGGCACAAGCTAGATCTGTCTCTGGCCAGAGATTTTTTATCATGAATCCTTTACTAGTAAGAAAAGCAACAGCAGCAAGAATTGAAAGTAATAGTACTCATCGTCTCCTCAGTACTTGCTGTATTCCAGGCATTTTGCTAAATGCTTTTCCTGCATCTTATTTAATTCACACCTTATGCCTGTTATCCTTAAGTAGACTTGCAAAACCAAACTGATAGGTCAGATAATTTATCTGAGGTCAAACAGCTAAGTACCGGAGCTGGGCATGCTTTGCAAACTTAGAAATATTGCAAAACATGCTAAGCAGTTAATTTTATTTTACTCTTTGGTGGAAGCAAGTCTGCAGATAGTATGGGGATGAAAGTTATCTGAAAAACTTTAGCCATTCTCGTTAACTCAGAAGAGATATAATTCTTTCTTTCTTGGGTGAGAGGGTAAGTTGTTTAGTAACATTTTTTGAACTTCTCATGTTAAATCAGCTGATTGAAAATATATCAATCCAGTTGCATATATGTGTATATATACAAATTTTTTGAAGTACAGTTGATTTAAATGTTATATCAGTTTCAGGTGTATATTCAGTTATATATATATGTGGTATTTATTTTACCTTTGTTTTCTTATTTATTTGGCTGTGCCGGATCTTAGTTGCAGCACAGGGTTTCTTCTGTCTTTGATGCAATGTGTGAATTCTTTGTTGCTTCTTGTGGAATCTGATTCCCTGACCAGGGATTGAACCCTGGCCCTCCTGCCTTGGGAGTACAGAATCTTAGCTACTGGACCACCAGAGAAGTCCCTAACTTTGTTTTCTACTATAAGTTCATTTAAAAATAGCCCTTATTTATCATTTTCTCTACAGCCTGACTTTTTATATAATAAAGGGCATCATTTAATTGGAAAGAGAAACCTGGATATTTTTTTAGCAATTATGTGGTTTAGTGCTTTTATGTAAAATTGTATACATAAGACACATACACACTAGCAATTCCTGAAAATATTGGCTCATAACTGCTGCACTCTTATGGATGTATTTTCATATATAATTCAGGAAAGAAAAATTATTACATATGATAGATTAGTATTACCACATAAAACTACTGATTTGTGTATCCTATTTTAGTGCATTGCTAATTCTCAAGAGATAGCAATACAGTAATTTCTAAGAAGCCAGACAGTTTAATTTTGCTACTGGTGTCAGGTTAAAGCATTGGCATATGTTTGCAGCTGTAGCTGTGGCTCCATCTCATCCTTGTGCAAGACACCTTTGAGCAGCAAGGATTATGGTCCGGGCTCACCCAGACAGTTTACTCTTACCCCAGCCTCACCACTTGTGGTTTCCTATGTTTTGAGTAGTGAATATCTCCAGCTTTCAGGCCATCAGAAATGAGATTGAGAATTCTCAGGAAGAACTGTTATAAGGAAAACGTAAGGGAAGTGAAGGACAACATGATACTGTATAGAGAAATGGACGAACACAAATTTGTTCATTTGATTTTTGAACTTTAATTAGGTGAATCTAACCACAGATTAGTTTTCAGGCTGGACTTGAAGACTCATTTATGCCCAGTTTATTTTCCTTCAAACAAAACAAAAGAACCCCCAAAAGCAAAAAATGAAAGTCTGCCCTTATTCTGGATCCTGGAAGGGATGAGGAATTGGGGTTGAGATGGGGTGTGGGTCAAGACTGGTATGCTTGCTGTTTCTTATCTACCTGGTGGCTTATTTTTCTGAGTTAATGTTTGTTTCAGTCACATGCCAGGTTCTCCACCTTCAAACGCCTTGTGATGCAGAATATGATGCTTTTTGAAACAGTTATATAAATTTGCTTCTACTTCTTCCAATCATGGCTGTCCCCACCCTGTTAGAAGTCAGAAAACCTCTTGGAATTTTCATCAAGTGATTGGTTTTCATAGTTTCTGTGTCTATAAAGAGGGAAAGAATGAGATCGAAGTTTTTAAACTGAAGATGACTAAAATATTCGCAGACTTGGTGAAATCTATGATCTCTTTACATAAGTATTGGATTTCTTTCAAGGTGCTGTCTTTTTACCAACATACTGTGCAAATAACTGCAGTTTAATATAGAGATATCTTGATGTGGTTAGATTTGGTAAACCCTCTTATCTTTCTGACATGCATCTTTTATTTAAAATGCATAGGCATATGTTCAGAACAAAGTTATTTTCAGTGCATATATATTCATTAGCCTGTGTGTGAAAGAACATTCAAATAACAACCATCTTGATATTTGTTTTCCTTTCAAAGCTTTCTTCTCTCTCCATCTTGGTTTAATTGAACCCTAGACCGGAACTTTTAAACGCATTCCCATGGAGCCAGGGTACATTCGAATGTCTTGAACTGATACAAAATTGCTTTGTTGATCATATACCCATACATGATAAGATATGCGTAAGAAGAAATCTGGTACAGAAGTATAAATAATACTTATCTTTAAGCCAGCATCTGTCATCTGCTTCAGCAGACAGTGCTTGCTTTCTCCCTAGCACAAAAAGGGCTGAAAGATTTATGGAGCAGCTTTGTTTGTGTTCCATGATGCTTAATCAATTTTTATTAAATTCTAAATTAAAACTTGGCTTTCACTACAGTGACATCTCTGATGTATAGAACAAGGGGAGAGAGCATGGTGCCCCGAAAAGGTTAGACATGGGTGATATGAATCCTTGATCTAGTTCTTCCTGCAGAAGTTTTCCTAATAACTTTCGTAAGTCTGACCAAATCCTTGTAGGCTTGCACAGGAAAAAAGTAAATACAAACTTAACTTTAGACTCTTCAGACTTCTAGAGAGAGGGGGAATTTTTTGTTGGTTTTTAATACTCTCATGCATGTTCTAAGAAGGAAATGGCAACCCACTCCAGTATTCTTGCCTAGAGAATCCCAGAGACGGGAGAGCCTGGTGGGCTGCCGTCTATGGGGTTGCACAGAGTTGGACATGACTGAAGCGACTTAGCAGCAGCAGCATGTTCTAATATCTAAGAAAAGAACGCATAAGTTATTCCAGTGTGCAGGTAGTGTGTGGACTTTGCATTCAGAATGGTTTGATAAATGGAGACTCACTACTGCACTTACTGAGAAGGCTAAAGTTTTTGTAATTGAAGCTTAATATGTTAAAGGTCTGATGGAGGCCTGGGCTTTGCAGCCTTTTTTCTGCGTAGTTTACCTTGTAAACTCTGTGTTTGCAGTTTTCTGGTCTTATTTCATTCAAATGTTTTTTGTTAATATCAGCATATGGTAGGAAGTCCACTCAGAGAACCCCATTTATAAATGATCATCTTATTTTTGCAACCGTATGTATATAAGAAACTGAGATTCATGGGTCAAATTGAATTTTTCTTTTTCAGATGAAAGTTAAAAAAGTTATACCTGTGATTAGTTTTCCTAGATCCTATACCTATAAGGAGGGGAAGAATGAGATTTAATTAGAAATTTATTTTTCTGTTGCATACTGATATTTCTGGTTTTGAATTTGCTTTTTCTTACATCTGGTACACACCAGATTAACCTGTACATATTATTCCTTTGGAAACATATGTTTGTGGGCCCTGATCCAGAAGTAGCTTATGTATCTACATATCAAAGTATAAAGTTTCTTGAAGAGAAGTGGGGGGGTGGACAACTATGAGATTTGTTAATTATTGTTTATTTTCTAGAAAATATGGCAAGCTGTAAACTTGAGATCAGAATATCTGTGTTTTTGAATTAGGTAATATGCTAAGAGAAAAGTGAATTAAAGAAAAATTTGGAAGCCAGTTCTTCCATGCCCAAAGAATATTAATAATTCATGCAGCTCTTTCTCTCCATCACTTATCTTTTCATTGCCATGTTTGTGCTTTTGTCTTACACATTGCCATTTTTTTCGTTGTAAGTGCCAAATGTAGATATAGATGTCCACATTGACATATTCTGTTTATCTATCTGCTCACTACCTAAGTCTCGATGTTTCTCCAGCCTTGGTATTGCCTAGTATGCCATGCATATCTAGCTAGGGGTGCAGTCTTTTGATGATCTGGAATTATTCAAAGGCTCTGCCTAGAGCGGTTAAATGGCAGGTTATTTCTGAATACATTTGCCCCTCATTTGCCTAAAATGTATTATGTTTGGTGCCTGACTGTATTCTTACCATGTGCCTTCTTTCTCAGCTGCTGCTGATTCAGAAAGACCCTTTGGAATTACTGTGAGAGTAGGGAAGAAGCCCTGGATTACGAAAAATGAAGACAGCCCTGCCCAACTTGATATGCAAATCAGCTTTAAGGATGTGCAGTTGGTCCTGGCTTTCTAACCTTAGAACTGCTTCTTACACCGTGGCTTGCCAGGGCTACCACTTTGTGATACTTGCAGCCTGTATAGCTAGGGAGATTGTCTGCTTTCCGTGTTTCTGTGGAGTCATTTTGAGGAGATGAACTGAGGCGTGGGAGAGATTGCCAAATGAGGTGGTGATGATGGCTAAAGAGACTTGGACTTAGGGAGTGCTTTCTGGCAGAAGTTCAGCTCAGACAGTATCGTGTTTTTGACCATGGTACTTTAGACACTCTGCCAAGTGTTTGTAACGAGATAGGGCTGTTACTATACTTTGCTTTTAACTTTACTTTTGCGTACAGTACGCCGTTCTTGTTTTATAAACTGTGTCGCATACTTTTTGTACCTCTATAAACAAGTGAAGCTGTTGAGTTTTTGGATAAAGTTTGAAGCAGTCTTGTGTTGCTTCCTCTTTGCTTTCTGCTCCAAGTTGAGAGCTGAATAGTGAGATCTTTTTTCACACCATTTATAATGCGATGCACATTTTGAAGGCAATTTAAATTCTTTTGGCTCCCCAGCCATATGCTTCAAAATGGAAGCATTATACATGTATGGATAGGGGAATAGGTAGGAAATTGGAGTGTAAAGATATATGGCTGGGTATGTAGTAGGGTAATACTATCCAGAGAGAGAGGTAGGGGCGGGGAGAGTGAGAGAGAGAGGGAGGGAGGAAGGGAGGGAGAAAGAAACAAGAAGGGGATGTTTCACTCTCTAGGAATTTTTCCAAAGTTTAGGCCCAGTTTTGCTGAAGAAATAATATTACAGAAGAAGTTTAAAGTGTTTCCACAGGCTATACAAGAACCTTTATACATGTAATTTATATACCTAATGAGATTTTGGAAATTTACCAGTGTATTATTTGAGAAATTGATAATATAGCCAAGAGGAATGCACTTTAAGGTATTTTTAATGGAAGGACAAAAACTAATATAAGCTATAACTATAGCCTCGTTTTATTATTACATTTTATATCATTTTGGGGGTGATTTTATTTTTTTCCATTCTTGCTTTGCCCTTCAGTTTTTTCTCAGTTTATTTCTACATTGGAAAAATGAAGTATAATATTCTCCTTAGCACATAAACTCACTCTGTCTCTCTGGAGATTCTTTTTACTGTTTTCATAATCCATTCTGCCTGGGTAAAAAACACCAGATTTCTCCAGTATTCTGAAAATAATTTTTACTTTGCTTAAATGAAAATACCCTGCTTCTGAAGTTTCTCACTATAACCATGTAAGTTTCTTGTGGTTATGCCACATTGCTCACAAAGAATATTGTTATCAATTAATTGGGTTGATGTTTGGTTGATATATTTATGTATATTTACATTATGTCAGGGACCCCTTTCCCATTCTCATTTAAACTTGTCTACCTTATTTTTTTTCCCTTTTCCATCATAGGTAATAATATGATAATAAGATTCTAATATTAGTTCAGATATAATACATAATTTCTTCTATAACTTTCATTGGAAATGAGAGTGCTATGTCAATCCAGGTGTTTCTATACTTTTTCCTGAAGAAAATATCCTGTAGGTTAAGTATATCTCTGAAGCATTTTTTATTTAGGATAATATTCCTAGAATATATATATATATAGTTAGTTAGTTAGTTAGTTAGTTAGTTGTTCAGTCATGTCCAGCTCTTTGTGACCCCATTTTCTGTACCCCGCCAGGCTTTGTGACCACACGGACTGTAGCCCATCAGGTTTCTCTGTCCATGGGATTCTCCAGGCAAGAATACTGGATTGGGTTGCCATTTCCTTCTCCAGGGGATCTTCCTGACCCAGGAATTGAATTCAGGTCTTTGGCACTGCAGGCAGTTTCTTTACCCTCTGAGCCACCAGGGAAGCCCAAGCTTGGGGAGGTCTAAATAAAAGTACACATTAAAGGCGTGGATCACAAGTTCCTCAAAAGTCTAATCCGACAGATTAGGTTAGTAGTTCTAGTTTAACGGTAATAGTTAGTAGTTCAAACTTAATAGTAATTTAATAACAGTACTTCTAAGTGCCAGGCAGTTACAGAATGGTCAGAGACCAGGAAAAGCTGACCAAGAAAGCAAAGTTCCATACACACGCTTCGCCCATAGGCTTTCAATTGCTCACACACACAGGTGCATGATAGAGTTAGTAAAATAAAGCAGAAAACGTGTATACTGGGTATATGTGTGTATATATTTAAATATGTGTGTGTGTGTGATTATATATACATATACACATCTATACACACATACACGCTCCGTTCTCTTTTGCTCACTGTACACTGCATGCAGAAATGATGGGAACACCTTACAAAAATATAATTGCAATTTGTATATTATTGTCTTTGTGACTATTTTATAAAAATAGTTTTCAAAGTTAAATTACTGTTCAAACATTTTGAAAATAAAATTCCACACATCTTTTGAGTTACCTTATGGGAAATCATTTTGTTCTTTACAACAAATTTCTTAATTTTCTTAGATCTCTATGTTATGGGATACATTATTGGGCACTTTTATAGAATACAAATTTCTTATAAACTACATAGTATAAGATAACAGCCTTTGAATAGTTATCTTATAGCATACTTTCACCATCAGTTGACTTTATGTTGTTTAGGAAACACATGGGAGACTGGGAATTAGGAAACAAAAGAGAGAGGGAAAGAAAAAAATTAGTGGGACCTGAATTTCAGTCATTCATTCATTTATTTTTGAGAAGGGGTGGAAAAGCCCACAGATTCGTATCTCAGTAGGGTGAAGTTGTATTACTGTTTATCTATATCATTTTCCCCCTGTGGCAAGAGACGTGAAGAATAGACACTCACTTCCAAAGATACCAAGTTCCAAAGCACTGACTCATGAGCCCACAATGAAATCCTAGGATGCAGCCATTTCCTACCTTTGTTTGGAAATGAACTGATTGGACCAGGCGGATGTAAGCCCTCAGCTGCAGAGCTTTACAGAAGGAAATGCTTTTGGTCTCTCTTAGGTACTGGATGCTGTTGAGCCACTTCTTTATATTTGATAGGGTCAGCCAGTGTGAAAATGTTTTCCTAGTGTGTAGAAAATTCAGAGCGGGGTCCTTCTGTGTGTTTGTGCCCATGTAGCCTCTCCCCGATGGCACCCGCTCCTTTTCATGCAGGGCTTTTTCATTGTAAGCTTGTGCATCAAGCACGTCACGCTGGTTTCCCTCTCTCTAGCTTGGTCTCATTTGTGTTTGCAGTCTCCCCATCTCATGGTGACTTCCGAGGGCTATAACCCTGGCCCCTGCCTCCCTCTCCTGTCCAGGTCATACTCCACCTGCTCTGTTAGCACCTGCAGCGCCGGCCATCTCACCACTCCTCCAGCATAGCTGAGCCTCAGGCACTTTGCTCTTGCTGTTCTTGCTGCTGAGAAGCCTTTCTTCCCAGGTCCTTGCAGGACTTGTCCCTTCCCGTCATCCAGACAGTTAAAGTTAGGCACTCAGTTGTGTCTGACTCTTGGTGTCCCCAGGCTCCTTTGTCCATGGAAATCTCCAGGCAAGAATACTGGCATGGGTTGCCATTGTCACCCAGAGGTGGGCTCAGAAAGGCCTTCTCCCGCTACTCCACCCATTTCTACCCCGCCGCAAGCCTCTTTGCCCTTCCTCTGTTCGACTGTTTCCCATTTGGCTCCCTGACATATTTTATATTCACCTGTTTCCTGGTGTACTGCTTCTCACCTCCAGTAGACTGTGAACCTCTTGTGGGTTGGAACATTGATTATTTAACAGCTTTCTGCCTGGGCCTAGAACATACTAGATAGAGGTATAGTACCTACCACAATACGGAACCTGGCAGATTCATAGTGACGTCTGTGGAACAGGCAATGCAGACCTGCCAGAGATGGTGCTCACCTCTGCTGTTGGGCCATTTGGCAAGTTCTGTACTTCTGGATGCCTTGCTTTCCCATTCAATGAGCAGGGACTACATTCTGTGCACCTCACAAAGCTTCATGGGAAGCTGAATAATGGCAGGTGAGCTTTAGTCATGAAGAATGAAAGCTCAAACAGAGTTTTTATGAAATGGAGCACTGAAATAATGAAAGGGTCTGTGCCAGATGGGAAGGGGTATATCTAAGATGCTCAGGATTTTCTGTGTATGTATGTGCTGTCCCTGGACACTTTTTTGGTGATAATGCTTGTGATAAGCCTCTAAGGATGGATGAGGAGAAAGCTAAGGATAAGCTTAAGTACAAACTTAAAATTGAAAGATAATTTGGGGGCCATAGTAGAGCAAGCGAATGAGGACGATGAAAGAAGTTGGCTCTAAAGAGAGCATTTGAAATTCATATTTACCACCTTCCGTTCTCAGACATGATAGTTTTCAGTCAGTAACCTTTCTGGGATTTTCTGAAGTGTGATTTTTACCTTGAATGTATCAGAGCTGAAAACAATTGTTTATGTTTATGCAGTTCAGAATTTTGCAGTTTAGTTTGTGTGGGTTAGTGGCCCTACTGTTCAACTGGATGGCAAATCTGTGCTAGGAGGATACCATATGCACAAGTATTTTCTTAAATAATGTTGGCGTTTGCCACTGGTGTTGGGGGAGAAGGGAAAAAAAAAAATGAGAGTAATTCTGGAAGCCCTCCAGTAAGGGGTTAGGAAGGAACTTAGGGACAAATGCTCCTACTTGGAACACAACACCAAATAGTGGTTTTGTGTGTGTGTGTGTGTTTTAAAGAGAAGCCAAAATTAAACACAGTAGAGTTTACTGTTTGCTAATCAGCATGTGTTTACTTTCTCTTCCAAAACTGAAGTTGCCAACCAATACATTTCCTACCCAGTGCTATGAATCTGTCCAAATAAACATGGGAAGTAGTAAAACAATGACACCACATGAAAAATATATCCTCATTCATTAAATAGAATCCAAAAAATTCTCTGGAATTTAATTCTAGCAATGAAGTGAGAATTGTTTGGTCTACTAAGAGAGGATAGTGACTTCCTGCCTTGGTTAGTCCAGCATGAAAGGATATGTTTCTCAATTCCCATACTACTCTCCATGCGTTGGCCTAAACCTGGAGAGACATAAATGGATTATTTCATGTGAACCCCTCACCCACATTCCCAGAGGACTAGAGCATTTGGGGTATAACATTGTTTTATGACAGTTATGAGCATAAGCAGCTTGTAGAATTCAAATAATTTTAATTTCTATCTCCATCACTGACAATTACTGACAAGGAAGTTCTCAAGATGAAATTAAAGAGTCTTCTTTGGGAGATGGCAAACATAAGGAGAAAGAGAAGTTGTAAAGAGACGCTTTTATTTTGTGGTCATTCAACTTTGGAAAATAAATTCAAAAGCAGTAGCTATAATCAACAGTACGGAGAACCTTATGTTCATAAGTATATCAGTTTACTTTAGCTGTCAGTGAGCAGTCCCATATTCAGTCATTATCTATACTGTATATGTGTATCTTTGTGAAGAAGCTTTGCTATAGAAATGTTAGATGGAGGTAGACTGATTACTGTGGTATTATTTTTATGGTTTAAATTTGCATTTGAAAGTACCCAGTGTACTCTTCATACTAGAGCCCAGATACCCCTGGAGCTGACTCCTATCTTCTATCTAAACCTGCTTTCAGGAAATCATATGATATTAGTCATTTGCTCTTAAATGTGAGTTTGAATAAATGCATTGAGCTTTCAGTTTTTCCAGTAGTCAAGTATGGATGTGAGAGTTGGACTATAAAGAAAGCTGAATGCTGAAGAATTAATGCTTTTGAAATTGTGGTGTTGGAGAAGACTGTTGAGAGTCCCTTGGACTGCAAAGAGATCCAACCAGTCCATTCTGAAGGAGATCAGTCCTGACTATTCATTGGAAAGACTGATGCTGAAGCTGAAACTTAAGTACTTTGGGCACCTGATGTGAAGAACTGACTCACTGGAAAAGACCCTGCTGCTGCTGCTAAGTCACTTCAGTCGTGTCCAACTCTCTGCGACCCCATAGACGGCAGCCCATCAGGCTCCACTGTCCCTGGGATTCTCTAGGCAAGAACACTGGAGTGGGTTGCCATTTCCTTCTCCAATGCATGAAAGTGAAAAGTGAGTGAAGTCGCTCAGTCATGTCCAACTTAGCGACCCCATGGACTGCAGTCTACCAGGTTCTTCCGTCCATAGGAGTTTCCAGGCAAGAGTACTGGAGTGTGGTGCCATTGCCTTCTCTGGGAAAAGACCCTGATGCTGGGAAAGATTGAAGGCAGGAGGAGAAGGGGATGACAGAGGATGAGATGGTTGGATGGCATCACTGACTCAATGGACATGAGTTTGAGTAAACTCTGGGAGTTGGTGATGGACAGGGAAGCCTGGTGTGCTGCAGTCCATGGGGTCGCAAAGAATTGGACATGACTGAGCGACTGAACTGAACTGAACTTCAGTAGGAATCACGTTAAAAATCTCATGAGTATTGTAGAGTTAAGCAGTTCAAGTTCAAGCCTTGGGGAGAAATGGTGTGATCTAGTAGGAAGAGGCATCCTTTCTGATGGGTCTTTTCTGGCAGAAGTGACTCTTTTTTTTTTTTTTTTTCTCTCTGGACAAGTAAAGCCAGCCCCTGATCTTTACTAATAGGCAGGTCCCAGTGTTGCTTCTGGGAACAGCAGAACAAAAGGTGGTGGGTTCTTTGAAGGCAATTTAGCAGCTAATTGTTATTCAGGATTACATTTCCAGTCATTCTAGATACTTCAGGACAACAGTGCTTTCTTTTTTTAATAAGAAATTAATTATCTGTACAAATTTACTTCTTGGATTTACTTAGGTAAATGGTATGTAACCAAATAAAAATTTTGAGTAAAACTAACAGCACATGAAAACCCAAAGGGGTCTTTTAGGATAAGAAAGCCTATGTCAAAGTCGTCAACTGAAAGCTCTATAAATATTGGTTGTTGTCCTTGTTATCTAATCTAATCGTTTATAGATAAGGAACCTGAGGCCTTTACAGCTAAATGTCTCACCTAGGCTAGGGAGGAAGCAGTCTCGAAGAACCCAGTTCCTTTAGGATTTATACAGGACTCATTCTACTCCAACAGGCTGCCACCCAGATCTTTTTCTTTAAGTTTCCTGAGCTTGAATTCAAAGGAATAAAATGTAGAAAGTTAGTGATTATTTCCTAAAAATCTGGTGTCAACAGCTGCTTTCAACATTCAACACATATATTATCAAGCTGCATAAGAAAGTTATTTGTTCTGTGTCACTTTTTCATCTGACAACCGCATATATTTGATATGTACATAGATTTGCATACCTATATCTTCCTGGATGTAAGAGAATGGATATATGTGGGACTATTCTGTGTATGTTTTAAATTGAAGAAGAAAGTGGAAAGATTTTAGAATAGTCATAGTGTTCATTTAGCCAATCACTCAGTAGAAGTATGGGCTTCCCTGGTGGCTCACACAGTAAAGAATCTGTCTAGAATGCAGGAGGTCTGGATTCAGTCCCTGGGCTGGGAAGATCCCCTTGAGAACGGAATAGCAATCGACTCCAATATTCGTGCCCGGAGAATTTCCTGGACAGAGGCGCTGGTGGGGCTACAGTCCGTGGGGTGGCAAAGAGTCAGACATGACTGAGTGACTGACGCAGTAGATGTATGGATAGTGGGAATGCAAAGGTCAGAAGAACGGATTCTGTTCTTGACTTTATGGGAATTAATGAACCTCAAGTAACTGTCCCTTGGACTGCAAGGCAATCAAACCAGTCAATCCTAAAGGAAATCAACCCTGAATATTCATTGGAAGGACTGATGCTGAAGCTGAAACTCCAATACTTTGGCCACTTGATGTGAAGAGCCGATTCATTAGAAAGACCCTGATACTGGGAAAGATTGAAGGCAGGAGGAGAAGGGGACAACAGAGGATGAGATGGTTGGATGGTTTTCCTGGCTCAGTGGGCATGAATTTGAGCAAGCTCTGGGAGATGGAGGGAAGCCTGGTGTGCTGCAGTCCGTGGGGTTGCAAAGAGTCGGACATGACTGAGCAACTGAACAACAGCAAAGTAACTGTAAGGTATGGATAGGGAGATAGCCAACCAAGTTTGATGGAAATATGGGAGAAGTTATGATATTGTAACATAGAATCTCATGGGGACAAAAATGAGACAGACCCAAGTACCAGATCTGTGAAGGCAGCTGGAATGAAAGTTAACCAGGGGAAGGGAGGTGGTGGTGTTCCAGAAAGATGGAACAGCATGTGTGAAGCCTCAGAGAGCTCAGGATTGGAAATGGTTAGTAAAGGTGGTTTTAGGAATCCCACAAATGAATCAGTCTGACAGTCTTCTTTCTAAGTTTCCATTGGAGGTTCTTAAACTGCATGAGAAATTTTTTTCTGGCATAGTGTTTATTCTTTATATTGTTTTTCAATCATCTGACATTCTCTGTAATGTCCTGCTTGAGTAAAATTATCATTGTCATCAACAGACATATCTTTATTAAGTACCTATCAGTTGTGAAGGCCTGTGTAGTAAGACTGCCACATTTGAACCCTGATTATAGTAAAGGATTTAAATTTGAAAAGATTAGGTTGTTTTGGTCTGTTCAAAAAGACCAAGTGTACGTCCTTGAAGCTGTTTTTTCCCCTATAATTCTTAGATCTGGTGATTTCACCTCATTATTCCTTTCCTAATTTCCTTGGTTTAATTTCTTAAAAATGTATTTTTAAATATTTAAGACATACAAACATAGATAAATATTTCTACAAACTCATGCATGCACCAGCCAGTTTAAAATTTTGTTTAAATTTATTTGAATAAAATTTAAAATAATGAAAAGTTTAAATATATGTGTGAATAAAGAAATAAAAATTTGAAATTAGATTAATAAAATCCCTGCACACTTCTTCTCCCCATCTTATTCCTTCTTATCCTGTTACACCAGGATAAGTCTAAGTGTATTGGGTTCTTGTTCCCAGGACTTTCCTTGCCTGGGCATTTTGTAATGTGTTTGATGCTAATAACTTGAATCTCTTTGCCATCCAATCTAGGCAGTAATCCTCTGACATTTTCTGTGGGATAATTTCTCCTGCGTTTGATAGTTCAGTGAGACAGAGGTCTCTAGGCTCCAAACTTATGTTTCCAAGAGTCACAGAAATTCTCGAGGTATCTTTCCTTGACAAGTAATAGAATAATAAAGCATTGCTTTTGATTCTTGTTTTGGTAATTATAATTGATAGGTGCTTCATATATGTTAGATGATATATAAAATTCAGAACAGTTTCCTTTTGCATATTTGGGAAGAGTGCTAATGATGACAGAAGTGTCCTCTGGTTTGATTTCAGATCAAAATTGATAGACTTGAGTGAAACAGATATTTAAGTTTACAGTACTACTTAATTTATTCTGCCTTGAATATAGGCTTATTTTGCAATCTATGTAGTTTTGAAAGCAGATATTAAAGAATAACTGCAAAAGAACCAAATGCTGAACCTCAAACTTTACAACCCTCTTTATGATAAATTGTTAGATATTTTTCATGAAAAATTTTGGGATCACTTTCAAAGAAATTTTTCCATACCTAGAAATTCCAGCTTCCAGATACCCATGAAGGAACAGAAAAGGTTTACCTATTATTTTCAGTTGGAAAGAGAGTATTTTAAAACTACATTTGTGTGGATATCACAGTTGCAGCATAATTTATTATCTTTAGGGCTTAACTACATGTCTGTAAAGGATCTTTTGAAGAGCAGTCGTAATACAGTTAGTTTAGGAAATGCCACAGCTTCAGCTTCCTGTTCTTTGCCTTGGCCTTCTTAAAAAGTGAAGACTTTCTGCTCCATCCTGTCAAGAGCAAATACAGAGTGTGTCAGCAGAAGGAAGGAGCCAGAGGCAGGCCTGTCCTCTTGACCTGTCCCGCTGGGTGTGTTGGTTTGCTCTATGAGACCTGGCTGTCCTGGGCACTGCATCAGGGCACCCTGCGAGTAGGTGAGGGCATTCCTGACTTCTGTGATCATAGCCCACTGTAGGGGCAGAATTTACCATGCAGGCCAATGAATCCATGTTAATATCTAAAGTAAGACGAATAGTTCACATCATGTTAGAAACTTGTCAAAATTTAGGATTCTCTGAATCATTTAAGAGACATAGAAGACGAATATAAGGATTCTGTTCCTTAAATTTCTAATCTGAGATTCTCTAAGGTGATGTCCTTCTTAAGAAATAATTCAGTACTGAGGCTTGTTCCCTTATCCTCCAAGACATGATCTGCTTCTCCGGGCTTCCTTCTTGGCACCTGCCAACCTTGGTCTTCCATTTCTCAGTGCTCATGATGTGGAATAAATGTGGCGGCTTTCATTTCTTCCTTTCCTTCCCTCGAGCAGGTGAGTGGTGCCCACAGCTGAGTGTCGTCTTCAGAAAGCATCTAGGACCACTGTGTGTATTGTGTGTTTGTCAGTGGGCAGGCCAGGCACGCACAGAGTTAAGCCCACCGTCGCTCTATGTTAACAGAACATTTCTCAGTGTAGCCGGGTCGTAATCCCTAAGCAGATGCTTTCCGGGGTCTTGTTATTGTCCAGAAGTGGCTCTTGTATGAGAAAACGCAGCCATGCAGAAACGGCACACACACTGTTGACTCGCCCACCATGGCTTACAGTTTTTCTTTTTCACATCCATGAACCCTAGATTTCGTCTCTACCTAGGCAAGGAGCATTGGCACCTTCCTGGTCTCTACACCTTTAACTCATTAAAAAAAAAAAAAAACAGCCATAAACTGGAATCACATCATAACGTTCCCTACTGATAAGAGGTTCTGATTTTCCTTGGGATCTTTTCAGTTTGTTGTTGCTGGCCCAGACCTTGCCCCTTTCTCAAGTCTTCCAGCCGCATCGTGGCCTTTCAAAACCTTTAAGTCCTGTAATACTATATTTTGTGAAGAAGGGAAAAAAAAATAAGATTTTTTTCCCTCCTTGCTTTTGTTAACCCATTCTTGTTTTAGGCTCCAACAAAAAGGGTTTTTGTTAACTGGAGCTTAAAATCGGCCAGCTTGCAAAGCATTCTCCCTTTTTATGCAGGGAGGATTAGCCTGGCATGTTATGCAGTTCCCTTGTATGAGCCATTCACGTGTCCTGTCAGAAGGTGTATAATTACTCACTTCACCATCAGCAATCATTCTTAAGTTAAAACCTGTTTTAAACCTCTCATTAATATAAATCATACTGGGAAGGTAGAAAATACACCTTCAAAATGAACGAAGTGTTAGAGAGTTAATCTTTTCTTTTCATAATAGACCCAGAGTAAATAATTTTTACTTAGCACTTCTCTCTCTTTGCAATCAAAATACTTTGTGATAAAAGATCGGGTACCAGGGATTGCATAAACGTGCAGTGTTTTATTCAGACGGGATTGGGCTTCCTGCTTGGTGCCAGCCTCGTTTTCTCTCTGTCACCCTTGAACAGTGAAGTGTGTAATCCTCCTTTCTTTTAAAGTCAGTCCCCCGACAGAATGTCCTCTCTCTCCCTCTTTCTCTCTCTGTCTCTCTCTCTCACACACACACAGATTCAGGAGCAAAATGTTTTCATTTTTCATGTCCTTCTTTAGGTGAATGATCCCAGCATGCTTAGCTAACTGTCTGAACTTCTAAACAATGACTCCAAGTATGATTTTCCTTCATGAAAGCACCTCAGGCGAAGGACTCAAGTATCCCTGGTGTGTTTATTCATCTGTGGTGAGTCCTGATGCAGATATGGGAGCTCGGAAGGTACACTCCAGGGACTCATCTTCCTAACAGACAGAGGCTGCTGCCACTCCTCCTCCATGCCCCCCACCCCAGAGTCTTCCCTGCCCCCTGCCCTGTGCCCCCTGCCCCCTGCCCCCTGCCAGAGCTGTTCTGCTTGTGGAATGTTCAGTCCAAGTTGGGGCTTTGTGATGAGACAGGTCAAATTCTTAAACATCCTGAAAGGCTCGGACATATCTGGCCTTTGCCCACCTCTCCAAATTCATTTCTCACTTTTTTCCCTAGAGCTTCTGACTCATCATTTTGATAATCTCCTTGCTAAGTTGGCCGAAGACCCCTGCTCCTTTCTACCCAAGGCCATCACTTCTGCTATCTCCATGTCTCCCAGCTAGTTTCGACTCATTCTTCAGGTCTATATTTAAGCCAATGTCCTCTGATTTTTACACATTTTCTGCAATGCAGGGCCAGTGATGTGCCAGAAGTTATTCTAGGTCCTTGAGATTCAGGGTTAATTTGAACAGATGACATTCCTACTCTGATTGGGCTTATATCCTGGGAGAAGCTTTCCCCAATGTGGACATTCCAATCCATGTGGGCCCACTTGAGGCTGCACTTCCATAGAACTCTATGGTTCTTCATTTTATTTCCTCATACCGAAGGAATAAAGGAATGGCTTTATTCCTTTATCTCTCTGTTCCCAAACATCTTTCTGAATTCTTTTACATCATTCTTCTACTCTCTGAAACATTATACTAATTAGAAATTTATTGGGATTGATAGACTTTTTCTTAAAAAATAAATGTCAATTACTGGAAGCAGTTGCTTTAATTGATATCATTTGCTCTTCTTTTAGCACCTGGTGGACATTACTGGCTGCAGGAATGGGGATGAGGTTGGGTTGAGAGGTGATACTTTTAATGTTTGGCACAGTGGGAGGTCGAAGGGCATGGGGCACAGGACCTGGGAGGATGGGTGTCTGGGTGATGGGAGTGCCCACAGAAAGAGAAGAAAGTTTAGAAATCAAACTTGGGTTTATTTCAGGAATTTAAAGAGAAAAAGCTAAGTCCTCCCTTTTCTATTTTGTCCCTTGGGAAACAAAGGAAAGACTAAAATTAGTTAATCTTTTATGTGCCAAGAACTTTCCATATGTTATTTCTTTTAAGGGATTATTTTATCTCCAGTTTATATCTAAAAAGTAAGTCTCTTTAATTCTAGAATTAGAACATGTAAACTGACACTCTGTAGCTTCTTGGTTCTCAATTAATGTCTTATGAATGAATGACTTTATTGTATAAAAACATGTTCTCCATTTTGGCATGCGTCTTCAGGCCAGCTTCCCTCGACTCAGATTTCTTATTGGTATCACAGTTGAAGTGCATTCAGGGTTGAATTGGGCTTCAACTGGTATGGAAACCTAGTTACTTTGTATGATACTCTTTTGATAGGAGATTTCAGTGTGGGTTCCAGACCACTGACTCACCTATGAGCTTTTGGAGCTCTGTTCCTTAGTAAGTTGGGGATTATCTACATGTGAATGCAGAAATTATATGAAATTAAATCTCATCTGTTCTGTTTCCTTGTAATACTTAGGATGCTTCTTTTCTAATTGAATTTAAGTGATTCTGTCTTTTCCTGTTTTTTTTTTTTTTCCCCCCACGAATCTTCCTAAAGCCTTTTTGTAAGGCAATGGCACCCCACTCCAGTACTCTGCCTGGAAAATCCCATGTGTGGAGGAGCCTGGTAGGCTGCAGTCCATGAGGTCGCTACGAGTTGGACACGACTGAGCGACTTCACTTTCACTTTTCACTTTCATGCATTGGAGAAGGAAATGGCAACCCACTCCAGTGTTCTTGCCTAGAGAATCCCAGGGACGGTGGAGCCTGGTGGGCTGCTGTCTATGGAGTCGCACAGAGTCGGACACAACTGACGCGACTTAGCAGCAGTAGCAGTAGCAGCAGCAGTATACCTAATGGGCTTGCCAGGTGGCTCAGTGGTCAAGAATTTGCCTGCCGAGGGGCGGGTTCAGTCCCTGGGTTAGGAAAATCCCCTGGAGGAGGAAATGGCAATCCACTCCAGTATTCTTGCCTGGGAAATCCCATGCACAAAGGAGCCTGGAGGGCTATAGTCCATGGGGTCACAAAGAGTCAGATATGACTGAGCAACTGAGTACACAGTATACCTAATAAAGATAGTAATAAAAGATATCACCTAAAAAGATTTTAAAAAAGTGAAAGGAAAAAATAATTTCTAAGATCCCACAAATATAAGATCTTTTGATATGCCCCTGTTTCATATTGAATCACTAGGAACATGACATTAAACTGATTTGAGTTTGGGTTCAAGTGGAAGAGAAACCACATTAGTGATGAACTCTAATAAAACTGAAACACGGTCAAAAGGGAGACCCCATATGGACTGAGAGAGGCAAACTGTGAGGTCCTTTCTTACATAATGGTAAAGCCTGTCCAGAAAGGAATCTTTTTCACTGGAATATTTCCAAAACTAAGCATGACCCCAGTTTACAATTTGTATGTAATTGACATATCTCAAAAATATTAAACAATGAAATGTTTGCTATTTGACTACTAAATTTGAGTGGGTAGTGAGAATAAGTAGGCTTTCATACATGGGCTCAAGTAGATTATTTCATTAAGACGTGGGAATTACTATTAGTAAAAATAAGGGTCATATGAAGAGTCTAATGTCTTTGATGTATATGTTTCCATTGCTGTATGCTTATTTTTAAGTCAGTTTCAACACAGTATATTTACAGTTGCTTCTACTGTTCCTATATATATTTTTAAAAGATACATAGAAATGAAAAGTTAGATAAGAAACCTGATTAAAAGAAGAGAACTTGAGTGATTCAGAATGAATTAGAATATAGTTTTTCTTGAAAAAGTGTGTCAGCTCAGTTCAGTTGCTCAGTCATGTCTGATTCTTTGCGACCCCATGAATGCAGCAAGCCAGGCCTCCCTGTCCATCACCAACTCCCGGAGTGCACTCAGATTCACATCCATTGAGTCAGTGATGCCATCCAGCCATCTCATCATCTGTTGTCCCTTTCTCCTCCTGCCTCCAATCCCTCCCAGCATCAGAGTCTTTTCCAATGAGTCAACTCTTCGCATGAGGTGGCCAAAGTACTGGAGTTTCAGCTTTAGCATTATTCCTTCCAAAGAAATCCCAGGGCTGATCATCTTCAGAATGGACTGGTTGGATCTCCTTGCAGTCCAAGGGACTCTCAAGAGTCTTCTCCAACACCACAGTTCAAAAGCATCAATTCTTTGGCACTCAGCCTTCTTCACAGTCCAACTCTGGCATCCATACATGACCACTGGAAAAACCTTAGCCTTGGCTAAACGGACCTTTGTTGGCAAAGTAATGTCTCTGCTTTTGAATATGCTGTCTAGATTGATCATAACTTTTCTTCCAAGGAGTAAGCGTCTTCTAATTTCATGGCTGCAGCCACCATCTGCGGTGATTTTGGAGCCCAAAAAAATAAAGTCTGACACTGTTTCCACTGTTTCCTCATCTATTTCCCATGAAGTGATGGGACTAGATGCCATGATCTTCGTTTTCTGAATGTTGAGCTTTAAGCCAACTTTTTCACTCTCCTCTTTCACTTTCATCAAGAGGCTTTTTAGGTCCTCTTCACTTTCTGCCATAAGCGTGGTGTCATCTGCATATCTGAGTTTATTGATATTTCTCCCAGCAATCTTGATTCCAGCTTGTGCTTCCTCCAGCCCAGCATTAAAGTAAACTTGGAAAAATAAATTATGTAAAATTAAATTCATAGATATGGATTATTCCCAAGTACTGAGAGACCCTGTAGTTCAGTGGATGGAACACAGGCTTGGAAACCTAGAAGGCTCTTCTCTGCAGTTCAACAGCAGCATTAACTTGGGCAAATTACTTAACCTCTTGAGGCCTCTCTTTAAGGTTTATTTTTAAGATAGGGCTAGTAATAATAGTATCTACCTTGACAGTTTGTATTGAGAATTAAACCAACTTTTATGAGGCTTATTATCAAATGCCTGCTTATCTAAGATGTCTCACACAGTGGATCTTCCCATCAACCATTATGTAGCAATAGAGGAAAGTTATTTCTAAGAAATGATTACCAGTAAGTCATGGTGCATTGTTAAATTATCATACTGTTCTCATGATACTATTCCTGTTACTTAAGTTCAGGGAAGAATATCCAATTCATGAAAATCCAAAGGATCTCTGTTTCGCCCCCCTCCCCCCCCCCCCCCCCCATAATACATGATATAATACACTTCAAGTTTAAAGAGGGACATTTCAGGGACTTCCCTGGTGGTCCAGTGGTTAAGATTTCGCCTTCCAGTGCAGGGGGTGCAGGTTCAATCCCTTGTCAGGGAGCTAAGATCCTACGGCCAAAACCCAAAAACAGAAAGTAGAAGCAATACTGTAACAAATTCAATAAAGACTTTAATAAATAGATAAGAGAGACATTTCAGAACAATGTTCATTGATTTAAAAAATTCATCAATTTTTCATTCATTCAATAAACAGTTTCTGAGTACCCAGTGATATTCTATGTTTTATAATAACCTCTAGGAATAAAAAGCCGGAAAAGGCAATGGCACCCTACTCCAGTACTCTTGCCTGGAAAATCCCATGGACGGAGTAACCTGGTGGGCTGCAGTCCATGGGGTCACTAAGAGTCAGACACAACTGAGCGACTTCACTTTCACTTTTCCCTTTCATGCATTGGAGAAGGAAATGGCAACCCACTCCAGTGTTCTTGCCTGGAGAATCCCAGGGACGGGAGAGCCTGGTGGGCTGCCGTCTATGGGGTGGCACAGAGTCAGACATAACTGGAGTGACTTAGCAGCAGCAGCAGCAGGAATAAAGAGCATAGGCTCTTTCCACAGGGATGTCACAGTCTAGGAATAAAATTTTACCAAGGAATGGTAATTCATTAGTCAATGGTAAGTGGCAGAAAGCTTTGAATGGATAAATAATCTTTCAAAATTGTAGTAGTTTTTTGGGCATCTTTAGGAATGCGCACACACACCTTGAGTTTATGATGTTAGAAAGCCATTTAAAATATTAACCAAAAAGTCCAATTAAATTTTTAGTCCATGGCAAAGATAGAATTAGCTGAATGTTCATTTTTAAGGTGTGCTTGGCTGTCTTAATCTAATGTTTATTTTTAAAATGTGATTAGCAATTATCTGGAATAATTTTTAAAACTTCAATTAACAAAAGTTATATCAACTTTTTTTGTTTTCTGTTCTTTGAGACTCATTGATTTTACATTCATTGCTTTTTAAAAGGTGGTTTTACTGAATAGATTTTGATGAAAAATGTTCTTAAAATATTTCTTATTGGCTTACTGGTAGAGGGATGATTCATCTCTCAATGAATTATGTTTTCAGCTCTTGTTACAAAGCCAAATTGTCATCATTAAATGATTTTAGAAAAATAAAACCCATTCTTTAAAATGTGGAGTCCATACCTTCTCAATTAATTATTTTGATAATGTTTATTGAACAATGAGAGCCAATTTAAGATTACAATAATTGAATCTTATGAACTAGTGTTAAAAATTTACCCAATATTCTAAGTCATATTTTAATCAGTTTTGTTAAAATTAGTTATATTCAAAAGGAAATAGCATGTATTTCATCACAATGACCAAATGTTACGTACAACTAATGTAAAAGAAAAACTCAATAGAAACAAATGTATTGTCTTGGACCTTTAACTATTTTGTTCCGTGTTTCTGAATACTTTTTGGATCTTTTCGTAGAGGATTACAGAAACTTTGGGACTGAAGTCTGAGAATTCGATAGAGCCAGATCTGCTTCTGAGCATAATGCCTGCTTATTAAGCTGGAAAACATTACTTTTTTTTTACATTAGACTTTAATATCATAAACAATGACAGCCTTTTCATGTTGTTTTCATAAAACAAAATTTCCTCATAAACCCAAAGCCATTAAACCACAAAACCCCCAGACACAATCCATCACTTTGTTCCATCCCAAGTTCAGTTTATTGCTTTCAAATACATCATATAAAGTGCCCTTTACTTGAGGAAGAATATAGTATAAGGATGAATCCAGTACTGAAGAATCTCTGGCCTCTTGAGAACAGAATTTATATTTATTCATTTTCTCATAGAATTCCTTAGGATTTGAATTCTTAATATCCAAATCAAATGCATTCAAATAAACAAACCCTACAGGTCATATATAAAAAGTGCTCTCAGAGGAGAATTTATACAATTAAAAAACCACTTAATATCCTTGAAGGGAAGCAACTATATACCTATATTAGTGGTAAAGAAAATATGGTAATGGAAAATATGTAATTCTGGAAAAGAGCAAGACAGGGCAGATGATTAAACTGAGGTCATATAAAGCTGATTTTTGTTCAGGACTCTTTCAATTCCAGTTACTTTCCTTGGTTCTTAGCTGTTTATTTTTAGTGGTGAGGTCATAGTGTTCCATGATTAGCGAAATAGGGTCTCCGCATGGAGGTATGATGTGGCGACCAGAAAACAGCTGTGCTATCAGTGGAGCAGAGGTCTCAGAAAATGCTAGTGTGGCTTTCCCCCCCAAGCCCCAGTTTTGAAAAATAATTGACATACATCACTGTATACATTTAAGGCATACAGCATGATGGTTTGATGTATATTGTGAAATGATTACCACAATAGTTTCAGCTAACACCTGTCTTCTTATATAGATAAAGAAAAAAGAAAAGAAATATTTTCCCTGTGATTAAGAACTCTTAGGATTTCCTCTCCTAACAACTTCCCTATATGTGTTAGCTGTAGTCACATCCCTGGTACTTACTTACCTTGTAACTGGAAGTTTGTATCTTTTGACCACCAGCCTCCAGTTCTCCCACTCTCCACCTTTAGCCTCTGGTAACCACAAGTGTGATTTCTTTTTCTGTAAGTTTGTTTAGATCCTACATACAAGTGAGGTCATACAATATTTGTTCTTCTCTATCTAGTGTTTTTGTTACCTTTGGATGTATTCCCTTTTTTCCACTTCCACACCAACATTTGTTATCTCTTGTCTTTTTGATGATGGTCTTTTTTACAGTGATGAGGTAATTGATGCTTCATTGTGGTTTTAATTTTCATTTTCCTAACAACTAGTGATAAGTATATTTTTATATACCTGTTGGCCTTTCATGCATCTTCTTTGAAGAAATATCTATTCAGTTCCTTTGTCCATTTTTAAATTGTTTTTTGTTTTTGCTGCTGAATTGTTTTGTATATTAATCTAAAACCTGAGTTCTTTATATGTTTTAGGTATTAACCCCTTATCATGTATGTGATTTTTACTTTGTTGATGATTTCTTTTGTTATGCAACTTTTTAGTTTGATATAGTCCCATTTGTTTATTTTTGATTTTGTTGTTTGTGTTTTAAATATCATATCCAAAAATCATTACCAAGAGCCATGTCAGGGAGCTTTGTTTCTATGTTTTCTTCTAGGAGTTTCATGGTTTCAGGCCTTACATTTAAGTCTTTAAGTCAAGTTGATTTTGGAGAGTAGTATAAAATATGGGGTAGTATAAAATAGTTTTAAAAAATGAGACTTTTTTTTACATGTGAAGAGCTAATTATCCCAGTACCACTTAACTTTAAAAAAATTTTTTATTGATGTACAGTTACAATGTTGTGTTGGTTTCTGCTGTACAGGAAAATGATTTGGTTATACATATGTGTACACCCTTTTTTGTATGCTTTTCCATTATAGCTTATCATAGGATATCGAATATAGTTCTCTGTGCTATGCAGTAGGACCTTGTTTATTCATTCTGTATATAATATTGGTATCTGCTAACCCCAATCTCCCAATCCGTTCCTCCCCTACTACCCCTTAGAACGACTCATTGAAAAGACTACTTTTTTTTTTCTATTGAGTGTTCTTGGCCTTCTTGTCAAATATTAGTTAACTGCATATGCTTGGGGTTATTTCTGGGTTCTCGATTTTCTTCCACTGATCTATTTGTCTTTTTTTTATGCCAGTAACTTCCTGTTTTGATGACTACAGTTTTATAGTATAGCTTGAAATCAGGATGTGTGATGCTTCCTGCTTTGATCTTCTTTCTCAGGATTCTTTTGCTATTTAGGGTCTTTTGTGGTTCCTTATAAATTTTACTGGTGTTTTTGCTACTTCTGTAAAATAAAATACCTTTGGAAGCTTGATTAGGATTGCATTAATCCTCTAGATGATTTTGGTGGTGTTGACTTCTTAACAATATTATTTTTTCCTGTCCATGAACATGAGATACCTTTCCATGTATTTATGTCTACTATGATTCATTTCATCAGTGTCT
The DNA here is from genome assembly GCF_042477335.2 of Ovis canadensis. Taxonomy (NCBI): domain Eukaryota; kingdom Metazoa; phylum Chordata; class Mammalia; order Artiodactyla; family Bovidae; genus Ovis; species Ovis canadensis. The sequence continues at coordinate 83,354,789 of NC_091246.1, read as the reverse complement.
TATAGTTTTTGGAATAGAAATCTTTCAACTCCTTAGTTACATTTATTCATAAGTATTTTATTATTTTTGATGGTATTGTAAATGGTATTGATTTCTTAATTTCTTTTTTAGAAAATTCATTATTAGTGCATAGAAATGCTACCAATTTTGTATCTTGCAATTCTGCTGAATTCACTGGTTAGATCTAACAGCTTTTTGTTTGTTTATTGACTTAGGATTTTCTGTGTATTAATATAAAATCATGTCATCTGCAAATAGAGACAGTTTTACTTCTTTCTTTCCAATTTTGATACCTTTTTTTTTCTTGCCTGTTTAGCTAGGACTTCTAGTATTATTAATATGTTGAATATGTGTGGTGAGAGTGGGCCTCCTTGTCTTGCTCCTGATCTTGGAGGAAAAACTTTCTATCTTTCCTCAATGAGTATGATATTAGCTTCAAGACTGTCATGTATGGCCTTTTTTATGTTGAGACATGTTCTTGCTGTACCTAATTTATTAAGAGCTTTTGACATAAATGGATGTTGAAATTTGTCAAATAGTTTTTCTGCATCGGTTGAGATGATCATATGCTTCTTTCATTTTATTAATGTGATGAATAACATTGATTTACTTGCATATATTGAATCATCCTTGCATTCCAAGAATATATCTCACTTGCACATGGTGAATGATGCTTTTAACATGCTGCTGTATTTGGTTTGCTATTTAGAATTTTTGCATCTATATTCATCAGGAATAGTGGCCTATAGTATTTTAGTATTGGGATAATTTTAGTATTGAGATAATGCTGGCTTCATAAAAGAAGTTTAAGAGTGTTCTTGACTCTTTAGTTTTTTGGAAGAGTTTGAGAATAATTGTTGTTCCTTCTTCTTTAAATGTTTGGTAAAATTCACCAAGGAAGCCATCTAGTCCTAGTCCTTTCTTCACTGGGAGATTCTTTGCTGATTCAATCTCCTTGCTCTGTTCAGATTTTCTCCTTCTTCCTGATTTAGTCTTGGTAAGCTGTATGTTTCTAATAATTATCCATTTTCTCTAGGCTGTCCAGTTTGTTGGCATATAATTGTTCAGTGTGGTGTAGTTTTTATAGCTTGTTTTCCACTTTATGCTTTTTGAATATGGCCTTCTGAGTATGTCAGAAAGATCTACTCAATAAAAAGTTGTTTACAAGGGATGAGGTTGAATTTAATGAGGGACTTTTTTGGTTTCATTTTATTATGAGCTTATGTCTTTGAGTAGTTTTTAAATTGTTGATGGGTTAGGTAGAAGCCTATTTACTAGAAGGACAAAATCCTAGAAGATATACAGAACACTCACTGGTGGCTTCTTGGCAAACTGGAGTGTAGTTGAGGGGCTGATAGAATGCAAGGTGCCTGGGAAGGAAGCCACAGCTAGAGCCTGTGGGACCCGGTAGGTTCCTACTGCTTCAGTTGCCCTCTTAGCCTCCAGGGAAGCCCCTATCAATCACAGGCACCGCCATCTCCTTATCAGGTGGAGGTGTAGAGGAATTGAGCTAGAACTGATAGGGAAGTTTCTCTGTTTTTCCATTTCACTGAAGTTAGATTGGCTCTAACCTATACCTTTAACAGCTTCATTTTTTTCTTTTCTTTAAACAGTGAGGTCCAACATAATTTTTCAAAATTTTCCTTTTTGATTTCTCTCTCCCATGGAATTGTACAACAGGGAAAGTACTCAGAGTACAAAAGAAGCCAGTGTAATTATTAAATAATGAGTGGTTATATTTTTGTAAATAAACGTCCTAAAATTAAAAAGAAAATTCTGGAACGCTAATTTTTAACAGTGTTCGTATCTAACTGTGTTTCTTCTGGGAACTGTGGGTGGGAGTTATGCATTCTAGAATTATTGCAAATTGACTGCCATTCAGAAAAGTAATGCAACATAAAAATTAATTAGTATCACAAGTTTGAACTGGCATCTAGTGTAATCACTTATTAGAAAGTGGAGGGCCCAGTTAAAGTAGTTAGGTCCGAGATCCACTCTGCTGCTCAAAGTACCCAAAGTGCAGCCTGGCTTCTGTTAGGAAGAGAAGAGTTTTGTGGTCAAGTCCCTACTCTGCGGCTCTATGATCCAGGCATAGTGCCTAACTCCTCTGAGAGTTAATAATCTTCTGAGCCTCTGGATAGCTGTGTAACTGACAAGATAGAGCTATAGGTAATATTCTGAGGGGGCAGCAGAAATTCAGGATTAACACTGAGTCCAAAGACTAGGAAAAGTTCTAGGAGGAAAATGGCATTTGATCTGGTCTGCATGGCATACTGGTTCCCAAGTGCTGTGGAAAAAGAGAAGGACAGACCTGGGGCAGTAGCATGGGCAAAAGCACAGTGGTTCAGCTCCCTGGGTCTTGAGGTGTCTGACTTTGTGTCAGGGGAGCTGAACCTAGAATTCAGGGAGTGGCCATTGAGGACCCTGAACACTGCATGAAGTGACTTTATTCAGTAGGTGTAGATGATTCTTGTGCTGTGTAACAGATTACCACCAATTTACAGCAACACGCGTTTATTAGTATGCACTATTGTTGGTCTGAAGTCCAGCGCAGTGTGGCTACATTCTCTATGCTGCTTATTGTAAGACTGAAGTCAAGGAGTGGGGTGAGGTCTGCTTTGGAAGTTCAGAGGAAAAATCCGTTTTCAAGTTCACTCTTACGATTGGCAGAATTGAGCTGCTTATGGGTGGAGGACTGAGGTCTGAATTTCTTTGTGGGCTCTCAGGGGTCTGTCCCCTGTCCTTACCATGTGGCTATCTCCATGTTTAAGCCACCAACGGCACATTAATGCCGTCTTCTGCTTTGAGTCTCTCTGACTTTACTTTCTGAGACAGACTAGAGAAAATGTTCTACTTTTAAAGAGCTCATGTGACTAGATCAGGTTCACCTGAATTACTTCCCTAATTTAAGGTCAGTTGTGTCATGTAACATAATCTAATCTTGGAATTAAACCCTCTCACATTCACAGTCCTGAGACTACGCAGAGTGTGTAGACCAAGAGGCAGGACATTTAAGGGACCAACTTAGAATTCTGCCTTCACGGCAGGTAATAGGGATCTACTGCAGTCGTCTGAACAAGAGAGTTATGGGCTCCAAGCAGTGTTCTAGAAAGTTAACAGTAGTGGAATGTAGAAAATGTTTGGGAAAAATGAGAGACTGGAAGCAGTTGACATGGGAGGAAGTCTTTGCAATATCCAAAGGGCTTTAGTACTGCTTATGTGACTCAGTGGTAAAGAACCTGCCTGCTAGTGCAGAAGATACAGGTTTGATCCCTAGGTTGGGAAGATCCCTGGAGAAGGAAATGGCAATGCACTCCCAGTGTTCTTGGGAGTGGACAAAGGAGCCCAGTAAGCTACAGTCCAGGGGGTCGCAAAAAGAATAGGGTATGGCTTAGACACTGAGCACGCATGCATGCCCTGTTTTGTACTGATTTAGTACAGCTCAGCTTGAGAAGGGCTTCTTCAGAGCATTGGAAAGAGGGATCCAACGGTCAAAGAGACTTGACAACTTGCTACCTCCAGTTGCAAGCCAAGCTTGTAGTCATTTGTGTTTATGGAGGAAAAGATAGTGGGTGATGCTAAGTAGGTGGTCTATTTATGCCTCCCCCTCTAAATCAGGTTCACCTTGATCTACTTTATATACTGGCACTTCACTTGTAAATTAAATTCAATTTTTTCATTTTCATTGTTTCATCTAGAAGCCAGTTTGAGGCTAACAGCTTCACTTTATGCACGAGCAGATAGTGGCACGGGAGGGGAAAGGGCGTCCCTTTTAGGGTTTCTTGTCCTTGACAACTGTGATGTTTAGTTTGAGAAGAAACAGCCCATTGGTAAAGAATGAGGAGAGGGGTAGAGGGCATCAGTGGGTGAGTTCATGTTACTGTCTCATGGATTCAAGGGAGACTGGGATTAGCTTGGCTCCAGATTTGTTAGGAAAACTTCAAGGAGGGAAATGGGTCTTTGTCTGTCTGTTAAAGGAACTAATGGAGGGAAAAATCAGCTTTGCCTAAGAAAAGATCTGCAGATAAGGCCAGGTCTGCAAAGCTGGGTGTGAGACATGCTCCAGAGACAGTGTGGTAGTGAGACCTGAGCTCTGAGGTCTTAGTTGTGTGACATTGGGGAAATTATTTTGTCTCATTGAGCCTCAGTTTTTCCTACTGTGAAATGAGGCCAATAATTTTGCACATATAAATACCTAATAACAGTTCTCTAGGTGAAAACCAGTTGAATATCTGAAATCTTAAGTGTTTCAGTCTAATCTATTAATATCTGATCGGGTTATTGTGAGGCCTGGGTATGATAAAGCATCTTTACATAGTACCTAGCTTATAATTGGGCTTCCCTCCTGGCTCAGATGATAAAGAATCTGCTGTCAATGCAGGGGACTCAAGTTCAATCCCTGGGTTGGGAAGATCCCCTAGAGAAGGAAGTGGCCATCCACTCCAGTATTCCTGCCTGGAGAACTCCATGGACAGAGGAGCCTGGCGGGCTACAGTCTGTGGGATCACAAAGAGTTGGACACGACTGAGCAACTAACTCACTTTAGCATATGATCAGTACTGAGTGTATAACACTGGTTTGAAATATTATTCAAGGAATAGGAGATTTCAAACTTTGGGATTTAGGTGGAGGGGTTAACCTTTCAAGCCAAGAGAAGCCTTTCACTTTGAGATATAGGATAGTAGCCAGGTTACAAGGGAGAAGATTCTGGATTTCAAGTGAAATGTGCGGATATCAATCAGAAGCTTGACTCAGGAGGGCAGAAGGATTTCTGATTGTGTCAATATTTGACTTGACCTGGGAACACAAAGTTTAGCCACTTGCTGTGAATTATGGTCATAGAAAAGCTCACAGACTTGGGAGGAAGCTAGATAGGCTATAGGCAGGATAAAATCTAGTTCAGAGCAGAAAACTGTCCCTGGGAGGGGCAGAGAGGGCCAGGAAGGAAGACAGGGATGGGGTGTGTGTTTGTGTTGGGGAGATGGGGGAAAGAGCAGAGCTAGGTCTCACTGGTTGAAGAGCAGAAGCTCTAAGTGGTGGAAAATCGTCTGGACCTGCCTGAGTTTTAATAATGAGATGGGGCAAAAACAAGGAAGTGACACTTTGATGAAGGAAGTTTTCTGGAAAGGAAATGAGGGTTTCTTAGGGAAGAGTGAAGAGCTGGGAGAGGGGCCAGAAGAAGAGGAGGAAGTAAGGGGAGGGCTGAGATTTGTTAGTGTTGAGGGTGTGGGGGTAACGGGCACACTGAGATGTGAGGCCTGTCGGCTGTGGTCCACCGGCCAGGACACCGTGAGCCTAGCATCCAGAGTGACAGCAAGAAGAAACCAAGGCTCCCGGAAGCAGGGTTTCCGATTTCCCTAGAACTCTAGGTTTGGTAGGAAGGAAGACCCCTTATGCAGAATAATCTACCTTTTAATTGTCCCCCCGCCACAGATTCTTAGTACTTGGAAATGCTAAGTCATTCCACTACTCCAGTGCATGAAACAGAATCAGAGCATCTCTCTCTGAGCCTGAGAACCACAACAAGGGCTTTACGACAGCTTCAGAGAGGTGCATCTACCTTGATGCACGTATTAATTAGAAAGGACTGTTCTCTTTGTGGTGTAAGACTTTGCAATGGACCTACATGGTCATTATTATCAGTAATAATTAATGAGAAAAGTTTAGAACATGTGTTTGATAATCCTGGGTGGAGAGATGTCAGGGGATCTTGTTCCCTGACTCTGCCTTCTCGCCACCTGGAAAGGAGGCTCATGAGCCCAGCAGACCCCAGCTGGGGGCGAAGCGGGTATTCCTGGGCTCACTGTAAAGAAGGCATGGCATGCTGATATTAGTGTTTACCACAGAGGAGGGCGGCTGCTCTGATGCTCTCTCAGGACTGGAGATGAAGTAGCTGATGTGCAGATCCATCCTCTCATGGGGAAGTTGCTCCAGTTCCAGGCATGGAAGCTTGGCCTTTGGAGTCACAGGGTAGATGCTGACATAGCAAGTCAAAATATTGGCTTCTAGGAGAATGTTTGATGTGTTGTTTTATTCACCATAGCTTTAATTCCACCATATAAACAAGAACATGCCATTTTCTTGTCATCTGAAGAACCCTGAATTTCTTAAATCTCATCAAAGAGTGAAAGTCACTCAGTCATGTCCCACCCTCTGTGACTCCATGGACTGAAGCCCACCAGCTCCTCTGTCCATGGAGTTCTCCAGGCAAGAATACTGGAGTGGGTTGTCATTTAAATGTTGTCAAATGTAGTGTGATTTACTCAAGCTTTCTTCCTGAATTCTGCCCTGGGGTGTTGGTAGGCAGTTACATTTATCTCTGTAACATTACTCACCATTTAGTAAAAGAAACAAAACAAAACAAACCCCAGCAAACATGCCTCCTCCATAAGACATAAAACGGGAATAACATGTGAATGAATAAGATCCCGCCTTGAGTTCATTCTCTTGCAACAAATGTAGAGTTGTCTGTGATTTTGAGTAAATGAGTCTGCAAACCAAAATAGTTAGTAAGTTTAATTTGAGGTTTATAGTTTTGACATTGTAACCCTAAATTACATCTTATTTGGAAAAGTCTTTTCAACTCAAACTTTTCTTTAACCTAGTGCCACAAGATGACTCTATATTAAAATTTCTCAGGACACAGTATAGCTCTGCCCATCTGTCCAACCATCTAAATTTATATATAGATAATAAATAGTAATGTTTATATCAAGGTGATAAATGATATCATTATTTGCCCCTTAGATTTGCTATTCTTATTGAAAATGTTGGTAGTCCTAAATATAAAACATTTTAAAAAATGAAAAAGCCTTTAAATGTGGCAGAGAGGAGATAATAGGTTGTATAAAACTCCATCAGATGCAACATCTTAGGGATGAAAAAAGGCTAAAAATCAAGATTTCTTCCAAACTGGCTTATCTACATGAGTTTTATTCAGTTCAGTTCAGTTCAGTCATTCAGTCGTGTCCAACTCTTTGCGACCCCATGAATCGCAGCATGCCAGACCTCCCTGTCCATCACCAACTCCCGGAGTTCACTCAAACTCACGTCCATCGAGTTGGTGATGCCATCCAGCCATCTCATCCTCTGTCGTCCCCTTCTCCTCCTGCCCCCAATCCCTCTCAGCATCAGAGTCTTTTCCAATGAGTCAACTCTTTGCATGAGGTGGCCAAAGTATTGGAGTTTCAGCTTTAGCATCAGTCCTTCAAATGAACACCCAGGACTGATCTCCTTTAGGATGGACTAGTTGGATCTCCTTGCAGTCCAAGGGACTCTCAAGAGTTTTCTCCAACACCACAGTTCAATAGCATCAATTCTTCGGTGCTCAGCCTTCTTCATAGTCCAACTCTCACATCCATACGTGACCACTGGAAAAACCATAGCCTCGCCTAAACGGACCTTTGTTGGCAAAGTAATGTCTCTGCTTTAGAATATGCTATCTAGTTTGGTCATAACTTTCCTTCCAAGGAGTAAGTATCTTTGAATTTCATGGTTGCAATCACCATCTTCAGTGATTTTGGAGCTCCCCAAAATAAAGTCTGCCACTGTTTCCACTGTTTCCCCTTCTATTTCCCATGAAGTGATGGGACCAGATTCCATTATCTTCATTTTCTGAATGTTGAGCTTTAAGCCAACTTTTTCACTCTCCTCTTTCATTAGCCACCTTTTAATGAAGAACTAGCACTTAAGATGCTATGGTTTTTCCTGTGGTCATGTATGAATGTGAGAGTTGGACTGTAAAGAAAGCTGAGTGCCAAAGAATTGATACTTTTGAACTGTGGTGTTGGAGAAGACTCTTGAGAGTCCCTTGGACTGCAAGGAGATCCAACCAGTCCATCCTAAAGGAGATCAGTCCTGGGTGTTCATTTGAAGGACTGATGTTGAAGCTGAAACTCCAGTACTTTGGCCACCTCATGCGAAGAGTTGACTCATTGGAAAAGACCCTGATGCTGGGAAGGATTGAAAACAGGAGGAGAAGGGGATGACAGAGGATGAGATGGTTGGATGGCATCATCGACTCGATGCACGTGGGTTTGGGTGGACTCAGGGGGCTGGTGATAGACAGGGAGGCCTGGCGTGCTGCGGTTCATGGGGTCACAAAGAGTGGGACACGACTGAGCGACTGAACTGAACTGAGCACTTGAGAAATGTTTTTGTAGTTGGAGACTGAGGCGGTAAGTAAGTGGTCTCCAGTTAGAGCTAGTAATAGACTAAGAGAGGAATGGTTTTAGGTTCCTTAGAGGATAGAAAGTGTTTCTTTAAAAAACAGTCACTTGGTGTTGTGCCTCCAAGAGCAATGTAAACAAACAAGTACTTAATAAGTGTCTTTTGATGATGGCAGTGGCTGGTAGATCAATAGCTGAAAGTGCCTGAACTTATGAGACTACAGGCTAATAGAAATATATCATCAGCTGTGATAAGATCAATGTATTGAAAGAAATACTTTTCTACTTCGGACTCATGGGGAAAAAGGGACCATGCACTTCCGATGCCAAACACTTGACCAACTCTGGGCAGTAGTAATAGCCTCTTGTGGCCCTTGGTAAAATCTCCAATAAACTAAATACCAAAATCAAATATAGAAAGGAAGGGATCTCTGTGGACTAGCTGAGTGACATGGATAGTCATTGGTCTCTCTGGTGGCCAGGAGTCCAACTCAGAGTTCTATAATACTTCACTTGTGCTTGCCCAGGACCTTCAGAGTCTCGGATTAATGTATGAAAAATCTTTTTCAGGAGCCTTTTCGAAGATCTGTTGGCTTGGATAAAATGCCAGTGGGTAGAGTCTGGGTTTTATCAGGTGCTGCTTGAGGAAAAACATTTATGGTAGTTTAAGAAAAGCAGTGAAATCAGAAACACAGTTTGGAGTTTGTAATTTGGAATCAAATTCTTGAATGTATCATGGAAACAAAACAATTGTAAATTTTAAAAAATATTTCATTTTATATTTGGCTTGAATATGGTGATCATGTTTGTCTGTATTTCCTGGACAACTGGCCTGTTCCTTTGGTATTTTTCCTTCGGGAAAATGTATTCCTTCCAAATGCTGCCTTGTCATTCACACCTCATTATTCTTATTCCCTTGTTAGGTTCAGCAATCTTTGTTTTCTTCTTAAAAATGCTGTTAGTGCCACACAGTAATAGAACTCTCAGCAATTACAGAGGAGACTACGTCTGCTGCAGAAAGTACAGTTTAGGGTGATCCAGTGATTAAGGCTCCACACTTCTCATTCATGAGGCATGGGTTCGATCCCTGGTCCAGGAACTAAGAACCTGCATACATCGTGGTGTGGCCCAAAAATTAAAAAAGAAAAAGAAAATAGAGTTTATTGGCAAAGTAGTCTCAAAGAGTCAGACAGGACTGAGCGACTTGGACTCACTCACTCACAGCAGAATCTAATGACTTACATTGTTGTACCCCTCATTGCCCATAAATATTTTATTTTCTTACTCTGATTTTCTCTTCCCTCAGAATGACCCTCCTATTTGTTTTATCTATCTCAAATAAAATAATTAGCAATATGACCACTCACAGCAGGATTTTATGAGTCTTCCAAAATAATGTAAATTTAGAGTTTGCTTAGTTTGTATTTTTCTTCTATCTCCCAATGTTATTAAATAATTAGATAATTTATATCTTAATCTTTTGGTTGTTCATGCACCCTCCAGAAATAATTTGTAAGGCAATCTAATTTAGATTCTGTCTACTTTGAATAGGAATTAGTGTGGGTTGCATATAATATATGTAAAAGACGTAACCTGTGCCAAGTTATTGCCCAGAAGGTTTGAAAATTACTATTCATACTATTTTTCCTTTGGGCATTATAAGGCAGTTGATCAAAATGGTCAGCTCAGTACATGGAATATGACTTTTGAGTATAGCATACTTAAGAATTCAGATATTAAATCATTTCACATATTTTCCACTTAATTTTATTGAGTTCTGCCCAACAGCACTTTCCAAAAATTATTCATAACTTACTTATGCTGCTATGGCAATATTTTAGAAGATGGATGGGGATAGCTATTTTAGTTTGTAGTGTAAAGCATCATGTCCTATACAAACAGGCCAGAGTATTCCTTGTGAAATAAATGACTTTTAGTTGCTGGGCTGCTGGACGCAGATTTTTTACTGGAAAGTATACTTATTTTCCTTTCTTTAGCGTGACTCTAAAAGCAGTTTTGGCAAATACAGCATAGTTCGTAGTGTCACGTGAGTGTGATGGAATTGAAGTGACTGTTAATGTGGCCTTGACCTTGCTGTTGTAGCAAGGGTAATGTAAACCCTTTGGAGCATACAGTATCTTTCTTCTGGGATTTTCTTATGTTTGTGGAATTTTACCTCCTAAACTCAACTTTCTACACACACATACACAGAATCTTCATTCCTACCAGTGGATACAGATAAACCTTGGTGGCACCCACCTGAATCCTGCTTCTGGCCTTTCTCTGAAGTTCTTTTGTGTCTGCCCCATATTCACAGGACTTTTTGAGGGGTCAGCAGAGTGGATAAACTAATAGATGCCTCCATGTTAATACAGACCTTCCCTGTGGCATCACCCCAGCCTGCTTGTCAATTTATATATATATATATATATACATTTTTTTGCAGATGACCATTAGTTTAAAATGGTTTAGGTGTTTTATTTTTTATGTAAATTCATTTCAGAAAAATGAAAAAAACAAAAATTCCTGACCACTGACCATTAGCTTCTCAGCTCACCTTTGGCACCCTATCTTTTCTGAACACATGCTGCTATGCTGTGCTTAGTTGCTCAGTCGTCTTCAACTCGTTGTGACGCCATGGACTGTAGCCTGCCAGGCTCCTCTATTCTTGGGGATTCTCCAGGCAAGAAAACTGGAGTGGGTGGCCATGCCCTCCTCCAGGGGATCTTCCCAGCCCAGGGATCAAACCCAGGTCTCCTGCATTACAGACAGATTCTTTACCTTCTGAACCACCAGGGAAGCATCTGTGTTTTTCTTTATATTGAATATTATATGTGACGAACTTGAAATTCTGCTGTGTCAGATCGAATTGGAAATGTACCAGCTTTATCGTCATTACTAAGAGCAATGATAATACCTATTATTTATTGCACACTCACCACGAACAAGGCACTATGTTGGGAATTTACATGTAGTGTCTCAATTCTCACCTCAGGCCTGCTTGGAAGAGATTACATTTTTATCTTTTACAAGTTGATTAAAGGAGCTCTGAGATATTGGGCCATTCATCCAAGTTATAATGCAAATAAGTGGACAAGCAGGTTGAGAATTCTTTATTAAATTTTGCTTAGATAATAAGAGTAATAATTGCTTTTGTAGTAATATTGCTGTATTGTAGAAGTATATAAGGTAAGAAGTTAGACTCCATCTCAGTACATCATTCAGAGAAAATCTCCATTAACAAATGGTCTGTCTTTATCTGACTCTTGAAAGTAATCCTTGAAGTTTATCTGACAGTTTTTAAAGTAACAGTTTCTAATTCTTTTTCTTATGACTTTTTGTTGATGTACTTTTTACTTTTTTTACAATTGGATCTGAATGCATTATAAATTTAGAATAGGCAAAATTCTCACTTCAGTATAACTTTTCACACATTTGTTTTCTGACATTTTTTAATTCTCAAATACCCAAATCTTTCCTTGTTAGTTAACTTTTAACAATCATTTATTCATAAAATTGCCTTCAACTAGTATTTGCAGATGTTCAGTGCTATCACTTCTATTTTTCATTGACCACCATTAAATATACACCGGAGACAAAATTTTTTAAGCTGCTTGTTTTACTTCCTGTTTTTTTTTTTTTTTCCCCAATTACAAATATACTACAGCGTCTATAGAAACATGTTCTAGTTGGTGTCTTTGGAGATTATAAATAAAGATTGTGCCAGCCATTATTTTTCTTTTCTTGCTTTACTAAGAACCCCATTCATGAGCTTGACATGAGTTATTTTTACACACCTATTTACTTTAAAAATTAATAAGTAATACATTTACAGAAAATCATTATATACCACATATAGGTAAAAATGAAAAGCAAATGTCCTTCTTCCCCTTGTTTCTTTCTTAGTCCTTCACTCATTCCTAAATTTCTTCTCTTTCCAGATTTTCTTAATGGACATACAAGCATAGGCACAATGTATGTACATATTTTAAGTAATAGCATCTTTTCAAGTTTAAATTATCCAGGATGATGACCGTCTTTACAGTGCATGCCTCCTTCTATGCTCACTGCACTTCTGAATAAGCAGGTCTCAGCAGGACTTTTATATTCAGTAACATAGAATACATTTCAAATGTGTAAACACAAGTAGGGCCAAGAAAATAGAGATGGGAAATCAAAATGTGAAAAAGGATACAAATTTATAGTTTATAAAGTGTGGTTCCCAAACCAGCAGCATCCAGTCTGTCATGGGCTTCTTAGCAGGGCAGAGCCATGGGCCCCATTCTGATTTGATTTAATAATCAGATCTCTGAAGATAAGCCTGAAGCTGGGTTAGAACACACTCTTCAGATGATTTGTAGGCGTGTTAAAGCTTGAGAACCACTGCTGTGGAGCATGGATGACAGAAGGAATTTAGAAAGTGTTTGTTATAAATCCCTTATTTGACTTACGATGAACCTGAGAACTGGGGTGAATAACTAACTTATCAAAGATGAACTTAATGGTGGTTGATAATTAAGACATGAGTCTCCTGACTCTGCTCTGTCTTTAGGCTGTGTAAACTTCCTAGGCAATGAGAGGATTATCAGAAAATTTTTGAAAGGAAGATATAATTATGTTATATTACCTTTTCAAAACAGTGTCTACAAAAGTATAAATGGAAATAGGCAAATAATTTAAGTATGCAGTGACTGATATATAATATTTGCTTGTATATTTCACATGCAATGAATGTTATGTTTGTGTGTCTCAGAACAGAATAGGGAAGAAGGAAGTGACTTCTCTAAACTTAAGCTAATTATTCTCTAAGCAGTGAATTTATTATGTCTATGACCTTGGGTAAAACATTCAATCTCTTTGAGCCTTAATTTCCTTATCTATGAAATGGGGTTAATAATAACTACCAACACTGTTGTTAGGATAAGGAAGCTTATGTGAAAGTGTTTTGTAGGTTGTAAAGCTTTATAAATGTGAGTGATATTGTTTTTATTGCAGAGTTTAAGTCCATTTATCTAGCAAACATTTATTAAACAAGTGTTGTAGGCAATATTATAAGAATAGACATTTTAGAAATGTGTTTTTGTTTGGAAGAATTACAATATTTTAAGGTGATTTCCTAAATTATTCACATAATTAATCAGTAGGAACCCCACTTAGTTTTAATAAGGAAATTTTTGCTTTGAAACTTCAAATCCTATGTTTTGTATTGACTCATCTTAAGTTGTTAGTTTCCTTCTGACTTTTTCTTAATTCTTATTTTCTAGAGACACTTAACCAACACATTGTGAGGTACACTCTACTTTAATATTTTTAATTTTGTCCTTTAAGAGGTGATTCAGCTTAAAAATTAAATGAAGGTATAATTATTTATATAACCTTACAGAACAGCAGCAAAAGCGTGTGAGTAATTTAAGTCAATGAGTGGTTTATGTGACTCATCACACCTTAAAATGAATTGGAGTAGTTTTGCTTTCATCAATTAAATTGAAGTATAGTGGTTATTAATATGAATCTTTTGATTTGTTCATTTAAGCAGGTTCTATAAGTTCTCTGTAGATGTATGCTAGGATCTCTCTGAAATGTTATATACTTATGTCTCTTTAGCATGGAAACACCCACTCCAGTGTTCTTGGGTGGAGAGTCCCAGGGATGGAGGAGCCTGGTGGGCTGTCGTCTATGGGGTTGCACGGAGTCGGACACGACTGAAGCGACTTAGCAGCAGCAGCATGGAAACAGTTCATTTCTTAGGAATGCCCACCTACCCACCTCTGGGCTTCCCAGGTGGCATTAGTGGTAAATAATCCATCTGCCAATGTAGGAGACATAAGGGATGAGGGTTCGATCCCTGGGTAGGGAAGATCCCTTAGAGTAGGAAATGGCAACCCATTCCAGCATCCTTGGAAAATTCCATGGACAGGGGACTGCGGCAGGCTACAGTCCATGGGGTCTCAAAAAGCCCGACACGACTGAGCGCGCGCACGCACACACACGCCTACCTCTAGAGGTGGCGGCGCTTCTTTATAAAGTGGTACTTTATTTGCATTTACACTAGGCAGTAGTAAGGAAATGGCAACCCACTCCAGTTTTCTTGCCTGGAGAATCCCAGGGACAGAGGAGCCTAGTGGGCTTCCGTTTATGGGGTCACACAGAGTCAGACACGACTGAAGTGACGCAGCAGCGGTAGTGTTAATTAATACGAGCTAAAATGCAGTTATCTATGAAGCCCAGGGATATATTCCTTTGATGGGAACTGACAGACAGTTCTTTAAATATTTTAATCTTTTGTTCATTATTTGATGTTGAAGATCTTTCCAAAGTACACACTTCCTTTCCTTTAAGGGCAATATCATTGTCATAAAAAAAAGTTAGTCATTTGAATAACATGCCACCGTATGGTTCAACTCACACTTCATTGTAGGGTCCAGGAGAGGCCTGACCTGAAGGGTGCCCCCAAGCTGGGCTTGTAGGAGAGGTAGAGAGATCATCAGTATCGCTGTGCTGGGGGGTTAGCATCTCTGTTATAAATGAACAAACCTCTGACCTCACGCTCACCACCTACTCGTCCTTTACCCTGTTTTGCTCCTGCCTCTGGACTCTGTGTCTTCTGTTGATTTACAGTTTGTTGGTCCCTTGCCTTAAGGGATTATCCTAATATTTTTAGAAGTAGACAGTGGAGTGGTCAAAGCTTTTCTCCATTTGCACTACTTTTTATAGTAATGTCATTTTAAAGTTACTAAGATTATTTTATTTTATTTTTTAAATTAACTAATGTAGATAAATCTTTATAGCCCATATATTGTGTTTCTGTACATTTCTATTTAGTTCCATGCTAGTATTCTAGGGAATGAAGTATATTGTTTTTAAGAAATCTCCCAAATCCATTAATACCTGAATTCACGTTGTTTTTCGAATGCAGTTTTTAAAATTAATTCTAATTCCAGATTGAAAAAATTAACACAGGTAATATTGCCATTAAACAGAGACAATACATATTTTAAAAATACAGTATCATGGACATGAAGTTAAGTGCAGTATTTTTTTAAATGAAAGATTGTGTTTTTATTTTGGGTTTTTCCCAGGTTGGAGTGATTCCTCACATGGTAGACATATAGGTATGCTATAAATATTCTAAGCTTTAGGGAATGATTATTAAGTATTTTACTTTTAGTCTAAACAGAGACAAAATAATCATGTACATGCAGATGTATGATTTCAGTACAATTTCAACCTGTTAACTAGGATTTCTTTAGTTTTACTGAGTCAGAAATACATTACATACTAACTTCCTGGAAAATCTGCAGTGTACAAGAGATACAGCTATCTTGATACATATTAAAAGTGACTCTGAATAAATGAAATTTGAAATGGGAAGTTTTTAGGACTCATTCAAGAACATTTACATGTGATAGTTTAAAATATTCTTTCTTCTTTTTCCTAGCAAAATTTTAAACAGAACAAAATTAAAATAATGAAGGTGTTTTCTATTGTACTTACTGTATTACCTCTTCTGCTTGAAATTTTATATTTTGGCCTCATATGAAGTGACAGATCATTACAGCCAATTTGTGGTTTTAACAATCAGAAGTAACTGACTAATGATGCTATTCATATTTGGGTTGGGAGTTTAAGAAGACTGTGTGCATTTTTGTGTATGCTTATATTTTAGTATTTCCTTTACCATCGAAATGCCAAAAACAATTTGTAAAGCTATTCTAAATTTTTGATGTTCTCAAACTCAAGGTTGTTAATCTTTTCTTAGTTTTTTTTTTTCCGACCTTGTAAATACTTCAAATTATTTTTTGTAAAAACATTTTTTTAAGAAAAATTAGGAACTTTACTCCTGATCCTGGAGCAGATGAAAGGGTAGAGATCTTAACCAGAAGAAAAATGTTTTAAATGCCCTCCACATTTACAACTTTAGTTGTACAACTTGGATGCCTTTTTATATATTTAGTTTCATTCAAGTTTTCCACTCTTCATTCTGAA
The DNA here is from genome assembly GCF_042477335.2 of Ovis canadensis. Classification (NCBI taxonomy): domain Eukaryota; kingdom Metazoa; phylum Chordata; class Mammalia; order Artiodactyla; family Bovidae; genus Ovis; species Ovis canadensis. Next base: position 83,338,635 of record NC_091246.1, on the reverse strand, counting down.
AAGGAAGCAAAATACTGAATCCATTTTCCAAAGGAAAATGTTTGTAGTGTCACGAAAAATGAGAACAGATGGCCCTGCAAAGCTTTGGGGAGAATATCGCTCTCCAATTCAAATTGTTAGGCAAAGTCAGAGACAAACACAAGCTACCAATCATTGCAGTGATTTGTATGACTTAATTCAAGTGTGCCAAACAGAGAGTTACAAGGTAGAATTTTGCCTCTTACATTAACTTAAAGTTGTTTTACTAATTTACAGCCCAGACTTGACTAAGTGGATGCCCCAGAAGGCACGTTTTGTTAGGAAAAAGAATAATCAAGGAAAAGCAGTCCTCGTCACTTCAAATGTATTCTATAATTTTGTGTTTCACAGTGGGCACGATTATCCAGATGCAGTGTGTACTAGCGGAATAAACAGATCTTCTGAACCTGAAGTCCTCTGCTGTTTTCCCTCCACCTTTAACTAGATTAGCTTTGCAGTGCATCAGGGCTTGGGATGTGTGGGGTGCATTAACTTCTCCCCACACTATTCTGATTGAGCAGCAAAGCATCCATTACCAGTACCATATCCAAAGTGACGTTTCCATACAGGCTGCCTGCTGTTTCATTCATAACCACAAAACAGACTGAAATGACTTTCCTTCTTTTTACAACTTGCAAAGAGTTAATGGACTGTGCTGGCCCCCTGCCAGAACCTTTAAGAAACTTTATTAATGTGTTATAAGGCTGGGACACCATAGTGTGGGATTTTATTGGTTATTCATCTTAATGAGTAAAAATACGTATGCACAATTAAGGCCACGTTCTCTAGCAGTTGCCTTCTAATAAATGTTGAGTCTTTGTCAGGACTCGTCATTGCATTTGCTGATCAATTTTGATTCTTTTTTCTTCTAAACCTAAAGTTATCAGCAGTGTAATAACATGGCTTTTGTTTAAAGAAATACCAGCTTAGTATTTGAGAGGAACAATTATTTAATGATGAAAGGAACATTCTTAAGTAAGTGGTAAGAATGACTATTAAAAAAAGAAACCAAAACTCGGTGAAAAACAGCTTGAAGCATAATCTGCAGCATTTTCTCATTATTTATGTAAAAAAAAATTCATCTATGATCTACTAATTCTTCAAAAGGCAGAGATAACATAATTTTGTACAGATTATGTGGGAAAGAAATCTATGAGTAAGCATTAAATGTTTCTTTCCTGTCTGTTCTGACATGTAAGTTATCAGAAAACTTATATTTTTAAATCAGAAAGCATTTTTATTTTCATATAGTTTCATTCTTCTTCCACTTTTGACATTTTCTCCCTACCACCCTAAAGGTGGAGTGTTTCAAGTAGGGAATGAGGGCAGAAATGATATCATATTGAAAATAAATACAAAAATAGGCTGAATCAGGTCTAGGTAAATTTCATGCTGCAGCTATTTGAAAAATAATGAATATTTTTGCATGTTTTGAAATATGTACTTTCTCCCCTAAATAGAATACTGTGCACCTTCAAAGAATGTTGAGTAGTCTTTTTCAGTTTGTGAAAGTAATCACAGGCACCTCAAATGAGGAAAATTTCCAGGAAATTTTTTTGGCAAAATGATTTTTATATTATGGTCATTGGAGTGACCATAATATGGGGAATATGGGGAAATTTTATACTATTTTATAAAAAGTGGTTCTGAACAGTTATTTAAAAAAATCTTTGGTGAGTAAAACTACCCAGAGAATGTTAGTATATTACCCTTGCAAGGCAGTAGAATAAGTTTAGGCCATGTTTGTTTTTATGGATTTGAGTAAGTTAGTATGAATAAGTCTGATCTTAATTCATACTAAAGTTTCTGAGACATAAATTCATCTATGATTTTGTCTGGAGTGGAAGTGAGAGTAATTCAATTTTCTTGAATTAACAAATTTAGAAATATGCTTAATTTATTTCTCTTTGACAGTTTAACCTTGATGTTAGAATGGGTGCCAATTACAATGAAAATTCAAACAGCCATTGAATTTAACACCTAGTAGCATTTTCACTTTTCACTTTCATGCATTGAAGAAGGAAATGGCAACTCACTCCAGGGTTCTTGCTTGGAGAATCCCAGGGATGGGGGAGCCTGGTGGGCTACCGTCTATGAGGTCACACAGAGTCGGACACAACTGAAGCGACTTAGCAGCAGCAGCAGTTTATTCTCTTAAAGATGAGCCAGAACTTTGCCTTGAGTTCTAAAAATGATCTATCTTGAGGTTATTAAAATGATTACAAATAAAAAATAGATAAATAAAATAAGATTACAAATAAGAGAATAAAATGTGAAAGATGATTCAAAGTGTATTTGGGGGGGAAATAAAACTATTTGGGGGGTGGGAAATAATCTTTCATTTTAGATTTCGTATCCTGGGTGTGGCTGGCTGTATTTTCAAGTGGAGACATCATCCTGTGTTGCTTGACCTTGTGAGTTTGATGATTCTGTGCTCTGTGTTGAAACTAACCACCTAAACTGAAGCAAAGGAGCATTTTGCCCTTGCACTTTTTCTTTGAATCTCATTCATCTGAGGAGGAGGATATGGTGAGAGTGGGGTTGGTGGATCTCCTTCAGGTGGCAATGGAAGCTGGCTCTTCCCTGCAGCCATGTTGTATCAGTAGACAGATAGATCAGACCCCAAACCCTGGTTAAGTACAGCTAAGCCTGAAGTAACATTCAAGGGAAAAACGGCACAGGGGGAGAAATCAGGCTGTCATTTGCAAGATGTGGCTTAGAGGGGGAATTACTTGAGCCTGTGGTGAAGTCTCAGAACTTTGGTGGGCGATTAGGTGGTTTGTGGGGAGTGAAGAGGGCAGTGACTTTGAAAAGGGTATCTGGTGGTCACGTGTTATTACGGCACTGAGCTGTTCACGCTGAACTGGCCCTTCGCCATTCAACTGCATGCAGCGACTTAGTCCTCAATTTGTGGCCTGCCACGGGCAAAAGGGGTTTTCTGGTCTCATCCTTCTCCCAGCCTGTGCACATTACCAAACCACAACATAAACTCACTACAGTCAGCAGCCTTCATTCAAGTGAGGCTTCCGCCAGGAAAATTGGGACATTATGTGTCAAAAATTAGGAAGGTTGCCCAAAAAACCTTGTAATTGTAGAAGAGTAACCTCTATGTGGCCTCTCTCTTTCAGTCTGATGGTGACACTTCTAATTTGAGAAACTAGCAGATTTATATGGGATTCTGCAGTCAGATTTGATTGAGTTTAATTCCTGGCTGTTTTAGTTGTTTGTGGAATAGCCTGAGGCAAGTTTTCTTACCTGAAAAATGGGGCTAACAATATTAATACCTATCACACAGTATTTATTGCAAGGAAGAAAGCCACCTAGAGTACTGAGAACACTCTTGGACAAGTAAACAAATGCCCACTGACTATTAGCCTTGCCCTTATTTATTGTTCTTTATCCAGAAGATATCTGCTGATGAAAGAGAGGGTATAGAACATTTAAACACATAGAACATATGAGGCACTGGTGCTTTGTGTAACTGATTGCATCTATCCTCACTAGGTTCCTTTCCAGTGTAGGGATCTATTTTGTATGTATTTCACTGTCTTGTGTACTCAGTGAGACATAAAGTGTATGAGTTTTAGACATTTGTACTTTAGTTGGGGATACAGAATATATCTACTTGGCAATATGTACCTGAAATGACTCACATAAGAAAAAATCTGAAACTATTTTTTAGTGTTTTGTGTAAAACATGTCAATCTCCTATTTCTGTATGTTATAGCAGAGTCTCTACATGTAGTAGGTGATAGATCAACATTTGTTAAATTCCTCTGTTTGTCCAATAGTTTGTCATTTTAGAATTTGGGAACTCTCAAGGGAAAAAAGAAGTTAATGGTATCAAACCATAAACTTACTTGAAAGTGAAAAAAACAAAGCTCAAGTTTGAAAAGTATTAGTAAGTCAATAGTGAAGAATATTTTATGAACACACCAACTTTGGTTCACCAGTCACTAAAGAGTGGCCTGCTATTGTACAGCCGTGTGACTGACTCTCTTGATAACTAATTGAACAATGGCTGAAAATTCCCATATGTTTTTTTGTGCAGGATTATAATAATGGTGAGAAAATTTTCTACCTTAAAAACACTCGAGAAGTATGTGTACATAGGCACCTTTATATATATTTCAGATGAGTACGGGAGAAAGAACAGTATTCAGAATACACCGTTAAAGAGACATTGGCGTTTCTTCTTTTATGATGGGGATTTTAAAAAATAAAGTAGAAATTATTGGTGTGGCTCTGCTGAGTGTGTGGACTTATAATTAAAGCTAGAAAGCCTGGGCATTTAGGGAATAAGCACCATGAGTATAATGAGTGCCACCGGTCTCTGTCAGCATCATGGAATTCATCTTTCACCTCTGAATTATCTCTCGGCAGAGGCAATGTTGGATTCAGTTGAAGCTTAGAATTACGGAACCATAATCACTGCCAATAATGATTATAGGATAGTATACCAGGCCTACTGTGTCTCTCAACCTGGGTTTATAATTGTGGAACACCCTAAAAGAGAAGAATCCAGTGACCTCATTATGCAATATTTGGCAGCTGTGAACATAGCATTTTAGCTGGGACTTAAGTCTAAGAGAGAGAAAATAAGACAGAGACAGTACACATCTGGCAAGATCTAGCTGTACGTTTGTAATTCAAGTGTTGTGTACATTCCTGCCAGGAGTAGGGCTTCCCAGGTGGCTGAGTGGTAAAGAATCCACCTGCCAATGCAGGAGACCCAGGAGATGTGAGTTTGATCCCTGGGTCAGAATCCCTTGGAAGAGGAAATGGCAACCCACTCCAGTATTCTTGCCTGAAAAAATCCAATGGACAGTGGAGCCTGGAAGGCTACAGTCTATGGGGTTGCTAAGTCAGATATGACTGAAAACACAAACACACACACACCAGGAGTAAACTGGATGGGATCACAAAGAGTCCGATAGGACTGAACACACACACACACATATGAATAAACTGAACACATAGACACACACACACAGACACACACACACCCAGGAGTAAAGTGGATGGGGTCACAAAGAGTCCGATATGACTGAACACACACACACACACACACACACACACAGAATAAACTGGACACACACACAAGTAAACTGGACACACATACACACACCCAGGAGTAAACTGGATGGGGTCACAAAGAGTCCGATAGGACTGAACACACACACACACGAGTAAACTGGACACACACACACACACACACACACACCCCACACACAGTCTCCCTCCTCCCCCCAGGAGTAAACTGGATGGCTGGAGTTCCATGCAGTCCCTCTGTCTCCAGCCCTCCCTCCTTTTGGTCAGCTCTTGGAACTTGGAGTCGCTATGGGTTTGGTCTCAATGTTTACAGTTAAGTAGGTTTTGTGCTATGGATATTTGCCATAGAAAACTTTTTCCCCCTTCAAATTTGTTACTTTAACGATGTAAAAGAAGCATCGCTCCTTAACGAAAGAGAAGGAAGCAAATTAAATAGTTTTTTGGTTTTCATTTTGCATATATACATGCTTTGCCACAGACTCTAAATCCGGTCAGAATCGTGCATTGAAAATGGGAAAATGTGGTCTTTGCTTAAGCTTTCCTGTTGTGTATTTTCCTGTAGTGGGGAGTTCCGACTTTACTTTTTTCCCGAGAAAATTACATGAGTTCCTCTCATGAGTAGCAAACGTTGTGGGCATAGGCATCACTAACATGTGGAGGTGAGTGGGATTCAGAAAAGACCCCTGTCACCACTTTATAACTTGGAACATTGCAATATTGCTTTGTAGTTTTTCAAGCAACTTAAAAAAAAATAATTGTGATAGCAGGCCGTCTTTCTGTGGGAATGTGCGTCTTGGCTTCCTGCGAGGCCGTCGTGGGTCTGCCCGGCCGCCGGCTGCCCTCTGCCCTTGGTGAGGCGGGCCAGGCCGGCGACATTTCAGGAGGCCGCTTGGCAGCCATTTTAGATCCTGCCCGCGCGCAGGGCTCCTGGCTGCCAAGAGCTGCCGCCGCTCCGTGCCAAGACACTCTTGGCAGTGGAGATAAACTTTGTAGAGATACACAGTCCAGAAATATCTTATAATTACAAAGCACAGGGGGCAGAATGTTTTTACAATACAGCTGTGCTAATGTAAACATTTAATTTGGCAGCCTTCTCCACCCACTTTTCAATTAACCGGGTTTATGCAGATACTTTAGGTCTGTAATAAACTTTATTGCTACTTCTCTTGGAGTACAGTTTATGAAACACAGATTGGAGGGGCTTTTTTGGGGGGTTTTCCATCCATTTAGGAAAGCACATGGTGAAGGTTGTGTTGCCATGAAGGGGAAGTGTAAGCTTTCTGTCTCAAAAACTGCCACAGGCCTGGCTTAACTGAAACAGTGTCTTTAAGGAGAAAAATGTGGGGGCTGTCTCCTTTGGCTTCTAAAGCCTGGGAGAGGATATTAATAGAAAGAGGTAAAATCACTTATATAGCTACAAGAAAAGACACTTGTGTTGGTGATCATTAAAAAAGATAAATGTCCCCTGCAAGGCATGAGACTGTTTCAAGAGATAAATTCCCAATAACAGTTCTTACAGATATAATTATAATAATTGTGTAATCGCCGTGATAATTATTCTTATAGAGTGAAAGAAATAATTTTCTATCTAAAGTAGCATTCAACTGTTCAGCTCACAAAGCCAATCAATAGATCCTTTTCAGCTAACCTAAAAAAATGGTAGAGGTCATGGAGTTTTAAAGCTAAATTTGGTTTTAATTGACATTATGAAAAAGGAAGGTATTTTTTTTTTCATAAGGAATATGACATCACATTTCAGGATATCTCTTTGCATAGATTTGCTTATATGTTTCTCAAATAGATTAGAGAGTACCATATAAATGCCGTACACATGAATAGTTTTTTTTTTTTTAAGACAAAAGATTTTCAAGTTGTATTTTCCTGTTTTACCGCTTAGAAACTTTGCCTTGGTTATGGTTTTTAAAAATTAGCTTTTCCTCTTAATGATGGATTTTCTTAATAGAAAACCATTCTTATAATGCTTTCGCCTCAGGACTCCTTTTGAATCCCTCATTCAGTCTGGCTCCATCACCATTCAATCTATGGATGTGACCATAAAGTAATGTTCAATCTGAAGTCGTGTTTGACTGTTTGGCTTCCAAAGCTCAACAGATCCCTTTCTACTATTCTGAGAGATGGTGGAAGTCAGAGAATTATAGAGCTGTGGTATCATTATTTTATAGTTTTGTGTCATGCTTCCATAGCTGTTTTGTTATCATATCACCTTTGTGCATTCTGCTTATCACAGCTCAACAAGGCATTTATAATGGCTTTTCTTCTGTCAGGTGTTTTATTCATTAAAAGCAGAAATCAAACAAAAAAAATGTGTCACAGTGAAAGATATGTGTGTATTATGTCAATTTTATTTTCAAAGTATAATAATTGGGGATACTGTTTATTTATCAATTTCAAAAAGAACTTTTTATCCATCAGTAAGTGCTGATGAAGTCAGCACAATGTGGATTAAATTATAAGCTGCATGAAGAGAGGAGCAAATGGTGTTTTGGTCTCTATTGTAGCTTGAGCTCGAGGGTTGGTACATGGGAATCTTATTACAGTCAAAGAGGTCACAGTCTTCTGCAGCGAAGCAGCATATGTGCCATCAGCTGTAATGCAGTATTCAAGTCATGTATTACAGATAAGAGCAAGGAGTGATGGGCCTTGGGGGTGGCCTTCTTAGCAGGGAGAAAGTAAGTTTAAGAAAAGATAGAATTCAAGGGCTTTGAAGAATGAATTAGGAGTTCATAGCTTTGAAGAAGGGATATTTTAGAAAGAGAAACCATGTGGGCAGAAGCATAAAGGCCTGAAATTGCACAACATATTCTAGGAATTTCCAGAGTGTGCTGGAGTTGACATATTGGGAAATTGGGCATAGATGAGAAAAGGGGTGAGAGAAGGTTGTCTTTTGATTGCAGTGGGCGATGAGGCTAGGTTGGGGCCAGGTGATGATGAAGAGCATCATTATTGATTGTTCAGGGTAATAAGGGATCATTCAAATGTTTTAAAGTTTGAAGTGTTGTGACTCCTGGCTGGCAGTGCAGAGGATAGAGTCTGCTTTCATTGTGAATAATAAATCCTAATGGTTTGAGGAGGCTGAGGCTATTGTCAGATGAGACACGAAGGCTCAGTGAGGGATTTTAGCAGTGTTTCCAGAGGAAACAACGGGGTAGACTTAAGAGATAGAGTCTAGCCCAATGATTGAATGTAAGGCTTTAGGGAGATGGGGTTTCCAGATGTCTGAGTTTTCAGCTTGGAACACTGAGTGGGTATGGAAGCCGTTAATTGAGGTGTGGAAGAGGGGTTGCTGAGTGTGCATGAGTTTTGCACTAGGCAACATCAGGGGGGATTTTGCAGTTGAATAGAGAGGTTAGGCCTAGAAACAGAGGTTTAGAATCCCTCACAAATGGGCAATATTTGTAAACATGGAGCTTGTTGAGTTTGTTCAGGGGGAACCGGTAAAGACAAGATGGAAGGCCACTTGCTTGGTTGTCTTACAGATCAGCAACATGCAAGGACCCTACAAATGAGGAGACAGCCATAGCAATTGAAAAGATACACCCAAAAGACAGTCTTAGAATGAGGAAGGATCAGTTCCCTGGAGAAAAAGGGAAGAAGTTTTAGAAGTTGCGGATACTTAGTGTCCAAAGTCAATTAGGTAGAGTTTGAGAAGGTGAAGGCAAATTGTGATTTATAGAAACAGTGATTTTAGAGTTAGGACACATCTGTACTTATTGATTCTGAGAGCTTGGTATTGTGTATAAGATTATTATTTGCTTAATTTAAATGGTAGTCAGGCAGTGTTAAGTTTTGCCCTTGCCTTTTACACCTTAGCATGTAACTTCGGTGAAACAGATTGTCAGACTGTGGTCCTGGGTTGCTTAACAGATTAATTTTCTATAGACCTTAAGAAATATCTGGTAGAAAACAATGGATTATGTTTATTTGTAATCTCTCTTCTCTCCTAATTCTGTTAGAAATAGTTTTGTGGTTTTTTTTTCCATCTCACTTCACCACTGGCTACTTGTACTGAAAATAGTAGAAGCGACTTTGAAAGTTTTGTGTGGATTTTGGAGACGTTATGAACGATTTCACAGAAAAGGAAAGGTGCCTAACCTCTGAGCATACCCCTTTAATTGCTCTTACGAAGCCTTCAGACATTCCCTTGGGGGGAGATTACGCATCTAGCTCCAGGTCCCAGAATTCACCCTGTTAACTGCAGCAGTGAGGTTTATTTGTACAGTCCCCTCTGTACCTGTTCTCTCTGTGTGACTCCCCAGCTGAGCAGTAAAAGACTCAGAAAATGGTGATATTATGCTAGAACATACAGATTATATTAGAAAATAAGTGCCAACTTATATGTAAGTTAAAACAATAGCCTGCTGCAAACTGGGTGCAGCTCTGCCGTCTCCTGGGATATCTTAGCAGGTTTTGTTAAGTCCTTTTTAAAAATACCTGTTGCCTTCAAATGTGCTGAGGTCCATCTTCAACATGCAATGTCAACTTCACAGTTGCCTCTGAATAAAAATAAATGAGCAAGTAGAATGCTTGTTAGTTAAAATTGAAAGCACAAATATATGTGGCCCTTTCAAAAAGCCAAATGTACTAGACTCTAGTACATTTTTACTTGGTTTTATCTCTCCAGCCCTTTAACCACCTAAGATACTGCTTCACCACTTCCTTGAGGAAGCACAAGCAGGAGCAAATTAAGTTTCCGAAAGTAAAGTTGGATCCTGTTTAAGTAGATTAGGGTCTGGCATACCATTTAATTTTATCAGGCATTTAAAGTGAAGGATGTACACTGTGGCCGTCTGTGACTTGCCAATTAGCTGGGCTTTCCCCACTGTTTCTGGTTTGGCAGGGACGAGGTGGTTCACCCTGCTGCACTGCTGCCTGCCAAGGACACATGGCCAGTTCCTGGCTTCCTGTCTTCCTCTTTGTGTCCTGGCCTTGCCTTCCAGGGAGCTGCCAAGACACCACTGCCAAAAATCTTCCTTCGGAAAGGTCAAGCAACCTCAAGTCACCTATGCCAATATTTGTGTTTTCTTTTAAATCCTTCTGTTTCGGTGCTCAACTTGGAGAAGAGTGTACAACTGAACATGCAGAGAGTGGAACCTGGGGTCACTTTGGATCACTTGGATAAAGCAACAGAACCCAAATAATCCCTTGGCCAGTCAGGGTATGATGTTTCTGGTAGAATTCTATTTAAAGCTCTGTGAAGTGTGATAGAGTTCAGAATGGTTCGATGTGGATTTGGATGTAGTTTGCTTTTTAGGATTCACTATACACATGTGATTGTTGGCTGTAGCTGTCTCCTGGTGCATCTCGTGGCAGGGAGAGAGAGAGAGTAAAATGGAAATTGGTCTTGGCTTGAGGTCTGCAATTCTGTTTGTGTTTTTAGGACTCTATGTAGTCACATGCTACTTTTGCTTTCCAGTTTGCAAGGAAACATCCTGGTAAGCAGTCTGAGAACAGTGCACAGGAGAGTTTACCTGGGGTGCCTGTTGAAAGTGCCACTTCCTTGGCCCCAGCACTGCTGTATGAATCACAGCCATTGGGAGTGAGGTCTGGGAATTTGAATTTTTAACAAGCATCGTTAATGATTCTGATGCTCACTAACTTGTGGACTGAAGGTGTCACTGATTATGAAATGAAGATAAGGCAGGTAGCATTTATTGTCACCAAACAGCAAATTGTCCCACCTGTTTCCTTCAGTTGATCTTTTGGAAGACCGAGATCTTAATTTGAATCTTCAGGTTGTATGCAAACCAACAACAACAAATGCTTTTCGGAAGATTGACGTTTTAAAAAATACTAATAAGAAATGTTATCTAAATAAATATCTCTTGTTTGAACCCTCAGTTTTAAGGTTTTTAAAGTTTTTTCCCATGACACACAGGGCCACCACAGGTTGTATATGGAACAACCCTGGCTATCTTACCACCTGTAGCCCACCTGTAATGTTCTGCAGAGTTATAGTGTGATGAGCCTAGAAACACCTCTCACTGAAAGAAAGTTCATGTTGCTAACATTTCAAAATTCCAAGCGGTTTTCTTTAATTTGAAAAGATTCTATTGGGGGAATATGGAGCTCTTACAGTGCCTAAAACTGAGGTACCTACTGATTCTCACGGCTGTTGTCATTTAATCAAGAGAACACCGTGTGTTCTGCCTATAGATTCAAGGGACGGTCAACGTAACCCCAGTATTCTCTTTTGGCTTTTCATGTAAAATTGTCCTTAGCATTTCCTTACTAAGTAAGCTCTGTTTAATTTTCCTGTATCTTCTGATATGCTATCTCTTTTGGTAAGGATAGTCTTGAACCTTTTTTTTTTTTTTTTGGTCATTTATTTGTAGCATTCCTAGAGTTATGCCCAGGTTACCTTTGTAATTTTGCCTTTTTCTTCCCCCTAAACTATTTCCAAAATTTGCTGAAAAGCTGCAGCCTCAGGGACACCTGCTTTTCTGACATGACTGACAATATCTCCAATAATATGGAACACATGTTCTGTGAGAGTTTGCCTATAGTCTTGGGTTCCAAATTTGCACCATCAGCATCTTCCATTGAAAAGAAACAGCATATTTTTTCTTAAACTTCCCCGTTGCTTCCCCTTAAACCATAGTCTTTTATAACAGTAATAAGGAAATGTGGTTATGGGTATAATTGCCAAGAGGCAATTGCACCCCAGAGGACTGGCAGAATTTTCTTTTCTATATCTGAAGGCTGGGCTCCATCAAGAAGCTCCATTTGCAAATAACCCAATTAGAATAATCACAACAATGTCTTTATTTTTGTGGCAGCTTTCCCCATAGAGATCAAAGTACTTTGGAGACATCCTATCAAATTCATTGTTGTAATACCCAGTGGACTAGGATAAAAAAGTTTTATTATAGCTTGTTTGGAATAAGTGATTGAGGCAAAGAGAGGGTAAGTAACATCCTATAGGTCACAAAAAAAGTCAGCAGTGCAACTGCAAAGAAGAATTCAGGTTTCCTGTTACTCTGCAGGTTATCAAGCTACATTCTTTCCTGGCCATTGGAAAGATTGAGAATAAAGAAAACCTCTTTTCAGATTGCATAACAATGTAGGTGAAAGTGCTTTGAAAATTGTAAGGCATTGTTGCTGTCTTTATCACTTAGTACAAATGCAAGGTAAGAAAGAGCCTCACTGTCAATAGCTAGTTGTTCCAACTTATGTGACATGGATTTCTACAAATTCTTGGTTGACCGGGCCCAAATTACCATTCATCTCTATCATCAGTGAAAGACTAATGAAAACTTACATCTATAATTCTGAATTAAATAATTCACTTAAACATTTTATAGCTCTTTACAAATTCTTAAATTGCCTAAGTTCCATGGGATTGATTGCAAACTTTGACTCAGTTAAGAAGCCAATGGTCAAAATTGCTATGGTTAAATAACTACTTAACGAAGAGCCAATCTAAGTGTTCTGACTTAGAGTTTTTACTCATAGATTCTATAGTTCTGAGGGTGGGTCTAAGGAATTTCAGCCCTATTTTTTAATGGGAATTGGAGATTTGGGAGTAAAATTGCTGCTGCTGCTGCTGCTAAGTCGCTTTAGTCGTGTCTGACTCTGTGCGACCCCATAGATGGAAGCCCACCAGGCTCCCCCGTCCCTGGGATTCTCCAGTCAAGAACACTGGAGTGGATTGCCATTTCCTTCTCCAATGCATGAAGGTGAAACGTGAAAGTGAAGCCACTCAGTCGTGTCTGACTCCTAGCGACCCCATGAACTGCAGCCTACCAGGCTCCTCCATCTTATGGGATTTTCCAGGCAAGAGTACTGGAGTGGATTGCCTTTGCCTTCTCTGTAAAATTGCTACTTATCTTCTAATCTAATTTCAAATTGCTACTCATCTTTCAATCTGATTTCAAAGAGCCTTGGCGGTTACACCCTCTGGGAAAGAGACACAGTTAATGTGATGTTCTTAATTATTATTGTTTGCTTAGTGGTTAAAGTGGCATATTTTGGTGTAGCTCTATACGTGTCCTCTGTACTGGTATTGGGGAGGGTCAGGAGTGGTAGGATTTCCTCCTGTGAACAGGAATCTCTTTTCCCAACCAGGAGCTGAAAACTCAGAAACATCCCCCAGTTATCAGACCTTGCCGTCTAATGGGAAAAATGAGAAGTTAGGCATAATACAAATGTGTGATATTTTGAAGCTCTCTTTTGATTTTCAAAGTTCTAGAGTAAGTTCCAAGTTTTCCCCTCTAACCCACACAAATGAAGTCATCTTTCCCTTATCATAGATCCTCCCTGTGCATCTCATGGGAAGAGTAATGGTCTTGAGACTATCTCGTCATCATTACACTTCTTGTTGTGTCTTAATGCTTAATGAATGTTAAGCTGAAAATGAATCCATGTGAACAGGGGAATAAAGTTCAACCAATGAGGCCGCAGCCCAATGAAAGTCTTCTCATTTTTATAGTTTATACTGTCAAGCAAAGTCCAGAAATTATCATTTTCTTAGAGAGTATTTCTCTATTTCACATCCTTGCAAAATTAGCTAGACTTCTTTTAAATCCTATTTTTACTTTATTAAAGTATTCCTTAAATATACAGTTTGGTAAGAAATTGGATATTTTGTCAACAAGATGTAAAATGACAGGCATCATTTTCTTTTAAGCCCCCTTTCTTTCTTTCATTTCTTTACCGGTGTCACGGGAGGGAGAGGGGCTGTGCTCCTCTCAGGCAGACAACAGAGCTTTGCTGTCTTGTCTTGGTAAGTTGGTTTCCACCTTGCTGTCTGTCTTCGTTAGTTGGTTTTAGTTCTGCTTAGGTTAGTTGTAGCAAAAGTCCTCTTCTTCTGGGAGTTGACTGGTCCAGTAAAGTAAATGAGTGGTTTCAGTTCACGTCTTGGGTAGAGAGACCCCACAGTTAGCACTCTGGTTCCTGCAGTATTATTCCCAACTGACATGCTAAGGCTGAAGATTTCCATCCTGGTCAGGTGTAGCACATTATAAAGGAACTTAGAGGATGTCACGCTAAGAGATTTACTCTTTCCATGAGGGAGAGAGAAAGAACATACACATGCTGGATTGAGGGGACACAGCCCCCTTCCAGTATTAAAAAATTGTTTCCTTATAAACCATTTCAGTGTTATTCTGTTCCATTATATCTGCTGTGACATTTGTAAGTGGATGGAGATTTTCTGTTTATTGGCTTCCAATCAGATCTTAAGATACATTGTTTGAAAGTGGAGATTAGTTCTTCTTGCTCTATCAGCCCATTGGTAGGAGGGTACCTCTTTACACCTATTTCTGGGCCAATTATTAATACCTCTGTCATAATTTCAGTTATCTGCTTGTAGTCAGTTCAATTTCATTTGTTTTATCTTGGCTCTGAGTTATAGATTCCTGTGTGATGATTCTTAAATCACAGAATCCGCATATAGAGTATATTGGAAAAATTGGCGATAATTTTTTCTTTTTTTGGATTGCAACTTAACAATGAAAGTTTAACTACAAAATATGATCTATGTAGTAAAAAAAAAAGAAAAATTTATTTACAGGGCAACAGTGGAGAAACAGACATAGAGAAAAGACTTATGGACATGGGAGAGGGGAGGAGAGAATGAAATGTATGGAGAGAGTAACATGGAAACTTACATTACCATATGTAAAATAAATAGCCAATGGGAATTTGCCGTATGGCTCAGGAAACTCAAGCAGGGGCTCTGTATCAACCTAGACGGGTGGGATTGGGAGGGAGGTGGGAGGGAATTTCAAAAGGGAGGGGATATATATATATATACCTATGGCTGATTCATGTTGAGGTTTGATAGAAAACAGCAAAATTCTGTAAAGCAGTTATCCTTCAAGAAAAAATAAATTTTAAAAAACTGTTTAACATTTAGATTCATTTATATTTGGCATTAGGCTTCCTGCCCCTCATCCATGTTTCCAGAGAATTTCAAGGACTGTTTCTAGCTTCTGGTCTCAACATTATTCTTGTAGTTTTCAATGTCTGTGCACTGTGTCAACTGTCATGTTATGGAGGTCGTCTTTTGGCTTATTCATTGTACTAGAATTTTCTCATTTGAAATAAAGGGAAGGGATAGGAAAATGAAAAAGTAGAATTTATTATCCAGCTTATTTCATGCTCATTTTATGCCTATTTAGACTATAACTCATTTTCTTTTTTTCAATAAAATTTATTGAATTAAATTTACAAATTTCACCTCAAATGACAATGATTGACTAAATAGATTTCAGGCTCCGGTTTAGAAAAATGTAATAAACAATGATTTTCAGTTGATGAACTCTCCATATGATGTTTGGTGGTCGCTATCACAAACCAGGACAATAATGTTTAAGAAACAGGAAAAATAAATGAGCACCTACTGTATAGCACAGGTAACTCTGCTCACTGCTCTGTGGTGACCTAAATGGAAAGGAAATCCAAAAAACAGGGGTATATGGATTCGTATAGCTGACTCACTTTGCTGTACAGCAGGAACTAACGTAACATTGTAAAGCAAGTATATTCCAATTAATTAAACAAAAGAATTCATTAAAACAAGAGAAGCATGAAAGTAAAACTTTGGTGGGGAGGAGTGGGAGAGTTCCAGATGACTGAGAGGAAATAGAAGGGCATGGCATTACAGTGCAGTTCTGGCAGCTGAGTGTACCTCCCAGGTACCAGTGTCATCCTGTCAATAGTTTCATCAGAAGTCGGCAACATGGATTGTAAGTCGGCAACAACATTAATGTGGATGAACGCTTTATGTTTTCCATAATAATGTCCCTCTAGTGGGGTGTTACGGAGAAGGCAATGGCACCCCACTCCAGTACTCTTGCCTGGAAAATCCCATGGGCAGAGGAGCCTGGTAGGGTCTATGGGGTCGCTAAGAGTTGGACACGACTGAAAGACTTCACTTTCACTTTTCATGTTCATGTATTGGAGAAAGAAGTGGCAACCCACTCCAGTGTTCTTGCCTGGAGAATCCCAGGGACGGGGGAGCCTGGTGGGCTGCCATCTGTGGGGTCGCACAGAGTCGGACACGACTGAAGCAACTTAGCAACAGCAGCAGCAGCAGCAGCAGTGGGGTGTTATGTAGTATATCAAGCACATTCATACTGTTTGCCTTTATGATTGCAAAGTTTTGATATTTTGATATTGTGAGAAGTATGCATATACTTCCCTGTGCATACAAACATAGCCAACTTTGTTTTCTCCTATTTGCGGAGTGTTCCGGTAAAGCCTCATAGATTATGCAGTCCTGGCTGAAGAAAATACTTGTGCATGTTCTCATTTTATGACTGATGTGAAAATGCTGGATGTCAAGTGAGGGAGAAAGTAATGTTGAAATTATTTCTCTTTTTAAGTGTGAGAGTGAAAGTGTTAGTTGCTCAGTTATGTTCAACTCCTTGCAACCCCATGAACTGTAGCCCATCACGCTCCTCTGCCCATGGAATTCTCCAGGCAAGAATACTAGAGTGGGTTGCCATTTCTTTCTCCAGGGGATCTTCCCAACAAAGGGATTGGACTTTGGTCTCCTGCATTGCAAGTGGATTCTTTACCTTCTGAGCCACTATTCAAGTATATATTTCTTGTGTTGATATATGTCAGTCTGTAGGTAAGACAGCTTTTTCATTATCTCCACGTGATACTCTTTGTTATTCAGATAATTGATAAGCAAGTCAGAGTTGTTTGTGTCATGAGACAGAAATAAATATACAATGTTCTATAAAAATAATCAGGCTCATAAACTGATCTAGTAGTCAAGGAACAGTCATGTTTATAGGAAAGTCACATACACAAGGAAAAACCCAGTTATCATGTTATGTGTTAAAAGTTAGATAGAAAGACTAACTCTGAGATGGTAAGAGGAAGACTAACTCTGAGATCGTATACCTGGATGGGACCTGGATTGGTGGGTGGGAATATCAGATCTCCTGGAAGAGATGGATTTAGAGCTTGGCGTTGAAAGTCTAATTAGTTAATCTTTTTTAATGTTGATTATCTTTATGTGTTAATATCGTGCATTATAAAAGACTGGAGTATAGCATTTCATACTGAATGGTGACGGTACTTTGTCACTTTTTAAAATGAGAATCCTAACAAATACCTGAAATGTATTAATATTCTAAATGATATTATATTTAATCCAATACTGATGACTCCATTACCTGACATCTATTTTAAAGTAATGAATATGTCAAAAAACACAGTCAGGATCCAGAATAATACGGCTCCTACCAGAGTCTACTAGAAAGAATAAGATAGGGGAGACCAGTTATAATGATGTTAGAAGAGGTGAAAAGCCAGATGGCAGAGGCAACCCAGACATTAGCATCTGTAGGAACCCACTATTGCAACTAAGACTGGAGGGATAAAGGGAAGGTGTGGTATTGCCTTGGAGGCCACAGAGAGAGCAACCCACACTGTGAAAGCTAGAAAACAAGTGAGACAGCCATTGCTTGGAGTTACTTGTTAAAACAGACAGAAGGAAAGAGATACCTCCCCTTCTTTCTTCCCATTCTGCATTTCCCAGCTCCCACCAGTGCCTCTAACTTGAAGCCAGTTGCTGACAGAGCTGGGAAATGTAATTTGCAGGAACAGAGGGAGGGTTGTCTCCAAGGACACATTACCGTTACATGGCAATTCTGATTTTGGAGGTGGGCTTGGGGGATAGAATTGAGGTGAGTTCAAAGCATTGATCTTGTGAGAGGGATTAAGTTTGCAGGATATTATCCAAAGCCTTATCATACTAGGTTTTCTTACTGGCGTTAACTAAATTTTTTTTTAATCCTACTGGAAAATTTAGCTTGTATCTTTTCATCATAGTGTTACTGTTAGATGCTTTTGAAAATTCTCTACGAATGATCTTGTTGGTTAATTTTCAAATGTTAACATACTGTAAATGTCAGGAAGTATTTGATCTTTTCTAATTAGAGCCAGTCTTTAAAACCCAAAACAACAGGTGACAGGCTCAGTTGTTCCGATGCCAGTTAGTAGCTCTCACAAAAAAATTATAGGCACCTTCTCCCTTTCCATCTTTTGGAGATTTTAAGAATGGACTAGGAAAAGTTCAACTCCTCCTGGAATCAAGCAGTGTCTACAGCTTGAAGATAATGATGTGGTTTCTTGGTTCTTTTGTGATTTTTGCTTCTTGGAGGTTTGGGTCTGTGGCAGAGTTTGTAATTTGTTTCTTGATTGGATGGCAATGTCAGGTTTGAAATGGCAGTGTAATAATCAATTTGGAAAATTGAACATTAGCCCTGTGCTATGTGCAATGAAAGTAATCTTTGTTAGCATGGGAGATGAGGCTGCAGTGAAAACTTGACGTTGGTCTGTGTTAAAATTTTGTCGCATCTGGAAGGCATTTGATGTATAAAATTACATAGGTTTGATACCATGTAGGCCTAAGACATATGGATGGGACATTATGCAGAAACTTGTTCTTTTCCATATTCTTTAGGTTAGAGATTTTTGAATCATAAGGAGTCCATTTGAATCTCCATTGAAGATAAACTGAGTAAAATGACAAAATGGAAGGAATTTTGAGCACATGGTCAACAGCTCTGTGTCCTTATACTCCTGATTCCCTTCTTTAAATTGATTAAGCACGTGGGCATGGTCATCATTTTTTCTCATTTTCTAAGTAACCATAGGAATGAATATTGGATTCCATGGTAGGCTGCTGTAATAGGCTTTTTATTATTCTTGGTTAAATTTACCTGCATTTTTAGCTTTCCTCTTAAAAAGATCATTTGAAGTAATATTGCCCCATAAAATTATAACAAATCATATTTCTGTTGGGTTATAAACTTTTCAGAGTTCTTTCAAACATATTATTCCACTTATTAGAATAGTTCTGACCTTGTCTTGAAAAAAAGAATTAAAATCATATTCATTGGGTATTTTTTGGCTTTTATTTTATCAAAAAAATTTACTTTCCTCTCATGCACAGTTTTCATTTGGAGGAAGTACTCCTCATCTGTTTCCTCATTTTATCCTTTAAGAAAAATGTTAGTTCACATGATGGTATTATTCAAGCAGTTTTATTCCTGGTAAATTAACTTTTGTCTGAAAAGAAGGGGACGTAAGTTCTTTGAACTACTTATCAAGGAACTGTTAGGACATTTAATACCATTATCTGCCACATCAGCAAGCTTCCTGTTTCATCAAGTGACTTCTCTGGTTTTTCTTCCTCCAATATTATGATACAGTTATTTTATAAACAAAAGTAGTATGAATGTCTGATGGACAAATCTGCTGTACCTTGGTAGAATGTATATCCTCTTTGTCTTACTCTGTTTCTCTGCTAATGATTATGCACTTTTGATTAAACATAAGTTTATTTTTTTACGAATACATCATCATAGACTTAGCCATGATTTAATAATAAAGCAAGGCTGACTTGTTGATGACATACAACTAGTAGGGTATGTTAAAAAAAACCCAGTAATTTCTTTTCTCTAAACTCGTGTAATGATTTAAATATAAACATTTTAATAATTGGGCAAATTATATATTTTACCTTCAACAATGGAGAAATCTGTCGAAGTGAAACATTTCTTCTTAAGAACATATGCCAGTGGTAAAATGAGCACGGGAAGAAGTAAGAATATGACTCTTTGGTCACTGACCGCATCATTTGCTTGTATTTGTGGGGAGTTTGCACTTCCCTGGTGGCTCAGAGGTTAAAGTGTCTGCCTGGAATGCAGGAGACCAGGGTTCGATACCTGGGTCAGGAAGATCTCCTGGAGAAGGAAATGGCAACCCACTCCAGTACTCTTGCCTGGAGAATCCCATGGTAGGCTACAGTCCATGGGGTCGCAAAGAGTCAGACACGACTGAGCGACTTCACTTTTTTCACTTTTCACTTGTAGACACTAAAACATACACTATATGTAGATAATAACCAAACAAGTAAAAATTATGATTGATGACTGCCAATTATAGTTTGAAAAAGATGAAAAGTATTTTAAGAGCTATCAGCCATCAAGGTCCGGTTCATTGTAAAGAGTGGTCCTTTTTTCATCACATATTGATTGGACGTCTACTGTATGCCAGGCAGTGAGTAAGGCTAATATGGATCTTGACCCCATGAATGTTATACTCCAGCAGGAGACCTGAACACTAACACAGAACTTTACCTGTGTTGTTAGGGTTTCCAAGGTGAAGTATAGAGTGAAAACAGAGGACAGCTAGCTAGGTGCTATTTTGGGGTGGGAGGGGTGAGTGTGGGAAATTAAACCTTAAAGTATATTTTAAAAAAATGCATTTCTGCACAAATATTTATGCATGTTTTCACTGTGACTAAAGCTAAAAGCTCTTACCTTTTTTAAATTCAGTTTTAAGTGATTGGGTAAGATGCAAAGTGATTCAGGCATGAAGTGGTTTGCTTAGGGTCAAAGCACAGGTATTGGTGGTTACTGAGTAGAACCCAGGAGTCTGACTCTCCAAACAGTTGTGAGAAAACATGTCCTGTTCTCTGAGAAGAAAGATTGCCAGCAAAATATTAGAAAGTCTTATGTCTGGTTTTAATCTAGATAAACAATACTGTATTAAGTTTGAGAGAAATATAAGAAATGATATAGGGCTTCCCAGGTGGCTCAGTAGTAAAGAATCCCCCTGCCAGTGCAGGAGACGCAGGAGAGGGGGATTTGATCCCTGGGTTGGGAAGATCCCCCGGAGGAAGAAATGGCCACCCAATACAGAATTCTTGTCTGGGAAATCCTACAGACAGAGGAGCCTGGCGGGCTACAGTCCATGAGGTCGCAGAGTCAGACACGACTTAGCAACTCAACAATAACAACAACAAGAAATGATATAGCAGGGACGGGCCATATGTACCCGGAGTGTGCTATGCGTAGGACTTAGAATAGCGCATAAAGACCCCAGGAAAAAATAAAGCATATAATGAATTACTGTGCCAGGCAGAGTAACCAGTGCTGTTCAGGACACTGATGGTAAGAGTGTTTGTTTTTTGCCCTGGTTTCCTTTTAAGAGAACATTTCAGACCAATAGGATCACAAATGTTGCATTTGGTTTATGTTGAAATTTTGCATTGATTTTTCAATTTGCCTCCACAATTATGCTCTTGAGTCTGATGACATTCTGGTTTTCATTTTCAGATTCATATTTCACCAGCATTCTCTTTGCACTACATACCTTGCTATAAAATGCAGGTTTCGTGGTTTCCAAGGGGAAAAAAAAAGTATATTACATAGTATAGCTGAAATCCACAATGTTTCCCAGATGGGAAAGACAGAACATTCATCTCATCTTTTCCTCCTGGATCTGGTGGGGTTTTGGAAAGGGCTTCATTGTTTTCATGTGGCAGAGTGCATTGGCAAATTGTTTTCTAAAGTACGCAGTGGCGTGTTCTTCTAATATTATGAGATATGGGCAGCATTTATGAAAGATTATAAATCTTACAACTCTCCTCAGAAACTTAAAATACAGCTGGAAATGTTTTGCTTCCAACAAACATGCAATCTTCATAAAATTGGAAAAGAAATGTTTTGAATAAATAATGTTTTGGTTTATTTCTCTCTAGTGTGAGATCTATTTTTTTTAGTCAAAACCATGCCATAAAACTCCTCCTTCTTCTACACTAACACTCTTGCCTCTGTATGTATATTTTGCTGGTGCATCTTTTTTTTTTTTTTTCAGTTTTAAAGTATGCCAGATTGCTTTTCCTTGTTTTTAAAGATAGAAAACTGGATTTCTCCCAGGGACTCTTTCCCTAACTAGGATGGTTTAAAACCGAAACAAGGATTGAGTCAGTTAATTAATTTAAATGAGATTACAAATCAAAAACATATTACACAATCTTGATTTAATTACCGCATTTTATTTACTTAATTGAAAACACACTGTAGAAAGTTAGCAGTCTTGACAATGACCAGTATAGTATCTTTACATTCTATAAACTAAAGTCTTTGCAATCAAGAAGTTTAGATGATCCTGGTTGTGACCTTTGGTTCACTCAATCCCTGGATCAGTAGAGAGTCACTGAACTTAATCTTAGGCCAGAAAGGTCAGATACAATTATCCCTGCTTTCATTTGGGAGAGTTTGGTGCTAGTTAATGAAGCAGTGCAAACTTCTGGTCTGACATGTTGGCAGGTTTCATACTTCTTGGGCAGGGTTGTCCCACTGCATTGGTGAAGAGTCTCCTGGCATGAATAGATACCCTCTCAAATGGGGAGGTGATTTTTTTTACCCCCTTGAATTTCAGTGCCCTATATTTCCTGGCTAATCACTTGTGAACAAATTTTGGTCGTGAGCTCAAACAGATCCTCTAATCCTCCTGTTAAGCAGAAAGAGAAAGTAGCTCTGTAAAAGAAAGTTTAATAATAGAACTAGTGGAATGTGTAGGATAAGAAATAGAGGGGATAGTACCTATCTACTCTCTTGTTGTATATTTTTCTTTGGTTAAATAAGTTACTTTATCTGTAAGGAGCCTCAGCATAACAATTTTTTTTTAATAGCAACCTTTTTTAAAATCTCTGTGTTTTGCTATGTTGAAGATACATTTTAAAATCCATGTTAACCAATACAAAATGAGATCTGAAGGTATGGGTCTTCAGATGGAAAATAATATAGATTAAAATGCATGATTGAAAATATGTAAAAAGCCTTGTATTCCAAGTATTATTTTGAATCTGCCAAAAGTATTGGGAGAGATTTCATTTCTCTGTCTGCTCAGTACTGAGTTTAGGGGAATGGATACAGACAGCAAAAATATGTCGATGGCTCCATTAACAAAGTGACAGAGTTAACGACCACTTCCCGTGGATGGCTGGTTACCCGAGTTTTGCAGGGAACTTGATGCCGTATCATGGAATGTCCTATTGAGAATGGACAGACTGAAGCACAGAGGGAGAGTATGAGCGTTTTGCCGCGTGTTTCCATGCTTATGAGAGATAAGGAAGCACTTAGTTTTCCCAGGTTCTTTATGGTATTCTAATAACCATTTAAGAGCAGAAAAAGGAAATATTGCCAAACTCTAGTTTTGTGCCATCCCAGTTGATGAAAGAGCCCTCCATGAAAACTGAAGCTATATAGATTTTTTACTGTGCTGCTGAAAAAAATACAGCAGAATACGTTCTTAGAATTTTGATTACACAAGCTAACAACAAATGCCAGGGAAATTAGTGCTCATAGAAAGTAAACTCCTGAGAAGGAGGCAGGACAGTTTACACAGGGATAGGGAGGTGTGTAGGAGAAGCAAAGTTTTCTCCTCTCTCCTTGTAAAAGATGGATGTCTTTTGTCTTACTTTGTGTTTTCTTGTTATAAAGTGCACGGATTTGTATCCCTTCCTTCAGGTTTTTGTTTGTTTCTTACACTGGCTTTTCTCTTTCTTAAGCTCTTCCTGGCATACTATATATGTAATTTATAAAAATGTTCTATTTTAGTATGTTGGTAGTTAATAATGTTTTGGAGAAAAAGAAGGGGACTATTCTAAGCCTTTAGAAAACTCTTGTGGTATTCTTTAGGTGACAATGGGCTGTTTCTTTACCTGCTTAAAGCAGAGGAATATGACAAAGGGGCCCTTTATCACATGATGACTAATTTTAGTTCTAGCAGGAGGCTATCTGTAGGTTAACAGGTTACAGTGTGGATTTCATTTACTCTTCTGATATCCCTTGATATAAAAGCTATATTGTTAGCCAGTCACAGAATTTTAGAGCCAGAAGGGACCTGACAGGGTACCTTGTTCAACTGCTTCTTTGCACCAGAATAATTATATATAAAATTAATGCCTCTCAAATGTGGTTTTCTGTTGATACTCAAGTCATGGTGTCAGAGAGTAAAATGAATTCCTAAAATAAGCGTCACCTTGGGTTAGAAAGACAGCCTGTATAGAAAGATCATCAAAAGCTTCTTGGCTTCCTTCTTGCTTCCTGGAACCCCCCCACAAACATCTCCTTTTTGTAGGAGAAAGCCAAATATGAATTTCTGTCTCAAAATACTTCCTCTTATCTACTCCCTTCCATTTCCAAATATTTCTTCAAAAATTAAAGGGAGAACTAAGACTTACAATAGGCTGGGAGACCCACCCCTTTTCTTGTTACAAAAGGTTTGCCTGCTTGATTCTTCTCTTTTTTTATTGTGAATAATTTCTAAAGACATTATTCTAAATTGAAGTATAATTGATTTACAACTTTTCAGGTATACAGCAAAGTGACTCAGTTATACATATACATATTCTTTCTGAGATTCTTTTCCACTGTAGATTATTATAATATGTTGAATATAGTTCTCTGTGCTATATAGTAGGTCCTTGTTGGTTCTGTATTTAATATATAGAAATGTGTATTTGTTAATTCCAACTCCTAATTTATCTCTCCCCTACTCTTTCTCCCTTTGGTAATCATAAGTTTGTTTTCTGTGTCTGTGAGTCTATTTCTGTTTTGTAAATAATTTCATTTTCAGCATTTATTTTTAGATGTTTCTGCATTGAGGAAGCAGGCCTAGTTTTTCTTTTATTCTAGTCTTTCTTCTTTGTGCACCTCTGTAGTTTATAGACAAATTGTTTTCTGTTCATTTGACAAACACATCTGTGAGACAGTCTAGCAAAGATTAGGGCCATGAAGCTAAGCAGGCAGTAGCCCTGCCTTCATATAGTTCAGAATCTGAAAGGAATGACCTCAACATGGAGGAATTCAGGGGGGAAAAAGACAGACAGCATGTGCAAAGACTCAGGGGCATCAAATGGAGGTGTGGCACACGTGGAACTGAGAGGCTAATGTGTGACCCAGGTGTCAGTAGGGGCCAGATCAGAGTGCCTTGAATGGCATCCTAAAGTTTTTGAAGTTTTTCTCTCTTATGTATTGCGAATACATGTATGAATTTTAGCAGAGAAGAAGCTTAAGCAGTTTTACGTTTTAAAGAGATTACCTTGGTAGTAAAGAGGAATATGTATTAGGAAGATGTGAGATCTGTTCATTTTTCAAGACCCTGTTCCTGAGGTCCCCTCCCTCTGATATATTTTATAACATGTCCTTACCTATCCGTCATCAGTTCAGTTCAGTTCAGTCACTCAGTTGTGTCCGACTCTTTGTGACCCCATGAATTGCAGCACTCCAGGCCTCCTTGTCCATCACCAACTCCTGGAGTTCACTCAGACTCACATCCATTGCGTCAATGATGCCATCCAGCCATCTCATCCTCGGTCGTCCCCTTCTCCTCCTGCACCCAATCCCTCCCAGCATCAGAGTCTTTTCCAATGAGTCAACTCTTCGCATGAGGTGGCCAAAGTACTGGAGTTTCAGCTTTAGCATCATTCCTTCCAAAGAAATCCCAGCGTTGATCTCCTTCAGAACGGACTGGTTGGATCTCCTTGCAGTCCAAGGGACTCTCAAGAGTCTTCTCCAACACTACAGTTCAAATGCATCAATTCTTCAGCGCTCAGCCTTCTTCACAATCCAATTCTCACATCCATACATGACCACTGGAAAAACCATAGCCTTGACTAGACGGACCTTAGTTGCCAAAGTAATGTCTCTGCTTTTGAATATGCTATCCAGTCATAACTTTTCTTCCAAGGAGTAAGCGTCTTTTAATTTCATGGCTGCAAATAGGAAGAACCAATTATTTCCTCTTGATATACACTCACTTACAGCTCCTATCCTGGAGGACATGGCAACCCACTCTAGTGTTCTTGCCTGGAAAATCCCCATGGACATACAAGCCTGGCGGGCTACAAAGAGTCAGACACGACTGAGCAGCTGAGCACAGCACAGCACATAGCTCTTTATCATAGTGTGCATTAAAAAAAAATTGTGCATTTCTGTCTTAGCAACCTCTGAACTTCTAGAATGTGTAGAGTGTATAATCTTCTTTTTGAAACAATATTTTAAGGGTCAATAATGAAAATTAAATGGAAATTTAATACATATTATGGAGAACTCATTATGTTCCAAACATTAGTAACTGGAATACAGAAGGTACTCCATAAACCTTATTGATTCTCATTTAATTGATGCTTACGTGAATGACCTTCAAAAATATCTTTCACAGTTGAGATGATCCAAGCACATCAGATAACTGAGTTCATCCCCTTCCACCGCTGCCCACTGCCCGCCTACCCCAAGAAAGTTAGTACTCAGTAACAAACGTTTAACAGGTTATTATTTATTTATCTTGTATATTTAACAAACATTTTATTGGACTTCCACCAGATTATCAGTAGAACACTAGAATTTCCTTTGTTTAGCAATGAGAATCCAAGCTAAATATATTTAAAGCTGGCTTCTTTCTAAAGCATCAGTTAGTCTATGGACATCAGTGAGAGTAATAATTATTTACAATTTCAGTTAGAAAAAATGTGTAGGAATTTTAAGGATTTTTAAATTTCTGAAGAAGGTTGTAAATATATTGGTAAATGATGGGGGAGGAGGGAGATTAGGAGAATGTAAAGTTCCCAGAAATCTTTAATTGAGTGAAATGTCATTTGGCTTTGCCTGATTATGAGATTGCTTCATAACCACTCAAGAGGCAGGGTGTCTTAATGGGTGGCCCATGTAGAGAACTCATGTTTTAATAGTTGCCATGTAACTCTGGACAAGTCATTTAGATCACTTAAGTATCCCAGGATTTGCCACAAAATTGAGTCATTAGAGAAACTTGGTTACTTCTTAGGTGAGGCTTAAATAGTAGAAGAACATGAAAGATTGGCTGCTTTTTAAAAAGGAGTGGATACAAGGATTGAAGGAAGGTTAGTAAGTGTCATGTGTAGATGAGAAAGTTTCTTAGTCCTGAAATCTTTAATTTGGGGGAAGAGAAATTGATTGTTTAAAAAGCACTAATTTAGAAATGGCTTAACTGTTCTTTTTCCTAGAAGAAATGCATTGTGTTTAATTCACACTTTTAAGACAGAAAGATTGAGTAGTATAAGTTTTATATGTAATACAAAATATATTTCAGTCCTACATTCTGTCAAGTCAGAAAGAGACAAAGAAGTGTAAAAGATATAGATTGAGATCAAGGAAGAGAAAACAAAATGTGAAAGGAATGATGGGACTGGTTTGGGTCTGCTGCCTTCAAGAGCCATTTCCCTCTCTTTTTCTTCATGGCATCAGTATCTCAAGACTCAGGGTGCTGGTCAGTTCACAGTTCCCATTCTGACTGCCCTCCTTCTTCAAAGACTTCGGTCTTCCAGAAGGTAATTTTCACTCCTGACTTTTGAGCACGACAGCTCCCTGAGAGCCTCGAAATGGCAGCAGTGCCTTCCTCCCTTCTGGGGAGAGTGGGACCAACGTATTTACAGAGGAATTCAAGAGGCACACACTTGCCCATCTTCAGTTAATTCAACACAGACAATGTTAGATGCTTACACTGGGATGGACAGATTTAGTCATATCCCTTTTCTCCCTTTCTTCCTGAAAGTCCATTAAAAAATATTAGTCATTTTTTGAATGTGTCCTTTTTATGTTTAATAATATCTTTTACATAATTAATTGTATAAGAGGTGTCTGACCAGTACTTAATGCTTATATAATAAAATCTTAGCAGTGATTCTGTAAATTAGGTAGTAATATAGTTAAAGATGAAGACCCTATGAGTTAAGTAATAAGATCACACTGCTACTGAGCGACAGAGCTGGGATTCACTATAATACGTGATGTGTGGGTACACACACATTTGCACACACAACTTGAACAAATGTTGGAAGCAGTTAAAGAAAACCTTTGGGTATAGAGTAATTTGACCTAGGTGGTGGATTGGAAGGGTTTTAGATGTGGTCTGAGTAATTCTTTCTCTGAAGTTAACCACAATAACAGTTCATTTTTGGTTTCTCTGCCAACTGCAACTCCCTGGTTACTTCCTTTTCCAGCAGTTGGAATTAAGTGACCACCGATATGAGGTGACATAAGAGTTAAGAATAGATTAGAGTTAGAATTTACTGTTGGAGAAGTAAGTGTTCTCCTGCTTTGAGGGGGCCTCTTCTGTGTTTTGGGGATCCCACTTATGCTATTTTACTTCATGAGAAGGCACAGACATTGGAATATGAGGGAAAAATCTGTCATCATGTGTCAGTAAATGCCAGGTTATTTTAGAAAGTGGCATTGTTAAAAGCAAATATACGATTCAAATTTAGGGTCTACTTCAGCTCTCCCTCAAATGTTTGTGGTTTTTTTTAAGAAATTTCATTTTTTTTTTTCAGTTGAAGAAGCTGTTATCTGCAGTTGTTGCAAATGGGGGAAAAGGGTAATATACAGCAGAAAGAAATAGAGTTTTCCAAAGGGCCATTATGGTAACAGGGTGTGTCATTGTTCTGATGGAATACTTTCTTAGGAATGGAAGAGACCTTAATTCGTTACTGGTCCAAACTTCAGCAACAAGATGTTGGGAAAGAATTTTGTGCTCTGTTTTGAAACTGGTTTAACTAAACCTGCTGAGGCTCACCTGGAGTATACAGCTCCTGTACCCTGCAGATGGACAGCCTTAATCTGCCTCCCATTGTGTTGTCACGAAGATGGCATTAACCTCCTTGAGGGATGAATACCTAGACTTTCATAAATGTGAAGAGTCTACTTTATGAAGTAGACTTCCATAAATGTGAAGTAGCTTTATTAAACATAAAACATGGGGAGTCCCTGGTCAGTGGGTTCACCTTGTAAGTAGAAACTTCTCAAAATGTTAGAGTCACTTGAGAAATTAAGCTGGAACGTAGTATCAATTCTGAGGGACATTTGTCAGAGCAACTCGAGGCAGAAATAGCTGAGGCTATAGCAACATCATGTAATTTATCTTTTTTTTTTTTTTAATGTAGCTATCATACTCCATGCCTGGAAAGTAGCCAATATTGTGCCATCTTTTATGGGCAGAAAGAAAGAGAAAGATTGATCTCCTAAGTTAGAAGTCACTGAGTCTTGCCTTAAAACCAGAAAAACTAATAGAATTCATGGGAGATGAGACAAACCTTTTGAAGAGAATCTTATTCTTTTTGATTGTCTGGAGATGACTCTAGCCAGAACTCAGATTGCAGGAGTAGTCCTTAACTGGTTTCGTTTCCATTTGGAAAAATTAGAAATAAATTGGAAGATAATGTGGGAATCATTAAATATATTTACGAAGATTTTATAAAAAGTGTTCTAGGGCCAAAAAAAAAAAAGAAAAGAAAAAAAAAGGAGGGAGAAGAAAAAGAAAAAAGGCACAAGGATATGGGAAGAAGGGGAACAGTTCTGATTTCAGCATTAAATCTAGTTAGCAGGCATGAGGCAAAGGGCAGAAATAAATAACCAAGTTTTATACAAAAGAAAGTCAAAAGAATGTCCTTGCAATTAATAGTAGAAGCAGCAATTGCAGTATGTTAATAACTTCAATGGAAGAGCAGAGTAGCCCTGCTGAAAAACACCAGCATAAGATGTTTCTGCTTAAATAAGACTGGATCCCTGTCTTAGGTGTAATGGCTAGGTTTGGGGAAAGAGACTTTTGTCTGTGGCCACCTGTCACATTTGCTGAAATTCACTATCAAGTTCAAAATTGCCTTTCCTAGGCAAGCAAAGAAAGCTTGCTGAATCTGAGCCATCCAGCCCAGTGCATTCACAGCCGTGAACAGCACATTGAGGAAGACACAAAAGAAGTAGACAGAATCTCTGCCTCTGCTTAGGAGCATACAATTTAGTTGGGGAGACAAAACTAAATGCTGGAACCAATAAAAGAAGATTACAAAGCAACTTACAAGTAAGTGTATAATAATATGGCACAAATGACACAGATAAATGCAGAGGGGACATAGAGGAAAGAGGAGTGAGCCAAACACAACAGTGTCAGATTAGTTAGGAAGGCATGTTTCCTAACAGTACTGTAGCTTCTATGTTCCTTTCTGTATCATTGATGAGGAATAACGTGGGATAGGAAATTCAGATGTTCCGCATTGATCTCTTTCTCCTTATCTGCCGAGTCTGTCTGTCTATCACAGATGGAAATTAAATTGATCCAACAATTTACTCTCCACAAAGCCATGTTGGTTTCTACCTAGTAATTTATGCTTTTCTTGGTGTTTGCAAATCGATCGCTATTATGGGATGCAGTCAAATCTGGGCCTGGATCCAGTAGGTTGGGGGATTATTGGAGTGGATATGTATGTATGCACGTGAAATCCTGGAAAAATGGACTCTAGTTTCTGTGTAGTTTTACTCATTGGATAAAAACACTTTCAGGTTTTTTAAAAAAGCATGTTTAACTGCACTCAAATTGCATTTTTAGGGAATATGTCTTATTTGTTTCATATTGCTCCTGACAGGCCCAGCCTTCAAATCCCCTTCAGTGGCATTGTCGCCAGACCTTTTGTTTTAAAAAAGCCTTTCCTTACCCCATGAATATTATAGATCTCTACATTTTTTTCCTCTCGACAAAGAAATATATATATGTATACGTATCTACAGATTTTCATGTGGTTTAATAAATAAAATATTGCTGCTGAAAGGCTTAGGAAAGTATACTTTATTTAAACACTTGACTTCATTGTTCTACCTTAAAAAATTTTTTAAGTCCTTCTGAGTATTGTGAAATTCTTTCAAAACAAATTAAAAAGAAAACATTTTCTGTGATTTCTTTACAGATTCTGGACAATCAGGAAGTCCAAGCCACAATGATCCTGCCAAGAATCCTCCAGGTAAATATGTGTTCCAGGACGTTTGCAATCTGACATTGTTGGAGAACAAAGGTACCACTGTATAGATAAACACCCCTTAATTGGTCAGCTGCCTATTTTGTTCTGGAGGGCAGGTATGATCGGGACAAGATGTGATTCTATTCAGACCCTTCACAGTGGCAAATACCTCCACATTGGCGTCATCAGTATGTACCTAATCACTAATGTTTTACTTTTTGTTGGTGTTTCTTTGAAAATGAATATGCATGTATTTTATAGTTAGTTGTGTATCCTTCAGGTGCTAAAAGGCACTGCTGTTTGAAAAGCCAAAAAGTTTTCTTTCTTTTAAAATGCACAAGAAAAAGTAAAAATTTTCATACTCTTATTATAATTTATCAAATCTCATTACTTTAAAAGGTGGGGTCTGGTGGTAGATGATTATGTCTTCATGAGGGATTTTTACAAATAAATTTTTATTCCGTAAGGTTCTTAATAGAATTCCCAGAGTCAGGAAATAATGAAAATCAGGCTTTTCCTTTCATGTAATGTATGCCCAATACTTTCTTGGTTTTCAGAAGTTGTTTCAGCTCTAAAACTGGCTTTTATAAGAAATCATACTGTCTTTATGATTTTGTTTTTCCTAAGTTTGAAGACATAGAATTTTGATGTTGATTTAAGAGTAGTATCTTTTCTGATGAAGTAAAAACTAGTGCAAAGAAGAATTTCTAAAATTTTAATCTTATAAGATTTTTAATTGTACCTCTGACTTTAGTAAAAGAATGCTCTAAGAATAACGTAATGAAAACAAAAGCAAAAAAAAAAATCAAATCAATCACATATACCCTCCACGTCCCAAAAGGATCTCATGTGTCTTTTCATTGAAAATAAACCCCAGATTTATAAAAGGTAATGATAAAAGTTTCCACAGGTCGACCCAGTTTTAGGTCCTTAATTGCTTGATCTTTCTATAATAATACTTTGCTAATGTGAAGTTGAAATACCTGAAAAATCCTCAAAACTACAAGAAAATATGTCAGAACAGTCTTGCTTTAAAATGATATTAGAAAGATATAGCAAGTAAATACATAAGTAAAGATGCAAAGTCAATACACTTTTTCTTCCTGAAAGACTGAAGGCAGGATTCTTCCTTGCCTATATTTTGTTCTTTATTTTTATCTTAGGAAAAATTTTTTCACCAACATATTAACTTCTTCTATATTGTACAGGATCATATTATATGACAAAAGTAGAATATCCTTCAAAGATTAAAAATCTCTAGTTATAGATTAAAATGTATACTAAATTGATTTTTCTTTACTTTCATCAAAATCACTTAATATGACTACAAATTGCTAATGAAACATTCAAAAACTGAAAGGATCTAAATGTAATTTCCAGTTAAATTGATTGTTTTATTTTCTGTGTGGATGAAACCACAAAGGTGAATTATTTAGAATATACTAAACTTTGTCACAAATTTTCTAAAGTTGAGAAAACTTATCAGCTTGCAGTGTCTTCAACTTTATTAAAATTTCTTCTTTTTAGTTGACTAACATTTCCTCTGTGTAGCATGATAACCAAAAGTGAATTGTATCCAAACATTTTTTAAAACCGTCGTTACTCATTTTACAAAGAACGGGGAAGGAGGGAAACCTTTACTAGAAAAAGAGTTGATAAGTATTGTAAGTCAGACTAAACAAAGGATATGTTCTTTGCATTTGAATGACAGCTTCGTTTGAAATTAATAAAGCTGTTATTGTTTGAAATGCATTTCTGAACATGTACAGAAAGAATCATGCTCGCTTAAAAATGTTCTGTGCTTGAGCTGAATGAATAATCTCAGAATAGTTATGCAATGACAGAATTAGATTTTTCAGTATTTGTTGAGAAGCTTGCTTAAATTTTTCCTTTGCTACATTCAATGTAACAGTTATTAACGTATCTGTTTCCATATAATATGACAGAAACAATCAAGATGAAACGTCTCTATTTTTTTTCCTATTAAATTTTCCTTAGAAATCAATCTTTTGAGAACTATGTCTTAAGACTGGAGTGTTGTAGGTAACTGCATACTATGATTAGTTGAATACTGTGTACATGTAAATTGTACATTGGTTACCAGTTTTTTCAGAGATAGAATATAATAAAACATAAAATATCAAAATTAAGTGGAATAAAATTAGAATTTTCTTTGATGATTCAGAAGCATTCCATCGTTTTAACTTGCTTTGTGTATCATTATATTTTGGTCTAATAGTGGAGATTATGAAGGAATTCTGTTTGATAAAAGCAAGAGTTTGTTCTGTAATACCTTGAAATAAATCAAGCCATTAGGAATATTAAAGTTTCTAATTGGAAATGTGAAAAAATCATAACTTATTAAGATTATTGTTTTGCAGTCAGTAGGGATAAATTATACTTATTATTATAAGCTCTTTTCATAAATATAAGCCTGTTTGGTATTTTTAGAGCATAATTTATCTCTAGGAGCCTCTGTTCAGCTGCTTTCTGGCATTGGCTGAAGTGTGAAATCTCCAAAGTTCACATTTAGTATAAGAAGAAGGGTCCATATCTTTATGGACAAATTCAACTTACTACCATATGCAATGAAACGGTCAGATCCCTTTGCTGTTTGTATTGTTGTAACAAAGAGAAAGTAAACTTTTGAAAAAGATTGCCTTGAGTGGGAGCACTGTCTTGTCACTGCTAGTTTTCCACTAGGAGTGAGCAACCTCTGGACATTGCCACCTTCTTCTTCTGTGTTTCTTGCATAACAAGTTGGGAAGAGACAAAAATTCAAGATCTTTTCAAGGCAACGTCTCTTTGAAATCTGTTTTCCTCTGTTGACATGAAGGTGGAAATCACATCCAATCCTCCTATAAGTACAGGTGCATGAATCTCCCACAAATGGGGCATGCCTCTGGCTTGGATTTTCTCCAGCATCAGACATGACTGTCTGACATGGAGACATTTCCTTGCTGATTCAGAAGAACTTCTGAAACGTGACCTTGAAGCTCTTTATACTGTAGTATGGAGTCTACAGATAGGCTTTTAGTTTTTAAAGCTAGAGTTTAGTGTTGCCTTCTTGAGATTCGTATTTAGTAAGCAAACTAGTCACAGGTATTTGAACAAAAGCTATACATTTTGGGGAAGGAAGAATATTTGTTACTCACTATTTTTAAATGCATTTAAATAGTTTTTTATTGAGAAAAAATAGAGATGTTTTATCTTGTTTCTGTTTCTTTTTAAATAATAAAATAATATTTTTTATTATTTAAAAGTACAAATAATATGTTATTTAATGTTATTTATGTCAAATAATTTGTCACCTTATATCCTTTCTGGATAAAAATGGACCTAAAGAAATACTCAAATAAGTTAAATAGTCTTAGCAATATTTCCTTATACTATTAATATTCTGTGATTTAATATTTTGTCTTTATCCTTTGTTACCTAGTGGAGATGGGCACCATAATCTTTTCTGGGATAAGGTGCCCCAAAAGTCTGACTTTTTCCAAGGACATGACAGTATTATTTTGGTTAAGAAACAGTAGACTACTTCATTTTTTGTATGATTCACGTTTTTCTTATTTATTTTGGGGTCAAAGGTTATATGTTTATATCTAGATGCTTCTTTTTGAACAGTAAATTAATCCCTTCTTAGCAATAGAACTGCAAGAGTCCTGTCTCAACTATAGGAAACAACTGTTGTGGACCAAAAGAGAATAAACCATTAAGTAAGGAACTTAGACACAGACCTAACTTTATTTTGAATGATTAAACCCCCCACTTTCACTTTGAGAAGGTGTGTGATTGGATTATAATCTTTTGAAATGAGCTTTGATGGGCTATATTATTTTGTGTCTCTATATTCCCTGGGCTATGAACTTTTAGAGTTCCCAATCTCAGTCTCTTGCCCAGTCCTGGGGTAGTTGCTTTCCAAGAAAAACAAGACAGTCTCAAAGTTGGATTTTGCCCCTCAGTCAGCTAAAAGTGGATGCCTCATTTTGGAGTTCAGGAAGAGTGTAGGTTTGTGGGGAGTTGTCTCTTGGAAATATAACAAGGAAACATTGAATCCTAGGACACTTTTTGCAAATTCTATACTGAGAGCTTATGAAGCATTCTAAGTATCACTAACCAGAGCTTTCTTACCTAGAATGATATGGACTTATCCTGCTTTTCTTTTTTGCAAAATTTGTCAGATGCTTGTATTGTTTTCTGAGGTGCTTTTGCATGTAGTTTGGCAAAATCTCTGGCAACTATTAAGATCATATATTGGGTAAATGTCAAATAGTTTGTCATTTTATATCCTTTCTGGAATAAAAATGGAACTAAATAAAT
This sequence comes from Ovis canadensis, assembly GCF_042477335.2. Classification (NCBI taxonomy): domain Eukaryota; kingdom Metazoa; phylum Chordata; class Mammalia; order Artiodactyla; family Bovidae; genus Ovis; species Ovis canadensis. The sequence goes on along the minus strand of NC_091246.1, from coordinate 83,303,639 downwards.
AATTGAATAAGTTAAATAAAGTGTATCTATTAACTAGCAATGTGCTTATCTTGCATTTAAGACATTATTTTATGTTTATATAAATTCTATATTTGAGAGATCATACAGTAGTTGCCTTTCTCTAACATATTTCATTTTATCATAACGCCCTCAAGTCCATCCATGTTGTCCCAAATGGCAGGATTTTGTTCTTTTTGTGGCTGAATAATATGCTATTCTATGTGTGTACCACATACATATCACAATTTCTTTATTCATTTACCCATCAATGGACACTTAGGTTGTTTTTGTATCTTGTCTATTGTAAATAACACTGCAATGAACATGGGAGTGTGTGGTTTTTTAATTTGTATTTTCATTTTCTCAGACGTAGAATCAGTGGATCATATCATAGTTCTGTTTTTAATTTTTTAAGTGACTTCCATTCTTTTTTCTTAGTGGCTGCCCCAATTTACATTCCCACCCTTTTCTCCATATCCTCTCCAACACTTGTCTTCTCTTTTTGATAATAGCCCTTCTAACAAGTTCAAGGTGATATCTCATTGTGGTTTTGCTTTGCACTTCCCTGGTGACTAATGATATAGAGCATATTTTTATGTATCTGTGTATATCTCCTTTGGAAAACATCTATTGAGGATTTTTGCCCATTTTTAAGTCAGCTTTTTTGATTCTTTTGCTATTGAGTTGTATGATCTCTTTATATATTTTAGATATTACACCCTTATCTGATATATTCTTTATCAATAGTTTTCCCCATCAGTAGGTTGCTTTTCATTCTGTTGATGGTTTCCTTTGTTTGCAGAGCTTTTTAGTTTGATGTCATCCCATTTGTTTATTCTTCTTTTGTTGTTGTTGTTTTGGGTGTCAGATTTTAAAATCACTACCAGGGTCAACATCAAGGAGTTTACTATGTTTATTCTAGAAGTCTCATGGTTTCAGGTTTTACATTCAGAACTTTAATCCATTGAGTTAGTTTTTGAGTACAATCAGATAGTTTCATTCTTTAGCATCTGGCTGTCCAAATTTTCCAGTACCGTTTATTAAAGAGACTGTCCTTTACCCATTGTATATTCTTGGCTCCTCTGTTAAAAACTCAGTTCCGTTCAGTTCAGTAGCTCAGTTGTGTCTGACTCTTTGTGACTCCATGGACTGCAGCACGCCAGGCCTCTCTATCCATCACCAGCTCCCAGAGTTTACTCAAACTCATATCCATTGAGTCGGTGATGCCCTTTAACCATATCATCCTCTTTCATCCCCTTCTCCCACTTTCAATCTTTCCGAGCATTAGAGTCTTTTCCAATGAGTCAGTTCTTTGCATGAGGTGGCCAAAGCATTGGAGTTTGAGCTTCAGCATCGGTCCTTCCAGTGAATATTCAAGACTCATTTCCTTTAGGATTGACTGGTTTGATCTCCTTTAGTCCAAAAGATGCTCAAGAATCTTTTCCAACACCACAGTTCAAAAGCATCAATTCTTCGGTGCTCAGCTTTCTTTATGGTCCAACTCTCACATCCATATGTGACTACTGGAGAAACCATACCTTTGACTAGATGGACGTTTGGTGGCAGAGTAATGTCTCTGCTTTTTAATATGCTGTCTAGGTTGGTCATAACTTTTCTTGCAAGAAGCAAACATCTTTTAATTTCATGGCTGCAGTCACCATCTGCAGTGATTTTGGAAACCCCAAAATAAAATCTGTCACTGTTTCCATTGCTTCCCCATCTATTTGCTATGAAGTGATGGGACCGGATGCTTACTCTTTGGAAGGAAAGTCACGATCAACCTAGATAGCGTATTCAAAAGCAGAGATATTACTTTGTCGACAAAGGTCCATCTAGTCAAGGCTATGGTTTTTCCAGTGGTCATGTATGGATGTGAGAGTTGGACTGTGAAGAAGGCTGAGCACCGAAGAATTGATGCTTTTGAACTGTGGTGTTGGAGAAGACTCTTGAGCGTCCCTTGGACTGCAAGGAGACCTAACCAGTCCATTCTAAAGGAGATCAGTCCTGGGTGTTCATTGGAAGGACTGATGCTGAAGCTGAAACTCCAATACTTTGGCCATCTCATGCGAGAGTTGACTCATTGGAAAAGACCCTGATGATGGTAGGGATTGGGAGCAGGAGGAGAAGGGGAAGACAGAGGATGAGATGGCTGGATGGCGTCACCAACTCAATGGACATGAGTTTGACTAAACTCCGGGAGTAGATGATAGACAGGGAGGCCTGGTGTACTGTGATTCATGGGGTCGCAAGAAGTCAGACATGACTGAGCGACTGAACTGAACTGAACTGATGGGACCGGATGCCATGATCTTAGCTTTCTGAATGTTGAGCTTCAAGCCAAATTTTTCACTCTCTTTCACTTTCGTCAAGAGGCTTTTTAGTTCTTCTTCCCTTTTTGCCATAAGGGTGGTGTCATCTGCATATCTGAGGTTATTGATATTTCTCCCAGCAATCTTGATTCCAGCTTGTGCTTCATCCAGCCCAGCGTTTCTCATGATGTGCTCTACATAGAAGTTAAATAAGCAGGGTGACAATATACAGCCTTGACGTACTCCTTTTCCTATTTGGAACCAGTCTGTTGTTCCATGTCCAGTTCTAACTGTTGCTTCCTGACCTGCATACAGATTTCTCAGGTGTCAAGTCAGGTGGTCCAGCATTCCCATCTCTTTCAGAATTTTCTACAGTTTGTTGTGATCCACACAATCAAAGGCTTTGGCCTAGTCAATAAAGCAGAAGTAGATGTTTTTCTGGAACTCTCTCACATTTTCGATGATCCGTCGGATGCTGGCAATTTGAACTCTGGTTCCATTGCCTTTTCTAAAATCAGATTGAAAATCTGGAAATTCACGGTTCTGGAATACACGGTTCATGTATTGCTGAAGCCTGGCTTGGAGAATTTTGAGCATTACTTTACTAGTGTGTGAGATGAGCGCAATTGTGCGGTAGTTTGAGCCTTCTTTGGCATTGCCTTTCATTGGGATCAGAATGAAAACTGACCTTTTCCAGTCCTGTGGCCACTGCTGAGTTTTCCAAATTTGCTGGCATATTGAGTGCAGCACTTTCACAGCATCATCTTTCAGTATTTGAAAAAGCTCAACTGGAATTCCATCTCCTCCACTAGCTTTGTTCATAGTGATGCTTTCTAAGGCCTTCGTGACTTCACATCATTCCAGGATGTCTGGCTCTAGGTGAGTGATCACACCATCGTGATTATCTTGGTCATGAAGATCTTCTGTGTATTCTTGCCACCTCATCTTAATATCTTCTGCTTCTGTTAGGTCCATACCATTTCTATCCTTTATCAAGCCCATCTTTGCGTGAAATGTTCCCTTGGTATCTCTAATTTTCTTGAAGACATCTCTAATCTTTCTCATTCTGTTGTTTCCCTCTATTTCTTTTCATTGATCGCTGAGGAAGGCTTTCTTATCTCTCCTTGCTATTCTTTGGAACTCTGCATTCAGATGCTTATATCTTTCCTTTTCTCCTTTACTTTTTGCCTCTCTTCTTTTCACAGCTGTTTGCAAGGCCTCCCTAGACAGCCATTTCACTTTTCTGTGTTTCTTTTCCATGGGTATGGTCTTGATCCCTGTCTCCTGTACAATGTCATGAACCTCTGTCCACATTTCTTCAGGCACTCTATCAGATCTAATTCCTTGAATCTATTTGTTACTTCTACTCTATAATCATAAGGGATTTAATTTAGGTCATATATGAATGGTCTAGTTGTTTTCCCTGCTTTCTTCCATTTCAGTCTGAATTTGTCAGTGAGGAGTTCATGATCTGAGCCACAATCAGTTCCTGGTCTTGTTTTTACTGACTGTGTAGAGCTTCTCCATCTTTACTGTAAAGAATATAATCAGTGTGATTTCGGTGTTGATCATCTCATGATGTCCATGTGTAGAGTCTTCTCTTGTGTTGTTGGAAGAGGGTGTGTGCTATGACCAGTGCGTTCATTTGGCAAAACTCTATTAGCCTTTGACCTGCTTCATCCTTCTTCATTGGAATACCCAAGGCCACATTTTCCTATTACTCCAGATATTTTTTGACTTCCTACTTTTGCATTCCAGTCCCCTATAGTGAAAAGGATATCTTTTTGGGGTGTTAGTTCTAAAAGGTCTTGTAAGTCTTCATAGAACTGTTCAACTTCAGCTTATTTCAGCATTACTGGTTGGGGCAATGCCTTGGATCACTGTGATATGGAATGGTTTGCCTTGGAAACGAACAGAGATCATTCTGTTGTTTTTGAGATTGCATCCAACTACTGGGTTTTGGACTCCTTTTGTTGACTGTGATGGCTACTCCATTTCTTCTAAGGGATTCCTGCCTGCAGTAGTAGATATAATGGTCATCTGAGTTAAATTCACCCATTCCAGTCCATTTTAGTTTGCTGATTCCTAGAATGTCAATGTTCACTCTTGCCATCTCCTGTTTGACTGCTTCCAATTTGCCTTGATTCATGGACATAACATTCCAGGTTCCTATGCTGTATTGTTCTTGACAGCCTTGGGCTTTGCTTCCATCATCAGTCACATCTACAATTGTGTGTTTTTGTTGCTTTGGCTCCATCTCTTCGTTCTTACTGGAATTATTTCCAGTAGCATATTGTGCACCTAGCAACCTAGGGAATTCATCTTTCAGTGTCCTATCTTTTTGCCTTTCATACTGTTAAAAATTAATTGATCATATATGTTTAGGTTTATTTCTGGGCTCTCTATTCTGTTCCAGTGATCTTATGTCTGTGTTATGCCAATACCACACTCTTTTAATTACTATAGCTTTGTAATACAGTTTTAAATCAGGGTAAGATGCCTCTTGGTTTGTTCTTTGTTCTCTAGACTGCTTTGACTATTTGGGATTTCTTTTCTTCCACTGAAATTTTATAACTGCTTGTTCTATTTTTGTGAAAAATGCCATTGAAATTTTGCTAGGGATGGCATTGAATGTATATGTTACTCTGGGTGTTGTGGACATTTTAACTACATTAATTATTATCCCTGAGCACAGAGCATCTTGCCATTAATGTGTGTCTTCTTCAGTTTAATTAATGTTTTTAGTTTTCAGTATAGAGTTCTTTCAATTCTTCTGTTAAATCTATTCCTAGATATTTTATTCTTTTTGATGTATTTATAAATGTGATTGTTTTCTTATTTTTTAATTTATTTTTCTGGTCATTATTAATATATATAGAAATGCAACAATTTTTTGAGTATTAGTTTTATGTTCTGTAACTTTACTTAATCCATTTATTAGTTCTTATAGTTTTCTGATTGGGTTTTAGGGTTTTCAGTATAAAATCTTATGCTATCTGTAAATAGTACCAGTTTTGCTTCTTCCTTTCCAATTTAGATGCCTTTTATTTCTTTTTTCTTCTTCTTTTTCTAATTGCTCTGGCAAGGACTTCCCATACTATGATGAATAAAACTGGAGCCAGTGGGGATCCTTGTCTAGTTCATAATCTTAGAGGAAAAAAATTTCAGCTTTTCCACTGAGTGTGATATTAGCTGCAGGATTATTATATATGGCCTTTATTATGTTGAGGTACATTTTCTCTGTATGCACTTTGTTGATAATTTTTATCATGAATTGATGTTGAATTTTGTCATACTTTTTTTGCATCTATAGAGATGACAGAATAATTTTTATCCTTCCTTTTGTGATGTAGTATATCACATTGACTGATTTGTGGTTATTGAATGATCCTTGTATCACCTGAATTAATCTGACTTGATCACGGTGTATAATTTTAACGTGATATTGAGTTTTTTTTTCTAATATTTTGTTAAGGGTTTTTTTAATCTATGTACATTAGGGATATTGGTGTATAATTTTTTTTGTTGTAATGACATCTTCTACTTTTGTTACCATGGTATTACTAACCTCATGAGTTTGTACATACTTTTAATTTGTGGGTAGATTTGGAGAAGGATTGTATTGATTCTTTTTTGAAATCTTGGTAGGTTAACTGTATTCAGGTGGGAATAGCTGATCATGATAGATTTGGTTTTCTACAGATTCTATTCTGGTGTCTTGGTTGGGCACTGCCAAAGAAAGTCATTTGTGATTTGGGGTTGCACTTGAAATCTACATCTATAAAGTTTTCTACTGTTCATCTAGGTCTGCACGCACATGGCAGATGCTAGGTAGACCTTGTGTCTTGCACCTCATCACCTGTACCTCAACGCTGGCTGTTTGTTCCAATGTAGTGTGGATTTGGAGAAGGAAATGGCAGCCCACTCCAGTGCTCTTGCCTGGAGAATCCCAGGGATGGGGGAGCCTGGTGGGCTGCAGTCTATGGGGTTGCACAGAGTCGGACATGACTGAGGCGACTTAGCAGCAGCAGCAGTGTGGATTTGCAGGAAGAGCAGGGCAGTTCTACCTGTCCTTATTTTCCAATCTAGATTCTTGTAGACATCTCCTGACAAAGGTACTTAATAATTGCTCTGTTGGAACTTTCTAAACAATAAAATACATATCCAAAAAAATTTCACTGAAGTGGTCTAGTCCTGAACTTTTATTTTTTGAGAGGTTTTGGATTACTGATTAAATATCCTTACTAGTAACTGGTCTGTTCAGGATTTCTGTTTCATCATGATTCACTGTTGGTAGGTTGTATGTTTCTAGGAATTTATCCATTTCTTCTAAGTTGTTCATTCCATAGAGTATAATTGTTGATTGTAATCTCCTATGATACTTTGTATTTGTGTGGTATCAGTTGTAATATCTCTTCTTTCATTTCTGACTTTATTTATTTAAGGCATGTATCTTTTTTTCCTTGGTCAGTCTAGATAAAGGTTTGTCAGTTTTGTTGATCTTTTAAAGAACTAGCTCTTAATTTCACTGGTATTTTCTATAGTCATTTTACCTTATATTCATTTATACCTGTTCTAGTCTTTATTTTTTTTCCTCCTTCTACTAACTTTGGGCTTCATTTGTTGTTTTTTCTAGTCCCTTGAGGTATGTATTTAGGTTGTTTATTTTAGATTTTCCTTATTTCTTGAGTTAGATATTTGTCACACTAACTTTCCTCTTAGAATTGCTTTTGTTGCAGCCCATAAAGTTTGGTGTGTCTCATTTGTCTCAAGGTATTTTTTCTTGTTTGATTTTTCCTTTGGTCCATAGTAGTAACTATTGACTATAATAATATGCTAGTTTTGCATTAAAAATTTTTTTTTAAATCAAACAATTTTTGAGGTTCATCTCTCCCCTACTCAACTTTATTGATACTGAGATTGAAGTTGCCAAAGGGTTGTCATGAATCTAATGAAACCAACCAAATAATTATGAAGAAAACTAGCATCTGCAATTGTACTTATCATCTACAGGGATCCTTAGGGCCTATATTTGACTTTTCACAATGTTTTTGTCGAAATTTAGCATTTGGAACAAACATTACTCTCTTAATAGTTATAGAAATAAAGCCACATTTATCTTTGCTGTTTGCATATGATGGCAGAAATTTACCATAGATCCTAAATAACCTTAGGGCATGTTTTATTTTAGAATATCATTCATGTTTAAGATCAAAGAAAGGGAAATATTTACTCTGACTTTTTTTTTTAAAATACAAAATTTATTTATTTGTTTGTTTTATTCTTCATGGAAAGCATTTTATTTTACTTATTTATTTTTTTATTTAAATTTTTATTTTTACTTTATTTTGCTTTACAATACTATATTGGTTTTGGCATACATTGACATGAATCCACCACGGGTGTACATGAGCTCCCAAACATGAACCCTCCTCCCACCTCCCACCCCACATCATCCCTCCGGATCATCCCCATGCACCAGCCCCAAGTCTGACTTTTTAACAATAGTCCATTCACTCCTTAGTTTATAAGTTCATACCCACTCATTCTTGTATCCTCATTTATCGTATCCACCAGAATCAAGTTGTTGTTGTTGTTGTTTTTTTAATGGGGATGGGAAATGCACCATTTCATGATACATAGCTGCCGCTGCTGCTAACTTATTTCAGTCGTGTCCGACTCTGTGCGACCCATAGACGGCAGCCCACCAGCCTCCCCCGTCCCTGCGAATCTCCAGGCAAGAATACTGGAGTGGGTTGCCATTTCCTTCTCCAATGCATGAAAGTGAAAAGTGACAGTGAAGTTGCTCAGTCGTGTCTAACTCTTCGAGACCCCATGGACTGCAGCCTACCAGGCTTTTCCATCTATGGGATTTGCTAGGGAAGAATCAGTTGAGTTCAGTTCAGTCGCTCAGTTGAGTCTGATTCTTTGTGACACCATGAATTGTAGCACGCCAGGCCTCCCTGTCCATCACCAACTCCTGGAGTTTAGTCAAACTCATGTCCATCGAGTCAGTGATGCCATCCAGCCATCTCATCCTCTGTCATCCCCTTCTCCTCCTGCCCCAACTCCCTCCCAGCATAAGGGTCTTTTCCAATGAGTCAACGCTCACATGAGGTGGCCAATGTATTTGAGTTTCAGCTTTAGCATCATTCCTTCAAATGAACACCCTGGACTGATCTCCTTTAGAATGGACTGGTTAGACCTCCTTCCAGTCCAAGGGACTCTCAAGAGTCTTCTCCAACACCACAGTTCAAAAGCATCAATTCTTTGGCATTCAGCTTTCTTCACAGTCCAGCTCTCACATCCGTACATGACCATTGGAAAAACCGTAGCCTTGACTAGATGGACTTTCGTTGGCAAAATAATGTCTCTGCTTTTGAATATGCTATCTAGGTTGGTCATAACTTTTCTTCCAAGGAGTAAGTGTATTTTAATTTCATGGCTGCAACTACCATCTGCAGTGATTTAGGAGCCCCCAAAATAAAGCCTGACACTGTTTCCACTGTTTCCCCATCTACTTCCCATGAAGTGATGGGACCAGATGCCATGATCTTAGCTTTCTGAATGTTGAGCTTTAAACCAACTTTTTCACTCTCCTCTTTCACTTTCATCAAGAGGCTTTTTAGTTCCTGTTCACTTTCTGCCATAAGGGTGGTGTCATCTGCATATCTGAGGTTATTGATATTTCTCCCAGCAATCTTGATTTCAGCTTGTGCTTCATCCAGCCCAGCATTTGTCATGATGTACTCTGCATATAAGTTATGTAAGCAGGGTGACAATATGCAGCCTTGACGTACTCCTTTTCCTATTTGGAACCAGTCTGTTGTTCCATGTCCAGTTCTAACTGTTGCTTCCTGACCTGCATATAGGTTTCTCAAGAGGCAGTTCAGGTGGTCTGGTATTCCCGTCTCTTTCAGAATTTTCCACAGTGTATTGTGATCCACACAGTCAAAGGCTTTGGCATAGTCAATAAAGAGAAATAGATGTTTTTCTAGAACTCTTGCTTTTTTGATGATCCAGCGGATGTTGGCAATTTGATCTCTGGTTCCTCTGCCTTTTCTAAAACCAGCTTGAACATCTGGAATACACAGTGCATGTATTGCTGAAGCCTGGCTTGGAGAATTTTGAATATTACTTTACTAGCGTGTGAGATGAGTGCAGTTGTGTGGTAGTTTGAGCCTTCTTTGACATTGCCTTTCTTTGGGATCAGAATGAAAACTGACCTTTTCCAGTCCTATGGCCCCTGCTGAGTTTTCCAAATTTGCTGGCATATTGAGTGCAGCACTTTCACAGCATCATCTTTCAGTATTTGAAATAGCTCAACTGGAATTCCATCACCTACACTAGCTTTGTTCCTAGTGGTGCTTTCTAAGGCCCACTTGACTCCACATTCCAAGATGTCTGGCTCTAGGTGAGTGATCACACCATAGTGATTATCTTGATCATGGAGATCTTTTTTGTACAGTTCTTCTGTGTATCCCTGCCACCTCATCTTAATATCTTCTGCTTCTGTTAGGTCCATACCATTTCTGTCCTTTATTGAGCCCATCTTTGCATGAAATGTTCCCTTGGTATCTCTAATTTTCTTAAAGAGATCTCTAGTCTTTCCCATTCTGTTGTTTTCCACTATTTCTTTGCATTGATCACTGAGGAAGGCTTTCTTATCTCTCCTTGCTATTCTTTGGAACTCTGCATTCAAATGGGAATATCTTTCCTTTTCTCCTTTGCTTTTTGCTTCTCTTCTTTTCACAGCTATTTGTAAGGCTTCCCCAGACAGCCATTTTTGCTTGTTTGCATTTCTTTTCCATGGGGATGGTCTTGATCCCTGTCTCCTGTACAATGTCACGAAGCTCTGTACATAGTTCATCAGGCACTCTATCAGATCTAGGCCCTTAAATCTATTACTCACTTCCACTGTATAATCATAAGGGATTTGATTTAGGTCATACCTGAATGGTCTAGTGGTTTTCTCTACTTTTTTCAATTTAAGTCTGAATTTGACAATAAGGGGTTCATGATCTGAGCCACAGTCAGCTCCCAGTCTTGTTTTTGCTGACTGTGTAGAGCTTCTCCATCTTTACTGTAAAAAATATAATCAGTCTGATTTCGGTGTTGATCATCTGGTATTGTCCATGTGTAGAGTCTTCTCTTGTGTTGTTGGAAGAGGGTTTTGCTATAACCAGTGCGTTCTCTTGGCACAACTCTATTATTAGCCTTTGCCCTGCTTCATTCCATACTCCAAGGCTGAATTTGCCTGTTACTCCAGGTGTTTCTTGACTTCCTACTTTTGCATTCCAGTCCCCTATAATGAAAAGGACATCTTTTTTAGGTGTTAGTTCTAGAAGGTCTTGTAGGTCTTCATAGAACTGCTCAATTTCAGCTTCTTCAGTGTTACTGGTTGGGGCATAGACTTGGATAACGGTGATATTGAATGGTTTGCCTTGGAAATGAACAGAGATCATTCTCTTGTTTTTGAGATTGCATCCAAGTACTGCATTTTGGACTCTTTTGTTGACCACGATGGCTACTCCATTTCTTCTAAGGGATTCCTGGCCACAGTAGTAGATATAATGGTCATCTGAGTTAAATTCACCCATTTCAGTCCCTTTTAGTTCACTGATTCGTAGAATGTTGATGTTCACTCTTGCCATTTCCTGCTTGACCACTTTCAATTTGCCTTGATTCATGGACCTAACATTCTTGGTTCCTATGCAATATTGCTCTTTACAGCATCGGACCTTTTTTCTATCACCAGTCACATCCACAACTGGGTATTGTTTTTACTTTGGCTCCATCCCTTCATTCTTTCTGGAGTTATTTCTCCACTGATCTCCAGTAGCATATTAGGCACCTACCGCCCTAGGGAGTTCCCCTTTCAGTATCCTATCATTTTGCCTTTTCATACTGATCATGGGGTTCTCAAGGCAAGAATACTGAAGTGGTTTGCCATTCCCTTCTCCAGTGGACCACCCTCTGTCAGACCTCTCCACCATGACCCGTCCATCTTGGGTGGCCCCACAGGGCATGGCTTAGTTTCATTGAATTAGACAAGTCTGTGGTCCGTGTGATCACATTGGGTAGTTTTCTGTGATTATGGTTTCAGTGTGTCTGCCCTCTGGTACCCTCTCGCAACGCCTACAGTTTTACTTGGATTTCTCTTACCTTGGATGTGAGGTAGCTCTTCACGGCTGTTCTAGCAAAGCGCAGCTGCTGGACTAGGGTTATCCCCTCTTGGCTGCCCCTCCTGACCTTGAACATGGAGTAGCTCCTCTCGGCCCTCTTGTGCCCGCACAGCCACCACTCCTTGGACGTGGGGTTGCTCCTCTCAGCCGCCTCCCCTGACCTTGGGTGTGGGGTAGCTTCTCTCGGCCGCCTCCCTTGACTTCGGATGTGGGGTAGCATAGATGTAATTCCAAACTTCAGCTCTTGACAATATGCAACAGACTATAAACAGCCCTTCTATTCATAAAAGTATAAGTAGAAAGAAAGTAAAAGGGTTGGTTAACTATAGTAAGACCTCACATTATAGGTAAACCAGCTTTTAAGTAATTTGAGAATGAGGTACATGGGAGTCAGTGTGAAAATCAAAGGATTTTTTCCTAACAGGTTTTGTTTCCGAGGAGTTTTTCTTCTTTATCCTTTAACTCTTTGAAGGCATCACATTCAGTATATTTCTTAAATGTTCAAACTGAGGACAGAACTCAAGAGCAGAGGAGGGGTGGATGGGAAATGTGTTTTGTTAGCAGATTAATTTTAGAAGGTCTGGAAGGGCACATAGTCCTTAGCTACTGATTTTGACAGTTTGCATTATGGGTGTGTGCATGCTTGCCCAGTCACTTCAGTCATGTCTGACTCTGTGCAGCGCTATGGACTGTAGTCTGCCAGGGTCTTCTGTCCATGGGATTCTCCAGGCAAGAATACTGGGATGGGTTGCCATGCGCTCCTCCAGGGGATCTTCCCAACCCACTGTTCGAACCCATGTCTCTTATATTGGCAGGTGTGTTCCTTACCTCTAGTGCCACCTGGGAAGCCCAAGCATTATGGGTACTCTTGTATCACCCACTCCTCAAAAGTTGATCCACATAGCAGTTGGCTCCATTCCTAGCCTCTTCAATAGGTCCAGTCTGATTACTTGTAATATTAATTTTGGAGGAGAAAGACAATTTAGAAATATTTTATGAGGACATGAAATCAGATTTATTTATATTGTCCCAATTATCTGCCCTGTTAGGCTACAGATACTACTACTTGAGTGCTACCTGGTTGCTGATTTAAGATTTAATTATTACATTCCAGGAGACAGGGTGTGGATGGATTAAGCTCTATATGAGTAGAGACAGCCATTTGTCCTGCACCATTCCACAGCAAGAACAATAAACAGCCTTGCAAGAGCTGTTTATAGGTAGATTTTTAGCCTCAGATATTTAATGGACGTCTGTTTGGTATGTGGCACTAGACTTGATGCTGTGGAAGAGTCAGAAGTGATTTACATAATGAACCTTGCTCTCTCAAAAGATTCTGTCCAGTCTTTAGGGTTTTCTATGTAGAGTATCATGTCATCTGCAAACAGTGAGAGTTTTACTTCTTCTTTTCCAATTTGGATTCCTTTTATTTCTTTTTCTGCTCTGATTGCTGTGGCCAAAACTCCAGAACTGTGTTGAATAGTAGTGGTGAAAGTGGTCACCCTTGTCTTGTTCCTGACTTTAGGGGAAATGCTTTCAATTTCTCACCATTGAGGAAAATGTTTGCTGTGGATTTGTCATATATAGCTTTTATTATGTTGAGGTATGTTCCTTTTATTCCTGCTTTCTGGAGGGTTTTATCATAAATGGATGTTGAATTTTCCAAAGGCTTTCTCTGCATCTATTGAGATAATTATATGGCTTTTATTTTTCAATTAGTTAATGTGGTGAATTACATTGATTGATTTGTGGATACTAAAGAATCCTTGCATCCCTGGGATAAAGCCCACTTGGTCATGGTGTATAATCTTTTTATTGTGTTGTTGGATTCTGATTGCTAGAAAACCCTAAAGACTCCACCAGAAAATTACTAGAGCTAATCAATGAATATAGTAAAGTTGCAGGATATAAAATCAACACAAAAAATTGCTTGCATTCCTATGCACTAATAATGAGAAAGTAGAAAAAGAAATTAAGGAAACAATTCCATTCACCATTGCAACGAAAAGAATAAAGTACTTAGGTATATATCTACCTAAAGAAACTAAAGACCTATATATAGAAAACTGTAAAGCACTGGTGAAAGTAATCAAAGAGGACACTAATAGATGGAGAAATATACCATGTTCATGGATTGGAAGAATCAGTATAGTGAAAATGAGTATACTACCCAAAGCAATCTACAGATTCAGTTCAATCCCTATCAAGCTACCAGCGGTATTTTTCACAGAGCTAGAACAAATAATTTCACAATTTGTATGGAAATACAAAAAACCTCAAATAGCCAAAGCAATCTTGAGAAAGAAGAATGGAACTGGAGGAATCAACCTGCCTGACTTCAGGCTCTACTGCAAAGCCGCAGTCATCAAGACAGTATGGTACTGGCACAAAGACAGAAATATAGATCAATGGAACAAAATAGAAAGCCCAGAGATAAACGCACACACCTATGGATGCCTTATCTTTGACAAAGGAGGCAAGAATATAGAATGGATTAAAGACAATCTCTTTAATAAGTGGTGCTGGGAAAACTGGTCAACCACTTGTAAAAGAATGAAACTGGAACACTTTCTAACACCACACACGAAAATAAACTCAAAATGGATTAAAGATGTAAACATAAGACCAGAAACTGTAAAACTCCTAGAAGAGAACAGAGGCAAAACCCTCTCCAACATAAATCACAGCAGGATCCTCTATGATCCACCTCCCAGAATACTGGAAATAAAAGCAAAAATAAACAAATGGGATCTAATTAAAATTAAAAGCTTCTGCACAACAAAGGAAACTATAAGCAAGGTGAAAAGACAGCCTTCAGAATGGGAAAAAAAAATAATAGCAAATGAAGCAACTGACCAACAACTAATCTCAAAAATATACAAGCAATGTATGCAGCTCAAGTCCAGAAAAATAAATGACCCAATCAAAAAATGGGCCAAAGCAGTAAATAGACATTTCTCCAAAGAAGACATACGGATGGCTAACAAACACATGAAAAGATGCTCAACATCACTCATTATCAGAGAAATGCAAATCAAAACCACAATGAGGTACCATTTCACGCCAGTCAGTATGTCTGCGATCCAAAAGTCTATAAGCAATAAATGCTGGAGAGGGTGTGGAGAAAAGGGAACCCTCTTGCACTGTTGGTGGGAATGCAAACTAGTACAGCCACTATGGAGGACAGTGTGGAGATTCCTTAAAAAACTAGAAATTGAACTGCCTTATGACCCAGCAATCCCACTGCTGGTCATACGCACCGAGGAAACCAGAATTGAAAGAGACCCGTGTACCCCAATGTTCATCACAGCACTGTTTATAATAGCCAGGACATGGAAGCAACCTAGATGTCCATCAGCAGATGAATGGATAAGAAAGCTGTGGTACATATACACAATGGAATATTACTCAGCCATTAAAAAGAATACATTTGATCAGTTCTAATGAGGTGGATGAAACTGAGCCAATTATACAGAGTGAAGTAAGCCAGAAAGAAAAACACCAATACAGTATATTAATGCATATATATGGAATTTAGAAAGATGGTAATGATAACCCTGTATGCAAGACAGCAAAAGAGACACAGATGTATAGAGCAGACTCTGTGGGAGAGGGAGAGGGTGGGATGATTTGGAAGAATGGCATTGAAACATGTATACTATCATGTAAGAAACAAATCGCCAGTCTATGTTCGATACAGGATACAGGATGCTTGGGGCTGGTGCACTGGGATGACCCAGAGAGATGATATGGGTAGAGAGGTGGGAGGGGGGTTTAGGATTGGGAACTCATGTACACCCGTGGCGGATTCATGTCAATGTATGGCAAAACCAATGCAGTATTGTAAAGTAAAAATAAATAAATAAAAGAAAAAAAGTTTCTGTCCATAAGTACATACAATATTTTACACATGTTGTGAAAAGATAGTATCACTTAGTGCTACAACTCATGTGTTATGGAGTTTGAAGTTGTGAGTTACTATTTCCAGCCATTATAAGGAGTGTATTCCCTGGTAGCTCAGATGTTAAAGAATCCAACTGCAATACAGGAGACCCTGGTCGGATCCCTGGGTTGGAAAGATCTCCTGTAGAAGGGAATGGCTACCTCAAGTATTCTTGTCTGGCAAATTCCATGGTCAGAGGAGCCTGGCAGACTACAGTCCATGCAGTCGCAGAGTCAGACACTTTTCTGAAGTGTGTCTGAAGTGAAAAGTGACTAGTAACAATTAATGGAATTACAGATTTCCCCTGGATCAAGGCTCCAAGTTTTACAGTGGTCACAAGGGCCATGAGGAGCATGACCACATCAGCCCCCTTCTCTGTAACTCAGCACAGTCACACTCATGCAGGTTCTTGGTGAAAGGTAAAAGGGAGGACTTTTTCATCCTCCTTTCTCTCCAGCTAGGTTTATCAAGAAGACTTTCTGCAGGAAGTATCATTTGTTGTGAATCCCAATAAAAATCTGTTAAATTGTTACACTGTACTCCCCTAAAGACTTCAGATGAGATAACGTTACAGATCAAGATAAGGTGCATAAGAATAGAATATTAGAGATTATATCAAAGAGACAAAGGAAACATATTTTAAAGTCTCAAGGTAGAATAGAAGTATGGTTTTATGGTAGTCAGTTTTTTCCTCAGGCCTTTTGGCATGACAGGAAATGTGGAACGAAATTTTGTTGCATAGTTTTTCATAGTGAGGTGAGAAAGGGTACAAATGTATCTTTTGAGATTACTCTCCCACTGGCAACACTTTGTATCTTAGTCTGTTATATTCACTTGTATAAATATTTTCCTACTTGCCTTTACATACAAGCTACCAGCTCTCTCCATTGAAGATTTTCTCTATCCCTTACTCTTCCTGGTCCTCTCAGTATAACTCCCTTATTCTGTTAACTCCTTTCTGGAAACCTATTTCTTTAAAAAAATTAGGCCTTTTGGCCCTCATTTAGACAACCCCTTTCAACCAAGTGACTCATCTTGCTCTCCTTTTTCATGACATAATATAAAAGACTAAAATTTCTACTTACCTTCTCCTACAATTGGACTTCTGTCCCTACTTGAAATGATTCTCATTAAATTCACTTTTTATGACCTGAATCCAATATGGTTCCTTTCCATTCTATTCCTGTTTTGGTATTATTGAACATTTGATTTAATTGATGATATGCTACTGAAAAATTTTTCCCTTGGTTTAATTTTTTAAAAAGCTTTAGTTCACCAAGAACACTGAACATGTGGTCTGCCCTCTTAAGAAATTTTAAGTGATTCTAGAAACAGTATTGTAAAACACTTTTCTAGAGTGTGTTCATCTTAACTGAAACTTTTTGCCTGTTGACTAGTAACTCCCTATTTCCTCTTTGCCCCAGCCCCTAGCAACCACCATTTCACTCTGATTCTATGACACTGACTATTGTAGATTCCTCATGTAGGTGTTTTTCTATGACTAGTTTATTTTACTTAGCATCACATCTTCAGGGTTCATTCATGTTGTTGCATACTGCAAAATTTTGTGGGTTTTTTGTTGTTGTTGTTGTTGTTTTAAAAGGTTAAACAGTATTTGCTGTATGTATATAACATATGGACTTCCCTTGTAGCTAAGTTGGTAAAGAGTCTGCCTGCAATGCGGGAGACCTGGGTTTGATTCCTGGATTGGGAAGATCCCTTGAAGAGGGAAATGGCAACCCACTCCAGTATTCTTGCCTGGAGAATCCCATGGACAGAGGAGCCTGGCAGTCTATAGTCTATGGGGTCTCAAGAGTGGGACATGACTGAGTGACTAGCCATGCATATACCATATATTTTTGTCCATTCATCTGTTGATGGGCATGTAAGCTGTTTCCACATCTTGGCTATTATAAGCATGAGAGTGGGTATCTCTTTGAGATCCTGATTTCAATCCTTTCAATACATACCTAGACCTGGGGTTGCTAGATTATATGGTAGTTCTGCTTTGAATTTTTTGAGGAATACTCCTCATATTGTGTTTCATAATGGCTGTACCGTTTTGCATGCATGCATGCTTGCGTTCACCAGTGTGCAAGGATTCCAGTTTTTCACGTTCTCCACTGCACTTACTATCATTTTTATTTTTTGATAATGTGTGTGCTTAGTTGCTCAGTTGTGTCCCACTCTTTGCAACCCCATGGAATGTGGTCCGCCAGGCTCCTCTGTCCATGGGATTCTCCAGGCAAGAATACTGGAGTGGGTTGTCATGCCTTCCTCCAAGGGATCTTCCCAACCCAGGGATTGAACCCATGTCTCCTGCACTGCAGATTCTTTACCATCTGAGCCACCGTCCTGATGAATGTGAAGTGAGATCTTATTTTGATTTGGATTTGGAATTAACAACAGTTAGTGATATTGAGCCTTTTTTCGTATGCCTGTTGGGCATTTGTATATCTTCTTTGAATAAAAGGCTATTAAAGTCCTTAGCCCATTTTAAATAAGGTTATTAGTTGTCTTTTTTCTTTGTTTTGCTATTATGCTGTGCATGAGTTAGTTGTTCAGTTGTGTCTGACTCTTTTGCGACCCTGTGGAGTATACCTGCCATACCTGTTCATGCGATTCTTCAGTTAAGAATACTGGAGTGGATAGCCGTTCCCTTCTGGGGATCTTCCCTACCCAGGGATTGAGCCCAGGTCTCCTTCATTGCAGACAGATTCTTTACTGTCTGAGCCATCAGGGAAGCCCTAGTCTTTGTTTTGTTTTGCTGTTATGCTGTAGGAGTTCCTTATATATTTTGGAGATTAACCCTTTGTCAGATCTATGGTTTGTAATGGTTTTCTCTCATTCTGTAGGCTGCCTTTTCACTGTGGTTTCCTTTCCTGTGCAGAAGTCTTTTAGTTTGATACAGTCTCATTTGTTTGTTTTTGCTTTTGTTGCCTGTGCTCCTGAAAACAGGGCCTTTTCCTGGTAATCCAGGAACCATAATGTTTTCTTTTAGTTACTGATTAACACATTTCTGTCTTTAGTTCTCTGTTTTCAATCCCCCTGTGACTTTTAAGTTCCTTCACCTTTCATTATTCTTAGATACATGCCTTTGGAACAGGTCTCTTTCCCAATGTTTTAAGTGCCCAACTTCTTGTTGGACATTTCGGACTTTTCGGACCCTGTGTCCCTTGGGTAACAACTCCAAAGTTCAATTCCTTTTTTTTTCCTGCCAGACTTTATCTCCACAAGGGCCACTGGAATCTCCACAGACACCCTTGGCTAGACTCGTCCCTAAGTTCTCTCTCAGGATCCTTTCTCATCCTCTACGTATCCATTTGCTCCTTATATACTCATATTCCAGGTCATGACTTTAAATGCTGTAAATGCAAGTATATCAGATTCCTTTCCTTTCCCTTTCACCCAGGTGTTTTGCCCTTTCTCTTCCAGGACTGCCATATCCACCCTAGGAATTCTTGTTCATCCTTTACGTCCACACCATTCCCTATGTCTTCTTGGATTGTCCCAGGCAGAGTGGGGCTTCTCTACCTGTGTTATGATTGTTGCTTTATGTTTTACCTATATTTGTTTATACCCCCGTGAAACTGCTAACATTTTTAAATGAGTAATTTAAGACTCATTAATAATTCAGTATATTTATTTGTTTGACACATGCTTGGAAACATGACTCCAAAAAACAGGTTGTTGGTGCTTATCCATGGCTAGTCCAATTCTCTATGTATGAAAACAGTGCGGAAAAGTTAAGTGATTTTCCCAAGGTCCCAATTAGTTATTGGCAAATTAAACTAACTCATTTTTTCCGTAGGTCAGAACCTTTAATTAGTAGTAATTCCACTGCATTATTGGCACCTTTGTCCTTGCTTCTCTTTCCTTACCCCCGATGGATGATACACTTTATTGTGGTGCATTGCTTTGTGAATGATGAGAACAGTTTGGCCTTGACTAGGCTTGGTCTAAGTATTGGTGAGTGTGCCATGAAGAGAAAGAAAGGAAAAATCTTTGTATTGAGATGACTTGGCAGGACAGTCTGGGTCCCCTGGCATTCACAGAGAGAACCACTCTTGAGTCCCTGGTGGCAGTTTCAACAGCTGTAGCTGCCAAGACAAAGAGCAGTGGGCAGGTGGTAAGGAAATGATGGAGGGCACTCCTGAGTAATCCTTGTCTCAGTGGGGTGAACTTGGGGAGAGATGTCAGCTGAGTTTCTGAGATGTGGGATCGGAGCATTGGTGAAGGAGGAGGCTTCATTGCGAGGTTAGTACAGCTGCTGGACCTCAGCGCCTCCGTTGTGTTTTTGCATCCCTCTTTTGAAGTTCACGTGCTTTACCTTTGTTTGTATAGGTCGGAGACCCACTTGGTACACATTCACAACTGTAATTTAAACCTAAAAACTACTTTCCTTTCACAAAGCTGTGACAGAAAGAACTAGTTCTTGGGCTATGGTTAATTATTCAAGCTTTCGTTTTTTTCCCAGCTCCTCACTTTATAATTGCATAGATTGATCTTGTGGTATATGAAACAATATCATCATAAGGTAACATAGAGTCCAAGTGAAAATATACTGATGTAGGCACTTAATTTATGTACGTCCTGGGTGGCATTCGTGGTAAAGAACATGGCTGCCAGTGCAAGAGACCATAAGAGATGCAGGTTCAGTTCCTGGGTTGGGAAGATCTGTTGGAGGAGGACATGGAAACCCACTGCAGAATTCTTGCCTGGAGAATCCCATGGACAGAGGAGCCTGGTGCCTATGGTGCATAGGGTTGCAAAGAGTTGGGCACGACTAAAGTGACTTAGCTTGCATGCATGTGCTTACTTTATACTGCACCTATTTCCAGAAAACTTTGAAGAGGCTTTGCACCTAAATAAGTTGCAGTTTGTCAAATTTTGGAGAGCAAGTCTCACTTTCTTTGCTGAGTGTCTAGGTTCCCCATAGGCAGGGCTGGAGTCTCTGTGTGAAAAGCAGTCTCCCTCGTGACTCACCTAGGTTAGGCTGTGGCTCAGCCTTCTGCCCCTAGCAGTTTGGTGATGGACCTTTCACTCAGGAATCTCAGGTTCCTTTTATTATACAGTGACTGCCTGCGTCTGAAGTTTCCTCTCAATTTAAATTCTTTCCCCTCTCTGTATTTACAAGGTTGGCTTTTACAGCATATGGCTACAATTTAATAATGCAAAGCATTTTCCTCCTCACAGCTGGAAAGCTGCGATTGTTTGGTATCACAGAGAGAGTGGACTTGCTCCAGGCTAGTTAAAATCACTGAACTCTGCAGAAGCTAAGCTTGCTGCATGGATCGTCCTATACAAAGGCACCCAGGGGACCCCAGGTTGCATATAAGAGCATCATGCTTGGAAAAGGGATCAATTCTGTATATTGCAAGCAGAATAAAATACTAAGTGTGTGTGTGTGTGTATGTGTATAGGTATATATGTATATACATATATATGTATGTATATACACATACACCAGAGAAGGTGATGGCACCCACTCCAGCACTCTTGCCTGGAAAATCCCATGGATAGAGGAGCCTGGTAGGTGGCAGTCCATGGGGTTGTGAAGAGTCAGACACGACTGAGTGACTTCACTTTCACTTTTCACTTTCATGCATTGAAGAAGGAAATGGCAACCCACTCCAGTGTTCTTGCCTGGAGAATCCCAGGGACGGGGGAGCCTGGTGGGCTGCCGTCTATGGGGTCGCACAGAGTCAGACACGACTGAAGTGACTTTACAGCAGCAGCAACATACACATACACCTCCCTCTAGATTTTAATCTGTTTCTACCTCATAAGATCGAAGAATGTGTTTTCAAGTTATTAGGCAAATCAATTAAAACCTCATTTCTTTTTCTGTAACTATCAAAAAGTATCAAGGTATCAAGTAACTTAAGCAAATACTTTTGTATGGTAATTTGACTCTTGGCTTTTATTGTGTTGTCCAAAAAATTCGTTCGGGCTTTTCCATATGGTATCACAGAAAAACTTGAGCAAACTTTTTGGCTAACCCAATACATAATATCATTAGTGGTTGACAAATTTAACAGAAAAATTAGGTTTTGTTTTTCAAAGCTGTTATTAATCTTTTGGGGTCTTTTAACTTGTGTCCTGGCCTTTGGGGACCTTGCCCTCTTTCATTTTCTTTTATGTAGAATTAGGGACACATTCCTGTTTGCACTGAGATATTTCCAACTCTTGATTCTAATAGATATAGCCCCTTCCTCACCTGTACTCTTTACCTGAGCACATGCATTTCCCCAATGCATTTAGGAGGAAGAACACAGAAAAACCACTTGACTTTCAGATTTGATCTTATCATCATTAAAATCATCACATATACTTGTTAATGACATGAAATAAGCATTGATATGATATATATTTAAAAATATATACATCATAGGTTCCACAGATATGACGTGTCTGGAATAGACAAATCCATAAAGACAGGAGTTTAGAGGTATTGAGGGAAATGGGCACATAACTAATAATGGGTATCATGTTTCCTTTTAAGGTGATGAAAATGATTTGTAATTAGATAGATACACTCTGAAGATACGGCAAACTACTAAATTGTATACTTTAAAAGGGTATGTGAATTATATCTCAGTAAATCTGTGATTTTCATGTCTTTTTTAAGTATTTATGAGCCATTAGGAAAAAAAGGTCTGGAACTCAAAGCTATGATAGAGACTTGGGTAGGGGGTTGTGTTGTAATCTGGGGGTTAGGGATCTCAGGAAATCCAGGAAGAGAGGCCCCAGGGAAGTCTAGCACAAGGAAGTCACATGGCAAATGGTATGAGATATGCATTTCTCTGAGCTTTGTTCTGTCTCAGTAGAGCCCCTTACTCGGGTGAGGTACAGAGGTCACCGGCACGTGCCAGTGATGAGTGACATGATGTACTGGCTCCATTGTTTATTCTGTGGCACTCTTGTAGGTATAGCAGATTTTAGTTTCAAAGTTTAGTATTTTGGGTTGCAGTCATTTTCTGAAATGAATTCTTTCAAACTGAACAATGTTTTCTAAATAAGTAAGCAAGGAATAAATGATCGTCTTTATTAGAACATAATAAAGTATTCTGCTCGTTGTTGGTCACTCGCCAAGTTGTGTCCACCTCTTTACGACCCCAAGGACTGCAGCATGCTAGGCTTCCCTGTCCCTCACCCTCTCCTGGAATTTGCCCAAGTTCATGTCCATTGCATTGGTGATGCCGTTGACATGGCATCCTCTGTTACTGTCTTTTCCTTCAGCCTTCAGTCTTTTCCAGCATCAGGGTCTTTTCCAATGAGTCAGTTGTTTGCATCAGGTGGCCAAAGTATTGGAGCTTCAGCTTCAGCATCAGTCCTTCCAATGAGTGTTCGGGGTTGATTTCCCTTAAGATTGACTTGTTTGATCTCCTTGCTGTCAAAGGAACTCTCAAGAGTTTTCTCCAGCACCATAGTTCGAAAGCATCAATTCTTTGGCACTCTGCCTTTTTTATGGTCCAGCTCTCTCAAGTGTATGTGAATACTAAAAAGGTCACAGGCTTGACTATACAGACCTTTGTCGGCAAAGTGATGTCTTTGTTTTTTTTAAACACACTATCTAAGTTTGTCATAGCTTTCCTGCCAACATCTTCTGGTTTCATGGTTGCAGTCACCATCCACAGTGAGTTTAGAGTCCAAGAAGAGGAAATCTGTCACTGCTTCCACCATTTCCCCTTCTATCTGCCATGAAGTAATAGGGCCAGGTGCCATGATGTTAGTTTTTTTAATACTGAGTTTTGAGCCGACTTTTTCACTCCCCTCCTTCACCCTCATCAAGAAGTTCTTTAATTCCTCTTTGCTTTCTGCCATTAGAGCTATATCATTTGTATATCTGAGGTTGTTGCTGTTTCTCCTGGCAATCTTGATTTCAGCTTGTAATTCATCCAGCCCAGCGATTCTCATGATATACTCTGCATGGAAGTTAAATAAACAGGGTGACAATAAACAGCCTTGTCATGCTCCTTTCTCAGTCCTGAAGCAGTCAATTGTTCCGTACAAACTTCTAACAGTTGCTTCTTGACCTGGATACAAGTTTCTCAGGAAACAGGTAAGATGGCCTGGTATTTCCATCTCTTTAAGAGTTTTCCACAGTTTGTTATGATCCACATAGTCAAAGGCTTTAGCATAGTCAGTGAAACAAAGGTAGATGTTTTTCTGGAATTCCCTTGCTTTCTCTATGATCCAGCAAATGTTGGTAATTTGATCTCTGGTTCCTCTGCCTTTTCTAAACCCAGCTTGGACATCTGTCAGTTCTCAGTTCATGTAATGCTGAAGCCTAGCATGCAGGATTTTGACCATAACCTTACCAGCATGGGAAATGAGTGCAGTTGTCTGGGTGGTTTGAACATTCTCCAGTACTGCCCTTCTTGGAAATTGAGATGAAGATTGACCTTTACCAGTCCTGTGGCCACTGCTGAGTTTTCCAAATTTGCTGACATATTAGCAGATAGCATTCTGCTATTTTATATTTAATATGCCCCTAGTTGACATCTGGAAATAACCCATTGCTTTACCTAGTGTTGACTGGTGAATAGTGGATTATCCATGAATTTTTGAGAGAGCATGTAGAAAGAGAAGCAGAGAGACGAGGAAAGACTATTGATGGGGTTACTCTTAGAACAGATGAGGAAGGCAAAATATTTTTTTAAGTTCTGAATCTTAATGTGTTATTTTAGAAAATATTGACACTCTGTCCTTTTAACTAGAGCACCTAGATTTTTAAACTAATTTTCTTACTCTCTGTAACTGGTATTTTTGCCTTAGGTCTTAGTCCCTGTGATACATTCTGTAATGAGCCCTGGTGTTCTCCAGAATGTGAGCATCTAATTATTTCTTTCTCCTCCCCTGTCTGTGTTAAAGGTTCCCACTCTAGGCTAAACCTAATCTTTCCACGGCATCTGATGCAGCCCATAATGGTGTGTCCTCTGCTCGCCTTTCCATTGCCCACGTGGACCTTGCACCCAGCCTTTGCGTTCACCATGTGCCTCTGCTTTGTCTTTGTTGTGTTTTTCTGCCTGTACTCCCTTGATGCTTCACCAGTGAAACTTCTCCAGACACTCTCTGCAGTACAGTTTACAATAACGCCACCTTCATCACATTGTACTTGTCTTTTTCACTTAGTAGATTCTGAACACCTTCAAGTGAAGACTATTTGTATTTGTCAACCCAGTATCTAAGGCAGTGCCTGGCCAGAGACAGTGTTCAGCAGTGTTCAAGATTTAGGCAATAGAGGCTTAGACCAACAATAGGTTAAGTACATTTTAACCTGTTCTTGAGGTTGCATTCTCCAAAATCTGACCTAAGTCAGCAGAAGCAGAGTGTTTCATAGAGACAGTCATGGTGAGCTTCTTCTGCCCTGAAGATAATCTACGTGCTAGACATGACAGACTGACTGAGAGATGTTCTGAACTTCTAACTTGTGTAGCATGTCCAATGGTAAATTTGGTAGGGATGCATCAGACAGAGAATTGTAGTGCTCTAATATCATTACTGATTCAGGATACCAGTCTCAGATGCATCCAGTTTTTCTCTTCTCCCAAACTAATGAACTGTAGAGAAGGTCTATTTGCTATTTCATGCTTTTGTTTGGTACAAATATCAAAATATTCCTAGAGTTTATATGATCATGAATGTGTAAGCAGGTAAGGTAGCTTTCTAGAAGTTGTGAAAATTGCAGGACTAATGAGAGTCATTATCTTCAAAAATTTTCCTGACTACATTGACTATTCTTTATTCATTTGTGATTCTTTTGGAAATATTACTTTCTAAAAATTTCAACCCCATTGTTTATAGATTAAAGAGGTACTTTATTTATGTTTTATTAAGGTATAATTGACAGATAATATATTGCATATCTACCTATTATATAAATATATATCTATGTATATAAAAATGAAGAGAATACTTATCAAATATACAAAGCCACATATTTATGTGTGTGTTTCTGCTCTATTTCATTGATCTATCTTTTGCTAATACCAAATGTTTTCTTGATTTCTATAAATTTATAAGATTTTAAAATTATCTTTATGTTCTCTAGAGAAGGCAGTGGCACCCCACCCCAGTACTCTTGTCTGGAAAATCCCATGGATAGAGGAGCCTGGTAGGCTGCAGTCCATGGGGTTGCTAAGAGTCAGACACGACTGAGCGATTTCCCTTTCACTTTTCACTTTCATGCATTGGAGAAGGAAATGGCAACCCACTCCAGTGTTCTTGCCTGGAGAATCCCAGGGACGGGGGAGCCTGGTGGGCTGCTGTCTATGGGGTCGCTTTAGGTAAAGGTTCATTAGATGAAGGACCAGCAGTCACTAGAAATTGATTAGATTTGGAAATTCTACTGTTACTCATACTACTACTGCCATTACAAATAATTGTGTATTAAACCCTAAACACTTCATATATACGTTATTATTTAATAGTTGCTTCAAATCTGTGAGTTCAGCATTACTATCATTATTCCCATTTCACAAATGAGAATTGGAGGTGGGGAGTGGGGAGTAGAGAATTTAAGTATTTATTCAGTCATTAATAAAACAGAAAAAGCCTGAAAATTGAACTGAAATAGAGTTTAAAGTGCCAGAGCCTGGCATATAACAAAAAATGGTAGCCACTGTTGTACTATCATCATTATTATCATTATTATTATTCCTTATTTATATTAAATAATCAAATTTATCCAGCTAGTAAATGATAACAAATGATAACATGGGAATACCAGACCACCTAACCTGACTCTTGAGAAATCTGTATGCAGGTCAGGAAGCAACAGTTAGAACTGGACATGGAACCACAGACTGGTTCCAAATAGGAAAAGGAGTATGTCAAGGCTGTATATTGTCACCCTGCTTATTTAACTTATATGCAGAGTACATCATGAGAACTGCTGGACTGGAAGAAACACAGGCTGGAATCAAGATTGCCAGGAGAAATATCAATAACCTCAGATATGCAGATGACACCACCCTTATGGCAGAAAGTGAAGAGGAACTAAAAAGCCTCTTGATGAAAGTGAAAGAGGAGAGCGAAAAAGTTGGCTTAAAGCTCAACATTCAGAAAACGAAGATCATGGCATCTGGTCCCATCACTTCATGGGAAATAGATGGGGAAACAGTGGAAACAGTGTCAAACTTTATTTTGGGGGGTGCCAAAATTACTGCAGATGGTGACTGCAGCCATGAAATTAAAAGACACTTACTCCTTGGGAGAAAAGTTATGACCAACCTAGATAGCATATTCAAAAGCAGAGACATTACTTTGCTGACTAAGGTCCATCTAGTCAAGGCTATGGTTTTTCCTGTGGTCATGTATGGATGTGAGAGTTGGACTGTGAAGAAGGCTGAGTGCCGAAGAATTGATGCTTTTGAACTGTGGTGTTGGAGAAGACTCTTGAGAGTCCCTTGGACTGCAAGGAGATCCAACCAGTTCATTCTGAAGGAGATCAGCCCTGGGATTTCTTTGGAAGGAATGATGCTAAAGCTGAAACTCCAGTACTTTGGCCACCTCATGCGAAGAGTTGACTCATTGGAAAAGCCTCTAATGCTGGGAGGGTTTGGGGGCAGGAGGAGAAGGGGACGACCAAGGATGAGATGGCTGGATGGCATCACGGACTCAATGGACGTGAATCTGAGTGAACTTCGGGAGATGGTGATGGACAGGGAGGCCTGGTGTGCTGCGATTCATGGGGTCGCAAAGAGTCGGACACGACTGAGCGACTGAATTGAACTGAAATGATAACAAAGGAATCCACATCCAGTTATGTTAATTCTACAGCCCTCCATCTCAGTCTAAAAACTGTATGCATTTTTTGAAGCACAACCCTAAATTTGAGTACCCGGTAAATAAAAAGTAAACAACCAACTATGTCCTTGGAGAAAATACTAAAGAACAAGGGAAAGGATTTATCATTAAGATCCAGAAGAACATGTCTTTAAAAATGAAGAACTAAAAGCAAATTTCAGAGAAACATTTTATTTTCTTAGAAAAGGGGCTTACGTAAAATGAACAGATGAGAGAAGAGCTTCAATGAATAGAACATCATATGAGTTCATTCACCATTGCAATGAAAAGAATAAAATACTTAGGAATATATCTACCTAAAGAAACTAAAGACCTATATATAGAAAACTATAAAACACTGATGAAAGTAATCAAAGAGGACACTAATAGATGGAGACATATACCATGTTCATGGATTGGAAGAATCAATATAGTGAAAATGAGTATAATACCCAAAGCAAACTATAGATTCAATGCAATCCCTATCAAGTTACCAACGGTATTTTTCACAGTGCTAGAACAAATAATTTCACAATTTGTATGGAAATATAAAAAACCTCGAATAGCCAAAGCAATCTTGAGAAAGAAGAATGGAACTGGAGGAATCAACCTGCCTGACTTCCAGCTCTACTACAAAGCCACAATCATCAAGACAGTATGGTACCGGCACAAAGACAGAAATATAGATCAATGGAACAAAATAGAAAGCCCAGAGATAAGCGCACTCACCTATGGACACCTTATCTTTGACAGAGGAGGAAAGAATATACAATGGATTAAGGACAAATCTCTTTAATAAGTGGTGCTGGGAAAACTGGTCAACCACTTGTAAAAGAATGAAACTGGAACACTTTCTAACACCATACACAAAAATATACTCAAAATGAATTGAAGATATAAACATAAGACCAGAAACTATAAAACTCCTAGAGGAGAACAGAGGCAAAACCCTCTCCGACATAAATCACAGCAGGATCCTCTATGACCCACCTCCCAGAATATTGGAAATAAAAGCAAAAATAAACAAATGGGACCTAATTAAAATTAAATGCTTCTGCACAACAAAGGAAACTAGAAGAAAACTGAAAAGACAGCCTTCAGAATGGGAGAAAATAATAGCAAATGAAGCAACTGACAAACAACTAATCTCAAAAACATACAGACAACTCCTGCAGCTCAATTCCAGAAAAATAAACGACCCAATCAAAAAATGGGCCAAAGCACTAAATAGACATTTCTCCAAAGAAGACATACGGATGGCTAACAAACACATGAAAAGATGCTCAACATCACTCATTATCAGAGAAATGCAAATCAAAACCACAATGAGGTACCATTTCACGCCAGTCAGAATGGCTGCGATCCAAAATTCTACAAGCAATAAATGCTGGAGAGGGTGTGGAGAAAAGGGAACCCTCTTGCAGTGTTGGTGGGAATGTAAACTAGTACAGTCACTATAGAGAACAGTGTGGAGATTCCTTAAAAAACTAGAAATTGAACTGCCTTATGACCCAGCAATCCCACTGCTGGGCATACACACCAAGGAAACCAGAATTGAAAGAGACATGTACCCCAATGTTCATCACAGCACTGTTTATATTAGCCAGGACATGGAAGCAACCTCGATGTCCATCAGGAGATGAATGGATAAGAAAGCAGTGGTACATATACACAATGGAGTATTAACTCAGCCATTAAAAATAATACATTTGAATCTGTTCTAATGAGGTGGATGAAACTGGAGCCGATTATACAGAGTAAAGTAAGCCAGAAAGGAAAACACCAATACAGTATACTAACGCATATATATGGTAGAAAGATGGTAACGATACCCTGTATGTGAGACAGCAAAAGAGACACTGATGTATAGAACAGGCTTTTGGACTTTGTGGGAGAGGGAAAGGGTGGGATGATTTGGGAGAATGGCATTGAAACATGTATAATATTATATAAGAAATGAATCGCCAGTCCAGGTTCGATGCAGGATACAGGATTCTTGGGGCTGGTGCACTGGGGTGACTCAGAGGTGTGCTATGGGGAGGGAGGTGGGAGAGGGGTTCAGGATGGGGAACACGTGTACACCCGTGGCGGATTCATCTTGATATATGGCAAAACCAATACAATATTGTAAAGTAATTAGCCTCCAATTAAAATAAATAAATTTAAATTAAAAAAAAATTAGCAGGAAAACTAAAACTGGTTTCATACAGTTAAAATATGGATTGGAAAAATAAAAAAGATAGCTGATGTTGTGTAAATAATCACTGATACAGAGGACAAACTTGAGATATTTGTTCCAAAAGCAAAGGAAAAGAGCAGAGAGGTTAAAATTGGGGAAAAGGTTTATGATGGAAGAATAGAAAATCAAACATTAATTTAGGTTTTCATGTTAGGAAATCAGAAATTTTAGGAAAGAAATAGAGTCAAGGACAAATGAAGAAAACTATTATGAGCTAAAAATGATCTAAATATGCCGATTAAAAAGGCTGATATTCCTAGCCAATAGTAATAATATCGAAATATTATGCTGTTGCAGTTTTTGTATTTCATAAGTAGAAAGGAGAATCTTGTAGAGATTAGAGAAAACCAGTTACCTAAAGTTCTTTTAATGTTCGAGGTGTTTTATTTCTAGTCAAAGAGGATATAAATATAGTCTTTATTATTTGTTGTGTCAAAAAATAGTCCCTTATTTTCTTTGTAAAAATTTTGCTTGAAAACTTCTTGCAGTTGACAAAGTGATGCACCAAAAAAAAAAAAAAAAAATTAGAGAAAATCCTTAGATATATACTGATAGTTATATATATCCTGTAACTACTGTAACTAAAGAATTGCAGGTGGATTTTCTACCATCTGAACCACGAGGGAAGCCCAATAGACTAATAATAAAAATAATAAATAGAAATTTATGTCTAAGTAATGGACAGAGGAGCCTGGCAGGCTACAGTCTATAGGGTTGCAAAGAGTTGGACACGACTGAAGCAACTTAGCATGCAAGCCAAGTATTGAAAATAAGATTATAGACATAATTTCCTATTTAAAATGCAGTTCTTGAATATCAATATCAATAACAATAACAATTATCTGGGTCTCAATTTGCAGATCACTTTTTTTAATTGTTGTAAAATACATATAACTAAAAATTACCATTTTAGATGTAAAGTTCAGTAGTGTAACGTTTATTCATTTTGTTGAACAGCTGGTCTCTAGAACTTCATCTTGCAAACTGAAGCTCTGTACCCATTAAATAACAACTCTCTCTTCTCTCTTCCTCCATTCTTCTTTGTTTCTAGGAGTTTTTCTGCTCTAGATACCTCACCTAAGTGAAATCATACAATATTTGCCTTTTTGTTACTGGTTTATTGCAGACTACATTTTTAAGGACTGAAAAGAGGAAGAGATTTAAAGAGATTGGATAACTAAGAATGGCAGACTGATTTTGTCCTTTCAGGATAATTTAGTTTGGCTTTTGCTGAAGAGTCTCTATTGTTTGCTTTTATCTCTTTTTCTGCTTAGATTTGTTATCAGGGAAGCCTTCTCTTCGTGGAGTCAAGTACATTCTCAGCCACAATTGACATAATCATGTGTTGTTCTTTGTTGTCATTTGCTTGTTTTTTAATTTTTTTCTCTATTATATGGATAAATTTCCTGACAGTGAACTACCCTCATTTCTGAAATAAACTCTAATGATAATATAGCATATCATTCTTTTGATAACAGTATTATATTCAATTTAAATATATGAATTGAATGCATTCAGTTTTATCTAGGATTCTCAACGTTGCATTTAACTGCAACTTATGTTTGCATAAATGCATTACATGCGTTTATGTTTGCATGACTTTGGGTTGGCTGTTTGCTTGCTTTGTTTTGATAAGGGACATTGCACGTTTAGTTATTTAAACTTTGCTGTCCTAATGAAGAGTTATGAGAGAGCCTTCTTCATAAGGTAGCTTGTCATCATTCTCTACAGCCTGGGAACATGTAAATAGCATTGAGATTTGAAGGCAAAGTAAAGGATAGCTCAAATCTAGCTGTGCACCCGTCTGTACCTGATGCCATTTTTAAAGGTGGTTTTAAAAATACTTATTTATGTTGTCCTAGGATTTTCAAATTTTAAAGTACACCTGAGCTCATTAAGCTGCCGATTCTAAGCATCTCAGTGGAACCTGAGCTTCTGCATTTCTAATAAGCTCTCAGGTTATGCCAATGCATTTGGTTCTGGAATCACATTTTGAATAAAAAAAGACTAGCATGGTGGTCCCCAAATTTTGTTGCACATTGAAATCACCTAGGGAACTTTTAGAACATTTGCATGTCTGGGACACATCCATACCAATTAAATCAGAATAGCTGGGAGTGGAAACCAAGCATAAAGTGTTTTTCAAGAACCCCATGGGCTTCAAATGATCAGCGAATTTTGGGAACTACTGTGCAATTTGTTTTGTTCAGGTTCCACTTTGCTGAATTTTGGTTACTTGCCCATTTAAGTTTCAAAGTCAGTAAGTTTCATGTTTTAATCTCTCATAATTCTTTTAATGTATTTGGTTTCTATGGTTATGTCTCCCTTCTATTCTTGTACTTGAAGCTTGTAAATAATTTTTTTGTTTTGTTTGACTTTTTGGAGAATCATATTTCCTTTTTTGCTTTAAATATTCCTCTTTTTTCCATATTATTAATTTCAGCTTTTGTCTTTAATTCCCTTTTTAATTTTTCTTGGATTGTTCTGTTGTTTTTCTATGGCGAATAATTTTCCTTTTTTTTGGTCTTTTTTTCTTCATTGCTTCCTAGATAGTTGACAGTTTTTCTTTTGACTTTCTGTTTGATTCATTACTAATTTTCTTAATTTTCATGTGGTTAGAAGATATGGTCACTTTTTTTTTCGCTTTTAGTTTTATTTGCCAAAGATGAGACAGAGTGGCCTGATGGCCAGAAACAGTTCTCTGCTTTTAAGAATTTGTTAACGTTTTCTTTTTGGTAAAGGACATGATCAATTTTTATAAAATGTCTGTGGATATGCCAACAAAGTATAAGTTGTATTTGAATGATAGAAAGTGAGTCTTTATCTAGCAGTCATGTTCACATCTAAGAGAAATGTATTCTGAATTCTCACTATAATTATACTTTTATCAAGTTTCTTGTATTTTATTGGCTTTCATTTTATGCATTTTCCAGAATATTTTTGGTGAATGTGAGATATGTGATTTATCTTCTTCATTGATTATGTACTTCATTAATAATGTTCTTTATCCTGTTTATTGTAATTCACCTTAAATTGCATCTTAACCGTTGCTAATAGACACTGATTTTTTTTTTAATTTGCCGAAATTCTTTGCTTACTATTTTATTTTCAACATTTTGTTCTTATTCTCATTTTGTTTTAAGTATGTTCCTTAAAAACAGCTAGATTTTGTATGCTTTCGTTAATCTAATGCTCTCTATTGGATAATTCAGTTCAATCTTGTTGTAATGATTGATATACTTGATTTTATTCTTCCTATTTTACTTTATACTAATCATTTATTTTCACATCTTATATCCTTATTTTGGCTGTCTTGATTAGCTCCTATTACATTTTGTTTCCTCACTGTAAAATTCTACCTTCCCTTTCTTACTCTTAGAATTAAACACCTCTTTTGTTATTATTTGAAGATAATAATACAGCCTGACTTACAGTAATACATATTGACTTAGTGGTACTATGATTATCATCTGTATTTTAAAGAAGAGAAATAGGGGGCATAGAACAATTGCTTAGCTTTCCTTAAGTTTACATAGTAAGTGACAGAGTTAATTTATTAGTATACTTTAATGTGGTTTAATATAATTATATTAATTGTAGTATATTATAACAATATATAATATTTATTTTACTATAATGTCCATACAGTAAAAATAAACATAGTCCACTTAGTAAACCATAAAGTATATGTGCTAAGAAATTTTAAAACCTGCAAAAATTGATTTTCTTCAATAATTTGTAATAATACTATTTCAAGGCCAGACAATAGGAATAAATTTCTTGAAAGACTAATAGTTGTCTAAGAATCTTTGCTGAAACAGATTCTGGGAAGATGATTTTACCAGTGAGTTTTTCTAGACTTTCAACTTTTTGTATTTTATTTTCATAAAGGATAGTGACTCATCCAGTCCATTTTATGAAGCACACATATAACCCTGATGTAAAAACTTAGAAAATAAAATACAAAAATTCCTACAAAAGTATCCCACCTACATATAGGGAATTTGGAAGAAACTGTCAATAAACCAGTTCAACAGTAAATTAAAGAGGTATGTACCATGAACCAACAAAGATAATATAAGAAGTCTGTAATATGTAACAACAAAAAATGCTGTAAGGGATAAAAAGGATAATCTCTACAAGACCAAAAAGGCATTTAATAATAATAACTATTCTGATCAGAAAACTTTAAAAAACTCTGAGAAAACTAGAAACAAGTGAATATGTCAAATACTGAGAAAGAAATCAATCATCAATGAATAGCCAAATTATTACTAAAAGTATTCTCATTAATATTATGAGTAAATATTCCTGCTATCACTCTTATTATTTACATGTATTTGAATGTTCTCTTCAAAGAAATGAGAATGTCTCTGAAAAAATCCTACCTTATTATAATTAGTGAAAATTATAGCATTAATGTAATGATATCTTTTCTCTATCAACTATCCACAATTAAAAACAAATCCCATTAATATGTCTAATATGTAATTCTGGCAATGGGGAAGTGACATGAAACACTCACGATCTGCCCGAGGGAATATAAATTGGCAAAAACCTTTATGGAAAGTAGCTTGACAGTTTTTACCAAGAGCTTTAAAAGAGTTTATGTCCTTTGACCCAGTAATTCCACTTCTGGGAACTCCAGCCTAAGAAAATCACAAGAATTGCTGACAAAGATTTGTGTACAAGGATGTTAATGGCAGTGCTGTTTATAATATTTTTTAAAATGGGAAATAACCTAAAATGCCAAACAATAGGAGAGTGGTCAAATAAAGTATGATACAGCCATGCAGTATAATATGATACAGGCATTAAAATCATGCTATTTAATTTAAAGGAAAGATATAATGTTAATTAGGAAAAGTCAGGATATGCATTTATTTAAATTTGATATCAATTTTATAAAAATACATGTTTATATGTTATGTAGGAAAATTTTAATGGACTGGAAGGAAAAACTAAACAAACATAAAAAATATATTAATGTAGTACTATCAGAGTGTGTTAAAGTCAGAAAAGTTCTCTCTGTCAGATCATGTAAATAACCATCAGGGATTTACATTTCATATTGAAGCACAAACTTCATTCTAAACTAATACTAAAATATTGTCCTTAGCTGTAGGCTGAGGTTCAGTCTCTGTGCAGAGAATCATTGCCTTTGCAATAATTAGTGTATCTATTTTATAATCATAGTTTCCATCCTTAACCATGGACAGTTCAGACCAGTTAGGAAACTGAAGAGAGCCCTGTCTTAGAAAATCACCAGCTTGTTAGGTTTTGTAGCTGAAGTTTTATGAAGATCAGCAAAGAGTTAGTATGAAATAATCTAGTGTTCTTGCCCTTTGCATCCATTAGCAAAAGGATTTAGGCATCTTTACACTCGGTTGAAGGAAGTGAATAATTGGAATCCCACAGCTGGAGCATGCCTGTGTGATATCCAGTGTCCTCTTCTTTTTCCAAATGCACAACGCAAGGAAACAGGAAAACCGCCATGTAAGAAAGAGAGGACTCTAAGTGTTTCAGTGGGCTTTTGAGACACTCTTATCCAATTTCCGATCCATAATGAGAATTCTTAAATGCAGTAGCGGGGGGAGGGGTCTTGATATCCACTGGGAAACCCCCTATGTTTGCAGATACAAGTTTTCTCATCTGTAAAATGGTAACAACTTGAGGATAACTACGAACTTGGCATGAACTCACGCTTTCTAAGATTTTCGTAGCTTGGCGTGTCTTGGTTATTATTACCTTTGCAAGGTTTCACATTCCTTTCTAGGACTTTTCTTATTGGGTGACAAACCTGTTTACTGAGCCAAAAAACAGTTCCTGGACTATGCAGAATAAGTCTAATCCACCATCTACATTAACAGTCCTTCAAATACTCGAAGACAGCTTTCATGAATTTAATAACTGCTTTCTGTGGGTTTTTTTTTTTTTAATTTCAAGAATAGAACACAGTAGACCATAAAAATGAGCCATTATCAGTCTTCCTTTGGATTTTCTGTGTGAATGTTGTTTAACATTTAAATGGTGCTGATTATAATTTGAGATATTAGCAGTTAGATATGCCATTGTGTCACTCTGTTATTGTTTGTAAAGGAGGTTAAACACTATATTAACTTCTGAGCAGTGATTTATTGTTGCTTTTGTTAGAGAAAAATAAAAAGTGTAAAATAATATAATTTGATATTGCCTTTGAGAATTTTCAGTTTGCAAAGGTCTTTATTTCCTACTCAATTTTATTTTTTAAAAAGCATACATGTAGTGTAAATACAGCATCACATAAATGCTAAGTTGTTCTTTGCTTCCTGGCATAAGCTGTTGTGTAATATTGCTCTGTAACCATTAAGCAGCTGCTCTGTCTCAGAGATGCTCATATTTCCTTTGGTAGATAAAGGGAGTTTGCTAAATGAATGTCTCCAAATTGCTTTAAGATCTTTGGCCTTTGTGTCAGCTATTCTAGATTCACAGTGGTCTATATAACACATGCAAACCATGTTTTTAGAAGGCCCCAACAGCCTGGAGGTTACAGATGGGGTTGTGTTAACAGCAAGAACCTGCGTTGTGCTGAGTCTTACCTTCTATACTGCATAGCAGGGCTCATGACTCGCTGCATGATCCTCTCCAGTTATTTTCCCAGAGTCCTTAAGTACTATCTCTTGTATGCTTGTGAGCAAGCACAATTAGCTGTCCAAGTACCGTATCACCCCCTGATTCTTTTCTTTAGGCTGCCTCATCTTGGGTAATGCCTGTCCACTGTAAAGGCTGTGTTGCATGCAGAGATGCATGAAGGGGGCAGCTGTCTGCTTCGGGTGTCTCTCCCAGGCTTCCAGTTGGCTAATTCCCACCAACCCCCGTCCCTGCCCCACATAAGGTCATGGTGTCATTGTTATCTTGCTATGCCCCATGCAGGAGTGGAGCCCAGTGGGACCTATGATGTTGCAGTTTTGCTTGTGGGTGCCAAAGCAGTTTGGACCTACTTCTAATGCCTTTCACAGTTTTAGTAAAATAGCTCTTTCAGTTTTCCTTGTAGATCCAAATTCCTTGGAACTCGGGGAATTGGGGATAGGGAGTGGAGAAGCATCCTGCAACATTCTGAATTGCCTTTCCTTTTCCATGTGATAGTCATTGTGTCTGTCTGTGTGTGACTGTCTTACTTTCTTCTTCCTGGTAGGATTACCTTGAGGTGACTATTTGCTACCTTAGGATTTGGTTCCTCATGGACCACTCATCACTCCATCTTGAGCGTGAAGCAAATAGAGTCCTGACTACTCTGGAGTAATAAGGAAATGAACTTCAGATAATATCCATATAGTGAAATGTTAGCCTGTATTGTTCAGTCACTAAGTCATATCTGCCTCTTTGTGACCCCATAGATTGCAGTACCCCGGGCTTCCCTGTCCTTCCCTATCTCCCAGAGTTTGCTCACATTCACGTCCCTTGAGTCAGTGATGCCATCCAACCATCTCGTAATCTGTCACGCCTTTCTTCTCCTGCCCTCCATCTTTCCCAGCATCAGGGTACACGTGGTATAATTTGTATAAATAAATTGAAATATTTACCATTTATTCACTCATTTGTCAATTTATAAATATTTGTGAACTGTTTGAACACTGCTAGTGCCTTGGTAGTTATTTTATACTAAATGCCTAGAGCTGTACATTAGTTACACAACAAAGTTAGAGATATAATCTGACTGTAATCATTACACTTTCCCTTTCTGCCCAATAACTTAAATAAACTCCTAAGCAAACAAATTCCAGGGAATAACAAGAATCAGTAAAAGTATCCTTCAGTCTTGAGCTATCTTTATCTTCATTGTTATAAAATTATTAAGGTATGCATTTGTGACCATGTTTCAAAAAGTTGAATTTTACAGTTTTTTTCTGCAAGTGTTTGCTGGTTAGTGTATATGTGGGCTCTGAGTTACTTGTTAGGGGAGAAACAGAGATGAACAAAACCCAGTTACTGCCCCAAAGAAGAAAAAACACAAGACTTGAAAACAGTTATCTTAGAAAACTTGAATGTACAAAGTGATGTAAAGTAAGTACAAACCCGGTGCTATGTGAATATAGAAAAAGAGATCAATTTTAGCTGGCCTAGGGGTTGGGAGAGGAGGGTGGAGAAGCAGTTTATGGAGCAGGTGGTGGCTGAGCTGGACACGGAAGGCTGAGAGTTGAGTGTGGATAGAGGGCCTTCTGATCAGAGGCAGCTATGTGAGAACGGCATGAGCGTGGGCCTTTACAGAGCGAATAACCTTGTCTGGTTGGTTAAGCACGCGAGCTGTCATCATGATAAGTAAAGTCTCTATATTTAATGTACTTGTCATATGTGAAATGTTGACTATACATAAAGTACAGTGTAAGCTATTATACTTTAGAACAACAAAAACAATAATGATAACCAATCAGGAAATTAAAACTGTCTTGTCTCCAGCTACAGAGCGGGAGTTGATGTCCTTTTCTGTCTCAGTGGCTTTTAGCGCTTGGTACAGTGGTATCTATCTGAAAGTTTCTCAGTAATCACTGAAATGAATTCAGCCTGACAGAAAATTAACTGCTCAAGAAGTAGGCGTTTCTTAAAATAGAGCTGCATTAAGTGGGGACATTTAGTTCTTATCCTCTTAAAAATGTATATCTTTTCTAAAGTAATGATTTAATATGAGACCTGAGTTTTATCACCAGCTGAGATCTCATAATTTCTTCTCATTCTTTCATTCTTTTTTCTAAAGAAGGTGAATGGATGGATATAAAACAGTGTTCAGACAGCCTTCAGACATATACAGCTCCTCTGTTTATTCCCAACAGTGAAGTATATGTACTAATTAAATGATTTTCTGTCTTTTCATGCTATGTATGGTTAAAAAGTAGGGAGGTGACTCTCATTCTGGTTAAGTTTCTAAATGGTTATTTATAGTTATCTTGAGACTGGAATTCAGTGTGTATATTTCAGTGTGTGCGTGATTGTTGCCTCCATGAGCCAGTCCTAATTTATTGGTAATGTTTAATTGTGCCTACTCTGCATTTATAGTTTTATCTCACTTATTCATAACTCTGTAAAGTAGCTAATTTTATTGATATTATCTTTAATATATGAATGAAAACTCTGAGGCACAAAGAGTCTAATGTTCCAGGACAATTATTATTATTAATTCCTATAAGTTCACTATTAATTACTATGATTAATTATTCCAGGATGCCATGGTGGCAAAGTGTAGTCAGGAGTCAAAGCCCAGCTCTTTGACGTGAGTGTACCATGTTGCTAAACCACTCGTGCCTGTCTTTCCTACACTAAATCCAATCTCTCAGTCAGCCCCAAAGTGCTCTGCAGCATTGGATCAAATTGCCATTTCTTGGAATTTAGAGTTTTTCCCTGGAAGCATTCGAATACTGAGGATTTTCACACTTATTCTCTCCCTGGGGCAGCGGAGAGTATCCACATTCCATCTACCTGAGGTGTTCTTCCCCTAAACTTTCTTCTCGATGGCTAGAACCTGGCGACAGGACAGTCGGTGAGAGTCCCATCTCCAGTCCTGGGCAGAGCTAGGCCAGCCAGAAAGCCTGTTTGACTTAACTCTGGCTCCTGACCGGTGGAGGTCCCTGAAGGGTCAGGAGGCATTCCTGGAGGTCTGGCCTCACCACTGTTTGCCAGAAAAAGGATCCTGTTTTTGAAATGGAGTACCAGGGAGTGGCAGCAGGGTGAGAAAGCAGTGAAATTGTGTGAGGTATATTAAAGGTGCACGGAAATAGGCCCGTGTGAAGTATTTGCTCTGTGTGCCGGTTCTGCTTTTGTGTGATTCAGGAAGGGAACAAAGGTGGGAGGGCTGGTAACAGCAACTCACTTTTCTTTACTCAGGGAAGGATTTGTTAAAGAACAGTGGTTTCCAGAGATCTTTGAAGTAATTCCAACAAGGTGCTAATTGTGGTTGTGGTTTTCCTTTTTCTTTCTTTCTTTCTTTTTTTTTTTTTTTCAAATGGTTGGACTTTAGTCTACCAGGTGCTACTGACCAAGGGCCCCTAAACCTTCATTCCCTATGCATGAGCCAGGCAAATAAAACCAGACCAATTGCCTTGTACACTTGGAAAGTTACAATTTTTTTCTGAGAGATTATTTAGCTTCTAAACTGTAAACTTCTGTTTTAAAAGACCCAGTTTGCATTTCTCCAGCATTTTGTTTTTAACGTGTCTTTGTTGTACGCATACTTGGTTTTTAGTCGAACCTTCGGTTTGAAACACTTGAGTGAATTCTAGTGTTAAATCATTTATTTGCTTCCTGCTTATGTTGATCTCTTTCCTCTTGATGTTTATTTTCAGGATACCTTGAGGATAGTTTTGTAAAATCTGGAGTCTTCAATGTATCAGAACTTGTGAGGGTATCCAGAAGTAAGTAAACTCTTATTATTTAATTATACACTATGACTTAAAATGTCTTATATTTTGAAAGTGAAATACAGTATGAAGGGAACTATGTATTAGGAGAATTTGAGCTTCTAAAATCTCTAACTTTTTGATTTCACAAGTGAATTTGTCTGGCTTTCTGAAATATTTGCATTTAAATCAGTACTTTTTGTAGTACAAAAATAATTTGGAGTTTGTTCTGCTTGCTGTGTTGTTGGTGTTCATTTAATTCACTGTTCACTCTGTGACCATAGATGGTCATTTATATCAAAGGAAGTGTGATTAATTAAATGTACTCGGTGTTGTTATGATAACCCACATAAGTTTCCTGTAGATAAGTGCTTTTTCATTTTGCTAACATTTTGGTGGGGGCTTGGAGATGTACAGGATATACACGCTAACAGGCAGAGTGTAGAGGGATGCAGAAATTAACTTTGCAGATTGTGGTTGGATATAGATAGAAAGCATTGTTATCCAAAACAATGCCAAATTGTTTTCACTGGCCACCTCACCTGAGACACCATTCTTGGCAGCTGGGAGGAGAATTTTCTCGAGTAAGTTTACCTGGTCAGCTAACTAAGCAAGGAGGAAGTTTTCTTGATCACCTCTTTTAGTTATTATGATGGTGTCTGCAGATATAGGTAAGAGGCAGTTCTGATCTCATTGATTATGCTGAAGGGAGTGACTCATTTCTACTTGCTCTCTTCTTTGATTTAGCTTATGTATGTACCTTTGATAGCTGTATTTTCACCTGGCATTTTGATAGGGAGTGTCACAGTTTGAAATGGTTTATTCAGATGATGTAGGGCCACTCTGGTCCCTGTTTAAGCTGTGTTTTTCACTTGGGTCGAATTCAGAGGTCATGAACAAGAATTATGATGATCTAAAAAGAAAAAAAAAAAAGAGTTGCTGAGGCTAAGTATAGGTAGTACTTCAGCATGGCATTCAGTGAAGTAGTCTCCAATGCCATAGGTGACTTTGTCTTTGGAACTGTAGTTTCTCAAATTCAGATTTCTGAAGTGACTAGTGCACCTAGCCTGTGTTTCAGAGCTGTAAATAAACATTTAAGACTTTAGTAGCATCCTTTCTGACATAATTCTGCAGTGGATAAATATTATGCCCCAAATACTTCTGGCTTTGTCTGTTGACTAAGGAGTAGTATAAGTGACCAGAACTTCATATCCTGTATCCCTGTGTCTATTGCATTCATGTTTGCTAGGCAAGAGGATTTTGGTGGTCTATTTCACTGACCAAGGCCATGAGACTTCTGTGTTTTTCCTGATCAATATGTGTTGTGCTAAGACTGCAGTATTTGAACTTTTTATGTTTATTTTTAATTTGTAAAGGAACGTGCCTGAGTGACTTACTACCACTTAATAGCATTGTGTAAGAAAGGGAGTATTTGAAGGTGTGTGTGTGTGTGTGTGTGTGTGTTGCTCTTTAGCAGAGAGGCTATGCTGCTACAGTTATGAGACTTTATGAAATTATTTGTTTAAATTTGTAATTTTCTCAGTTTTATGTT
The DNA here is from genome assembly GCF_042477335.2 of Ovis canadensis. Taxonomy (NCBI): domain Eukaryota; kingdom Metazoa; phylum Chordata; class Mammalia; order Artiodactyla; family Bovidae; genus Ovis; species Ovis canadensis. Next base: position 83,262,251 of record NC_091246.1, on the reverse strand, counting down.
TCTATCCTTCTTATAAGGATAATAGTGTTATCTGTCAGAAAATATTATTAGTTCCTCATTAGAGGTAACATTATGTTAGATGCTATGGGAGAGCCATATAAAAACTTATAAAAACCCATATTGATACTGTGAGAAATCTGAATTTGAAACTTAAAAAATGTATTTCTGTAACAGTTCAGAAGTGAGGTAAATTTAACATACATCATTCATTCTTTCTTAAATCACACTCTCCTCTCTTAGAGATTTTTAAGTTATCTGTTATAACAAGCATTACTGATTTGTAATTAGTATGTTAATTATCTATATTCATTCATTAGCTAATTAATTCAGCAAACATTTTCTATCCCATATGTAAATAGGTGTCTCTGAAATGCTTGAGAAGTTATTCTCCTAAGTGTTTAATATATCTACATTATAACCTTATTTATACAATTGAACTTCATTGTTTATGAAATAGGGTTTGCTAAGTAAACATCAACTTCAGCACAACCCTTTTGCTGTACATCACAAATTCTGACTTGAGGGTTTACGATATGTTAATGGTTTCTGTCCTGTGGGGTTTTACTCTGGTATGACCCTCTAATGTGCATGTTGACTTTAGCTAATGAAGCTGTTCAATTTTAGGATAGTGATCTTTCTGGTGAACGATATTATCTCCATCTTAAAAGTTGATTTAGGATCAGCTTTTGGAGTGAGGAGAACAATAAGAGAGATTAAGGGTTGCCCTCTAACCCTTAGAATCTGAGGTTCTTCTGAGCTTGGTTTCTAAGAGGGTATTGGCAGCCTCTTAAACATGATTTGCAGCCTTAAGGCCCCTTGCTGCTCTCTGGGAGAGGTGCTAACAATGATCTTTGCATCTGATAGAAGTTTTTCCTGAGGCTTTTAAATAGGCCTATCTGCCGGGACTTGCTGTTCTTACACACTTTGTCATTAGATAATTTTTGTGCATGTGCTGTTTTAGAATTTGGCCGTGTTCATTATTAATCTACTTTAATTTCTGTAATCTCCCATTTAGTGTCAAAATCTACAGTACATTTTCTATTGCTTGTGTGTAAATCTGTATACAAAATGCTTTTGTTTTTTCTTAAGCCATGACTAAAGCTTTACTCTCCGTCTTGTCCTCACACCCCTGCCCCAGTTTTAATGAGACTTAGTTGACATGTAGCACTATATAATTTTAAGGTATATAGCATACTGACTTGACTGACATACACTGTGAAATACCATAGTAAGTTTAGTTAATGTCTATCATCTCATGCAGTCATGCAGCTGTCAGAAAGAGAGAGAAAGAGAAAATGGTATTTCCTTGTGATGAGAACTCTTAGGATCTACTCTCTCAACTGCTTTATATGTATATATATATATATATATATATATGCTACATTAGCTATAGTCATTGTTTTGTACATTACATCCCCAGCATCTATTTATTTTATAACTAGAAGTTCGTACATTTTGCCGACTTCCTCCAATTCTCCCTCCCCACTAATACCCACTTCTAGTAAACTTTTCTATGAGCTTGTTTTTTGTTTGTTTAGATTCCACATGTAAGTGAGATCATACAATATTTGTAAATAAATTATTTGTGTTGCTTCCTTGATATTTTGAAATAATCCTTCTGGTACAAAATTTAGAAAAAAAATAATATTTCCAAAGATCTGTAATTGTCATTTTCCTATAAATTATACCTAGTATGCTTATGGTCAAGCAATCTGTGTTGACTGTCATGCCATATGTTTATTAAATAGGAACTACAAATCTTTGTCTAAATATTGCATGAGCTTAATAAATTGCAGCTAATTGATATAAGATATAACATGTAAGTTTCCTGTTGGTAACTCAGTTCTTTGAATTGTATCCATTATTACCGTCGAAAGCCAAACAGATTGTTTTACTTTCACTGAGCCCCTCAAATGCCTCCTTCCAGCACTACTCTGCCTTCCAATGTCACGTAGAACATGGTTCTAATAATAAACTTTAAAGCATGTGGTTATTGTGGGATTTCTTACCTTGCATTTTTTTCAACCTCTGGTGTACCTCAAGCCACAACAAGCAACTACATTTTAACTGTCCAAAGAACTGAAGCCATTAGGCATAGTTATACATTGAAAACTAGCATGTTTATATAAAATGAAGCTAAATCATATTATGTAATATGAACAACCTAACAGCAGGCAGAAACTGCAGATCTTTACAGCTGAGACTAATCTTGTATGTATTAATTTATTTTGACTTAATTTTTAATAGAGCTATATCCAATTGTATATTCCTTAATTATTTCTCTGCCATAAAGCGTGTACCTTCTAATCACATTTTCTAAAAAGATGCTTTGTTAGTCTTGGCCTGCCTGATATTGAAATACAGTTCAACTGATAGTGAACACATTTCAGATGTCTATTAAAAATTCTACGTAAGAAAAATTCCTTGAAAATCAGTGGTCCCTTTGGAATTTTATACTCAACATGAGGTTAATTTGGAGAAAGGGGAAGATAAAGTGGACTCTCTGTTGTAGTGTGAATCTCAGAGGCTCTAGAGTTTTGTTGCCATGGGCTAGAATAGACTTTCCCTCATTGATGATCTTGAAGGCCTGGTGAAAACAGGTGAAGAAGTAGAATTTATTCTTAATCATTGTCCTTTGACTCCAGCCTGGCTGATCTCCACCTTGCATGTCATCTCTGCCCATGACCTTGCTCTTGTAGCAACTGCTATTTAGAGTAACTTCCCTTTAGTACCCACCTCATCCTCTAGAGCCCTGGGCCAGCTGTGGCTTTCTGCAGATTTCTTGGACCATTCAAGCTTATATTGGATGCTTCTTCCCTTGAAATCCTATAGCATTTGTTGATCATGTCATTCTTTTGGAAGTTTCACTATAATCTGCATTATGCTTGTATTTCCGTGCTTTTCATGACTGTTTTGTTTACCCAACTTGTTGCCCAATGTGTCTTATTACAGACAGGAACTATGTTATATCTCAGACAGTTTTGTGTCCCTTTCGGCACCTGTCAGTAATGGATACAATAACTTGTTGAATGCACAGACCTTCAGTGGATAGATTCATTTGTACCTATTTACTGCTATTCATAGGTTTTTGGACCATTACATCTTTGCTAACCACTGTAGGTTGCCAGGGAAGAGTTTTGGGGGAGAAAGCAAGGAAAGGGAACTCACACTTGTTGAATATCTGTTATCCACTAGGCATCATGATAGACTTTTATCACTCCTTACCTCATTTCATCCTCAAAATAGTCATATTTGATAGCTTATTATAATTCTCATTTTACAGTTTAGGAAACTGAGGTTTATAGCACGTAAATGGCAGAGGGAGTTAAAATATTAAGTCTGTCTATTTCCCAGTACTCTCATTCTAATACAATGTGCTGCCTGAAAGATTTATTCAAGAGGTTTAGAAACCAATTTTAAAAATTTAAAAAGCTGTAATCCATGGTATGACAACCAATACTTACATAAAAAATCTCAGTTCACAATATATCAGCAAACTAAAAAGACTTCTTGATTTATACCTTAAAGTATAAAACTCCTAGAGTATATTTTAAATGACTTATGAAGTTGGGCATATAAACTTTTTTAAAAACAAGACATAGAGTAAAACTGTACTTCCCATTCATATATGAAACCAAATATGTATTTTGAAAAAAGAAATCTTGACTTTTATTTCATATTTGTTGATTTTACTTATATACTTGCCTAATACAATAATTATTTTTATATCAAATAATTATAAATATGATATCTAATGTACTTTAATATTAATGTTAATATTATTATAAAATAATATTTTTATGGAAATATTTTAATTTGATTTGTTTAACAATAATTTGATTTTTAAGAGCTGAGTTAGTACAGAGGGGCTTGCTTTGTCCTGAGCAATAATCAGCATGTGTGTTCCCGGTGGCGCATCCATAGACTAGTGGGATGGCAGATGTAGTGACGGCTAACAGTAAGGACTGAATAAAGAAGCTTGGGCAGTGCGAGTAGAGGAAGGGATAACCAGTGGTGACTGTTTTAGTGCCTTGAGTTTCCACACTTGAACATTGGCATAGTGAGGATGCTTGCAGGTCTTAACCAGTGGATGGTTGATACTAGAGTCTTAAGGGAAAGAGAATTCCTCTCATCCTCGCCCAGAGGCATGGAAAATATGAGATTATTATACCTGAATAGAGATGACAGTACGAAATGCCATTCCCAATGCTCTTTTTGTTGTCTTATTCCTCAGCGCCCATAACCCAGGGAACTGGAGTCAACTTTCCAATTGGAGAAATCCCAAGCCAACCATACTATCATGACATGAACTCGGGGGTCAATCTTCAGAGGTCTTTGTCTTCTCCACCAAGCAGGTAACTGAGAGAGGAACTGCTTTTCTTCTCAGTCTGATATGCAAATAAGTAGGTAGGGATACATGCACATAGATACGTTGGCCAGTAAACACAGGGAAATAAAACAAACAGTTCAAGATTTTTTGCTGATTTTTCACAGAGTTTTAATCTTTCTTGGTTAAACGTATTTTGAAATTTGAAAGTTAAGTGTAATTGTTGTTCAGAGCATTTTAAACAATCATTTCGGGGGTGGGGGGACAAGGGAACTATGAAAATGTATTAATATGATTTTTATCTTCTATGAAGTATTGTAATTTCACAAGTCATATAATTATTTTGGGGTGACCTTAAAAATGATGTTGCCCTGGTTTAGGATTGATCCACCCAACTTTTATCCTAATAGCATGTCCAAACTGGGGATAATGAAGTGAAAAATAAAATGTATCATTTATTTAACTTTAAAAGGCCTTATTCTAGGCCACAGGTTTGCCAAGTTCTTCAATTAGTTGATGCTCTTTGAATAATTTAGTTAACTTTTAGTTACCAGTGAAAGTATTACCTGCTCTGAGATTTGGCTGAGCCAGTTGGGAAAGAGCTACAGTGAGGTGACTTTGTCTTTTAGTTAGTTCTCTGCTGACATTCTCATTTTTCTCTCTTAACCTTCTAATTGTAACCTTCAGGAGTTTAAAAGGAAATCTTCTATTTAAATGAGGGAAAATTAGCTTGGAAAGTTATTGTGCATTAGAATGTCATGATATGTTCCTTTATTGTAGAATGATAGAAAAGGACTGAGTGAAAGAGAAGGCAAGATAAACAGATATTGTAGCTTTATTGGGGTTTTTGGAGGTCGAATCTTCAATACAGAAAGACCAATCTCATCTTCAGAGCACTGAAAATACCCATGATCAGATAAAAGATCCTACATGAATTCCAGAGCAAAACATGTATTTTATAATATCAACTTTAAAAAATAAAAAAATCTGGGTAACCATTTTCCTATGCTAGTCTCAGTAACAAAAATTAATTGCATTTGGATTAATTATGGGGTGGTGCACATTTGTACATTTATTAGCTAATTTAATTGTGTGTCATTTATGGTCAAACTGTGTTTTCCTATAGGAAAATTTCATAGCAAGTATTAGGTTTATTATTAAAATTGTCTGTGATATGGTAATTTGTTTAAAATGCTTTGATTTTTCTAAATTTAAAATGTGAATAGTAATATTTTTATTTTATATGATGGATCGGTATCTTGTCCACCAGCTCTTTCCTCATGATCATTCAGTATTAAATACAATACTATGTCATTTAGAATAAAAAAGTTTTAAAAAACATTTATCTTTTATTTCCTTGTAAAAATCTTTTCTCCCTCATTTCAAGTTTTCCTGTATTTACTGTTGATTCACAGATGAAAGAATTAGATTGAAGGAGGGGTTTAAAAATACATTCTAATTTTGGATACCCTAGAAAGAAACTAAATATCTACTATTTATTCTCACTGTGAATTAACACTAATAGAAATTGCCATCTTCTACATAATTTTAATAGTTTGGGAGTTGTGAGTTAAATCTTAATCACAAATGTATCTATGAGTATACCCAGACATGCGCATGTTTCCAGGATTTTGAAAGAGTACAGTCTAGGAAGTCAGGCTGCTACAATTAACATGCTCTGGACAATTGATTTTCTTCAAATTTGTCTTCCTACTTGTAATAAAATGGAGGATTGGATTATGTGTGTGGCTTCTAAAGTCAGTTACAACTCTGAAATCCTATGATATTAGGTTTTTTATCACTGCTGCTGCTAAGTCGCTTTAGTCATGTCCGACTCTGTGCGACCCCATAGACGGCAGCCCACCAGGCTCCCCTGTCCCTGGGATTCTCCAGGCAAGAACAGTGGAGTGGGTTGCCGTTTCCTTCTCCAATGCATGAAAGTGAAAAGTGAAAGTGAAGTCACTCAGTTGTGTCCGACTTTTAGTGACCCCATGGACTGCAGCCTCCAGGCTCCTCTGTCTGTGGGATTTTATCACTACCTCAAGTTTATTCAGAAGATTTCCTTTTTTTAGTTTTTACCTGCATGAGTGTGAATAAGAATTTTTTTTTTACTTTAAGGAAACAATATCCATTTTCATATTCATAACTGTTTAATAGAATATTGGTGGAGAGATGAAGGCATATATTAAGCAATATTGCATGTGGCATAGAATAGCTTTTTAATTGTGGCTCTAAATATTCATTTTTCTTAGTTATAGTGATAAAACCATGTTTTCTTTATTAAAATATATTATTTTGGAATTATACCATTGGGTTTGAATTTGGCAATGACGATTTTCATGGTTGACCTTAAGAGTAAAGGATCAGCAACTGTATTTTTTTTTAGGAAAAGGTAAATAAGAATATATGAAACAGTTTATAATCAGAGAAGTACTATAAATTTTTAATATTATTAATTATAGGGTTACTACTAATAATTACTATTTAATAAGTGCCGCCACTAAATGTATGAGCTGTATATTTAATAACTCATTTAATCCTCCCTACAATTCCCCTTTGAGCAATGTTTTATTGTTTCCATTTTACAGATAATTAAATTGAGTTTAGAAAGGTTATGGACCTTACTTATCTATGAATTCATATGAGAGGATTACATTGTTAATGGCAAGTACTGTACAAATGAACATTATTAATATTGATAATTATGATTTAGGTGCAATCTTAATAACAATTTTTAAGTTAGTATATATATCACATTAAGAATTCACTTTTTAACTACCAAAAATAGTATTTTACTACTGGAAATACATTTCAAAAGGTAAATATAAGAGACATCCTATTCATTACACAAATATAATTCTACTGTTATAATAAATGATACAAAAAACTGGAAATGCTTGCTACTCCTGTTGATGTCTTGAATACTCACCATTATTTCTGGGATATTATTACTTGTGTTTGTGGAAATTTCTCCAGCAAGAATATTCTTAGATTATAAACTTTTAGGTGATACACATCTTCCTAGAATTCCCATTAACATTAACTGTTGTCATATTTTAACAGCAAAAGACCCAAAACTATATCCATAGATGAAAATATGGAACCAAGTCCTACAGGAGACTTTTATCCCTCTCCGAATTCACCAGCTGCTGGAAGTCGAACATGGCACGAAAGAGATCAAGGTGAGTGATAAGGAGTCGCCTCTAGGGACAATGGAGGAAAATGTCAGCTCCTTCCATAAGTTTCATTTAGTCAAAATTTCATAATTGAATCAATATGGATTATATTTCTTCACGAAATGATTGCAGTACAGTTTTTTTAAGGTCATGTACTGATCAAATCGGAGAAGGCAATGGCAACCCACTCCAGTACTCTTGCCTGGAAACTCCTTTGGATGGAGGAGCCTGGTAGGCTACAGTCCATGGGGTCTCGAAAAGTCAGACACGACTGAGCTTTCTCTTTCATGCGTTGGAGAAGGAAATGGCGACCCACTCCAGTGTTCTTGCCTGGAGAATCCCCGGGACGGGGGAGCCTGGTGGGCTGCCGTCTACGGGGTCACACAGAGTCGGACATGACTGAAGCAACTTAGTAGCAGCAGCAACTGATCCAATGTTATTGAAGTTACAAAATTCCCATATATTTACGTGTTTATTAAAATTGAACTTTTTTTTTTAGACAGAGTAATCTTTTAGAAACCTCAGTATGTATGTGACTAATGATGGTCTGGCCATATTAGTTGGTTGGATTATAGCAGGAGCATAAATTCTCATTCAGTCAGATCAGTTTGTTCCTCTTAATGGGGAATTTTAAGGTGGAGCCAAACTTTAAGCAGTTCTCAGGTGCCAGTTACTGAAAGTTCTCATTTAAAAGAAACCATGCTTTCTTTTGGAACTAGGTACAATGTGAACAATAAATAAAAGTGTGATATTAGACACTTGGTGTCTGAGTCAATCTAGTTATTTCTTCTAGATGAAACTATAACCTAACTCTAGGGCAGCTCTAGGAAAAAATATAAATTTCAAAATTTCAAAATTGACTCTCTAAATTCATACTTTGCTCTTTTTCTTTCTTAAAGTCTACTGGGTTAAATATATTTCATCAGATATACTCATGCCTTTTTGCCACAGTTAGAGGGAGATTATTAAACATGGATGCAAAGATTAGCTAACAATCTTTGTTGGTATGTGTGCAAAAATGACTTATAGAGCAGAACAAAGTGTATTTGAAAGTTGTCTTTAAAATTCTCCATTTAATTAAAAATGTAAAAAAAAAAAAAGCTCATTATCAGTGGTTTTCAGTCCATAACTTGGGCGAGTGTATCTGAGGGTTGAGGAGTTGCATGTCCAGTAATCTCAGGAAACCAAATAGTCCTGAAGCTTAGCAGTTAAAGCCAAAATTCAGGATTCCCTTTCTGCTGCTCCATGTTTTTCTACTGAGTGCCATAGGATTTAAAGAATGGTGAAATAGTCTTCATGGAGGAATTGACATTGAGTCAGGTGGAGTCGGGTGGGTCTCCTTTAGCATGCTGAGATTTTAACCTGTAAAGCAGGGGGCAGGGTGGATGAAGACAGTAACAGAGTAACAGAGTCAAGCACTGAGGTGGGGAAGTAAGTTTCCGAATGGCCGTGTGTGTGCCCTGTGGCTGGCGGCTGTTTGTGTGAGTGGAAATAATGGGAGGTCTTTTAAGAAAGGATTTGAAAATCAGCTGAAGAGTTTGGGCTCTGAGATCCTACCCTACCTCCCCGATCTATTCTGTAGACAGAACCATCTTTTAAAACATAACGTCATATCATTCCCCTGCTTCAGTTACATCTCCTCGGAGAGAATCAGGATTCCCTCACATGATTCACAGATCTTTCTGTGAATCTGGCCTCTGACCACTGCTCCAGTCTGAGCAGGGGCTGTCTGCTTCCTTCTCGTGCTTGAGCCGACTGCTTTGTTTAGATTTGGAAGTGTAACACCCAAGACCTTCATATAAGCCATGCCCTCTGGAACACTCCTCTTCTGACTCTTCACCTGGCAAATTCTTGGTCATTTTTCATGTCCCAGCCTAAATTGAGGGATTTCATTCTGAAACCTCTTGACACCTGGTATTGTTCCCTCTCTGTACTCATAGTATGTTGTTCCATATTTGCTTATGGGATTAATTGTCTGAGTCTGTCTGCATTGTGAGGACAGAGACTTTATCTGTTTTGGCTACTGTGTATTCAGAGCCTAGGAACCATGTGCAACACGTGGGGCTCAGCAGAGGCAAATAGATATTTGCTGGCTACGTGAACCACTGATAGGCGAAACACCAGTCTCATTAGCGAAGGCCAGAAATAACAGAGCCTTCATCAGACTTGTGGGAGTAAGAAGAAAAGCTAAACCCTCAACCCTTTATATTTTATTGCTTGTTTTACTGACGTTGTCAGCTTTTTCTAAACAAAGCCATATTTTCCTCGTCAGAAAATTGTTCTGGAAAAGATTCTAATGGTAATAACAATAACGTCATGAATGTGTGGCAATGGATGTGTTGTGCAGAAGTGTAGGTGTTCTTTATGATAGAGAGTGTCACCCTGTAAGAGTTGATTCCTCTTTCAGCCTGCTGAATAAAGCCAATTTCAAATCATATTGTAAAACATTTTTGAAAAGTAGAAGAGAAACTGTCATTCTTTCTCTTTGTAAAATCATTGTATTGTCTTGGTGATTTTCTTTTATCAAGATGACTAGAATTATTGGAGAAGTCTGTAAAGGCATATTATATTAAGAGTAAGGAAGAATGATTCGTTTTCACACATGCTTAAAAAAAATGTGTGTTACTTTGATTCTGAGACCCTGAAGGTTTTGTAATGTGCACAATAAGCCACTGTGGGAAGAAGACTTCAACTATAATGAAAACATGAGGGCAGGACAGTACTATCTTTATAAATTTCCTAAACCAAATGCAGTGCTTCTGTTCGGTGAAAATTGCTTTCTTCAGATTTTCAAAATAAAATGCCTCATGGCTGTTCTTGTCCATCTTCACAAGTTCTTTAGTCACACTTGCCTGTCGTCTTGAAGGGAGTATTCTAAAGGGCATATTGAGTACCACTTGATATTGTAATGGCTTTAGTACATGTCTGAAAACCCCTGCCCTAATTGGTATTCAGTGACTACTTACTGGTCGCTTAAAATATACTTGTGTTTACAATTGGCAGAAATGTTTAAAATTTACTGTGAATTATTTCCTGCATCTGCCTTATTCTGTTCATGTCAATTTTGCACTAAAATCTACACTTGCCATAGTCCTTAAAACCGAGTGAACTATGTGAATCAAAGATAGTAAAATTATGGACAGTATGTGTCATTCCACCTTTCCTGATAATCTGAACCACGAACCTAAACCTTTCAGATTTATTCCAAGTAGATAAAAATAAAGGATATAGTGTAACTAAATGATTATCCTAATTTCATTTTAAAACATTAGGTAAAAGTTTAAAAGATCTAAATTCATGCAATGAGAAATGCTCCTGTAATTTTAAAAATTTAATGCAAAAAGTGTTTTTGTTTTAGCGTATTACAGTTATATTTTTTGTCTTCCAGAATGCAAAAATGTTACATTTCATAAAATCATTGTAGTTTTTAGTTTTGTAGAATATAGAACATTTAACAACTGAACAGTGCTTAATAGTGTTAAACATTTTGTAGGAATCTTTATAATTTGCTTAATTTTCTTCTGAGAAATAGTGCAGAAATTAAATTTGCTAGCATCTGTATTATATAATATTTATGTTTTAGCTTTGTATTCTTTTATATATAAAGGAAGAAAAAAAAAAAACTGGGGCAGTAACAAAGGGATGTACAGCTGCTATTACATTGTTTTCCTAGATTCTGGAATAGTTTTTTCTTGCTTGGTCTCTGTTTTGAATTTCCTAGTCTTAAACTGCGTGACTGCTTTTACCGCTCTTGACAAATTAGTTTCTTGGATACTGCTTTCCATCATTTTAGATTTTAATAGTTAAATTAATTGAACCGGGTCAGCTTATCAATTTGCTTGTTGAAAGTTTCTTTTATTATTCTAATAGTTAACCTCACAAAATATTCCATCTGAGAACTTGTCTACCTGAAATTTCTTCCACCTGAGCCAATTCATAGACTAAATTCCTTGTTGATATAATTCCCTTGAAATCATTAAACTAGTCCTTTGTAACTTATGATGTAATAGGAAAAATAGAGATAGGTCTGAGTTTTTCCTCTAATTTAAGTTGCTTTCTTGAGACTCAAGCTTGTAGTATTTTCAAGGCCAGAAATTTAACAAACTAAAAATTTTACCTAAGATTACTAGTTGTTCGAATACTTATCAGACTGAGAAGCTGTTAAATTTTCCATTTATAAAGCCCAGCTGTATGTTACAAATACTTTTACTATATCACTAAATGTCTATTAAATAGTGTTTTAGGAGTTTTATATTCAGGCTTAGATGAATCAGCGATTATTAGAATGGCAGAAGCAGATAAATACTTTTTTATTATTTATTTATTTTTATTATTTATGAAAACTGTGCTTCACAGAGAATAATGTAAATCAGATTATGAAGAATCTGTCTGCATGACCATCTTACTTTTGAGCATTATGAGAAATAAATCTTATACAAAAATCAATAAATTGATATATTAGCAAAAACTAGCACTACTTAGAGGTGTGTTGGTATGTAATCACAATTTTAAAAGCAGTTTAAAAATTTATACTGGACTCTCAAAACAGTCTTTAGGAGTAGTGTTCTGCTTATTGTAGGTACTAGAAAAAAACACTGTTTAAAAAAGTTACAGTTCTGTCATACAAATAAGTCTCTTTAGCTAGGTTTTTTGAAGTTGTAATATATTTCCAAACCCTAGAGACTTATTTGTGATGAATTTGCAAAGGTTCTGTTTAGTAATAGAGTCTTATATGTTGTGCTCAATTTCAATTTGCACTTTATAGAGTTCTATAAGGATATGGTATTAAATATCTAATGAATTAAGCCAACGGCCTCTAGGGAATACTCGGGGCTAAAGAGTAATAATGCCAGCTTAGTATCATGCATTTAATCAAGTACAGGAAATAAATAACAGTCACCAATAGAACCAGAATCAGAGACTAGCCTTTCATAATTCAAGTTTGCTGCTGCTACTGCTAAGTCACGTCAGTCGTGTCCGACTCTGTGCGACTCCATAGACAGCAGCCCAACAGGCAAAGAGTATTAATAGATGAGCTAGATATGAGAGCATTCAACTAAGATTGGAAAATTTTATTTATACAAAACTTTAAACTTTCTTATTCATAAATCATTTTGTAGAATATTTAACATGCTACTGTCTGCTATGAATATGAATATCTCTGAGTGGATATTGGCAGTATATGTTTATTAAGTTTGCGACCTTAGAACCCTTTTTCCCACCATCTAAGAATCTATAGGGAGAAACCATCATATATTCAAACTTTAAAAAACAACCCTAGCCCAAACTACAGTCTGACAAATGATAAACTCTCAAGGTTTTTCTAAGTAGAAGTAGGTGAATGAGCAGCTTTCACAAATAGCTGAATAACTACTAACATTCAGTGATGTCCTAGAAAAATGCAAGGAAACAGCTTAGTAATCTCTTGAATGTTTAAGTTTGCTTTAGGGGCTAGATAGAACAGCAACAATTCCTTATATCCCTAGAGTTTGTATCACAAGGATTAAATATGAAATGTTCAAATATCAGATTTTGAATTAAAATCAAAGATACAAGTGATCTGGAAGGATACAAAGGATCTTGAGGGATACATGTTGTTTAAGCACAATTTAAAAATTTTTTTTTGGTTCAGTTTATTATTAAAACAAAAATCAAGAACTTACAGTTCTTACAGAACTTACAGTGAATCTCCATATATCATCCTGTTATCAGAGGGCAAACCCTGTTGATGCCTTCGTCACAGTCTTTTTCATTTTCTTCAACCACATGGCTATAGATGAAAAATCAGATTATGAATATCTTTCAAACAGAAAGGAAAACAGTACATTGTTGGTGAGGCTTTCATCAGAATCCTTATCCTGACTACTATAACAGATATGTGTGCTCTTTTCATGTGTTTTGGATGGAGCACAACCTGTGTACATGTTAGAAGAGACAATACTGCTTATAAGTGGGAAGTGATACTCAACTTCTGTTCCCTGGAGCCTTAATAATTTGAAAATACAGCATTTTGCAGAAAAACCACCATGGATAATCGGTTTGAAAAAAATGACTTGCTGTGTGTGATGCTGTGCTTCTAGATTGGGGGAACACAGCCTAAATTAGGGGAGTGGAAAACCCATGGGACCCAGTGTGCTTCATTATCACAGAGTGCCCTAAAAAGTTTCTTGAAATGGAAAAAGGTTTTATTTCAAATCCATTATGCACTGATTTCCTATTAAAGTTTATTTTGAAGTAGCTTGGAAACCCAGTTTCTTTGGTTATTATGATACCAATATCATACACAATAGGAAGTTGATTTTTCAGACATAAGAACACATATTATTAGAAGCCTTAGTGAAAGTCACTCAATCCTGTCCAACTCTTTGTGACTCCATAGACTGTATCAGTTCAGTTCAGTTCAGTTACTCAGTTGTGTCCATGATTTTGAGACCCCATGGACTATAGCACTCTAGGGCTCCCTGTCCATCACCAGCTCCAGGAGCTTACCCATTGAATCAGTGATGCCATCCAACCATCTCATCTTTTGTCATCCCTTTCTCCTCCTGCCTTCAATCTTTCCCACCATCAGGGTCTTTTCAAATGTGTCAGTACTTCGCATCAGATGGCCAAAGTATTGGAGTTTCAGCTTCAGCATCAGTCCTTCCAATGAATATTCAGGACTCATTTCCCTTAGGATTGGCTGGTTTGATCTCCTTTAGTCCAAGAGAGGCTCAAGAGTCTTCTACAGACCACAGTTCAAAAGCATCAATTCTTTGCTGCTCAGCTTTCTTTCTAGTCCAACTCTCACATCCATACGTGACTACTGGAAAAACCATAGCTTTGACTAGATGGACCTTTGTTGGCAAAGTAATGTCTCTGTTTTTGAATACGCTATCTAGGTTGGTCATAACTTTTCTTCTCAGGAGCAAGCATCTTTTAATTTCATGGCTCCAGTCACCATCTGCAGTTATTTTGGAGCCCCAAATAATAAAGTCTGACACTCTTTCCATTGTTTCTCCATCTATTTGCCATGAAGTGATGGGACCGGATGCCATGATCTTCGTTTTCTGAATGTTGAGCTTTAAGCCAACTCTTTCACTCTCCTCTTTCACTTTCATCAAGAGGCTTTTTAGTTCTTCACTTTCTGCCATAAGGGTGGTGTCATCTGCATATCTGAGGTTATTGATATTTCTCCTGGCAATCTTGATTCCAGCCTGTGCTTCATCCAGCCCAGCGTTTCTCATGATGTGCTCTGCATATAAGTTAAATAAGCAGGGTGACAATATACAGCCTTGACGTACTCCTTTCCCGATTTGGAACCAGTCTGTTGCTCCATGTCCAGTTCTAACTGTTGCTTCCTGACCTGCATACAGATTTCTCAGGAGGCAAGTCAGATTGTTCAGTATTCCCATCTCTTTCAGAATTTTCCACAGTTTTTTGTGATCCACACAGTCAAAGGCTTTGGCATATTCAATAAAGCAGAAATAGATGTTTTTCTGGAACTCTCTTGCTTTTTCTATGATTCAGTGGATATTGCCAATTTGATCTCTGATTCCTCTGCCTTTTGTAAATCCTGCTTGAACATCTGGAAGTTCACAGTTCATGTATTGTTGAAGCCTGGGTTGGAGAATTTTGAGCATTTCTTTGCTAGCGTGTGAGATGAGTACAATTGGGCAGTAGTTGGCTTATTCTTTGGCATTGCCTTTCTTTGGGATTGGAATGAAAACTGAGCTTTTCCAGTCCTATGGCCACTGCTGAGTTTTCCAAATTTGGTGGCATATTGAGTGCAGCACTTTCACAGCATCATCTTTTAGGATTTGAAACAGCTTAACTGGAATTCCATCCCCTCCACTAGCTTTGTTCATAGTGATGCTTTCTAAGGCCCACTTGACTTTGCATTCCAAGATGTCTGACTCTAGGTTAGTGATCACACCGTCGTGGTTATCTGGGTCATTAAGATCTGTTTTGTATAGTTCTTCTCTGTATTCTTGCCACCTCTTCTTAATGTCTTCTGCTTCCATTAGGTCCATACCATTTCTGTCCTTTATTGAGCCCACCTTTGCATGAAATGTTCCCTTGGTATCTCTAATTTTCTGAAGAGATATTTGGTCTTTCCAATTCTATTGTTTTTCTCTATTTCTTTGCATTGATTACTGAGGAAGGCTTTCTTATCTCTCCTTGCTATTCTTTGAAACTCTTCATTCAAATGGGTATAATTTCCTTTTCTCCTATACAGTCCATGGAATTTTCCAGACCAGAATACTGGAGTGGGTAGACTTTCCCTTCTCCAGGGGATCTTCCCAACCCATGGATCAAACTTGAGTCTCCCGCATTGCAGGATGATTCTTTACCTTCAAACTCCTTATTTCACAGGTAAGCAACCCAGGCTTCCTGGGTGGCTCAGTGGTAAAGAATCCACCTGTCAATGCAGGAGACATGGGTTCAATCCCTGGATCAGGAAGATTCCTTGAAGAAGGAAATGGTAACCCATACCAGTATTCTTGCCTGGGAAGTCCCGTGGACAGAGGAGCCTGGTGGGCTACTGGAGTCACGAAGAATCAGACACAGCTTAGTGACTGAGCACACACTCCCCATTTAAGTATGAGAGGCTGTCTCATTTAGAGTGTCTAGATATTAAGACCAGAGCCTTAGTCTTCTTTTTCAAAGGCTAAGTTTTTTTTTTTTTTCTGTTATCCTGCCACCCACCAAGGAATCGATATAACTTACTTATGTAGGGAGAAATGGACTAGGAGAATCTGAACGTTGCTTAAAGTGTCTTGGCAGTTGAACAGTTCTTGTTAGGGAGCTTCATGGAAGGTTCTGTTAAACCTTATAGAACTAGAATAAAAGTAGAGATGAATTTATGAGGTTTTAGGTTCTAGAAGAATTGTCAAAACAATTTTGAGATGGTAAAATTTATATCTTATTTTTTTTAAAAAACCTCTTGCACTTACACTTTGTGCCATGATAAAGTTTCTGAACTAGGAAAAAAAAATAAAAGGAGATATGAGTGCTTTCAATGGATAAATGTGGAGGAGAGCTGATTTGAATATTTAAGCATGCTACTTAAAGTTTTAAAAAAACTTTTTGTTATAGAGAATGTAAAAAGCAGAAAGAATCTTAAAGTGAACTTCCATGTACCATTTTTCAGCTTTAACTGTCATCAATATTTTGCCCATCTTGTTTCATTTAGTATCTCCTAGGTTTTTTTTTTTAGTATCTTAAAGTAAATCCCAGACTTTGTGTCATTTTACTTGTGAATACTTAAGTTTCTAATAGACAGTGAATTTTGTTTTTAATATAACCCCCATATCATTTTTAACTTAACAAATACAACAATAATTCCTTAATATGTACTGTATAACTCATGTGCAAATTCCCCAGAATATCTTATAGGTTTTTTGTTTAAATGAAGATCCAAAACAGTCCATGTACCATACTTGTATTTTCAACTAGTCTTTAACCTATAATTGTTCTGGTAACTATTTTTATATTTATTCCCTTTTATATATCATTTATTTATTGAAGAAACCACATAAATTTAATTTTTCTGTTCAACAAATACATGTAAATGAGGAAAACCAGACCCTTTTGCCATTTGTGACTACCATTTATTGAGCACTTACTCCCTTTCAGGATTGAGCTAAGGCTTTAGATATATTTTTATTTTCAACCCTCTTTAGAAACAAACTTTTTTTTTTCCCACAGCTTGTTAAGCCCATTAGTGGCTAAGAAATCTGACATAGAAACACAGATCATAAATAGCAGAGGTAGAACGGAGCCCGTGTCTCTTTAGTTACTGAATCCATACTCATTATTACTATATATACTGCCTTCCAAAGAAGTCAGCCATGCTCTGTTCATGGTTTTGCAAACTGGTTACCAAACCTATATGACAGTTTTTCTTTTCCTTACACAAATGAAATTTCATTACAAACCCACATGATGACAGAAGCATAAACTTCAGGGATTCATGAATACAGTCCTTGGGCTGAGCTCAGCATCTCTTTTCCTTTTGATACTAAGATGTTGTTAATAAATAATCCTAAAGTCTAGAATGTCTTTAGTAGAGGTGTGTGATATGCATTCAGTTTGAAATGAGCTGGGTGTGTCAAAATTTAAGAATTACATTTAATTGACCAGGAAATTGTAAATAGTGGTATGGCCTTAGACAAATCACTGAATGTCAGTAAACTGAGTTTTTTCATCTGTGTGATGGCAAAGTTGGATACTAAGGTAACACTGTGTTCTAATGTTCTGGATTTTAAATTAATTGAAGTCAGAGATTTTATAGATCTTTAATACTTGAGTCTTTAAGCTTTCATTAACCTGAAACTTTTTTAAAATTCTGAAGGTTTTCAATTTCCTAAATTAGTTTTTAGATGTTTGTTTCAAATACTCTCGTTGAATAACATGATAATTGGCTCTGTAGGTGCTTGGAGGCATCATATGTTTTGCCTTATACCTGAGGAATGTGCAGTTCTTACAGATACATGCCTTGTCCTGCACCATTCTGGTACAACAGATGATTGAGAGAGACTGAGCTATTATAACAGAACCTTGTTATGGGATCAGTGTCTCCTACTTTGAAAATAAATGACTCAGCCAGACGGCAACATTTATTTTCTCTAAATGACTAGGGATGTAGCAATAGGAGACCATTATCCTGTGACAATATTCTGTTTCATTGACATTATCTCACAAATGTAATTGGTCCATTACTAAATAGAGGTTTTGTTACCGATCAATTTCACGTGCTTTCTAAAACCATTAGGATAATAAATTTGCCATCATAGTAATTTCATTGACAGGATGTTCTTTTTTTCTTCATTTACATTTGTTAAAGGAAAAATATAGATTTAGATTGAACTTAAACACTACAATTTATAACAGTTTTGACTACTTTTCCCTGAAGAGAAATGGAATATTTTGCAGAGTAATTGTATTTACATTGAACTGCCAAAGTGACGACTTTATAATTTTTATGATTTTTTTTGTCTTCTATAGTAAACCACATCAAATCATAATTGTTCCTAAGCAATTAGTTTACTACCTCAGGTTGATGATTTTATTTGAAATAAGTTCCAAATCATTTCTAGGACTTTCCTGTAAATCCACTAGAGTAACACATCAGTAAAGTCAACCCTAACAATTACCAGCGTGTATAATAACACCATTAGTAACAACCTAAACCTTGAGATGTCTTACAGCGTAAATGTTTCTAAATGCATGGCTTTTCCCCAAATGTTCTCTAAAAAGTCATCTGTAATCTTGTTAAATTAGAACTCTTCCAGTATCTCTCTGACTTTTACAGTTAAGGTTACGGTATTGATTTTATTTTATAGTCCATGGCTCTCAGATGCTTAACACTAATAAGCCTCTATAGCCAAGCAGTTCTCCCCAGAGGCATGGTGAATAACAGCTATTTACCTATGCCAATATTTAATAAGCATCTAAAATATACTCCAAATCTTGCATAATTGTTTGGTGTTTTTCCTCCTTGAAAATTAGATTTTCTGGCATTACTCAAGACACTTTATCCTTGTCTGTCTGTTAAAATGAAATTGCTTAATGGACAAAAGTATTTAGAAGTGCTTTTAAAAA
Organism: Ovis canadensis; assembly: GCF_042477335.2. Taxonomy (NCBI): domain Eukaryota; kingdom Metazoa; phylum Chordata; class Mammalia; order Artiodactyla; family Bovidae; genus Ovis; species Ovis canadensis. The sequence goes on along the minus strand of NC_091246.1, from coordinate 83,243,162 downwards.
TGAAGTTTTCACTTACTCAGTATTCACTCTTTTAGCATTGTTCCTCATTATTTAAGACTTTTTCTTTATGTGTCAGGAAGGTGTTTGTGAGCTTCAAAGGGGTTTGAGCTTTAACTTGGCATTGGGTGTGGGTGAAGCTTGGAGACTTTTGTTTTCACTAGAGTTGTGATAAACAGAGACTTGTAGAAACATGCTGCTTACAGGCTTGGGTTGGAATATACTATATAGAGAGACTTAAATTATCACAAAAGTTTTCAGACTGCTTAAGGATACAGTATTATACTCAAGTGTAGTTGTTTATATAACTCAAATATTATAAAGTAAGAATTTTCATATATTTAACATGAAGACTACCATATTTTCTGTTTTCCCCTTTGAAAAAGAACATATTTCTTTAAAAAAGAAAAGATTGACAAATCTAATTGAAGATGATATATATCTTATCACCTCTTACTGTAGCTTGCTGATTTTCCAAAGTCATTTTAGAGTATGGCAAATATATATATATATATATATATATATATATATATACACACATATATATATATATATATATATACATACATATATATGGAGATACTTAACAGGCAGTTAATTGTTTTTTGAATCATCTGGCATCATCATCAAACTACTGTAGGGAGATTAAGTCCCTAGGTTTTGTCATAACATTCAGAGCTTTTGTTAACTTGGATTGTGTGGGAAGGACTTTTTCATATTTGCCACAGAATCACAAAATTTTACATTTAGAAGAGTCCTTAGAAAGAGATATTCAGATATTTCTTTTCACTTGCATTCTCAAATTCATTAGTTTGCCTTTAGTCAACTAGATTGCAAATGTTATATTGAAGCATTTGATTTTGCATTTTTGCAGCATCTAATACCTAAGACCAATGAGGCATTTCCTTCTTAAAGTGTAGTGTTTGACACACTATCAATATCTGATATTGTTCACCCATCCTTGAGAACTATTTAAAATATTCTATGGAGCCACAGGCAGTATTTTTCTCCAAATATGTATTTTACCATGTTTTATTATAAAAGGAAAAATTATTTGTGGGAGATTTGAAAACCAAACTGTCAATTATAAACAAGAAAATAAAAATTACCTATAATTCTATCATGTATAGATAACTCATGTTAATATTTGGACATATGCCAGTCTGTTTTCTATATAAATATTTTTATGGATATCCTATATATTCTATTTCAAGTAATTTTTTTGCACTAAATTGGGCTTGTATATGCTGTTTTATAAATTGTTTTCTTTTTTTTTGGTCTTTTATTTATAATATAACATCATGTTACCATGTCATTCAGGCTTCCCCAGTGGCTCAGCAGTAAAGAATCTAGTTCCAATGCAGGAGACTCAGGAGACCTTGGTTCAATCTGGGTTGGGAAGATCCCCTGGAGGAGGGCATGGCAACCCACTCCAGTATTCTCTCCTGGAGCATGCCATGGACTGAGGAGCCTGGAGGGCTACAGTCCATGGGGTCACAAAAAGTCAAACATGACTGAAGCAACTGAGCATGCACTCACGCCATGTCATTCAATTTCCACTTCATAATGACCACAGTGTATGTTACCCTTTGGCTATACTATACAGTTTTAAAGGTCTACTTTGCTCATGAATATTTAGATAGTTTCCAACTTTTTATATAATTAATAAAGATACAGTAAAAATCATTGCATACAAATCTTTGTACTTGAGTTTCATCATTTTGTTCCTGTCTAGCTCTCTTCTGTAGCCCTGTACCTAGTATACTGCCTGGCATTAAGTCACCAAATATAATAGATAGATGCTCAATGAATTGTACTCTTACTGTAGAATTCCTGAGTTAAATATTATGTCCATTTCTAAGGCTTTTGATAAATACTGGCACAGAGTCTGGAAAGATCTTATCAACTTACATTCTCACTAGCAGTGCCTGAGTGGTTTGTTTAACTCCACTGTCCTACCCATATTATTTAGACAGAGCACAGGGCTCTATGAGCAATTTTGAAGCAAGTCCTCTGACATGTATTTAAAGAACAGTGAATCAATGCCTTATGAGTCTACTCATGCACCTCTTTTTTTCTCATTTATCTTTCATGTAAGCCATTGGGCATCCAATTACATCTTTTCTTCCTGGGACCCAGGAGAGCCCCCATCCCATTTCTTTGTGGAGGAAACAGGGAAATGTAGAGGGCACCTAGTGGAATGCACACAACTTTCAAGTAAAGACGCCTAAGTGTTCGCTCTCCTTTCTTGTCCTCCAGGCATGCCCGCTCTGGGTACTTCCCCGCATCTTTACATTATCTACAGGGAAAATAGGAAAGTAAGGGTCAGTGTGGTTCCCCCCAGGGAAATAATAGAAATAAATACATCAGAGCTCTGGGCTTGGTAATTTCAGGGTTTTACATAATGTTTTTTCAGTTATAAGTAACCTCTCCTCTAAACTTTCCTCTCTTCCCCATGATTTACCCCCAGGCAGAAACGGAGAAAGAGAAACCTTGGTCTCTTTTAGAGCTTAGTTGGCAGAGTCATCTTTCCTACCTTCTCCCCGTCCTCTGGGCACAGGGCCCAGGCAGTTTCCTTGTCTTGGGACTGACTCTAGATTTATGGCCTGAAGTAAAAGTATCGGATTTCCAGCTCCTGAACTCGTCCCACACACCAGATTTAGTGGCCTCTCATTTATTATCTCATGTATTATAAATAGCGTTATTATTTTATACAGATGGGTCATTTCTTTTTCATGTTGTCACCCAGCTTTCACCCCACCATTTTAATGGAAAGCAGGAATTCCCCAGTTTAGCTCACATTTATATTTCACTCCATTTTGTGTTGTTTGACAGACTCTCAGTGTTGAACGTGTTGACCACCTTTGCCTTCATCCAACAAAGAGTTCGATCTCTGAAGAGATATTCTATATCCAGAGTTTGTGTAAATTTTTAAAGCTTCTTAAAACTCTAAAAAGTCTAAAACCTGTAAAAAAATAAATAAATAAAGGAACCTGGGAAACTATGAGAGGTATTAAGTTAGGAAGACTTGTCAGTATAATACAATTTTATCAAATCCCAGTCGCTGGACTCCCTAAGCTAAGTTTTCCCACAAATGTACTTTTCTTCTTTTATCTGTGTCATGCTTATTCCAAAGGGCCAAAGTTTCATTGCACCTTGAGCTTTCCTTTGCAAAAGGAAAAAAAAGGAATACTGTAACATCTGCTCAGAAACTTGATAATGTGTAAAATAGAGACATTTTTAACAATGATTATAGCTATTTAAGCACCTAGTAATAAAATATACCTTAATATTAAATATTGGAAAATAACAGATGTTAGCAAAAGGTGATTTGTATCTGGAGGATTCTTTTAGACTTGTTTACAAGTGTAGCAGATAAATGAGAAAGACAACTTACTAAGATGTAAAAGGATTGGAATTTTAAAAGATTTTGAGGCAATTTACTTCTTTGTTAATTAAATGAAATAGGTTTTTCTAAATCATAGGAATGGCACAGTTAATATATTTTAATTTAGTGTTATACTATGCTTGAAAAGAACAGCTTCATAGGCACTCAAGAATTTGTGTGTGATCTTACACAATTGACTTCAAATCGTTGTAAACCTGTAAACCGTGTCATATAGAGAAGAAGAATAGGATTTTTTTTTAAAAAAAGAAAATGATACGGTTTCTTGTAGGTGATAAAAATTAGATTGTAACATTCATCTACTGAAGCATATGGGGAAAGATAACATATTGCTCTCCTGTATGTGAAGGAGCAGGTGTCCCAGACGGGCACGTGTTAAGGTGGCTGTTTGAGCTTGCCCTAGATCACTAGTTGACTTCAGTGAAGTTCTGCTAACAGGTGGCTAACTGATTGGAGTGCCATGTGACATTTATCCCGGGAGCGACTTGGATGACAGGCTGCTACAGACTGAGGAAGGGGTCTTTGCTTTGATGAAGAAATTGCCAAAACTCATGTCTCATTAGTGAATCCTAAGGTTCTTTGGAAGTGAACAACAGTTTAATTAAGGGCTGACGTAAACACGTTTCTGCACACTTTCCCTGCAGCATTTTATCACATTAGAATTGATCAAAATTGTTGCCTTGGGCTGACTTGAACAGATATACATCTGGGGCGCCATTTGTGCAAGCTGCCGACGAGTCAAGTACATACGCTGTGTTTCACAGCAACGCTCTTCCTTTGTAGATGAAAATACCTTGTTGGGAAATGAGTTGATCTAGCTGCTTTATTTGCTTATACCTTTATCTCTTTGAAGTGATACTGTGAAATGAATGACACTTCAGGGTTTAGGATGTATGTATGTCAGAGTGCCAGCAATATTATAGTATGGCTAGTAAAATTTATGTGATAACATGCTTTTGCAAAATATTTATTTAAAGGTATGCTTAAGTCTAAATGAACCAACTTAGAGAAGTATTCTCCGTGAACCTTTCCTTACATGGCAACCTTTTATTATGTATTTAACTACACAATTAGTTTCTAAAGCCATAGCTAATTGTCCAATTATAAATGTAAACATGGGTGTGGACACTGAAGATGAACACCATCAATGTGAACCTCCTTTAAAAAGCAACAGACTCCTAGCTTTTTGCCATTTAGAAGAATCCTTTCTATGACCCAATATTATCACACTTGCAATTGTTTAATAGATTTTTATAGTTGATGTCTGTCTTCTGTGCTGAGCTGTGTCATCAGCACAAGAAACAAGTGGTCTTGTTTAACATCTTGCACTTTTCTTACACTTCTTAGAAGCTCAGTGACTTATTTGGTTCTTTCTGTTCATTTTACATTCAGTTCTTTCTCATCTGGCGGTGTCTGTCCCCTCATGATACATTTTAAGACTGACTGTGTTTATTTCACTCATCCTACACTACTGGTTATCACTCGACCAGATAGCTTCTTTCATGTGCAAGAGATTCTAAAATAAACTGCCTAGACGCAACGTCTGCTCTACCTCTTCTTCCTTCTTTTAATTCTAGATTTAAAAAATTCTTTCTGTGAGTAGCATGATCTTCTATCCTCCACGTTTTTTGTGCCCTTGATAAAATCATCTTCTATACGTAGTAAGACATTAGTCAACTTTTTACAAAATGTACATGTGTGCGTGTGTGTGTGTGTATATATACACACACAGATGCATACAGATGCATGTTATGGATGTAACAAGTACAAAATAATAATATAATAACAAAATAATAATGAAATAATGATGAAGTAATATAGTTCAGTTCAGTCACTCAAGTTGTGTCCAACTCTTTGCGACCCCATGAATTGCAGCACGCCCAGCCTCCCTGTTCATCACCATCTCCCGGAGTTCACCCATACTCGTGTCCATCAAGTCCGTGATGCCATCCAGCCATCTCATCCTCGGTCGTCCCCTTCTCCTCCTGCCCCCAATCCCTCCCAGCATCAGAGGCTTTTCCAATGAGTCAACTCTTCGCATGAGGTGGCCAAAGTACTGGAGTTTCAGCTTTAGCATCGTTCCTTCTAAAGAAATCCCAGGGTTGATCTCCTTCAGAATGGACTGATTGGATCTCCTTGCAGTCCAAGGGACTCTCAAGAGTCTTCTCCAACACCACAGTTCAAAAGCATCAATTCTTTGGTGCTCAGCATTCTTCACAGTCCAATTCTCATATCCATACGTGACCACAGGAAAAACAATAGCCTTGACTAGATGGACCTTAGTCGGCAAAGTAATGTCTCTGCTTTTGAATATACTATCTAGGTTGGTAATAACTTTTCTTCCAAGGAGTAAGAGTCTCTTAATTTCATGGCTGCAGTCACCATCTGCAGTGATTTTGGAGCCCAGAAAAATAAAGTCTGACACTTTTTCCACTGTTTCCCCATCTATTTCCCATGAAGTGATGGGACCAGATGCCATGATCTTCTTTTTCTGAATGTTGAGCTTAAAGCCAACTTTTTCGCTCTCCTCTTTCACTTTCATCAAGAGGGTTTTTAGTTCCTCTTCACTTTCTGCCATAAGGGTGGTGTCGTCTGCATATCTGAGGTTATTGATATTTCTCCCGGCAATCTTGATTCCAGCTTGTGTTTCTTCCAGTCCAGCGTTTCTCATGATGTACTCTGCATATAAGTTAAATAAGCAGGGTGACAATATACAGCCTTGATGTACTCCTTTTCCTACGTGGAACCAGTCTGTTGTTCCATGTCCAGTTCTAACTGTTGCTTCCTGGGATGCATACAGATTTCTCAAGAGGCAGGTTAGGTGGTCTGGTATTCCCATGTCTTTCAGAATTTACCACAGTTTATTGTGATTCACATAGTCAAAGGCTTTGGCATAGTCAATAAAGCAGAAATAGATGTTTTTCTGGAACTCTCTTGCTTTTGCCATGATCCAGTGGATGTTGGCAATTTGATCCCTGGTTCCTCTGCCTTTTTGAAAACCAGCTTGAATATCTGGAAGTTCACGGTTCACGTATTGCTAAAGCCTGGCTTGGAGAATTTTGAGCATTACTTTACTAGCGTGTGAGATGAGTGCAATTGTGCGGTAGTTTGAGCATTCTTTAGCATTGCCTTTCTTTGGGATTGGAATGGAAACTGACGTTTTCCAGTCCTATGGCCACTGCTGACTTTTCCAAATTTGCTGGCATATTGAGTGCAGCACTTTCACAGCATCAGCTTTTAGGATTTGAAATAGCTCCACTGGAATTCCATCACCTCCACTAGCTTTGTTCGTAGTGATGCTTTCTAAGGCCCCCTTGACTTCACATTCCACTCACACTCTAGGTGAGTGATCACACCATCGTGATTATCCGGGTCATGAAGATCTTTTTGTACAGTTCTTCTGTGTATTCTTGCCACCTCTTCTTAATATCTTCTGCTTCTGTTAGGTCCATACCATTTCTGTCCTTTATTGAGCCCATCTTTGCATGAAATGTTCCCTTGGTATCTCTCATTTTCTTGAAGAGATCTCTAGTCTTTCCCATTCTGTTCTTTTCCTCTATTTCTTTGCATTGATTGCTGAAGAAGGCTTTTTAATCTCTTCTTGCTATTCTTTGGAACTCTGCATTCAGATGCTTATATCTTTCCTTTTCTCCTTGGCTTTTCAATTCTCTTCTTTTCACAGCTATTTGTAAGGCTTCCCCAGACAGCCATTTTGCTTTGTTTGCATTTCTTTTCCATGGGGATGGTCTTGATCCCTGTCTCCTGTACAAAGTCAGGAACCTCATTCCATAGTTCATCAGGCATTCTATCAGATCTAGTCCCTTAACTTTATTTCTCACTTCCACTGTATAATCATAAGGGATTTGATTTAGGTCATACCTGAATGGTCTATGAGTTTTCCCTGCTTTCTTCAATTTGAGTCTGAATTTGGTAATAAGGAGTTCATGATCTGAGCCACAGTCAGTTCCTGGTCTTGTTTTTGTTGACTGTGTAGAGCTTCTCCATCTTTTGCTGCAGAGAATATAATCAATCTGATTTCGGTGTTGACCATCTGGTGATGTCCATGTGTAGAGTCTTCTCTTGTGTTGTTGAAAGAGGGTGTTTGCTATGACCAGTGCATTTAGGAAACAATCAAAAGATCATTAAGGAGTCTAGACCTCCAGAGTTTTTTAGGAGGGATTACTTAAAAAGAAAATAAGTCAGTTTGGTTCAGTGGATAAAATATTGTTCTGTAAATGGAATAAGAAGACAGAACGACCTAATTTTCTAGCTTGAGGGACCATCATATGCTAGGAAAGGTGCTGAGTTAGAAATACATCCCCCGTGGTCTTTTTTACTCCCAAGACACCATAAACAAATTAGACTAGCTAAAGTTTAATAGAATGATAAGGAAATATTTATGTAAAAATGTGGTACCATGCTAGATCTTAAAATGAAGAAGATACCATTTGAAGAAGATGATTCCAACTATTCTTTTTATGCTGAACCACAATGAGGAATATTTAAGGAGTATAGAAAGGAAATTCTTGTTTAACCCAATACAAATCAAATGGGCCATGTTGTGGAAGAAGAAAAAAATAGAGTTTTGGAAAGTTTTTCCATCTGAAATCAAATTATTTGTATATTGCTGCTTTCCAGGTCACATTTAAATTTCTTTGTCTGCTTTCAAGCCTTCATAGTCCTTTGCTTCCCTTGCATCTGCCACCAGCAGCTCCGGCCTCCTTCTCACCAGAAGAAAAACCAGAAAAACCTTTTTCATCATCTTGCTCTCTCTTCAACTTCTTTATTTCATGTATTATTCAATGTATGCATTAATATGTATGTATTATTATTCAACTTATTACATATTTATATATTATTAAGTTTTATTATTATTCAGCTTATTTTCAACATAATCTTTTTATGTATGATTCTTCCTGCTTGAGGGACATTAGATTGTGAAAAACTTGACATTTGTTTTTCTCCACAGAAAGGACCATCTTTCCTATGTATCTATTCCGCAGTCTTTTTTTTTTCTGTAGAATATGAGAGCACTAAACTTAGAAATGATATCATTTTTCAGTTTGGCATGAAGTCTGTTGGACTGCAGACATTAAAATAAAATTAAAATAATCTGAGTTTGATTCATGCTTAAAATGTAATAGCTAGTGACTCTATCTTTACTTCTTCCAGATAATTGACCTTTATTTTTATTCTCTCTTCAGGCCAGAGAGGTTTTTTCTCCTTTGTGAAAGAGGAGGGGGCCCCATTTTTGTCACCTTAAGTATAGTGCATTCTACATCCTGTACACCAATGTATTTTTATTGACTCAGTTCAGTTCAGTTAAGTCGCTCAGTTGTGTCTGACTCTGCAACCCCATGCAGCACACCAGGCCTCCCTGTCCATCACCAACTCCCGGAGTTCATCCAAACTCATGTCCATCGAGTCGGTGATGTTGTCCCCTGTTCCTCCTGCCCCCAATACCTCCCAGCATCAGAGTCTTTTCCAATGAGTCAACTCTTTGCATGAGGTGGCCAAAGTATTGGAGTTTCAGTTTTAGCATCAGTCCTTCCAGTGAACATCCAGGACTGGTCTCCTTTAGGATGGACAGGTTGGATCTCCTTGCGGTCCAAGGGACTCTGAAGAGTCTTCTCCAGCACCACAGTTCGAAAGCATCAATTCTTCGGTGCTCAGCTTTCTTCACAGTCCAACTCTCATATCCATACATGACCACTGGAAAAACTATAGCCTTGACTAGATGGACCTTTGTTGGCAAAGTGATGTCTCTGCTTTTCAATATGCTATCTAGGTTGGTCATAACTTTCCTTCCAAGGAGTAAGCGTCTTTTAATTTCATGGCTGCAGTCACCATCTGCAGTTATTTTGGAGCCCCCCAAAAATTAAGTCTAACACTGCTCTACTGTTTCCCTATCTATTTCCCATGAAGTGATGGGACCGGATGCCCTGATCTTAGTTTTCTCAACGTTGAGCTTTAAGCCAACTTTTTCGCTCTCCTCTTTCACTTTCATCAAGAGGCTTTTTAGTTCTTCACTTTCTGCCATAAGGGTGGTGTCATCTGCATATCTGAGGTTATTGATATTTCTCCCGGCAATCTTGATTCCAGCTTGTGTTTCTTCCAGTCCAGCATTTCTCATGATGTACTCTGCATATAAGTTAAATAACAGGGTGACAATATACAGCCTTGACGTACTCCTTTTCCTATTTGGAACCAGTCTGTTGTTCCATGTCCAGTTCTAACTGTTGCTTCCTGGGATGCATACAGATTTCTCAAGAGGCAGGTCAGGTGGTCTGGTATTCCCATCTCTTTCAGAATTTTCCACAGTTTATTGTGATCCATGCAGTCAAAGGCTTTGGCATAGTCAGTAAAGCAGAAATAGGTATTTTTCTGGAACTCACTTGCTTTTTTGATGATCCAGTGGATGTTGGCAATTTGATCTCTGGTTCCTCTGCCTTTTCTAAAACCAGCTTGAACATCTGGAAGTTCACGGTTCACATATTGCTGAAGCCTGGCTTGGAGAATTTTGAGCAATACTTTACTAGCATGTAAGATGATTAATGAGCCCAGTTGATTTCATAGTGGCAAAACAAAGGCAGTTAAGTCTATTTTCTAATACCCCCAGTCTTTATCTGTTTCTAAAAAAAAAAATTGTTTCGGTAGAGACAGTGGGCCTTCACATTCTTATTTTTGCTTAAGGTAATTTTGTTATTTAGAAAATATGGCAGTTTGTGGTCCCTTTTACAATTTGACGAGTGAATTTTATTATTTCTGTAGTGCTGGCATCTATAATTCCTCTGTATGTTTTGAACATGAAGGTATCATTATTCAGTATATTCCTAAAGAAAACTAGAAAAATAAACAGATCTATAATAATTACCCAGTAAAGCAAGTGTATCATTTTGACTAAGAAATTGCAAAGGCTTCATTTCTCAAAAATTACATAATCACCTGTATTGTTGAACTTATCTGTACAAACAGCTCTGATTTATGGGACCTTTATGAAAAGAAGCTCACATAAATTCACATGGGTTTAATGAAAATCCTGAAATAGTTATGGTAGTTGCAATAGCCTTGGTTGATCTTCTCCAGAAATGACATAACCAGAATGACATTCATATTTTGCTTCCCAAACTATGGTCATATTTAACTGCTTTTAAATGATGTTCAGTATATGGTTTATTGCTTGTAGTATGGAGTCTTTAGAAACTCATTTACTCAGGTTAATTTTATTCAAAATTTATATTGAAGTACAATGTAAGCTGTCAATAGAAACTTGTGTTTCTTTTTCTGAGTTAATTTTAAATTAAAAATTTGGAATGGAAACTTATTACATCACCTATCAAGTGAGGGATGGAAAAAGCAGTTCTTTCTACCTCTAATAATCTGTATATTTGTGATTAACTTACAGCAGGCCTAAACGTATATTTGTGGTGTTGCCTTTCAAAATCGCATAGCTCTTAAGTGAAATTAACTAATATTTTTGGCATTTTTCAAGGTAATTTAGCTGAAATGAACTTCCTTTGTGTATTTTTAAAATAGTTTAAAAATTTCTCTCTTTTTGGTAACACTATTAATTTTGTGATTTCGTTAGTGAAATGTGTTTTTCCTTTTTGAGAGAGTGTAAGGAAATGGTACACTGACTCATCAAAGTTCTCATAGGTTAGTGACAACCAGTTAGTCACAAATTGTAGCTTAAGGCTACAAATACTCCTGTCATCTTTTCATAGACTGATGTCTGCTATGGTTACAGTAGCATATCTATTCTTTCCATGCTAGTGAACTGAAAGCATATATTTAATTTTATCAGATGCTTTTCCCAGAATTTAGGTAATTTTTTAAATGGTAAAACAATGATAACTAGTTTCTTGTATCAATAGCACCATGAATTTTTTTCTCATGTCAAAAAGTTACCAATTAAAAATGCAACTTGTAAATATATTTTATGTGTGATAAAGTTAGGGTTTTTTGAAATAAAATTTTCTCTTTTTTTAGAGATACAAACTGAAATATTTATAGGTGGAATTATATGATGCCTGAGATTTGATTCAAAGTAATACAGGAGGGCAAGTATAGATGGGATAAAAATGAAATAATTCAATTGTCGAAGAAGCTGGGTGATGAGTGCCATAGAAGAATTACTATTCTGTCTACCTGGTGTATATTTAAAGTTTTTGATAATGGAAATCTAAACTTAATAGCTCATATGATTTTTGGAATATTTTACTCTATATTTATAAACTCTATAAGAATTAACATTACTTAAGATGTTGAGAAAAAGGGTACGCATCCTTGCCAACCGGGGTTTCCTCCTGAATCCCCCATTCGAACTAGCTGCATGGTACAACCTCACAGTCACCCAAGACAATGACCTTCTACACTAGTTATTCATTAAACTGGGTCAGTTCTGTTGAAGTATCTATTATTACATTAGCTCTGTCTGTATTGTTCTTCCAAGTCTCAGTATTTTGGCAGTATAAAATATTTGTGGGATGAATGAATGAATAAAGCCGTGAATACTTCTGTCACAGCACTTTTTACATTGTTTTATGATTCCTTCTTAACTTGTCTATATTCCCTCTCTAGGTATCAAGTTTTACAGAGGCTGAAGCCAAATCTAGGTCATATCATGTCCCCAGCAACTAGCACAGTGTTAGCCTATATTAGACCTTCAGTAAATATCTATGGGATGACTATATTAATTAATCTTCTCAAGTAATACCCAGGATGGCTGTTTTTATTTCAACTAATTCATCTTCCCTGTAGTTTTTAGGGAGATTGCTCTACACAGCAAATGTGATCCTATTTTGCTCATCAGTACTGTTTCCTTATTAGAGTAAATTTTTAGACATTTATACACAAAGTCTGTGACCACTCATTGTGCAGGTCCTGCCAGCTGTTCACTTCCTCCCTCATCTTTGTACTTGTTGACGTAGAGACTACATGTACTACTTAAACAGATTTTGTGCCTCCCATCTTCTGAACATTTCCTCTTCTGGAAATGTCACCGCCATCCATGTTTTAAACATGGCATCGCTTCCTTAACCTGAGGAAGCTGAGGCGATCAATGTCCCTGTACAGTGAGGCTGGAGAAGTAGCATCCAACACTGCAGTACCTCTGCTGTCAGCATGCTTCCTCCTCCTTGATACTGGCAAGCATTTTCTTATCATTTTTCTCTTCACTAAGAGTAAATATCCCTGCAGCAGCCATTGCTTTTTAATTTTTTGTAACATCCTCCCTTTAGCTAGCAAATAGAAGAACTCTAAATATCTCCAGAATGAGCAAATTAGGGAATGTCTTTTTTGCTCAACAAATGATATCGTTCTTCAGTTGCTAAGCCATGTTCGACTCTTTGCAACCTCTTGAACTGCAGCACGCCAGGCTCCCTGTCCTTCATTACCTACCTGAATTTGCTCAAACTCATGTCTGTTTAGTCAGTGATGCCATTTAACCATCTCATGTTCTGTCGCACCCTTCTCCTCTTACCCTCAGTGAGTCGATTCTTCCCATCAGGTGGCCAAAGGATTGGAGCTTCAGCGTCAGCATCAGTCCTTCCAGTGAATATTCAGGGTTGATTTAGTTTGTCATAAAAAAATTTAAATTACTGATATACTTACCAGCATACTCAAAGGTTATTTTTCACTTTTGCACCAGGTTTTCTTCTATTTTCTTCCATACATAGTCAGTTAATCAAAAGACAAACCCCTGAATTGATACACTTATGAATGAAATGCTGAGGTTAGAAAAGACCTAGATGTGAACCAAAGTACCATGGGATGCTAAGTTCAAGATTCATTTAGTAGTTGAAATAATTCTGATGATACTTTTAATGAAGCTTCAGTAGAGATTGTTTCTGACAGATATTTTAAAACTCCAACATAGCTGGGTCTTTGACTCGGAATGTATTAAAAGAGCCAGACATACAAAAATCACAAGACACTGGCAAATGAGATCTCTTACTAGGTTGGTATGAAACTTGTAGCTTGAGAATGTCATAAAGCTTGGACTTTCCTCTCTTTCTCTGTAGATATGTCTTCTCCGACTACTATGAAGAAGCCCGAAAAGCCATTGTTCAGCTCTACATCTCCACAAGATTCCTCACCAAGATTGAGCACTTTCCCCCAGCACCACCATCCCGGAATACCTGGAGTTGCACACAGTGGTGAGGAGTTTCAAGCATAGAGGAGAAACCTCCCTCTTGTTTGCAGAGTCCAAAGTCTTGGGGATGGATCAAGACTATAATCACAAGAAATAAGCAAATATATAGTTATCTTAACAGTAGCTTCCATATTGGTCCTAATTCTATATATTTTACTAAGAGAAAGATAGAATTTCATGTATACTGCTGAGTCTAAAATATTTCTAGCAGCATTGATGTATAGATTCTATTTCCATAGATGTTATTTTCTCTATAGAAATCAATATTTTAACTACTTGTTTGGGAGCAAAGTTAATCAGAAAAATAAGAGACATTTTGACAATTATTTTATATATATAAATCCTTCCTGTGGGCTAGTACACTTGATATTATGTTTAATATCATAATTTAAATAGGAAGAAGAATCCAATATTTCACATTTATACTTTGAAGGATGATTCACATCAAATGCTCTTTCAAAATTAAAAATGAGATATAATTCATCAGCAATATTGCATACTTTCTTCCTATTGCTCTTAAACCCTAGAGAAGAGTAGGCTGACTTTAAGGTGAAGAAAAATTTTTTTATATAAAAAATAATATGTTTATAGTGATACTCGTATTGCTTTAAATATATAGTGAGGCAACTCCTTATTCTTCAAAAAATAAATCTAGGTTTTAAACCTTTATTCAAGGGATATAACAACTGTTGATAATAAAATTCCTAAGTTTGGTCTATGAATATATATTGATAGGTATTGTCACGGTTCTTAAAAAATGCATAGCCTTCAATGCTATCATTAAGACAATTATAAAATTAAGAGAAGAATATACAAGTCAAATTGGTATATAATTTTTTTTACATTTATTTATTGGACTGCTAAGATAAGTGAAAAAAAATCAGTAACTATTTCATACATTTGTAATATTGAGTGGGGCAAAATGAACTTCAAAGTCAGATCACCCCTTATGATATCTGATTATTTATATTTCTAACATTTGGGAAAAATTCAACAGTACGTTTTTACATAATAAACCCTGGAAGATCCAGACAAGCCCTGCACCTTTGTCTTTTACCGTGTGTATGGTATGTTCAGTATGTAATGCATTAGGAGCTGTGGTACCCTTGTCCGGAGCAACATTTCCTCTCCTTAATGAGTAATGGTATAGTGGGGAGAGAGAGAGACCACAACACCAGCTAGGCATTGAATACAAACAGGATTGAATACATGGAGGAGGATAGATGCCTAGAAGAGGTAGGTTCCCAACAAAAGGGAACAAGCTAGGGAGACGGACATTTCAGGCAGAGCAGACAGCGAGTATCAATAAAGTGCAGGTCATTGCAGCAAGGAACTGCTGTATATTGAGGAATACACAATACCAAAATGTGCCCTGCACAGGAGAAAGATGAGGCCAAGGAAGTGGGACCAGATTGCGTCTTAAAGCACTTGCTGCTGCCCTTAAGCCGCTCCAGTCATGTCTGGCTCTGCATGACCCCATAGATGGCAGCCCGCCAGGCTCCTCTGTCCCTGAGATTCTCCAGGCAAGAATACTGGAGTGGATTGCCATTTCCATCTCCAATGTATGCATACCTGCTAAGTTGCTTCAGTCGTGTCTAACTCTGTGCGACCCTATGGACACAGCCCACCAAGCTCCTCCATCCACAGGATTCTCTAGGCAAGAATACTGGAGTGGGTTGCCATTTCCTTCTCCACTTAAAGCACTTGAGGACCATACAAACATGTGAAGTTGTTAGAATTTTATTATTGAAGCAATAGGGAACAATTGAAATATTTAGCAGAGAAGTTCCATGATTTAAATGATTTTTTTAAAATTATTCATTTGAGACTATACAGGATTAGGAAGGAGCAAGACTGGAGAAAAGAAGGCAATAAGGAAGACATTGCAATATCTAGGCAAAGAGTACATTTAAGTACATGTATGTATGAATGGATTCTTTTATAATGAAGGGAAATGTTTTTTCTTTGTAGTTGGCTTTTCTGTCTTTAAAAGACTAGAATGACTTTTATTAATAAGGTAGCCATTTTTACCTTCATGGAAATTCTGCATTCTACCTAGTTTGTATCAGGCCAACTAGAGCTTATTTGAGTACAAGTTCTTGGGAGCCCAGAGTTTTGAGCTCTGATTTGCTATGTGTCAGTTCAAATCAAAAGAGATCTCTTCCAAAACTATTGATACCAAATGATCTTAAAGCCCAGAAGACCCAATGGAGCTATTTATATATCTTCCAAGGGTTTGGGTACAGATGTAAGTAAAAACCATGGTTAAATTGAGCTGAAATTAAGAGCACTTTGACACTAAGTCAAAAGATGAGCAATTTAATTTATATGTTTGCATTTTCTTAAATTATACCTCCAAGTGTGTATGTCTCTTAAAGTAGTATTTCAAAAAGGAGTTTTGCTTTAGGAAATATGTGATTGTTCTCTGAATTGCATCCCTTTGGAGGATGCTCAGACTTCGGTG